>NC_136411.1:261776439-262976439 GCF_051521515.1 Lactuca serriola
TGCACTCGACGAGTAGGAGCGACAGAGTGCAGATTTTCGACTTTTGCTGCTGGAAATGGACTAGAAACATTACCCTAAACTGTTTTGGTGTTTTAAAACTTGTTTTAGTTGGTGTAATGGTTGTTCTAATCCATTTACAATAGCATATATCAAAATTCCATGATTTTTATGTGTTCATATAATTCTTGAAATTTTGATGATCATGTTCATGTTCATATGAATTTAGAAGATGAAAGGAATTATTTGCTAAATTGTTTAGAATTAATTCTTGATCATTTATGTGTTTTAATGGAGTCCATAATTTGTCCTCAAGTTATGGATATCCAAAGGTCACTTTCTTTAACACACATTTAAACACATAAGTTACATGAAACTGAAGAGTCTTCATTTTTATGAACCTTCAATTCATAAGTTATGAAATGAAAAGTTTTGGATAGTTACAAAACTTTTCCTCAAGTTTTGGAATTTGTAAAGTTTCACACACTTTAATAAACTTTAATTCCAACCCTTAGAGTTTTAATAGTTAAAATTCAACCCTTATACTATTTATAACATTAATGGTTAATTATTATATATATGTATAAGAATAAGTCGTTCTACCGTTAGTAGGCCTCATTCATGAAGCCGGTCTATAAGGTGGGTATAAGGTTGTTGCCTATAAAATGGCGACTTAATGGGTGTCCACTCTCACCCACCGCTTGCTTGACTGGTGGAGGGTCGTTAGCCGAACGGGTAGGACAATGACTTTAAATCCTCATTAAAAGTATAATGATTATTATAAAGTAACTAAACCTTTTTAATTCCCAATCTTAGTTATTTTAGGAAAAATGTGAACATGGTGCTAGTCCATGGAATTCACACTTTGTACCTTACCAAGTCGTCGGTGGAGCCTGTGTGGTTAACCGGCACACTAACTTGGACTAGTAAGGATCACGAAGGGTGACTTAATGTTTGTCATGGATCAATGGAGCGTGTGTGGTTTACCGGCACATTGATTAGGTGATAATATTAAGGGTACCAAGTGAATTAGCATGGTTATTCACACCTTGTTTTGTGATCCTCGGCATCCCAGTCACAAAACTTGAAGGGCACAATCGAGATTGAAACATGCCATTGAAAAGTTTAATGAATCTCAAAAGAATCTAGGAATTTCAAATCCAATTAAAACCCAATAATTCATTTTGTTTTTCATGGTGGAAATTGGTGAATCGTCATTCACCTACCTTTCAAATATATTATTACTTAGATCACGACATCCCTCTTCTAAGTATAATATATTGTGATTGGGTCCTAGCCTTAATATTACATTTGGGTGTCTTATTAAGGATTCTATATATCTAATCTATACTTGCTTTCTTCCTTCAGATGTCTTCCAACACTAATGCTTCGGGCTCTAACCCAATTGGTTCTTTCTCTCTCATGAATCTTTGTGGGAGGGTCATCTTTGATGGTTCCAACTTCATGGATTGGATTAGGAACATCAGGATGGTTACTCGTTATGAGGACAAGGAATATGTCCTCGATAAGGAGTTAAAAGAACTTGATGAGTCTACTGCTACTCCTGAGGAGATCGCTGAATTCAGGACACATGAGAGAGATGCTACTAAGGTGGCATGTATCATGATGGCCACGATGACAGCCGAGCTCCAAAAGTCATATGAAGATTTCTACCCTTTTGAGATGCACCAAGACCTGATGGAAAGGTACCATCAGAGTGCTCGTTAGGAGCGGTATGAAATAATCTCCTCCATAATAACTACCCGCATGAAGGACGGTGATTCCGTCACGGCTCACATGCAAAAGATGCAAAGGTATGTGGACCGTTTGCTGAAGCTAAATGTGAACATCCCTGAGGAGTTGGCAATTGACATCATTTTGCACTCCTTACCTTCTTGTTATGATTAATTTCGTATGACATATCATATGAACAAGGATGAAGTTACCCTCAGCAAGCTTCAAGGACTCTTGAAGACTGCGGAAACCGGTCTTAAGGGCAAGGCGGTTGTTACCTCTACTACTCCTACTCCAACATCTACCCCTGTTTTGGCTATCGGGCAAGGCAAAGGGAAAAAGAGGAAGCACCCTTCGAAGGGTACCAAGGGAAAGTCTCTTGAAGGCTCCTCATCGAAGACCAAGAGCGGTTCTGTCACTCCTTCTGCCATTCCCAAGGATGCTGAATGTTTCTATTGCCATGAAAAGGCACACTGGAAGCGAAACTGCCCTAAGTACTTGCAGGATCTAAAGGATGGGAAAGTGAAACCCACCCATGCAAGTATTTACAAAATATGCCTCTCAGATACACCATGTCCAACAAGGTTCGATTATGCCTCTCAGATACACCATTCAGCTGTGGTGTCCTGGGAGGAGTCAATTGTGAGACAATCCCACACTCCTTAAGATAGTCAAGGAACTCGGTACTAAGATACTCACCACCTCGATCGGATCGAAGCATCTTAATGTTCCTGCCCAATTGATTTTCTACTTCCCGTTTGAATTCCTTAAACCTTTCAAAGGTTTCTGACTTATGTTTGATTAAGTAGACATACCCATATCTACTAAAATCATCAATAAAAGTCACATAATACCGATTAGCATCCCTTGTGGCGGTTTTGAATGGCCCACATACATCAGTATGTATTAGGTCCAACAAACCCTCACCCTTTTCACAAGTTCCAGTGAAGGGTGATTTTGTCATCTTTCCAAGT
The DNA here is from genome assembly GCF_051521515.1 of Lactuca serriola. NCBI lineage: Eukaryota > Viridiplantae > Streptophyta > Magnoliopsida > Asterales > Asteraceae > Lactuca > Lactuca serriola. Next base: position 261,779,145 of record NC_136411.1, read on the forward strand.
AGACAATATTCACAACTATCATCCGATTTAAGGTCGAATGATTCCAAAACTCCACTCTTTTGGAGTTGGCCTATGCGTTTCTTGTTTACATGTCCAAGACGACAATGCCACAATGATGCTTTATCTAGGCTAGTAGAAGAATCAATATACAACACATTATTTCCTAAGTTGTCTACAATCGACACAGTTTCATACACACCATCACAAGGTAACGCTTTAAAATAAAACACATTTTTAAAGAAAGCATTAATACCACCACATTCATTATCAAACGAAAAGGTAAAACCTTGTTTGTACAAAGCATGAAAAGAAATAATATTTCTCGCCATTTCAGACGAGTACACACATTTATTCAAATCTAATTTTAACCCATTATTAAGCAACAAAGTATAAACTCCAATCTTGGAAATAGGTGAAGCCTTCCTATTCCCCATGATCAAGTTTATCTTCCCGTGCTCCACATCCTCACTTCTTCTTAGGCCTTGCATATCAGACAATATTGTGTAAATACCTGCATGGGTGGGTTTCACTTTCCCATCCTTTAGATCCTGCAAGTACTTAGGGCAGTTTCGCTTCCAGTGTGCCTTTTCATGGCAATAGAAACATTCAGCATCCTTGGGAATGGCAGAAGGAGTGACAGAACTGCTCTTGGTCTTCGATGAGGAGCCTTCAAGAGACTTTCCCTTGGTACCCTTCGAAGGGTGCTTCCTCTTTTTCCCTTTGCCTTGCCCGATAGCCAAAACAGGGGTAGATGTTGGAGTAGGAGTAGTAGAGGTAACAACCGCCATGCCCTTAAGACCGGTTTCCGCAGTCTTCAAGAGTCCTTGAAGCTTGCTGAGGGTAACTTCCTCCTTGTTCATATGTATGTCATACAAAATTGATCATAACAAGAAGGTAAGGAGTGCAAAATGATGTCAATTGCCAACTCCTCAGGGATGTTCACATTTAGCTTCAGCAAACGGTCCACATACCTTTGCATCTTTTGCATGTGAGCCTTGACGGAATCACCGTCCTTCATGCGGGTAGTTATTATGGAGGAGATTATTTCATACCGCTCTTGACGAGCACTCTGATGGTACCTTTCCATCAGGTCTTGGTGCATCTCAAAAGGGTAGAAATCTTCATATGACTTTTGGAGCTCGGCTGTCATCGTGGCCATCATGATACATGCCACCTTAGTAGCATCTCTCTCATGTGTCCTGAATTCAGCGATCTCCTTAGGAGTAGCAGTAGACTCATCAAGTTCTTTTAACTCCTTATCGAGGACATATTCCTTGTCCTCATAACAAGTAACCATCCTGATGTTCCTAATCCAATCCATGAAGTTGGAACCATCAAAGATGACCCTCCCACAAAGATTCATGAGAGAGAAAGAACCAGTTGGGTTAGAGCCCGAAGCATTAGTGTTGGAAGACATCTGAAGGAAGAAAGCAAGTTTAGATTAGATATATAGAATCCTTAATAAGACACCCAAATGTAATATTAAGGCTAGGACCCAATCACAATATATTATACTTAGAAGAGGGATGCCGTAATCTAAGTAATAATATATTTGAAAGGTAGGTGAATGACGATTCACCAATTTCCACCATGAAAAACAAAATGAATTATTAGGTTTTAATTGGATTTGAAATTCCTAGATTCTTTTGAGATTCATTGAACTTTTCAATGGCATGTTTTAATCTCGATTGTGCCCTTCAAGTTTTGTGACTGGGATGCCGAGGATCACAAAACAAGGTGTGAATAACCATGCTAATTCACTTGGTACCCTTAATATTATCACCTAATCAATGTGCCGGTAAACCACACACGCTCCATTGATCCATGACAAACATTAAGTCACCCTTCGTGATCCTTACTAGTCCAAGTTAGTTTGCCGGTTAACCACACACGCTCCACCAACGACTTGGTAAGGTACAAAGTGTGAATTCCATGGACTAGCACCATGTTCACATTTTTCCTAAAATAACTAAGATTGGGAATTAAAAAGGTTTAGTTACTTTATAATAATCATTATACTTTTAATGAGGATTTAAAGTCATTGTCCTACCCGTTCGGCTAACGACCCTCCACCAGTCAAGCAAGCGGTGGGTGAGAGTGGACACCCATTAAGTCGCCATTTTATAGGCAACAACCTTATACCCACCTTATAGACCGACTTCGTGAATGAGGCCTACTAACGGTAGAACGACTTATTCTTATATATATATATATATATATATATATATATATATATATATATATATATATATATAATTAACCATTATTGTTATAAATAGTATAAGGGTTGAATTTTAACTATTAAAACTCTAAGGGTTGGTATTAAAGTTTATTGAAGTGTGTGAAACTTTAAAAATTCCAAAACTTGAGGACAAGTTTGTAACTTTCCAAAACTTTTCATTTCATAACTTATGAATTAAAGGTTCATAAAAATGAAGATTCTTCATTTTCATGTAACTTATGTGTTTAAATGTGTGTGTTAAAGAAAGTGACCTTTGGATATCCATAACTTGAGGACAAATTATGGACTCCATTAAAACACATAAATGATCAAGAATTAATTCTAAACAATTCAGCAAATAATTCCTATCATCTTCTAAATTCATAAGAACATGAACATGATCATCAAAATTTCAAGAATTATATGAACACATAAAAATCATGGAATTTTGATATATGCTATTGTAAATGGATTAGAACAACCATTACACCAACTAAAACAAGTTTTAAAACACCAAAACAGTTTAGGGTAATGTTTCTAGTCCATTTCCAGCAGCAAAAGTCGAAAATCTGCACTCTGTCGCTCCTACTCGTCGAGTGCATGAACCTACTCGGCGAGTAGGTTGAAGATACACATGGACTCGGCGAGTCCCCCCATGGACTCGGCGAGTTCATCAGGCAGACAGCAAGTTTTTCGACTTTTTCAACTATTTTGCATCAAGTATCAAACAAGCAAGCCTAGGCTCTGATACCACTGTTGGGTTTTGAGCAATCTAACACTTCCTAAGTGTGCATGCAACCCTAATAAAACTTGGATCTATGTTTGTCTAAATACATGCAAAATAATAATTTTCCAAGGTTCATAACCTATCTAACATGGCATGGGGAACATTTCAACATAAAAGAGTTAGAAGAGATTACATAACTTTTTGATGAGTTTGATTCTTGATGAGTTTGAGGGCCAAGCACCAATAGTGTGAATGCCTCAAATGGAATCACAAATCACCACAAACACTTGGAAAACTTTGAGAGAGTGTATACACACACTAATTTTGGCCACACACAAGCACACAGACACTAGTTCACTAGTTGCCATTTCATGCACCATAAGCATGCTTATATAGTGTACATGGTTAGGGTGAAACCCTAATAACCCATGACCTTTCCTTTTCCAAGGATCCATGGGTTAAAAGCTTTATGGATCATCCATGGACTTCCATCCAAGCCTAGCCCATTAACAAATGAGTGTTAGCCCACACCATATAAAACCAATAGCCCATAATCTAATTAGTCTTCCTTTTAATCTCTAAATTAATTCATAATTAATTTAAGATTAAGACTAATTGAACAACATAACCTCATATTAATATATTATAACTTATAATATAATAATAAACATATGTGTATAACTCTCATAAAATTATCCATAAATTGTTCGGGTGAAATGCAACCCAAATGGACCATGCCGGGCCGGGTCAAGTATATACCAAATAAGTTATGGACATAGACACCTTATCCAACATGAACAACATAGGTAGAGGTAACCATTTCACTACATTAACCAATAGAGGAGTTGAGGAAGAACCAAAAGAGGGTTCATGAAGAGAATTCCGAGAAAGAACTGAACGAAGAGAAAGGCAGTAGAAAGATCATTAATGAACCTTACCCTATTAGGAACAAACTAAAAAGCACTTTATACGTCACACTAGTAATTTAAAAATTAATATAACTTAGTGAGATAGTGACTACACTACTTGCTCTATGTGGTAAGTTTACCATACTCCCTCATTACAACTAGTAATAGTAAAATCAAGAGAGACATTCCTTTCCAAAACCTATGAAACCCGATCAACTTAAGATTTCAATATCTATACTCTATTTTGTCAAAAATTAACATTTATACAAAACCAATTTCTACTCTTTACCATGAATACATCATAGGGATGTAGGTCGAAACATTGAGAATCACACAACAAAACGAGAAATTTATATGTATGTATGTATATATATAATAGAATCATAGGTACTAGCAACAACCATAGGTACTTACAATCTCATTTCACATCATATAACAGAATCATGTCTTCACATGGAAATAAGCAGCCAACTGACGAAACCCCGATTCTACATATAGATTCCGCTACATTCCAAGCTGCCATAACAGCTGTCGTGACAGCTATCATGGTGCAATTCAGCGCTAACAACACAAACAAAAATAGAAACAGTGTCGACTATTCAAACCGTAGTAACAACCAAGGAAATCGACGAGTGTCAGTCATCAAAGATACCTCAACCCATAAACCTAAGAGCAAGAAACGAATGTTCTGGAACAAAAAGGAGCGCAAGTTATCTCAAAGACTTGCCAAGAGACAACAACCTGTGGCGGCCTCTTCAACCACAACATCTGTCGCTCCGATACCAGCCAGTCGATATGTTGGAACTCTACGGAAGTGTAACAAGTGTAACTTCCATCACAAGGGACTCTGTCGGGTGATGCGCTGTAAAAACCGTAACAAGAATGAACATACTGCTCGCTTCTTTAAGACTCCAGCCTAACACATCACTTCAACCACCGATGCAAGTACTAGTCAAGTATGCCATGCATGTGGTTTTCAAGAGAGATTGTCCAACAGAGAGGAATGGTGGAGGTGAGGGAGGAGTTTAACGATAAAACATAAGAAGCAACGAGGAACCTACTAGTATTTTTGGTACGTTTTCAATTAACATTATTTAAGTATCAAATTTTCACAAAAGTTTTTGACAATTAAAAATCAAAATAAAAAATTAACACATCATTCATATAAAAACTACGGATCCTTATAGGTGAGCTATGATTCCTTAGTGTAACATTAGAGTCATATATAGTTAAGATTCTGCAGGCTTAGAGTGAATGATTTCGCCTCATTTCCTGTTTCTTGTTTGATTGTGAATTTAGGGCAAAGTTACTAAGTCGAATGTCTTCTCAATCTTAAATATATACAATTTGTATACATTAAGTGAATATAGAGGGACTTAGTAGGGATCATATCACGAGATTTCATTACTGACCATATGAACACTCTTATTGTCTATATTCACTAAATGAGGTACAAATATCCACAAGAGTAATAACAAGGATAAATCAGAAAGCACTAAAGACATAAACATAGAATGTACTATCGCTCTAACAAACACTTCTTCCTAATCGACTTAACACCCGTCACGATAAGAAGTTATGACACCGTCATTCGACATGAATTGGCTTGCTCTTCACCATATCAATTTCCTATGCTACGAAAAGTCCCTTCGCCTTAACCAATTGTTTAACGAAAACTTTTCAACCTATAAATGATAAGCATCAATATCGTCTTTTGCTTCAAAACTTATAAGTACCATTGCGAGGGGTACAACACCTTCTTAGCTTACTCTGTAGACAAGAAACTCAAAGCCAAACACCGAGAATGTTTTGGAAATCTGAAATCTTCCCGAAGTATCCCCATAAGATCCTGTAGGAATACCACTCGTATAGAAAGTCAAGTTCAAGAATAGAGACTAAGGACCCATGCGGTTAATCTAGCACTACTAAGGGTATACGCAAGGGTGGTATATAATTAAGATTTTACAGATTTAGGATGTGCGATTCCGCCCAACCTCCTATTCCTTGTCAGCTTGTGGACTTAGGGCAGAGCCACCCATTCAAACGTCTTTTCAATCTTAATTATATACGACTTGTATATACGAGGTGATGGTGGATGAACCAAGTATGAGTCCTAACACAAACTTCTGGACAAAGCTGCCCAAGACTACAAGTGGGCATGCTATTATTCAAGTAAACATAGACAAGTAAACCAAACCCACACTTTCTACCATCTTAAGTACAACTTACCATCCCAACACAGAGAGTTAGATTAAACAAAACAAAGTCACGTAATAATAATAAAGGTCCGTTCGAACGCTAAGCGAGAACTTGAATTCACTATGGAACAGAAAAGTTGAATGAAACAAAAGTGCCCGTATTTTTTGCTAGTTCAAAGAATAACCACACCAGAACAAGTCTCGGTATGAAATTCCCTCTATAAGGGGGATAATATGACAACCCATTATTTTCAAATCTTTAAAAGTCAACAAAAGTCAAACAAGGTCAACAAAATTCAAACATGATAAATAAAAGTCAAACACGTCAAGTATTAAGTTAATTTGATAATTTGTTAAAATTTTAAGGCTTATATAATGGTTTAATAATAGAAATAACTTTATTATATAAGTGTTTTAGAATTTTGAAATTCATATCACTTAGATCGAAAACATAAATATGTTCTAATTATGCGGAGGGACCCATACTTCCACTGAAAACGCCATGCGAGGCCTACTTAGAGACCGAAATCAACATCACCGCAAACAGATTGGGCCGAGAACCCCCATCGAAAACCTCTTGTATCAATAACCTTCTTCTGACCGCTAACAACTTCTCGGCCGCAAACCCTTCGGACTGCAAACACTCTACACCAAAATCTCCATTTTCTCTGATTGAGTTCTAGGCTGAAAACTCCAAATATATAGATATTTATCACTCAAACCGCCTATCTTTCTTTCCTTTATATATGTATGTTAACCAAAAATCAACCTCACAAATTTACATCTCAAGGCCGAAATCATTTCATTTGCTCTCAAGGTCCATACGAAATCATCTTCAAATCTTCTTAATTACCTCAAGAACATCAAGAACAATCACTTGAATTACTTTGCAGGAATTAATTTGGTAAGCACTCCTATTACCATCTCGTGTTTATTTAATACTTTAAATAAGTAGTTATCTAATTTACACTCGGTATTATGTGTTAATATAAATTAGGATACGGTTAAATTATACGTTATCTATCCCGAGGATTATTCACAATCAATTCGTATCTAAACAAGAACACGCACACAAGGTGAGTTCATATCCCCTACGTTTTTACTATTTTTCAATGTTTCAGGGGGAGGGGGGGATACAAGTATAACACAAGAATTATTGTGTTAACAATTTATAAGATTTTAAACTATTTCAACTATTGTCAAACCCATTTAGCTATTTAAAACGCCTTTTAAACTAATATTTTTACCCAAATCATATTCTCTCTCTCTCTCTCTCTCTTTCTTTCTCTCCATATATATATATATATATATATATATATATATATATATATGTGTGTGTGTGTGTGTGTGTATGTGTGTGTGTATGTATATGTATATATAAATACGATTTAATGGACTTAGAGTAGAGTTATTTGTCCGATTGCCGTTTCAATTAATATATATATATATATATATATATATATATATATATATATATAATAAATTATTTCAATCAATTTAATACCCTTTTGTAATATGTCGAGCAAAGGGGTACTTTCATGAATATTTCATATCAAACAGAACACACATAAATTATAATAGGTATAATTTATGGAACAAAGATACTATTTTACAAAGTTCAGGTTACAACACGAACACAAACTTATAAACTATAGAGGTGTATAGTTTATGGAACAAAGGAACTATTTTATAAAGTACATGTTAACATATAGACAAAAAGGGTTTTCGGTTATTACTCATAAACAAGTTGAAGCAAGTTGTGAGACGTTTTCGTGTACTTATCTATACGGGTAAAATCCTAATTTATAACCAGAATCTCTTGTAGGGGGAGCGAGATATTTGTGTATAGATCTGTTTGGGACTGGCAATCCCACATCCCGACTGTTAGCTACAGTTAGGCCGGCAAGCATGGGGTTACAAATGTCGTTAACATTCTGACACCTGAAAAATGTTGGGATCAGGTCGACTGGGTTAGTATGGTTATAAAAACTCACAATGAGAAAACAACAACATATTTACGAATAATATAATATCAAATAATCTTATTTGATTATAAACTTTACATTCGGATTTCAGGGCAAATACACTTTCAATGTTTTATTTAAATAATAAAACAATATTACATTATTTGCTAGTGCAAAATTTCTAGATTTACATATAGTTACATGGAAAGTAAAATATCATATTATTCAGTAATATGATATGAACAAGAGATCCAATAAACATATATCGAGTTTCCACTTTACTAAAGTCTATGATTACCTAATGTATACATCAAGATTATATACACTAAAGATCCCATAGGCAGTGGAATGTGTGACTTCTGCCTTTCTTCCTGTTCCTTGTTTGGTTGTGGGCTTAGGGCAGAATCACCCAATCGACTGTCCGTTCGATTTTAATTATATATAGTTAGTATACATTAAGCAATCATAGGAGGTAACAGTACATGTCATTTCAAATACATGAATCCGAACCTTAAGTCACAATAGTTTTAAACATAATAAACTGATACTTTTTAGTCTCATAGTACAAAGACTACGGTTTATTACTGAGAAAATATTGGATTTTCTGGTAGAATACATTAACGTTTTCATTAACAAAGAACATAACTTTTCAATTAAAATACTTATGAACTCACAAAATTTAATGTTGAAACTTTGTCAACCCACTTGTATTCTCAGGAAAGTTAGTAGACAGGTACTCTCTTGGACGTTTCGAAGACGGAGCATAGTAGCATTTCGTCTTATCTTTTGCTATAGTATTAATGTTAAATAAGTAATGTTTTGAATACAATGAAAATACTATGTTATCAATACAATGGTTTTTGTTTCTTTATTACTATTTTACAAATTTTGTGATACTTAAACATGATGTCCTCCACCCCCAAACGTTTCAGTCGTTCCGGTTTGGGGGTGGGACAGGTATAGCCTACCACCCAAAGGCCGACAGGTAGAGTGAAAGGACTATTCAAACATTGGCGGATATGTTAAGAGCTTGCGTGATAGACTTTGGTAAAGTGTGGGATTCCCATTTACCACTTATCAAATTCTCATACAATAATAGTTATCACACTAGTATCAAGGTTGCTCCATTTAAAGCCCTCTATGGCCGCAAGTGCATATCACCTTTGTGTTCGGCTGAGGTGGGTGACACACAACTAACAAAGGGGCAAGTGTATGACAACACTCTCACCAGCCCTGAAATCATAAGGGAGACAACGGAGAAGATCGTCCAAATCTGGGAACAACTGAAAGGTTCTAGAGACCGACATAAGAGTTATGCGGATAAAAGATGAAAACCCTTAGAATTCCAAGTTAGGGACCGTGTACTATTGAAAGTCTCACCCTGGAAAGGAATGATACATTTTGGAAAATGTGGGAAACTAAATTCAAGGTATATCGGGTCATTCGAGATCCTTGCCACGATTGGCCCGATGGCATACAAACTTCGATTATCGCAAGAACTCAATAACCTACATCCTACCTTTCATGTGTCCAACTTAAAGAAATGCTTGTTTGATGAGACTCTCGTCATCCCACTTGATGAAATTGAAATCAATGAGAGTCTCCACATCATAAAAGAACGTGTAGAAATCCTGGACAGGGAGATCAAAAGGACGAAACAAAGTCCAATACCCATTGTAAAGGTCCGCTGGAATGCCATATGAGGACCTGAATACACCTGGGAACGAGAAGATCAAATGAAACAAAAGCACCCACATTTGTCCCCCAACCCTTGATGTCCACTCAAATACTAATTTCGGGACGAAATTCCCTCTAATGGGGGGATGATGTGACAACCTTCAACTTAGGGTCAAGCAAAGTCAAACAAAGTCAACTCAGTCATCTTAGATAGTACTAGTATGTTAGGAACCTCTGCTTGGACACTTTCACATGCGAACCCCACCTCCGCAGCCGATGACCTTCGCAGAGGAGCCTCTCGCAATGAACACCCACTTTCGCGTCTTCTGTAGCTTCACATCGAACCTTCCTTTCGCATCAGTAGCTTCATGCCCTCGCTTCTCATTTCAAGTTTTTGGCAGTTTCGCACTTTACGACATTTTTATGAGTTTTTGATGTAGGATTTCCACCAAACTCATATTTTTCACATCTTAGACTCCCTAAACTCATATTTTATCCACATTTTGAGGATTTATTAAGTATTTTGCATTAAGAAATATCTAAAGTTAAATAAATATTATATTGCACAAGTGGGTCAGGTGGATCCCCACATGCCACCTTTATGTCAATTCTTCACTTTCCATTGGTCAAATCGTTATCCCTTCACACATACCAACCAATCCACTTGCCTTATCTTATTCTATACTGTTTAAACACTCTTCCAGGGGATTTCTTCCTTCACATTCAACACTTCCTTCCAAAACTTCACTTTTCCTCCATAAGAAACTCTCACTTTCTCTCTAAGTCACACTTTCTTTCCAAGAGGTGTTCTTGGGTCCTTCCTCCTTATTTGGTAAGTATTTCCTCCAACTTCTAAACATTCTATATATTCTATACAAATCCCAAATCATTTACACAAATATTTATATACATTTGTTAATTGGATCATCAAACCTTCAAGTATTTTTCAAGTATTCTTGACTTGAAAACTCGTCATCTTCAACCTTACACTCATCAAGAATCCACATAAGGTGAGTTCATACCCCTATATTTTTGAGTTTTCTTCAAGTTTTAGGGGGGAATAAAAGCTACAACACTATAACATAATCCAAACTTAAAGGTCAACTTTTCAAAGAAAGGTTGGGTTCTGTTCACAGACTGTTTTGAACATCCTAAACTTAATATTTTTCAATACTGTAAAATATGAAAATAGTCCAGTTTTATGCCTTTCTAAGGAATAATCGCACGCATTCATACAATTTTTCTATAATTTATGACGATTTTTATAAAACTGCTTATCATTTCAAAATATATTTCGGACCAGTCAGTGAAAATGAACATTTTCACACTTGTTAAAGACCACTAAAGGTCATAAGAAAAATTATGAACAAAGCAGACTCATTTTGTAAATTCTTAGAGTTTACAGATTCAGATTTCGACTTACGAGGATTTTTCTAAAAACATAGACAGAAAAGTTAAACTAGAAAAATGGGTTATGAATTCGTTGACACTTTGTAACATGTTGAGAAAAGTGTGTAATATTATAGAAATACATATTGATTATATTTCATGTTATTTTGCTTCCGTGAAAAGGTAATAATCATACATATAAGGGTTTCCGTGACTACAAAACATTTATGATAAACTATAATAGGTATAGTTTATGGTTCATTTATACTATGAACTTACTAAGGAAGGTTTTATTTCCAATACAAAAGGGTTTTTCATTCACACTACATGTAAACTCGTTGAATCAAATTTGTGAGCTAAAGTCTTCATGTACAAATCAGTGTACCTACCAAGTCCCATATTATAACCAAATTCTCTTGTAAGAAGAGCATGATACTTGTGTTTATATCTATATTGGGACTGATAATCCTGCACATAATTTGCTTGCAACAGCTAGACCGGCAGGTCTAGGGTGACAAATGTCATAACATTTCGACGCCTGAAGAACGTCGTAACAGGCCATCTATGTCGTTAGCACAGTTATAATAAATCACATGCGGAAAAAATGATACATGTAGTTTACAGGGATACATTTACTCAAACGGTTTTATATATTTTAAAACTGCACATACTAATATAAGTATGGAAAATACTTGTCATTTCGGTCTCTGGGTTTTAAGACTACAACTCATTTGAAAAAGGAAAATAATGTATTTTCTGGAACGAACACTATCTTTTTGTAAAGAAAGGCTTTCAAATCTACATACAAACGCTTATGAACTCACCAACTTAATTGTTGACACTCTTTCAAAACTACTTGTATTCTCAGGTAATCCCTAAAACAGGTAACTAACAACTTATGAGGATCAGAACTTAGGCGTCAGACAAATCATTTTTATCATCATATTGTAACTGATTTTGAAACATGTAACTCATGAAACAATGTAACATTTTCAATTATATTTATGATGGTTGTGTTTGCTTTGGTCACTAATATTGTATATGTTATGATACCATACATGAAAGTTATCCACCCCCGGATGTTTCCGCCATCCTGGTTTCGGGGTGTGATAGATTCCAAGTGAATCTAGATGTCGATAATTTCCCTAAGATCTCAAGGGCTTCGCGTGAGCACTTTGTAACCCCCGGGAAATTCAAATCCATTTTATTGAGTGTCACAAATACACTTCAAACACCTGTTGCACCGTAGGGTCCTTTTTCAACGACCCCTGCCAGAACAGAGTTGAGGCCATAGTTTGTTTCTAACCAAGGAGACTGAGGAAGCTCTGGAAATCCTTCGTCGTCGACATTATGACCAAACGACATAGGCATGGTGAGCACCATTGTGCCAGGATCCATGGACCCGAGGGACACCTCAGTACGAAACGAATTAACGGATATGCTTCTGATGATACCTGGTCCCGATATTGACCAACCACATAATTGGGGATGTGAAAATTTAAAGCCTTTAAACAGGCAATCCAGGCCCACAAAGCAAGGCAAGTTCAACAACAACAACAAAAGGAGGATCCTCTTCTCAATGTTTCCAAGTACTGGGCCATCGCAATTAACAATGCTAAACTATGTAAGACCTCCTAAAAGCTCAGGAATTGATGTTCGATATGGAAAAAACTGTTCATCAGGTTCAAGTCATGAATGTCGATGCAAGTGGATTAAAGCCTCCTGTCACCAACATTGAAGTGCATGATTCAAATGAAGGAGGAACATAGATATAAATAAGTTATGAACCACTTTTTGGGTTGGATGATGACACTCATGATGAAGTCCAACAACCTCGCCCCTCTGATGACTTGATAATGCTTCTTGATGATGAGGAATCAAGTAGGTTACACCACTCCACCTCCAATACAAAGAAAAAGAAAAAGAAAAAGTTGGCAGTATCAAGGAAAGAATTCCTTGATCTTCAGACTAAGATTGATCAAATTCTGGCTGCAGTTACGTCAACAACTCCGCAGATAACCACATACTCATCTCAGCAATCACTGGCTGACCGAGTTCAAGCCTTGGAAATAAAAGAAAACTCTCTGGTGATAGAATGCTTCTACGATTGGAAATGGGCATTCGTCAGCTTGACAATCAGAGAACAATTGATCATTAGGAATTCATTTTACAAGTCACAACTCTTATCAACAAGGTGAAGGAACTCAAGAATGAACTTTAGAAAACCATTCTCGATCAAGCAAACAAGTCTTAGTAACTCATCAATGAGACTCATACTATTTATGAAACGGGTTATTCGGTTCTTCAAGACACCATCAAAGGATTGAGGCAATCTCTTACAACAAAGGAAAGTCTTGATGAAATTCTTCGACTTACCAAGGGAATTTATCAAACTCTTTTCAATCCTAACATGCCAACGAACAAGGAAGTCCTCCCCATAATTCTCCTCAGTAAACCAATCCTTAGAATCTTCAAAGTCAAAAGCTCCCTCAGTAAACCAATCCAAAACTCCCCCTCGAAATCAATCTTCATCAGAACACATCAAAGAACCAAGTCCTCCCCATAATTCTCCTCAACATTCAACACCACCAACTTCTCCTCAGCCTTAAACTCCTCCTCACTTGAAAACCTTAGAGGAAGATGTTTCATCGATCCACTCCACTGACTTCCCAGCCATAATACAAAGGAAGCAAGATTAGAGAGCTGTAAAATTTGCAGATGAGATATTGAGAGCCCAAGGTTTCGATACCACTTTCGATGAAACCCTGTTCAACTCTTGGGAAAATCCTACCCGCAGATTGTTTGATTCAGGCTACATTCCATGCCTCACCTATGTAGAACCTCCTCATGATGGGTATTGGGATATTCCTATCTCACCCAACTCCAAGTACTTCGCTATTGTCCAATCTTTTTAGCTCGTCATCCATGATGATCGAAGACTTCCATGGAATTTGAAAGGCTGAATCTTTTTCATTCCACACATGGTGACAAATTTTAAAACATCTGGTCAAATGATAAACCTAGAAGGAGTGAAGACCTACAAAGCCAGAAAGTTCATGAATAGTGAATTCTTCCAATACACTCTCTCCCACAGAGGGTGTGACTACATAAGAACACAAAAAAACTTTATGTTCATGACTCTGGAAGAAATTTTCTTGATTTCCCAAGTATTCCAACTGAAGGCTGAGAAGTACCCGAAGATGAAGATTGCATTTGAAATGACATGTGAGTTTCTTAAAGCCCTGGTATGTGACTTCGGGAAAAAAGATGTTGAAATCCATCCGATACTTGCTCAGAAATTTGAATTCCCTACATAGAAAGGTAAGGGACCCTCATCATCGTTGAATAGGTAAAACTTATGATTAAGTCTAATAATTATAGCATATATGATTGTGAATCTCACCTAGAAATATTTAATGAAACGTGTGTTGCCGTCCTTACATACTACAACAAAGCCCTAGATGTAAAGAACATAGCAACCCAAGAGTTGTATCACTTGAGAGGAATACTAGAAGACAATAAGCTTAAGGTCACAATGTTAGAAAAAGACTTGTTGTTAGGAAAGGATGCTATGTATAGTCCTTTCAAGTGCTTCATTCTTTCAATCTCAAGCTCTTGTAGTTTCATTTTCTCTTCATATGTAGGATCCACTTAAACACCTTTTCCTTTATCTTTTGGTTCAAAAATAGCAACAAGTTTGACTATCAAATAACCTGAGACTCCTTCCTTTATGTTTAGTCCTTTCTTTGATTGAAGCCTTGACATATTAACTTCGACATTTAGAGTTGCAGTTGTTGTCGAAGTTGTCAAAATTGGTTTCTTTGAAAATGGAATTAGAATTTGAGTTGAAATAACCTTCCCAAAAACTTTTACCAATCTTATCCACCATCTTTTGATGAACCACCATTATATCCTCCTTGTGACATGAGCATTTATGGGCATGAAGCATTAGTGGGTAATCGCAGAACAATATCTAAGATCGGACCAAGTTATGTTTTAAAACTTGATCCAACTGAAGAAACCATAGAGGAGATTTGTTCTTAATATATCAAAGTTGTTGATGAAAAATCAACCTTCAATAAACGATCATGAAAACCAGTAGGAGACTTCTCAATGCTAGTAAAAGCATTCCCATCAAATTCTTTCTTTAACTTCAGATCAACAGCATAATCTTTGTTGAATGCACATATGTCATCGACTAAATTTCATTTTGCTCCAATAAGAACATCAACATTATCTTTAATGCCCACGCAGAACTTATCAAGCTTCTTTATTTCTTTAGATACTACATCAACTAGATAGTTAATCTTCAAATAAATAGATGGTTTTGAATTATTCACAATCTTCTCAAAAAGTTCATGTCTCTCATGAGCCTTATTTTTATTTTTGTAAGATCATATGTAAAAGAAGTCGTGTTCGAATTGAGATAAGTCAACAGCTGAGAAACTACTTTTGCAACAAGACTCCCTGTCTTTGTTTCTTGCCCTTTCAATAAAAAAAATCAACATCGTCTCGTTTGCTTCAAAGACATTATAGGGTGATTGTCTACATCTTCTTCTTCTGGATCATTTTCCAACTCATCAAACTTAATATGTTCATCGTCTTCAACATTTGACGTATCCATATCGGTGAATTGAGAAGAGAATAATTTGGTAATTGATCGCTTCATGATATTGTCAAAAGTAGGATAAATGAGAGGAACTATGGTAGGTAGAATGATCACAGATGGTCGTGGTGACGAATACGGTGACAAATCACCGGTTGAAACCGGAACATATGTCGAAGAATTCACACCTATATTAACATTTGAGTTGACTTGGAACTAGGACCTTCAGGTGGAATAACGCTTTTCGTCTCAAGAATCAAAGTTGAGGTTGGTGCACTAGTGTTGATGTTTGTATCCACATTAGCTGTGTGTATAGTGACATCCGGATTCCTTGTATCCTCGATATGCGATTCAATAGTGGCATCCTTTGGTGGTGAAATATTTCCTATAAAATCATTAGTTTGAATAACCTCGTTATATGTCTCTTCGATGTCCCTATCTGCTTTAGAAACATACGATATTGGTTTTGCAATAGTGGAAGGCTCTTTGACTATTTGAGTCCTAAGCTTCTTAAAATATTTTAACAACCCAATAGCTTTTTGTTTCATGTTCTGTTATCCCTCCTTATTTGTAACTTCCTTAATCACAACACTACGAGTCTTAGATTTCGACTTAGTCTTTGTCATTTCTTAACAACTATCTCAGAAACATCTTTAACAACCTTATCAGAAACATCAATAACTTTTTGTGGCTTCGATAATGCTTTCTTTCTTTACTGCAACAACATGTATATCATTGGATTTTCCTTCTTTCACTTTAAATGTCACTTTATTTGGAATAGGAACAGAAAGAGCAAGATATAAAGAAGCTTTGGATTGAATAAGCAATTGATTCGACTAAGACACTAATTGAACCATAGCATCTGGAATCCTTCCCATAACTGGAAATATGATAGTATCATTAGTTACAACCTTTAGAATATTAAGATGTGAGAACTTAGAAAACTCAACATCTTCAGGAATAAGAATTACTGCTTGACTATAAGCTTCATGAAAAATTAGACTCTAGAAACGAGCACTAGCAATCATTGTAGTCTTCTTCGAGTGCTTGATATACATTGGGAAAACTTCCCATAATAACATAAAGTAATCAACTTTCATTTCATAATACAGACCAGCCATAACAAACTAATATTGAAGTTTTGCCTTGTCAACTCCACTATTCCTCCTAGTTAAACATCGAAGAGTAACACCAAAGAAAATATTCCGTACACTTGGAAGATTTGATTTTTTAAAGCTGCTAATTCGGGAAACTGGAGGGTTATATCCCATTTCATTAGACATATAAAGTACTAGTTCATTTGTAGGAACTTCAAAAGAAACCTAAGAAGGCAACTGAAGAATTTGTGCAAATTGTTTCTGTTGGGTTTTGAGCACTATAACACTCCTATAGTGCACATGCAACCCTAGAAGCTTTGGATCTAAGTTTTCTCTAATTATACATGCAATTTCAATTTTCCAAAGAATACATCCTAACTAGCATGTAATTGAAGACACACAACATAAAACGAAGTTAGATGAATACCTCTTGAAGTAGCTAGTAGTTTTTGGCCTTTAAAAGCTTTAGCACCTCAAATGTGATGCCTCTAATGTGTCAAAAACACCAAATGTAAGAGGACGCTTATGAGAAGTGGCTAGATAACACCAAAATCGGTTATGGCTCTTCACAAGAATGCATGGGGTGATTTTAGGGTTTAAGGGGATTCTTTTATAGATAATACCTCTTGATGTAAGAGGACGCTTATGAGAAGTGGCTAGATAACACCAAATGTAAGAGGACGCTTATGAGAAGTGGCTAGATAATACCTCTTGATGTAACTAGTAGTTCTTGGTCTTTAAAAGCTTTAGCACCTCAAATGTAATGCCTCTAATGTGTCACAAACACCAAATGCAAGAGGAAGCTTATGAGAAGTGGCTCGATAGCACCAAAATCGGTTATGGCTCTTCACAAGAATGCATGGGGTGATTTTAGGGGTTAAGGGATGCATTTATAGTGTGGGAAAGCCTAGGGTTACATCCATGAAAACCCTAATTCACCATGACCCTTCACATTTCTTTGGACCTTTGGGTTTAAACCTTGATGGACTATCATATAGGCTTAGCCCATCCTAATCAACCATGGGTCATTAGCCTATACTATAAGTATTACTGATTTACTTAATTAGTCCCCCTAAATTTAATCAGTCTCTTTTGATCACTAAATTAATTCCAAATAAATTCTTGATCAATACCAATTAAATAATATGATTTCTCTATTAATATATTATACTTATACTATATTAATAAATCACAAATAACCATTTCCTTAAAAGTCCATCCTATCAAATTGCTCTGGTTAAGGCAACCCAAAAGGACCATGCTACTATCGGGTCAATTACATACCAATTATAGTTATGGGCTTAGACACCTAATCCTACAGTCTCCCATTTGGATAAGTATAATAACTATAACTGCCAATGCAACTTCAAAATCCGATTAACAATTGTAGCTCTCGAAAGCCTCTGTCGAACTCTGACGTAGTCAGTGACGCGTCCTTTAGATAAGGGATCATATAATCCTCTATTCTACAAGATATCATGCGGACAAATACATGGAACATAGTCATACTTATTGTCTTGCAGTTTGTTTCCCGATTTTTGATTTGTTTGACATAGAACTTAATTGAACACATCAATTAAGTCCTGACTGGGCCCGACACATAAGCCAAAAATCAAAATCATTGAGGGGCCCAAGATATCGCTTTTAATCCTCTTAGGATAAAAGGAACAGATAAACTTCGACTTATATGCTTGTACTAGATACTCGTTAAATCATGCACAATAATATGTTTTATAACATCAAGTTACTGATGCATTTTCATACCATCAGTGCACAGTCAACTCGTAGTCAACAACTCATATATCTTGGTTTGAAGATTATATGATATTATCGTCTCACAGTCACTCATGATAAATTCCATAAAGTGATTTAGGTGAGCGTGGGTGTAATCTAATACTCAAATCTTATTTTAAGAGCACTCATGAATGTTGTAGCATACTTTTTCCATGTCTAACACTTTAGACAATCTACAAGCCAATTCATGACAATCTAGCCTCATAAACTACTTCCAAAGTATGATCGACTGTGGATAGTTTGAATAATCTTATTATTCCGGAAGTAAAAACATGTAAAAGTGAAACAATAGTAAGCAATTAACACAAGATAGTAACTTTACTTATAAATAAAACTCCTTTTATTCAATCATCAAATGTCAATTACATTTTAGCTATTACAAGTTTCTAAATATTTATCTAATCACTAAAACTAATATCATCCTTCAGCCCGATATTCTTAGCATGCTGTAAGTGCTTAACCCTACTCAGTCCATTCGTAAGAGGATCTATTGGTTTATCCTCTGACGATTAAATATTAAGGCTAGGACCCAACACAATATTCTACAATTTGAAATAGGGATACCGTAATCCAATTGCAAAATATTTGAAGGTAGGTAAATGACGATTTACCAATTTCCACCATGAAAAAAGAAATTGATTTTTTAAGTTTTAAATGAATTGAAATTCCTAGATTCTTTGAGATTCATTGAACTTTTCAATGGCATGTTTAAATCTCGATTCTGCCCTTCAAGTTTGTGACTGGGATACCGATGATCACAAACAAGGTGTGAATAACCATGCAAATTGCTTGGTACTCTTGATGTCACTTATCACCTAATCAATGTGTTGGTTAACCACACACGCTCCATTGATCTATGAAAAACATCAAGCAACCCTTTTCCACCCTTTCCTATCCCAAATTAGTGTGCCGGTTAACCACACACGCTCCACTAACGACTTGGCAAGGTGCAAAGTGCAATTTCATGGAACAACACCATTTTCACATTTTTCCTAAAGTAACTAAGATGGGGAATTTATAAAAGTTTAGTTACTTTATAATTTCATTATACTTACTAATGAGAATTTATGTTTTATCCTACCCGTTCGACTAACGACCCTCCACCAGTTAAGGAAGCGGTGGGTGAGAGTGGACACCCATTAAACCACCATTTTATAAGCAGTACCCTTATACCCCCCCCCTTTAGACGGGCTTCGTGAATGAGGTCTACTAGCGGTAAGACTAACTTGTCTAATACATGTATATATATATATATATATATATATATATATATATATATATATATATATATATATATATATAAGTATTAACTTTTAATATTATAATAGTATAAGGGTTGAGTTTTCAACTTTTAAAATTCTAAGGTTTGGAATTAAATGTTTCATAAATGAGACTTTTCATATTTCATAACTTGAGGACAAATTATAAAACTCTCTTCAAGAACAATTTAGATCAATTATAACTTATTCATCAAGTTGATCTAATCTAACTCATATAGCAAGGCAAGTCACATCAAATAATACAAATAATCACCTTATTATCTTAAATTTTGACAATTATCCTTTATTTGGAGAAGGATAATCACTACCATATCAGAAAAACATTTTTAATGATACAAAACAGTTTGTGTTAATGATCCTAATCCAATTCTGGCCAAAAACTCAAGAATACTGTCATCAGATGATCCAACTCGTCGAGTTCATCATCTAATTATCCAACTCGTCGATTCCAATCATAGGACTCGTCGAGTCGAGAATTTGGAAATTTCCAGCTTTGAAAATAAAACAATAGCATCAATATAATAAAAAACAATCCTAGGCTCTGATACCACTATTGAGTTTTAAGCACTATAACTCTCCTATGGTGCACATGCAACCCTAGATGCTTTGGATCTAATTTTTCTCTAATTATACATGCAATTTCAATTTTCCAAAGAATACATCCTAACTAGCATGCAATTGAAGATATACAACATAAAGCCAAGTTAGATGAATACCTCTTGATGTAACTAGTAGTTCTTGGTCTTTAAAAGCTTTAGCACCTCAAATGTAATGCCTCTAATGTGTCACAAACACCAAATTCAAGAGGAAGCTTATGAGAAGTGGCTCGATAGCACCAAAATCGGTTATGGCTCTTCACAAGAATGCATGGGGTGCTTTTAGGGGTTAAGGGGATTCTTTTATAGTGTGGGAAAGCCTAGGGTTACATCCATGTAAACCCTAATTCACTATGACCCTTCACATTTGTTAGGCCCTTTGGGTTTAAACCTTCATGGACTATCATATAGGTTTAGCCCATCCTAATCAACCATGGATCATTAGCCCATATATAAGTATTACTGATTTACTTAATCAGTCCCCGTAAATTTAATCAGTCTCTTTTGATCACTAAATTAATTCCAAATTACTTCTTGAATAATACCAATAAATAATATGATTTCTCAATTAATATATTATACTTATAATATACTAATAAATCTCAAATAACCACTTCCTGAAAAGTCGGTCCTATCAAATTGCTCTGTTGAAGGCAACCCAAAAAGACCATGCTATTATCGGGTCAAGTACATACCAATTATAGATATGGTCTTTGACACCTAATCCAACAGTTTCTTGTGTAAGCGTTTGTTACCCTTGGATTCCATCTGAAATGTAACAACATCAACTGTTTTCTTATAACCTGCGTTAGAACCAGCAAGTGATAGGGCTGTCAAAATTGTACCGTGGAAAACCAAAAGACATGTTGCCAACCAAACCACTAAATTTGGTAGCCAACATGTTTTTTTGGTAGTACCGTACCAATTGAGCATCTTGGTATGGTAATGGTATAAAAGTTTGAATACCATGGTAATACCGTACCAATCAATTCATATATATATATATATATATATATAAGAAATCGTATATTCAATTGTTAATTATGTTTACGAATTGGTACCGTACTAGTTCCACCCTTAGTAAGTGATAGCCAATTCATCGGAATTGCAAAAGAAGTCAACAAAGCATGAGCAAGGATGGAGTCATTCAAACATTAAAAAGCATCTTTAACTCTTCAGGTATGCAGACAATGACGGATTAAACCAAGCATTTTTCAATTGAATTTTCATATTAGGAATAGAAACTTCATCTTAAGTTGTGTTGAAGTTATCGACAACAATATTAGCAGTAGACTTGTTGATCGAGAAAAGAATTTTGATGATGATCGGGAAGAGAAAATAGGGTTAGGGTTTATGCACGAATTTAGGAAATTGGAAATATTGAATTGAACCACCAAGTTGTCTTTTATAACTGGCATGAAATTCAAATTTGAAACAAGACCCAATGAATAACTGCCATGCGTAAAGTAGGGAACCAAAGCAACACCATCTCAATCTTCCACATATACACATAATGAGTTTTTTTCTCGATCCAAGATGAAGCAATAGTAAAGTCAGTTCTCAATGGCCACCTCGATATCACCAATATAGTCGAACATTCACTAAACTTTGATAGTTTCCAAGAACCAATCTTCAAAATTTAAGGTTGGGTCACATTCACTTATGGGATTTTCAGTGAAATCACAAACCAAACTTTGTGAAATCTTGATATGGGTTGGTAATACCCAAAACATCGAGGATTTCAGTGGCAATGTGTTCCATTTGAAAAGATGGGAGCAAAATAAGAAAATTTTGGATAAAGTGTGATATCAAAGAAAACTTTGATATAAAGGAAATAAGATCCCGGGAAAATATACTCTTCCTTCAATATCAAGAGACAAATCAAAGTGGTTGTGTGGTTTCCCATGAATTACAACTGAATACTTATAGAGAAGTATTGAAGGACCTATTTTAACAAGTATCGAAGGTAGGCTTAATTTTTAAACAAGTTTAAAACTTAACATAAGAGAAAAACATTGTAAGAAAATACTTGTGTGATCAGTGTGACCATCATCAAGTAACTTTGGAAAAATTTTGAGTGACAAAATATCAAAGTAAATGTTTAGACAAAAATCTCATTTCATAAAAAAAAATAAAGAACTGGATCTATTAGGAAGAAATGAATTGGGATTAGTACATTTCATTAAGATCAAACATAAGAAATGAAAATGAGCTTTTGAACATTTGAAAATGTACATTGAAAGATGAGGTTTTATTCGTCATTTCCTAGTAAAAATCTTGAACAATAAACTATTCTCCGTCAATTCCTTAAGGTGTAAGATTTTTGGGTCTCATTCTCATCATGGAAAAATGATTTAAGATCATAAACACAAATTTTTGGCACACCTACATCCTAGTTGTTTTTTACTAGATAGGTCTTGGGATATGCGTCATTGTGTGTGTTTAGGGTGAAAAAGATTGGTTAAGAGAATCCATTGTACCTATGCTGAAAAAATATAACCAAGCAACCATTTCTTAACTCAAACTGAGAAGAGAAAGGTAGCTCAATGACTATTATTAATACAACCTATTGGGAAGAAATTTTTAGAAGAAAATTTTCATTAAGGCTTCACAAACAATGAGTTAGTGAGGCTTTAAACAACTGTGAGTACAAGATCGATGTGCAGGGACAGGGTTTGAAAACTCAAACCTTGAGTGAATGCTTAAGATCAATGTCTACTTGCTAAAAGATGTTCAAGTCAAGGCTGGAAAGACCATTCAAGTATTAGATAATGTGTTCAACAAATGATCAAGTCATTAAATGAAAAATAGGAGTAAATGATCAAGGTAAAGCTAATAAATGAAGAACAAGAAGAATGCTTTGAATATGCTTAGAGTAAATGCCAAAAAGGAGTGAAAAATTCATATTTGACTTGTATTGAATGCTGCTATAAATAGGAGTGAATGTTACAACGAATTAACACAAGTGTTTACATAGGACTAGACAAAAGAGATAAATCTGACATTTTGATTGTCCAAATACAACTATATACTGAGCCCTATGAAACATTACATCAATAACAAGACAAATGTAATAAATGCACAAGAGACAAAACATTGATGATCCGGATCAATATACATTCCGAACGTGATGGTCAACTCCGGAATGCCTTCATTCTTCTCATCTTCTTACTTGGTCCGAACAGGTTCCGGGCTACCCTTCACTTTGGAAATTACACCCTTTGGAATAAGGACTTAGGATTGCTAGAGGTTCACTTTCAGGTTCCAACAATCTCCCCCTAAGTGAACTTAGAAATCCAACAACCTTAGTTCATTTCTTCCTTGATGAAGGTGTAGGCTCTAAACAACCATTCTGGCACCGCAATGTACCATGCCAGCTGACTTACAAAATTTGCCTTGACCTATTCCGGAGCATCAGACTTGGACGCCTGGGATATGAACTTCTTCATAGCTTTGGTTGGAACTAAGTGTTTATCAAGGATTTGGAAGAAGTCCTTCTTGTTTGTTCTTCTAGTGGTGTAGACAAACCCTAGAACCGGTTCTTCAATGGGACCATCTGCAAGAATTTCAGCTTCCGAAAGAACGAAGTCGATCTTGGCAATGAATTGTTCTGTTCCATAGAGGTGAGCAAGCTCGTAGTCACATCGGCAGAACTCAGCAACATAATATTTTAGAAAGCTCAGAGTTGCATGGTAAGCACCCATATTGATGTCATCCTTTTGATTTTTTATGAAGTAAGAAGCTAAGGTGATGATGTTGTTCGAATTCATGGAAGGAAAATTCATATCAGTAACGGTCCGGGGAGTTGGCTTATTCCGGAGGAGGTGAAAATGGAATAAGGGACAGTTCAGCTCAAATTTCACCAATATTTTTCTTCCGAAGCCCTGAACTTTGGTAATCCTCTTTCTTGTCCATACTTCCTTGAAAGGTTGAGCGTTTTTAGCATAGAAAGTTTTAAGCCTCTCTCGCTCAGTCCAGATTGTCAGTTGGGTGAAGAGGAGAAAATTTGGTGTAGAATTTGTTGTAAGGAGAGAGAGGAAGATCCAGCTGATCAACGTTATTGGAGTGAAGTTCGTCGCAGAGGCACATAATGATTTCCTGAGCCTTGAGAATGCCTTCACAGCAGAGAGGAAAGATGCCACGCATCGGATCAGGATTGTCTTTCAGAGCTTGGATATGGATGCTGTCCTCTAGTGTCGGATTTATTTCCTCCTGAGACCATCCATGTTTTTGCTTGAGAGGAGGTCCGGAGTGCAAGGCTTTTTGTTCGACAGACATTTGTTTCTTCCCTTTGTCTCTTTTAAGTGCGGTTATGACAAGCTTCAAGTTCTCATCAATCGTGAATTCCGGAGTGGGATTTGGAAGTGGTTCTTCCGTAATATTATCAGAGATCCAGAGGGGAGAGCCCTGGTCGATTGGAACGATTTTTGGTTCCGGAATGGGAGGCTGTACTAAAGGAGTGGCTCGAAAGGCTTGAGCGGTCAAGAATGATTTTACCTTAGCCATTTTGACAGCCATTTCAAAAGCGTCCGAAAGAGAGGATGACTAGGAGACTGCAGACCATATCCTCTTTTGTTCGTTAGTCATTTCCTATGGAATGGACAACTTGGGAGCTTGAAGACCAAGAACTCCTTTAGGAGCTTCATCCAAAACATATTCATCTTCATCTTCACTTCCTTCCCCTTCAGTGATCCCTAGAATTCCGGAGACGATTTGAATGTCATCTTTGGAATCCAGATCTTCATCCCGGAGTGCAAATTCCGAGGCAGGTTTCCATGGTTTGCTTGGGCCTTCTCCCCCTCTTGTATCGATGGACTTCGGAACCGGTTCGAACTGCATAGTCTCTTTCAGATCATCGAATTTGGAGAAGACTTTCTGAAGGCCTGAGGTGAGTTGAAGAGTGAGAGTATCGTAGGCTTCGGCAGTGGGGGCTTGATTAGAGAGGTGTTTGAACGTGCTGTTGAGGTAACAATCATCTCATCAAACCTCCGGTTTGGAACATCAACAATGTTTCAAGTTAAGCGAGGAAGTTTGATGAGGACTTGTTGAATAATCATGTTCATCTCATCCTTTTTCCGGATCTCCTGCCCAGCCTTTGAATCTGCTTCTCATGACGAACGTGGGTCTGCTTAATGAGGTTGTTGGTAGCAGAAACTAGGTCATCATAAACCTTGAGCATAGAAGTGATGGTGTTGAGATAAAGATCCACCAAAATGTCATATTTGGTGTCAACTCCTCGATTGTGCGCTTGAGCCAGAGGGAGATTAGCTGATCCATTTGAGCTTCCCATTCCGCAACAGATGGTCCAGACTGCTGGGACAGTGACTGAAGAATAACATCAAGTTTGGCATCAAGTCCGGAGACTTTTTGATCCAATTTAGAGTTAAGGTCTATTACATATGTTTTCATGGATGACACTTTCTTCATGGTGTCAGAGACATTGGTGCAGATTTCCAGGAGAGCGAAGGGGTCAACGTAGTCACCAGCAGAGGATTCCGAATCAGAATTAGAGTGTTGCAGAGGAGATTGGTGTGAGGAAGGATTGGTGGAAGGACCCGGTTTGGTTGTAGCATCATCTTCTTGACGTTTGGAGTTTGAACCTCCGTCCGGAGTGATTGAGGATGAGGATCCAAAGTCATAAGCAAACTTGGATACAGATGCCTTTGATTGATAATTAACTGAAGTCATGATATGTGCGTCCGAAATGGTTTTCGCATCTTCATCCAGAATGATTTCTTCAGAGATAGGACAAGTTGCTTTGGATGGCCCTGTTCCTCATGGAAATATGCGTGGAATCTACTTAAGTTCGAGTGAGATCCGGATGTTTGGATGCTACCCTATTGACAAAGTGTTCCCAAAGAGGATCATTAGTACCTGGTCATCCTAGACTCCTTCCGGGTATCAGACCAGTTGAGGCTTCCGAAGTCATAGGGACTAGTCCTTCTCCGGAAAGCTTGGGGTCCGGAACAGGGGTTCCGGAGTGTGTGCGTGTGGAAGAAACAATGGGATCAACAAAGGTGACTCGTGGGTTTGTTCCAGGGGGCTTCAAGGAACTATGTTCAACACCGACATCACCCTTTTGGGAGGGTGAGGGTGGATGATGTGGAGAATCCCGTGAGTGTGTATGTGTGCTTTTGAAACATCGAGGGGTACCTAGGATGAGTAGGTAGGTGGGGTGTGCGGACGGCCAGAATCAGCCGTAATGTCATGGGTGCCTTCTTGTTGAGAGGGGGCACTGACTTTTGCTTTCTTTTTGGTTTTAGGCTTTGTGGGAGAAGCCTTTCGCTTGGCTGGTTTCGTGACTATGGGTCCGGAGGGTTGGCCTCTTCTGAAATGGGCTCAACAGAGACTGGGGCAGGTTGTGTTGGGTCGAACACAACTGAATTCTCTAGATGTTGTTTTAAGTAAAGGGAATCGAAAGGAATGAGGGCCAACATGTGGTCCGGAAGGCGTCTGACCGGACCAAAAAAGGAGTGGTCCGAAATCCTATAAGGCTTAACAAGGTTAAATGTGGCACATACCTCCGGAGGAATGGTGTTGACCGAAAGCGATTCCGAAAGCTCCTTGAATACTTGTTGGAGCATCAGTGCCCAGAACCTAGGGCTTGAAATTTCATTGGGCTTCCTCTTGGTAGCAAACTTACAAAAGTCTTTCCACAAGACTTCCGGAAGATCAACAACATTCTCGCATCCGGAGTAGATGCTGAAGACGACATTGAGCCAGCCCTTGCTTAAGGTGTTTGTTCCTCCATGCTTTCCAGACAGCCCTCTGAGGATGAGGTGCATGAGTACGGTCCATAGTCCGGATACATCAAACTTCTTGAAATCTTTGGCTTTGTAGTCTTGGGTGTACCCGATGTATTTGAGGAATGTTTGAAACTCTTCAGTTGTTGGTTCAACGACTTTGAAACCCCTTGGATTTGCTTTGACACCAATCGCCTTAAGGAATGTCGATTTGTAGATAGGGACCATTTTGTCTCCAATGATATTGGTTTCGAGAGCACCATCAACGAATATGATACTGGAGAAGGCGAGATGAAGGTGATGAAGTGGCAGTGGAGGTTTAGGGATTTTGGTGAGGGGAATTGAGATGGGATGATTTTCTATGAACTCGATCATTACTCTTATCGATTCATCATAATCTAGTGGGTTGAGAGAAAACAATTGTGTAGTGTCTCTCAGGAATGGTTCTTGATCGGCAGAGGAGGAGGAACCTTTTGAGCCTTTCGAAGATTTCTTCTTTGCAATCGACTTCTTTGGAATTGGTGCAGTTTGTGTGGGTTCTTATGAAGATGCCACTGTTGCAAGTTATGAGTTCTTGAAGAACACGGAGAATAGTTCAGAGAATTTGGGAGATTGAGGGTTTTGAGAGCGTAAAGAGGTAAAAGGAGTTTAAATGGGTATTTATAGGTAAGGGAAATGGGCCGGGTCAAAATGCACAATGATGAGGATCCGAACATGAAATGGGTCTCATTTAATGAATGAGAGGTTGATTGGACTTAAGAAGTGAAAGGTTAGGGTTTATGTGGTTAGAAATAGAAAACGGAACCGACGATTCGATGGTTACTTTTACAGGGGCGTGAAATCGTGTCATGAAAAATCGAGGTGAATAGGATAGGATCATCAGAAAAAGTAACCGTTGAGACTGAAAACTTTTCACCTTATTATCCTTAGGTATTCCGGATGAGCTTTTCCGGACAGCGTATGATCCGGAGGATAAGAGATTGTGTTCCGAAACATGCTAATTTGAAAAGAGGTCCAGAATGCGAAGATAATCCAGAGTGAGTTTTCAATCAGGAGCAAATATTCAGTTTGTCTGAAGATTCCGAAGCAGATACTCAGTTCGTTTTCGAAAATTCTGGAATGGTGTTGTTTGAAGAAATTTCGGAGTAAATTTGAAAATGGTTCCGGAACATAATTGGGAAAGCTTTCCGGAGTGAGATTTAAGGATTCCGGAGAAAAATTTGTAAAACATTCCGGAGTGGAATTCTGGATGCTATCATGAAGTATATTCTGAGATGAAGATTCAAACACTATGACAATATGAACTTAAAACAACAAACAATCAGGATGAACTGTACAACTTAAAAACTCAAGTGAAGGTCAGAAGCAAAGATAAATAACACGATCGTAAGTATTCCGAGAGAAAGAAATTCCGAGATGAAAATATTTTTGAGATCGGAACTAGATTTCTTTCAAATACGTCTATCAAAGAGAACAAGTCTCTTGAAAGAACTGAGGATCCGGTATCATCATACCCATATTGTTGAGAAAACCATTGAATTTGGTTTCGTCTAATGCCTTGGTATAGACATCAACAATCTCATCGTCAGATGGAACAAAAATGAGTTCAATGTTACCATTAAGTACATGATCTTTTATGAAATGGTACCTTATATCGATGTGCTTGGTCATTGAGTGTTGAATTGGATTGTGAGAAATCGCAATGGCACTTTGAAAGTCCCAATAGATAGGAATACATTGAAAGCGATAACCATAATCCAAGAGATGAGATTTCATCCACAGAAGTTGAGATGTACAGCTGGCAGCAACAATGTATTCAGCTTCGGCTGTAGAGAGTGCAATGCAGTTCTGTTTCTTAGATGACCAACTGACCAAACGACCACCTAAGAATTGACAACCACCTGAAGTGTTTTTTCTATCGAGTTGAAGACCACCATAGTTTGAAACTGAGTAGGCTTGAAGTAGGAAGCTCTCATTTGTTGGATACCAGATTCCGAGACTCTTTGTACCTTTGAGGTATCGGAAAATTTGTTTCACAGCCAAAAGATGAAACATCTTTGGATTGACTTGAAATCTGGCACATAAACATGTTGAAAACATGATATCCAAACGACTTGCTGTGAGATAGAGTAGGGATCCAATCATTCCACATTACTTCTTTTCATCAACAGAAACACCCGAAGGGTCGGAAAATTTTTTGTGTCCGAAGCCCATTGGTACCTTGGCAGAGACACAGGTGTCCATTGAGTATTTCTTGAGGAGTTCCGAAATGTACTTCTCTTGGTGAATGAAGATTCCTTTGTTAGTATGTTTGACTTGGAGGCCAAGAAAGAAGCTTAACTCCCGATTCATGCTCATTTGGAATCGACTGATCATAAGTTTAGCAAAGTCAGCAACCATAGATGAATCCGTAGATCCAAAAATGATGTCGTCCACATAAATTTGAACCAGCATGAGATGTTTCCATTTGATCTTCGGAATAGAGTGGGATCTAGAATCCCTCTTTGAAAACTGGAGCATTTGAGAAAATCAGCGAGGGTCTCATACCATGCGCGAGGATTTGGACTTAGATCTTAATGGGGTAATTGTGGATTTTGGTCCGGTGTTAGAGGTCGGTGCAGCAGTAGCATCTTTAGGAGTTGTTCATCATCCGAGGTGAGTCTTCTCACTATACTTTACCTAGAGTGGTTATCCTTGTGTGACCGTAGGGTCTTATGTGTTTATATTGAGTACTTTGATATCCTGCATTATTTCTATGTGATTTATTATGTGTATTATTCTGAGCTTACTGAGTTAAGACCGGAGGGTCCATCTAAGTTAGGACCGGAGGGTCCACCCGAGTTGTGGGACCGGCGGGTCCTACTAGGAATGGCAATGGGGCGGGTTCGGGGCGGGGCATGGATTCCCAAACCCGCCCCAATAACTTTCGGGTATTTTATCGGGGCGCCCCATTGGGTTTCGGGTTTCCCCGTCGGGTTTCGGGTATCTTATCGGGTTTACAACAATTGATAACGAAATCTTTATTCTCTTTTAGGGTACCCCAATGTCTTATAAAATATACATGTTCTAGCAACTCTTTTAAATTAAAAACATGATGCATCACTTTAATAAAATAAACTGGACGTTATATGAACAAATTATTTGATTTAAGTTTTGTTTAATACGTCAAAACACATAAAAATGATCATTAACACCAGATTGTTAATAACTAAAAAAATTGTCCACAATAAGTATTTTATATTTGAACGCGTACAATTAACAGCAAAATTTTTTGAACATTATATATATATATATATATATATATATATATATATATATATATATATATATATATACATATATATATATATATATATATATATATATATATATATATATATATATATAATCGGGGCGGGGCGGGTCGGGGCGAGGATAACCCACTCCCTGCCCCGAACCCGATAAAAAACCCGATAACGACCCGTTACCCGACCCGAAATGATCGGGTTTCGGGTTTCCCCATCGGGTTCGGGCTTTTTTGCCATCCCTCGGTCCTACTGAGACATATTGACCAGAGGGTCTTATTGAGTTATAGCCTCGAGTGGCTAATGAGTCGTGTGTGGTATTTTGGGGAACTCACTAAGCTTCGTGCCTACCGTGTTATGTGCTATGTGTTTCAGGTTCTTTACAGGATCACGGGAAGGCACCGGTTTGATTGTACACCGAGAGAAAGAGTTATGTTTTGAGGATCCTGGGTTATTAATCAAACAACTATGGCGTTGCATTTTTTTAATGAGATAATTGGGATTTTTGTTAAATGTGTTATGAGAATTTCTGTGATTTTAAAAATGAAAATTTTGTTTGAAAATTTACGGTGTTACAATTCCCTATGCTCTCCTCCCAAACAAAAAGTTAGGATTTTTGTATCAAAGGCATCATCACCCCCTCTGAGCTGAACAATGGCATAAAATTCCAAGCAAAGTTCTTTATAAACCGGTTCTTTCAAATGAAATAATCACCTCCAACCGGTGCATGTTATTCTCACCCCCTTCTTTCATAAAAATCTTGGTGAGATACAGGTTCATAGCTTCAGCCAATCCAACCTGCTCTAGCCATACCCAATTTACTTCATTAGCGATGTAGAATTCCTTATTCTTCATATTTTCCAATCTACTTCTCCATTCTGTTAGAACCTTTTGAGAGACAACCTCTAGATTGTAAGTCCCTAAATCTGGATCCAACTAGTGATCAAACACAAGAACAAGCTAAAATCGATAAGCACAAGAAGGAGTAGAAGAATGAACGTTCCAAGTTGCACACGTTTATAGATGACCGCAAACTTCAAGTACAAAGGAATACACACATACAATCGATTAACCACTCTGACAATATTGAAACCTATATATAGTGAAAAGTGAACCGTAAACGGGTTCACAGCCGCAAACACGTGTATGGCCACAAACACCTCTTGAACCGAAAACATGTTGTTTTCGGTTCACCCAACCGCAAACCCAGTAATTTACAATACAAAATCTAATAAGACTCATACAGATGGATTCCTAGCCCAAACCAACAAAATATGACCTAACAGTCTCCCCCTTGGTTTGAGGCTAGCATAGATTCATTCTTTCTCGACAACCAGCACATCAGATCTTCCCATAGCCCCCAGCCACATCTTTTTCTTGATAATCTCTGTGATTATGCTTGTGAAATCCTTCGCAGCAACCTCTGTAATCTCTTGCTTGCAAAAAAAATCAATGTTGAGTCAAAGTGTTTATGTCCCTTTCACCAAATTGTAGCAGATCCCTTTTTTCAACAATGCAAAAAACACCATCTAGGAATTTGATGATAGCAGAGGTTGTGGCTTCATCAAAAACCCAGTATTCCATCTTGCATAGTGATCAATCACAAAAGTTCTTAACAATCGAAATCTGTTTCATCTGTTTTGTCGGGGGGCACATGATATTCTTGAAGCTCTTATTGGTCTTAGGATCAAACACATCATTGCCTTTCTTCAGGAAAGATTCAGTGGTCTTCATCCCATCAAATTGTCTCTTAACTTGGTTTTCCAAGAAGAGTTTGAAGTCAGTTCCATGAGGATCATTGGCAGGGTTAGAGAATGGGGCTTTAGAAAGGTCGGTGAGGTCCACCTTTGTCGAAGAAGAGAAATCATTCTTGTCCCTGTATTACTCCACATTACCGTTCTTTCGCTTCACCAGCCATCAATTTAATTTGTCATAAAAACCCCACATAACAATTCCTGATCGATCACCATATTTGTCTTTGAACCGCTTCTTTCCAAGATCTTTCACGGTGAGTTGGGGTTGGTCTCCACAAATATTTTGATCTGAATTTTTCATAAAGAGCCACTTCCCCTTCTTGTGAAGATACCGATTGTTGGGCTCGTTTAAGAGTAACTCTTGGATGAGCTTGAGCTGGTTCTATCTCAAAACAGTCAACAACTGTTGTGGTTCTAACTAGTGAAGGATTAACAAAAGGATCTTATTGAGATGCATTGGCTGGGGCAGATTGAGAAGTCTCGGCTTCCTTTAGATCTTCGACAAATGTCTTGAACTTGTCGCCAAATTCTGCAATAAGCTTGTTCTTCAAGTCGTAGTATCAAGCAGTCAGGGCTCCATGGTTGAACTGTAGAGCAGAGATTTGTTTTGATTTTAATGAAATTTGTTCTTCAAGCTTGGAAACTCGAATGTCGAGATTTCCAATCAAAACTTCCTTCTCAATAACCTTCTGATTCAATATACCAATCTCTGCTCTAAGATCTGAAATCGATGGGTCCACTCCCCGAAAGCTTCCTTCACCTATAGATATGCCTCTGGCTCCTGTAGAAGGATCAGAATCTTGTTGCGCCAAAAACCTAGCAAGCCTCTCGGAGGAAGCATCATGCGCATGTAGTGGTGGAGAGGAACCCCCAGGAGTTGAAGAGCTCCCGACTTCATAAGAAGATCGAACAACAGTTGGACCTTCTTTCAAAATTTGACTTTCTTCAAGGGTTGGTTGGGCTGGTGTTGCAGCTGCAGTAGATTGTTGGACTAGCGGAGCTTGTTCCCTTATCAGCACTCCCGGCCTTGAATCGACTCTTCTTCTTTTGATTGGAGGCTGGGAGGCTTGTGTCAAAATGATATCACTTTCAAACGGAAAAGATGTTGGAGTAGCAACTGGAATGGGAGGAATCCTTGAAGTTGTATCCAGATTCGTTGAAATGTCAGCCATCTGATCAAAAGTCGGAGGTGTCACTTTGAGAACATCATCAACTCCCTCTGTCTCCATTGCAGTTTGTGCAACATCATTGACATTGTCAAAGAAAGCATCGATGTCTTCACTTCTTAGCCTTATATCATGACCCTTCTCAAAACCGAAGAATAAATCATCATTATCATGACCAGATAGATCACCACCTAGATCCATATCCTCCTCCTCCTCCTCCTCCTCATCATCATCATCATCATCATCCTCATCATCATCATCATCATCATCATCATTCCCTTCCACATTAACCATTGGTACATGTTCCTCAACAATGATTGCAAATGGAGGAACATGCTCTTCTTCATGTTCTGAAGCAGTGATAACATCATCTTCAAGATCTTCATCGTCATATGAGCTTTTTGATTCTGGTGCATCATTAATCTCTGCAAACTGGCTGAATTTTTGTATAGGGTATTTTCCTTTAAATTCCAATTTTTTACCCTTTCGATTATGTTGCATCAACCCAAAAGTATTTGCTCCCAAGGACTTCAAGTCCAAAGTTTCTCATTTTCTTTCCAACTCTGGATATTTGCTATTAAATATCATTTGTAGAAACCACGGGAACCTCAGAAATTCATCTTTCTTCTTTCCTTCCACGTTTCTCATCATCTCGTTTAGAATGTATCTTGAGAAGTTGAAATCAAGACCCTTAGCAAGAGCAGCTATGGACATCGGCTCTCCTGTTCGAGATGCAGATAATGAAGGAGTGTGCAAGAAATCTCCAATAAGGAGGCAACGGATTCTTTATGGTAGGAGGAAACACTCCCTTATATCCCATTCCTTCAACAATTTCTTTTGTTTCATCTATGGAAATCTCAGTAGGAACCCCAGGCTGGTCATTGATCTGCAATACCTCCCGAATGGTTTGCTTAGACACCACGATCTTCTTTCCATTAATCATTTATTCCACTGTGTCTTCACTATTTTATCTTTTCTGCACAGAGGCTTTGTTCCATAATTGTTTTATCAGGTCATGACAGATGATGGGATTTGTCCTGAAGGCATGTGCAAGACAACATCTTTTAAGTCCATCAATCATGGACTTGAATTCCTGGTGTGCAGCTGGTGGATCAAACAGAAAGGCAGCTATGTTGTGGTTGTCAGAAAATTCCAGGTCCACCACTTGATCTGCACCAACCGAGCCAAGTGAGAAAACTAATGATTTAATCAATTAAAATTTAAGTTTTCTCATTTATCAATTTATTAGGCCTTAAAAAAATGATTTAAATGAAAAATATTTTTTATGGCCAAAAACAGGTTCACGACCGTAAATGGGTTTGCGGTCGTAAACGCTGTTCATTGTCGAAAATCGTTTTTGCTCCAATAGACCCACAAAACGCAATCGATTCGAATGAAAAACAACTTTGTGGGGTTCGCCTTTGATGTACCTACACGAATCACAGGTCAATTTTAGAAAATAACGACAAGAAGACGATGAATCGAAGGGTGGACCGGAAAGCTGCGGAGAGAAACTGAAGAGGGTTTGCGGCCGTTAACTCAAAATAAATTTGATGGGGTTTACAACTGAAAACCCCACCTTTTAAACCTTGGATCAAAACCGGTCCATGTGTCATGGGCTGCAAACCCTAAGGGATTCAAGTCCAAGCCCAATACATCTAATTTTTTTTTTAATAAAATTGAATACATTTTGGAAGACTTAAAAATAAAAATTCAAATAAAATAAAATCTAAAAATTTAAACTAAACTAATTTTGCCTAATTTTTGATTTTTTAAATTATTTTAGAAAAATGAAAATAAAAAAATAAAAATAAATAAAATAACACAAATTTCTTTTCACTATTGCTTATTTTCTTTTTATGATGTTGGGATCAAAGTTTTAGGACAGTCTTAATTTGTTTTTCAGTACCTCCACCTTCATGACTAGATCTGGTCAATCGTCAGTATTGTGGTCCACTTAAACACGAAAAATTGTGACAAATGTGTACATACTACAAGTGACAAGACATTTGACCCTATGATCCTAAATAATATTCCTAGAAGACCATTTAGCTGATGACGACCACGAATATTGTTGTCCACCTATATTTAGCAGCGAGATCTATAGACAACCTATTAAATGTTCAATTTTAGATGTACTAGAATTTGTTTTCCGCTTCCTGACATACCTCGGTAATCAAGAACTTCCAGAATACTCCTTAATTTAGATGAGCATATAATTATTAGGAGGGAAGTCAGATTTAGAATGCATATGTTGTATCCCAGGTCGGATATCTTCAAATCATGCAGAGGGAACAACATATGATTAAGATAGATAGAGGGATTGAGAAACAGAATGGTGCATATGTTATGTTCCAGGTCGAATAAGAACTTATCACGCAAAAGAGACAACATATGACTAACAGACCGAAAGAATTGCATAGATAAGAAGATGCAAAGAGATAAAGTTGCATATGTTGCATTCCAGGTCGGATCTCTTCCAATCACGGAGAGGAAGCAACATATGACTAACAGAAAGAAAGAAAGAAAATAACTTTCTACAGATCTAATTTATCAGAATTCCCCAGTCGCCCTATCAGTACTCGAATTAAGGACACGCGTCCATACATCGAGGAAAAGTTACGCCAGAGTTCTAGATACAGATTACTTTAGTGTAGCCTGCAGATTCCCATGTATATTTTACTACTCAATCTACCCGAGCGTCGTATTGTCAGACCAAGCGGAACTATCTAAGTCAATACTTGTCAAGTCCTTTCATGGTCCATCTATGCCTAGTCTGGTCCATTTAAATCTTTTGTGCCTACCAGCACGTCGAACACAGAGCTTAGACAATTCATCGATGGTATCTTACACAAATTAAAATTGTCTGTTATCACTTTGTTGATATCACTTCCCAGCACATCACCTGCAAATAGGCTACCATGAGACACTATTTTTGGATTTTTCATGTTTTCTGAAAAAAATAAAGTAGAAATAACAGTATTTTTGGATTTTTGGATTTTTGATTTTCTAATTTTTGTTTTATTTTGATTTCTCCCCCTAAATTTGTGCATAGGAGAAAAAAGGAAGTAAATGCGCAAATTTAATCTACCTAAAACAAAAATTAGTCTTCAAAATGTATCATTTTGAGAAAGCCCACAAGCACATCGAATCGAGCTTTGTTAAACGGTTTCGTGAATAGATCCGCCACATTTTTATCAGTGTGAATCTGCTCCAACCGAATGAGCGAACGCTCATAACAATCTCTAATAAAATGAACCTTGATGTCGATGTGTTTGGTTTTGGAGTGCAGGACAGGGTTTTTGGCTATTTGGATTGCAACATTGTTATCACAAAAGATACGGGTTTCAAAATTCAAACCATAGTCGAACAGCTAATGTTGAATCCAAATTACTTGAGAGCAACAGGCAGAAGCAGCAACGTATTCCGCCTCCGCCGTTGAGGTTGAGACTGTTTGTTGTTTCTTGCATTGCCAAGGCACCAGATGATCGCCTAAGAATTGACATCCCCCAAAAGTTGATTTCCTGTCAAGTTCACAACCTCCATAATTGCTATCAGCAAATGCATATAAGTCTAAATCAGGATTCTTGGGGTACCAAAGACCCAATTTAGGGCTACCTTTAAGATACCTAAAGATCATTTTAATAACAATTAAGTGAGAGAGTTTAGGATTAGCCTGATAGCGTGCACATTGACAACCTGCGAACATGATGTCGGGTCTGCTCGTTGTCAGATACATCAGGGATCCGATCATCGATCTGTACTATGTCTGATCTACGGATTCTCCATCAGGATCTAGAGTCAACAAGGGTCGTTCAGCTATCCGTGTCAAGGTAGCTTTGGAGTCTTTAAACCCGAACCTCTAAAGCATGTCTTCAACATATTTTCCTTGATGCAAAAGGATTCTGGTTGAATCTTGACGGACCTGCAATCCTAAAAACATAGTCATTTCTCCCAAGGAGCTCATCTCGAATCTCTTCTTCATAATGGTCTCAAACTCTGTGCACAGGTTTGGACTTTTTGAACCTAAAATAATGTCATAGACATATATCTTTACAAGAATGATGTCGGTATCCACATGCTTTATGAAGAGCGTCTGATCAATTGTGCCTCTAGTATAACCATGCTCGAGCAAATGATATGTTAAAGTAGCATACCAAGCTCGAGGAGCCTGATGTAATCCGTACAGAGCCTTATCTAATTTGTAGACATGATTTGGAAACTTTGAGTTGACAAAACCGGGAGGTTGATCAACATAAATTTCTTCTTTCACAGCTCCATATAGAAAGGTAGTCTTAACGTCCATCTGATAAACGGTGAACCCCATGTAGGAGGCATAAGCCAGGAAGATACGGATAGCTTCAAGGTGCACTACAGGAGCATACACTTCAGTGTAGTCAAGTCCTTCAATTTGCCGAAATCCACGAACAACCAAACACACTTTGTTTTGCAAAATTACTCCACAATCATCTTGCTTGTTGCGGAACACCCAACGCATATCCAAAGACTTTTTTCCTTTTGGTTGCTCCACTAGTTTCCATACCCCTATTTTTTCAAATTGATTAAATTCCTCATGCATTGCATCAACCGAAATAGGCTCATTCAGTGCCATTTTCACGTTCTTTGGCTCGATATGAGAGATGAAGCAAGAGTACAGACATGTATTGACGTCTCCACTCTGACTCATCGTTTTAACTCCGTCGCCTAGTTCACCAATGATGTTTTCGATCGAATGATCGTGTTGTAGTCTGGTAGGGATCTGATGGATGATTTCATTGAGTGTGACAGAAAGGTTGTTGATGTTGATTAATCCATCATCTGTTGAATCATCCGCCTCATACGATCTGTAATCGTGAGAGGAGCTTGCCACGTACTAATTTGAAATTGGCTCGAGAAAGAGAAGCTCCATGAAAGTTAGAGTGGCAGCAGAAGTATCTCTGGTCATGAAGTTTCATTTAGTTGGAGTGAGTGGAGTGGCTTCAGCATCAAGATTGATTCATTGACTTGAGGAATCTAAAGAAGTACTTGGAACAGCTTGATCCATCGAAGGAGACATAGGAGGCACCAATGGTGGTCTGTATAGAACATCTTCCTCTTCATCTTCAAGAACAACCTTCGAACCTGAGCAAGAACCTAACACATCATCTGAAAACATATTAAATGATTTAAATAATGAAGCGTAATCAAATAACTAGTTAGGACCGACTCGGGTGACTGTCTCATTCTCTTCCAGCCACCGCACATCAAAAGACACCACAATCTACTTGGTAGTCTTGTTGTATACTTTGTACGCAGTTCAGGCGCCATATCCTACAAAGTAACAGGCATCAACTTTTGAGTTGAATTTGGGGTTGGACTCTAAGTGAAGGAGGGTGCAAGGACATCTAAATATTTGGAAGTGTGCAACTAATGGCTTGTGATTGTATAGAAGTTCATATGGGGTCTTCATCTGGTATTTGTTGATCAGGACACAATTATGGACATAGCAGGCAGTGTTGATCGCCTCTGCCCAAAAGAAGACCGGTAGTTTAGAATCACAGAGCATCGTCCTTGCCGCGTCTATTAGAGTACGATTGCGCCGTTCAGCAACACCATTTTGTTAAGGTGTGTGAATAGCACTATACTGACGCAGAATACCCTTTTCGGCAGAGAAATGATCCAAAACAGCGTTCCTGATTTCCGTGCCATTATCCGTTCTGAGCGTCTTCACTTTCTCATTTGTTTAATTCTCAATCATTACAATGAACTTCTTGATCAGATCATCGATCCTGCTCTTGTTGGACAGGAAGAAAACCCATGTAAACCGCGAGTAGTCATCTATCACAATCAGGCAATAAGAACTTTTGTTGATGCTGAGAACGTTGACCGGACGAAATAAATCCATGTGCAACAATTAGAGAACCTTGCTGATTAAGTTTACTGCCCTTGGAAAATGGGGGTTGCGATGATGTTTTCCTTGAGCACACGCCACATATTTTTTCAAAAGTTATAAAGTCTTTGACAGGAAGGTCACGCACTATCTTGTTTTTAGCAAGACGATTCAGGTTCTTGGCATTAACATGGCCGAGTTGACGATGCCAAAGCATGGCATCGTGTTCAAAGAATTTAGAGAAGAGACATGTGACTTGCGCCAGGATATCTTGATTAATGTCTATGATGTATGCATTTCCATCCCTCTTTAATTTCAATAAGATCCAATCCTCAGGGATAACGATTCCAGGCTTCAAGATAAGACACTCTTTATCAGGGAAGTGTGTTGAATAGCCTTTGTCACAAATTTGGGAGACACTCAATAAGCTATTCTTTAAATCAGGAGCATAGTTGACGTTCTCAAAGCTCAGCACTCTATTTGTAACAGTTCCTTTCTGTGTTATCTTCCCACCTTCTCCACCCACAAAGGAAACATAACCCCCATTCAAGCTCTGAATGTCATGCAGCTAGGATATGTCTCCTGTTATTTGCCTGGAACAATCACTGTCGACATACCAGGGTATGATGACATTCCTCTGTAGTTGTTCCTGCACGATGCGCGAGATTAATTAGATTTTGGAACCCAGGTCATTGAAACACTGGATTTTCCCTTTTTAACAACAAAAATTTCTTTTTCACTTTTTGATTTTGATTTATTACCAGATGCACAAGCAGAAGATTGAGATGATTGGACATTTAAATTCTTGGGCACCCATTGGTATTTAGGTTTAGAAACACTTACATGTGTTTTTGAAACAATTTTCTTTTGTTTTGATCTTTTAGGTTTCCGTCTAATCTTAGCCGAAGACCCACACGAAGACTTTGACGAATCCGATCTTGGCTTAGCCACGTTCGGTTTCGTGAAAGTACATGTTGTATTTTCATGTAAAACATGTTTATTTTTTTAAGCTCAGCCCGTTTTCTATCATTATTAGCATTCCAATTATCATCACGAGAATGAGCTCTCGAGAACTTTCTCACAAGCGATCTTCCTCGCGACTCGTTCTCTCTTCTATGTGCATGAAAAGGAACAAATACACGATTTGGACAATTTCGTGCAATATGACTAGCAATTCCACAGTTAAAACTTGTATGTTTCTTAGCACAAAAACTGGTGCCGCTCTTCTCTAGTCTAGTGTTCTTATTGACTCCCTTACTCTTCCTACACATGCATGTGCAAGACTCAGGTTGTGTGACAGGTGTAGGTGGAGTGGATGTGCTTATTGATGGGGTTTTATATAAACAATCCTATGTGTGCATGCAACCCTAGATTTGGATATATGTTTTCACTATTAGATACACAACATTATGAACACATGAATAAAACCCTAATATGGCCTAGTATTTTCAAAATACACATAGAAGGTTAGATCACATACCTCTTGTTGTTATATTGCAATAACAACTCAAATCTTCAAACCCTAGGTCTTGAAAGCAAGTACCACAAGTGTAGTACCTCTAATGACTCAGAAACACCACAAGCAATTGGAGAGGCTATAGAGAGAGAAGGGGAGAGATAGAAATCAGCCTTATGATCTCTTGGAAGCAAGTGGAAGATTTCTTATGCCTTAGGGGTCTTTATATAGGGTAGAGATTAGGGTTTCAGTCCTTATCCTTATATAGTTGCTTGCCCACCAAGCAATCATAAGATAAGCCTTGATATCTCTTATCCCTTGGACGATTTCAAGGATTCCTTATCCCTTGAATTCGTCCAACCTATAACTAGGATATCTATTACCCTATTTTGCAACATAATTACAATTCAGCCCCTCTAGTTTAATTAATTACACTTGATCACAAAATTATTTCTTAATTAATTATTGACCAATATTAATTAAACAAATATGATTTCTCCTTTAATATATTATTCTTATAATATATTAATAAATCATACTAACCTCTTTCTCTATTTATTTCTCCAGTCAAGTTGCTTTGGTGAAGGCAACCCAAAAGGACCATGCACAATCGGGTCAAGTACTTACCAAATATGGTTACGAGCTTAGACACTAATCCAACAGTCTCCCACTTTGATAAGTCTAGTAACCACAAATGCAAGTACAACTCGATTAGCAATCGTAGCTCTCAAAGACGCTGTCGAACTCTGATCTTATCAGTAACCTGTCCTTTAGATAAGGGATCGTACAGTCCTCTGTTTTGATATCGCGTAGACAATCTCATGAAACATTGTCATACTTATTGTCTAGCAATTAGTTTATCGATCTCAGATTTACTTGACATAGAACTTAATTGAACACATCAATTCAGTCCAGACCAGGTGGCACATAAGTCAAATCAAATCATCAAGCGGCCGTGATATCGCTTTTAACCTCTTTGGATAAAAGTAACAGATAAACTTCGACTTATATGCATTTACTATTCACTAATCAACTATACACAACAATGCGTTTTATGACATCAATTTACTGATGCGGTTTCGCATTATCAATGCACAACCAATTAGTAAACAATAAACCATATATCTTGGTTTTAAGACCATATGATATTATCGTCTTGCGATCACTTGCGGTACATTCCATAAAGTGATTCCAGCAAGCGCGGGTTTATTCCAATGCTCAAAACTTGTTCATCAGCACTCATGAACGTTGTAGCAAACCTTTTCTATGTATAATACCATTTAGACAATCTACACACCAATTTATGACAATCTTCATTCATACCTACTTCTAACATATGAACGACTGTGGACTGTTTGAATAATTCGATTATTCTTAATAAACTCAATTATTCTGGAAGTCAAAACATGCAAAGTGAAACAATAGTTAAACAATTAACATAAGACAAAACCTTTAAATACTACTCCTTTATTTTATCATCAAATGTCAATTACATTTATCTATTACATGTTTCCAAACTATCTAATCCAAACTAATATCATCCTTCAGCCCAATGCTCCTAGCGTGCTGCAAGTGCTTAACCCTACTCAGTCCCTTCGTAAGCGGATCTGTTGGGTTATCTTCTGATGATATCCTCTTAACTATGAGGTGTCATTCTTCTACTCGATGTCTAATAAAGTGATACTTTCTGTCGATATGCCGAGATCTACCATGATCCCTCGGTTCCTTGGTAAAGGCAACCGCTCCTTCATTATCACAGAAAAATTCCATAGGCTCCTTTATGGCAGGCACAACTCCAAGTTCACCAATGAAGATCTTCAACCATATTGCCTCCTTTGATGTTTCGCTCACTGCAATGTACTCTGATTCACACGTTGAATCAGCTACAGTTTCCTACTTGGAACTTTTCCAAGTCACTGCTCGTCCATTTAGGGTAAAGACCCAACCCGATTGCAAATGGTAGTTGTCTCTGTCGGTCTGGAAACTGGTGTCACTATACCGTCGCACCTTTAAGTCATAACTCCCTCCGAGGACTAAAAAACATTCCTAGGTCCTCCGAAGGTACTTAAGGATATTCTTGACTGCGGTCCAATGTGCTTTGCCAGGATTCCCTTGATATCTACTGACCTTGCTCAAAGCAAAGGCCACATCAGGGCGACTTCAAGTCATAGCATACATGATCGAGCCAACTACGGAAGTGTAAGTTACTCGGCTCATCCCAGCTATCTCAGCTTTGGTACTCGGACTTTGAGTCTTACTCAATTTGGCATTACTTTGTATCGGTAGTTCTCCCTTCTTTGAGTTTTCCATACTAAAATGTTTTAGTACCTTATCTAAGTAAGTATTCTGACTAAGTTCTATTAGTCTCTTACTTCGTCCTCTCACTATCCTTATTCCCAAAATATAGGAAGCCTCTCCGAGGTCCTTCATAGCGAAGCACTTCCCGAGCCAGGACTTAACCTCCTGAAGTGTCGGGACGT
Source organism: Lactuca serriola (assembly GCF_051521515.1). Classification (NCBI taxonomy): domain Eukaryota; kingdom Viridiplantae; phylum Streptophyta; class Magnoliopsida; order Asterales; family Asteraceae; genus Lactuca; species Lactuca serriola. The sequence continues at coordinate 261,822,354 of NC_136411.1, forward strand.
CGTTTCCTATGAGTAGTATGTCATGGACATACAAAACGAGGAAGCTAACTATACTCCCACTGGATTTGACATATACACATGATTCATCTTCGCTTCGTACAAATCCAAACTCTTTGACTTTCTCATCGAAGTAGAGATTCCATATGCGAGATGCTTGCTTAAGTCCATAAATGGACTTCTCAAGCTTGCACACTCTATTGGGATGCTTCTTATCGACAAAACCCTCTGGCTGAGCCATGATCCTCAGCCAACTTGCCATTAAGGAAAGCGGTCTTGACATCCATCTGCCATATCTCATAATCATGAAATGCAGCAATGACTAACATCACCCTAATAGACTTGGTTGTCTACTCCAGGAGTTTGAGTAAAGCCTTTTTTCCACCAAATTCCAAACTTGGTTGTCATACATGGACTGAATCTCGCTGTCCATCGCCCCTTTCCATTTTGCAGACTCTGGGCCTGCCATGGCTTCCTTATAGCTATTAGGTTCACTTAGATTTATTAGAGTACCATCACTAATATACGTGTCCCCTTCAGTAGTAATATGAAAACCATAAAACTGGGGTTGAACTCTAACTCTTTCAGAACGTCTAAGAGGTAAGGACTCGTCAATTGGTTCAACCAGAGTTTCCTCCTCGGGTTGAGCGCCAGCGGTAGAGGTTCCTTCATCACTCGACTCTTGAATCTCTTCAAGATCGATCTGCCTCCCACTGTCCCCTTGGTTTATGAGTTATCGCTCTCGAAAAACCCCTCTTCTTGCAATGAAGACAACATTGTCACTCGGTCTATAGAAGAGATATCCAAAGGATCTCTGCGGGTAGCCGATGAAAATACATCACTCACTATGAGGTTCGAGCTTGTCGTGAGTCTCCCGTCTTACGAAAACCTCACAGCCCCAAACCTTGATATGTGCTAACGAGGGAGCTTTCCCTATTCACATCTCGTGAGGTGTTTTGGCAACCTTCTTTGTAGGGACTCGGTTAAGGATATGGGCAGCAGTCTCTAAGGCATACCCCCAGAATGAGATAGGTAGTGAAGCACGACTCATCATAGAACGGACCATGTCTAACAAGGTTCGCTTACGCCTTTCTGCCACACCATTCAACTGCGGTGTCCTAGGTGGCGTCAATTGCGAAACTATTCCGCATTCCTTGAGATAGTCGTGGAATTCAAGACTTAGGTACTCTCCTCCTCGATCGGATCGAAGCATCTTGATTTTCCTGCCCAATTGATTCTCCACTTCATGTTCGAACTCTTTGAACTTTTCAAACATTTCTGACTTGTGCTTGATTAAGTACATATACCCGTATCTACTATAATCATCGGTGAAAGTCACATAAAAGCGGTTCACATCCTTTGTGGTGGATCTAAAGGGCCCACACACATCGGTATGTATGAGATCCAATAAACCCTTACCCCTCTCACAAGTGCCAGTGAAGGTTGACTTGGTCATCTTTCCAAGTAAACATGATTCGCACGTGTCATCTTCCCTAAGGTCGAATGACTCCAACACTCCATCCTTTTAGAGTTGGGCTATGCGCTTCTTGTTGACATGTCCAAGATGACAATGCCACAAACATGCTTTATCCATACTATTGGAAGAATCCATACACAACACATCATTTCCTAGGTTATTCTACAACCATAACAGTTTCATAAATTCCATTACAAGGCATTGCTTCAAAATATAAAACACCATTTAGATAAGCATAAATAGAACCATTCTCATTATTAAACGAATATCTAAATCTGTGTCTAAAAAAACCATGAAATGAAATGATATTTCTTGCCATATCTGGCGAGTAGCAACTCTTATTTAAATCTAAACCTAATCCATTACTAAGCACTAAAGAATACACTCCAATCTTGGTGACATGCGATGATCTTCTGTTTCCCATGATTAGATTTATTCTTCCATGCTTCACATCTCTATTTCTTCTTAGTCCCTGCAAATCAGAACAAATGTGGTAACGTCATCCTGTATCAAGAACCCAAGAAATAGCATGCAATGAATCATTAGATTTAATTGTGTAAATACCTGCGAAAGATGGCTTGATCTTCCCATCCTTAATGGCTTGCAGATATTCCGAGCAGCTTCTCTTCCAATGCCCTATTTTGTGGCAATAGTGGCACTATGCCTCCTTTGGGCTAGAGTTAGGCTTAGCAGGGCCATCCTTGGTCCCACTAGAAGAGGAACCACCTAGGGACTTTCTCTTGTGGTGGCTCTTTGATGGAGCCTTCCTCTTCTTGCCCCTTCTTTGCCCAATTGCCAAAACAGGAGCAGCGGGTGGAGCGGGAGTTGGTGCAACAGACTTTTCCTTGAGGTTGCTCTCAACAGTCCTTAGGAGCCCTTGGAGTTTGCTTAAGGTGACCTCTTCCTTGTTCATGTGGTAGGTCATCCTAAATTGGTTGTAGCATGAGGGCAAGGATTGAAGAACAACGTCGATGGCCAAATCTTCCCCAAAGTTAACATTTAACATGCGAAGACGATCAACATATCTTTGCATCTTTTGCAAGTGAACGGTAAGAGATTCTCCACTTCCCATCTTAGTGGCGATCATGTTCGTGATGATCTCATAGCGCTCTTGCCTCGTGCTTTGGTGGTACCTCTCCATTAAGTCTTGATGCATTTCATGTTGGATTAATGTCTAAGTCCATAACTATAATTGGTAAGACTTGACCCGACCCGGCATGGTCCATTTGGGTTGCATACCATCATGCACTTGGATGAGAGAAATAAGACACTTATGGTTATTAATATATTATAAGTTCTAGTATATTAATAATAAGAATAATAAGATTATTTAATTAGTATTGATCAAGAATTAATCTAGGATTAATTAAGTGATCAAAAGAAGACTAATTAAATATATGGGTTGATTGTGTAAATCATCCATACTTGTATAGTGGGCTAATGCTCCATGGATAATCAAGTTGGGCTAAAACCCATAGGATGGTCCATGGATGCTCCATGGTGTATTTGTACCCATGGATCATGGAAATGAAAGGCCATGTCAATTAGGGTTTACATGGTGTAACCCTAACTATATAAGCATCTTATTCTTGACAAAATTGGCAACTAGAATGACTAGTAGGGTTCTAGAGAGGGCTAGCCGATTTCATGAGTTGTAAGAATTCTCTCAAGTTATTCCAAGTGTATTGATGATTGTGATTCCATTTGAGGTGTCACACTTGGGGCACTAGGCACTCTAGCTTCATGAAGACTTTCTTCTCCAAAGAGGTATGTATTCTATCTTGCTATTGTCATTGTTTTGTATGCTAGATTAGGATAATACCTTGGAAGTTCTTATTTGCATGTATAATAGAGAAAACATAGATCCAAGGTATTTAGGGTTGCATGTACACTTAGGAGTGTTAGAATGCTCAAAACCCAACAGTGGTATCAGAGCCTAGGCTTGTTTTCTTGTTATACTTGCAAAAGAAGCTGGAAAATCGAGTTTTGATGCTGTCTGCCCAGCAGACTCGCCGAGTCCAAGGCAAAATGCATCCAACTCGCCGAGTTGGTTGATGCCACTCGCCGAGTAGGAGCCCCAGACAGCATATATTCGAGGTTTTTGGCTAGAAATGGACTAGGAACATTACCCTAAGTTGTTTTTGAACTTATAAACTTGTTTTTGGTGTGGTAATGTTCATGCTAATCCATTTTCAAAGATAATTGTCAATAGATTCATGTTTTGTATTAGTTTACGGTTTAGACTAATTACATGAAAAAGTTTGATTTGATTATCTTGTTCTTATGAGTTGCTTAGATTAATAGAAATGTTGAGTGAAATAGTTGTTTTCAATCCATTTTAATCTAAGAGTTGAGTATAAAATGTGTTTGTGTAACTTGTCCTCAAGTTACATGAAGAGTCACATTAAAGACTCATAAAATTCATAAGAGTTGGCAATGGTTACAAAATGAAGAGTCTTGTGTCATTGAATAATTTTATGACTCCATAACTTGTCCTCAAGTTATGGAAGTTCAAGAGTCACTTCATTAAAGGAAAAAAATATGTAACCATAATTAAATCCATAAGTTATAAAATAAAGAAAAAGTTAGTTCTTTTATTAGTTTAAAGTCTTCCATAACTTGTCCTCAAGTTATGGAATTTGAAGAGTTTTTGGATTAAAACTACTTTAAACACATAAGTTATGGAATTAATTAGTTTTGAATAGTTTCAAAACTTGCCCTCAAGTTTTGGAATTTGAAAAGTTTTCAAGTATGAATACTTTAATTCCAAGTTAGCCCTTAGAATTTTAAAAGTTAAAATTCAACCCTTATACTTTATAATATTATAAGTTAATAATATATATATGTATAAGAGTAAAGTCAGTCTTACCGCTAGTACGCCTCATTCACGAAGCCGGTCTATAAGGTGGGTATAAGGTTGTTGCCTATAAAATGGCAACTTAATGGGTGTCCACTCTCACCCACCGCTTGCTTGACTGGTGGAGGGTCGTTAGCCGAACGGGTTTGATAGGACTAGAATTCTCCCTTCATTAAAAGTATTAATGATAATACTAAGTAACTAAACTCTTAATAATACCCAATCTTAGTTACTTAGGAAAATGTGAATAAGGTGCTAATCCATGAAATTACACTTTACACTTTGTCAAAGTCGTTAGTGGAGCGTGTGTGGTTAACCGGCACACTAACTTGGACTTAACAAGGTAGGTAAAGGGTGACTTAATATTTATCATAGTATCGATGGAGCGTGTGTGGTTAACCGGCACATCGATTGAGGGGTAATTTATTAAGGGTACCAAGTGATTTGCATGGTTACTTCACACCTTGTTTTGTGATCCTCGGCATCCCAGTCACAAAACCTGAAGGGCACACTCGAGATTGAAACATGCCATTGAATAGTTCAATGAATCTCAAAGATCTAGGAGTTTCAAAACCAATTAAAACCTAATAATACATTTCGTTTATCTTGGTGAAAATTGGTGAATCGTCATTCACCTACCTTCAAATATTTTATAGCTTGGATTACGGCATACCTCTTCTAAGTTATAAAATAGTTTGTTGGGTCCTAGCCTTAATATTTCATATTGGGTGTCATATTAAGGACTTTAAATCAACTATCTTGAATATCTCCCAAAAGATGTCTGGTTTAGACTTTTATGATCTTCCCAAATCTCTTGAAACAAGGTTTCCTAATGAAGATGATGTCCCATAGATATCATACTTCTTTCTCCTCCTCCAATTATTCTCCCCAACCCACAAGTTCTTGAAAAGTTTAAGGTCACTCAAGCCCTATTGGCAAGGCAAGGTCTAGGTGTGAACACATCTTGGAGATGTAGTCACATATTGACAAGCCGGGAGAGTTGGGTGTCAAAGTCTGAGAAAGTTGGTGGTTCAATCACTTTCTAAGTCACATAGTGAGTTCCTTTGGGACACCTATGAAACAGACTATGACAAGACCCTTAATGATCTTATCTATTTGCTAAGATCAACTTCCTAAAAACTTTATGGACATTGACAATAGTGACATTGGATATCTAGTAAAGCATTCTCTTCCCAATGGAAAGGGATCGGCCATAGTCAACTCGGTTGACCAAATGGTAAAGAGAAAAAGCTAAGTCTGTGATAGTCTCGTGTACCATTATCAAAGGGTCCATATGTTTATATGGCCAAAGAAAGGGGCATACGAGTTTGGGTGAAAATCCCGCGTTAAAATCACGAAAAACAGGCTTAAAATGGAGTTGGGGTTGAAAACCGGGAAGAAAATAAAAATTTCCGAAGTCTGGCCGAAGTTTCGGTCCTTAGAGGGTTAGAACCGAAGGTTGGTTCAGTTGATGTATTAAAACCGAGAGGGAGAGGTTCGGTTCGAGCAGTCTCGCAGGCAAAGCCATCAGAAGAGAGACCGAAGGTGAAGGGTAGTTCAGTTCTTGAAGGAGGTTCGGTTCTAGAAGGAGGTTCGGTTCTTAGGCTAGTTTCGGTTCTAATGAGAGGTTCTGCTCCTTAAGAGGGTTCGGCTCCTTAAAGCTGTTTTTCGCATAAACTTCCGTTTTCGAGCGGTCTTTTACTAAATCAACGGTCGGGATTCCCCGATTGATTATAAAAAGTTGAGAGAGATTTTGATAGAGATTTGGCAGAGATTTCACATACTTGGAGAGATTTCACATACTTAGAGAGATTTAGGAGAGATTTCACATACTTAGAGAGATTTGGGAGAGATTTCACCTACTTGGAGAGATTTCGGATAGATTTCACATACTTAGGGAGATTTGGGAGAGATTTCACATACTTGGAGAGATTTCGGAGAGCTTTCACATACTTAGAGAGATTTAGGAGAGATTTCACATACTTAGAGAGATTTGGGAGAGATTTCACATACTTGGAGAGATTTCGAAGAGATTTCACATACTTAGAGATTTGGGAGAGATTTGTGATTGCGAGAGATAGAGCGAGAGAGATTTGAGAGAGACTTCGTTTGAGACCTTTTTGGATGTTTAGCTTCGCTACGCAAGACGTGTAAACCCCGTTAAGACTTGTTATGAATGTTATACGCCCCCAAGGGGTATAAGATAGCGTTTTACCAAGTAGTTTCATCACTTATCCTGATTAGGGTTTGAGAATTCTCAACATATGGATTTTTCAAGTGATAACTTGTTATGAAAATAGCGAGTTATATAGTAGTAACATAATGTATACCCTAATATGTAAGGTTAATTAAGTTGACCGGTTTGACTTGTTGACTTTATTTGACTTTGACTTGACCAGAAATTGATGGTTGTCATAATTTAAGGCGGATCTATCACTCCAAACACTAGATCTACCATCCTAAGGCTCGATTGTCACGTAGAGCTGCAAGCTTTACGTTCAAACATGGAATATAAGGCTCATAATGCCAAAACATGCTCCAACAAGGGCTAGATGTACAAGAGCTTGCTTCTAGCTTAATAAAGCTCGAGTATATGGACTCACAAGGCCACTTATAGTCCAGATTTGAGGTTCCAACCTCAAGCCATGCATAATTCACTCCATGACACAAGGTAGATAGAAGAAAACCCTAAAAAATTACTTAAACAAGATCTCATAAGGAAATGATCAAGCAAGCATCTTTTTACCTCCAATTGAAGCAAAACTTTGAAGAATCTCTGGATCCAAAGCCTCCTCTTGATCCAAGCTATGATGCTCTCCACTTCTTCCTCCAAAAGGTGACAACATGCTAGAAATTATGTCTATTCTCTCTTTTAGTTCAAAAAGGCGACTAGGGTTTCTCTCAGGGAAGTTGGGCAACACATGAGCCACAAATGAGGCTATAAGTTCCCTTATATAGGTTCCAACCCCGGGAAATTAGAGTTTCTCTTCCCAGCACCTACTCGGAAAGTCGACTCTCTGACTCGTCGAGTCCATTCATTAATGACACGCGGACAAATCGACTCTACTCGACGAGTTGGGATCACAACTCGCCGAGTCACTCCATGAATCTCAAAGTTAAACACATTTAATGCACCAAAAAGTCCAGATGTTATAATTCTCCCCCACTTGAATTAGATTTCTCCCTCGAAATCACTCTCAACGTCACACAGATCGAACCTATAAATCCGATAAGGACAAACCCTCCTGCCGCTACGTTGCCCCCTTTTGGCTCTTCAACATCTGGAAATTCTAGTGGTCTGTCTCCTTGTCAAACCGCCCTCACAAGATATCACCATGCTAATTGTTCCTCGAATAACAGACCCAGATAAGTCACTGCCCCACTGATTCTTTTGCTGCGACTGGTAGGATCGAGTTATCGACCAAAGATTGGCCACCGATCATTCATACCAGATATACTAATCGATCCAGATCATACTCCAAAGAACGAAAGGATTCATTTCTCATCAGGGACTTGTCCACTGTACTGCTATCAGAACCCATCTGAACATTGAGCTCTCAATACTTTGTCCTCAGTCACACAAAAGAAATAATCATGCTCGCTCAAAAGTCTCCTCTGACATCTAAAATCATAAGCCCCAACTTCCTCTCTAATATCCCTTTCAACACTGAGCACCAGGTCAACTCCTGACCCCATATCTGAACGTCCAATGGTTACCCATTGCATGCCCCAAAATGTCTCACTGACTTCCTTCTCACAACAACTATATCGGCCGATTGTGACACACAAGTCATGAAGTTCTCTTACCCCAAACAGATATCACAATCCCAACTGAAATTGTCTCACCATCGACCTCTGTCATCTACAACTCATTAGTTCCATGTGCCTCGTGGTCCTCCCCATATAAACGAACTGACCTAGTCAGGTCTAAGGAATCAGATGACACCCAATACTCCTCAAAGTGAAACCCATCTCTGAATCCGGAATCACATTCGCCTACTCAATTCACCAGCCAAGCCAAACTAAGACTCAAGAGTTTGGTCTAACATAGAATTGGAACCAATCATCCGGAAATCACTCAAATCCTGACCCATGACCTACAACCCATGCATACACCACTTCTCCCATTCCCTTCGGTTGCGATAACCACAACTCAACTCAGAATATAACGATTCCCGATAAATATGGAGACCCCAGTCTCGGCCCTGGTTCGACCACCAGGATCCTACAGACTCAAATGATGAGGCTACACAAGCCTAGGAACTCCCTTGAGTCATGCCCTGACTAGTGAATACTACGGCTCCTCGTAGATTCACAATGCTTCTTGCTCGCTGCTTAGTGAATACTACGGCTCCCCACAGTATCACCACACATTCTCGTTGACTGGTGACTACTATGACTCCCCGCAGTATCACAACACCCTCTCGCTGACTGGTAAATACTATGGCTCCCTGCAGTATCACAACACCCTCTCGCTGACTGGTGAATACTACGGCTCCCTGCAGTATCACAACATCCTCTCCTTGACTGGTGAATACTACGGCTCCCCGCAGTATCACAACACCTTCTCGTTGACTGGTGAATACTACGGCTCCCCGCAGTATCACAACACCCTCTCGCTGACTGGTGAGTACTACAGCTCCCCACAGTATCACAACACCCTCTCACACTAACTCATGGATGCTACAGCTCCCTGTAGACTTACAACACTTTTCTCTTATCACCCCACACTCTCATCCTCAAGTCGAGACCTCGTGCTCCGCGGTCCAACATAGATAGGTGCACACACATACCCAAATTATGCATCACTATTCCTGACAACAACCGCCATAACAAAACACTTTTCCTTGCTGAAATCCACATTCTTAAATAATCTCTCTTGATGTCAATTAGTCGAAGGGCTCCCACTGGAACCGTAGATACATGATGCACCGCTTGCCATCTCATAACTCAAATAATTCAGGGCATTATATTCGGATACCTTGGTACACCATCACAGAACCTCACGATGTCTTGCCTCAACCACTGATCTCCTACTTATGACATCAAACTCAGATACAACAATGCATCCTTCCAGGATCTTATAACTGATCTTCCTCTCACACAACTCGAAACTTCGGAATATTTCAAATTCTCAATTGAAGCATAGAGGAATCGTCAATGACTCAGAACACGTTGACGACCATCTGAAACTCCCTCCTCTATTGCTCACAACCCATGCAAGAATACACATATTGACCCTGTAGTTCGTTGCCCAATCAACTTCTACCCTTCCCAGAGTGCATATAACAACCCATACATTAAACCGTAAATTCTCAATTGCCGATACTATCCTTACCAGCCACCCACCTCAAATTTACATTACAACCTCCAAGAGTTCCTAACCACCACAAGGTCTCCGTCCAACAGCTGTGTGCCGTGGAGACACTCCTCCTTTCCTGAACACGTACAACATGCATTATCTCGCTCTGCACCTCACCTCGACCACCAATAACTCTGGTCTCATGTATCCGAATCGAAGGTCACTATATCCAGTCCTCTAACCGCTCTTGAACAAATCTCTGATACTCCCAATAAAATACCCGGTTCTCCCCCACTCAGGGCTCGAACCATCACCATTTGCCACACCAACAATCTATTTTGCATATTGTTCCACCAGGTACATCACACTTACCCTTGGAAAGTACCACATAACCCTCGGTGATCCTCCTGATAGAGACCAAGCAACTCCAAACACTTCGAATCTCAGATAAAATCCTCGAAAACTTCCCAACATGTCATCCAAAATCTAACACTGACATACTACCGGACATCTCCACTATCCCGTAGTAGCCATGACTCTCATTATGAAAATAGTAAAGTATCATACTCCTCATCTTTGAATTCCCAACCAACATCCCATCCTGAGAATTATCATGAGAGCAGAGACCTCACCCCCACACTCGATATCCATCATAGACAATGAGTGCCACGGCCCCAATATACTCCTCTTGATCACTCGACATTGCTGTTACATATGCCCTACTATCCTCAAATAGGGTATATCATGGTCCGTGACCATCTCGGTCCCTAATGATATCCCCCCATCATGCTATAATACTACCTTGTGGCAGACATACTGCCTAGATACTCAGGTGAAAGATCGCAACCAACGCTACCCCACAGGGTTTACCTCCAAGTTCAGAAATTGGAAGCTCAATATCCCTTTTGCTTCTTATAGAAAATAGCACAACTCTGGTCACAAAAAGTGGCATCTCCGCTATCGGCCGACTACTCATCTTAGACCGTAATCCTCCATAAAGCACCATCTCTGCTCATCCCTGAGTCTTGCGACTCCAACTGTAACACCCTAATTCTGGTATGTTATTTAAACAATTATTTTTCTAGTTTTCAAGAGGAACTCGACAAGTCAGTAGCCAGACTCGTCGAGTAGAGTCTGGAATTTGAGCACGTTTAAGTTGGCTACTCGGCGAGTCTATATTTTTGTGTGATTCTTTGAAGATCACGTTTAAGTTGGCTACTCGCCAAGTCAGCCCCCATCACCCCCAGAGCATCCTTCTCGAAACCCTACAACTCTCTTAGCTTTTTTTGAGTGTTTTGGTGTGATTCTTTGAAGATCTTGTGAGAAGAAGGAAGGTAGATCAAGAGGAGAAGAAGGAGATCAAAGATCTTTGTGGCATTTCAGAGTATAGTGAGGTATAACTCAACACTTTTGTGTTTCTATGCTTTAATCTCCTTTGGAAATCTATTAAAGCTATTCTTGAACCATTTCTTGGCTTGGTAGTAGCATAGAGGACTCATTGAGATGAATAGCCTTCGGATCTAACTAGGTTTGAGTTCCAGAAGCTTAGTTCTAGTACCTTTATGGAGCCATTTTGCATGAAAGCTCTAGATCTACTCTTATAGTGTGCTTTGAGCCTTAAAACCTTCATTTGATGTTATTTACACGTAAAGTTGGAAACTTTACGTGTTAATCAAGCCCCAAGAACCCAGATCTATGAATGGAATGAACTGGTTTCAAGCAGAATCGAGTATATAGTGATTGCATGTATACGACTCGACGAGTCATTCTTCATACTCGGCGAGTCGAGTCGCGAGTCCCCTGTTTTCCCCATTTTGAGTTATGCCGAGTGGAACCAGTGAGTGAGAGATGGACTTAGTGAGCTAGAGGTTTAGACTCATTCGTGGAAGAACTCGGCGAGTCCAAGGCAATCTTCATACCTCAAGAACAGACTCGATGAGTTGTTAATACAACTCGGCGAGTCACAGTCAGAGTGTTCATATGTTGAAAGAGAACTCGACGAGTTGTTCATACAATTCGGCGAGCCGGATGCAGATTGTCTAAGAGTTAGTTTCGAAGAGGAACTCGTCGAGTCTATGCCGAACTCGACGAGTAGTATTGGGCTGAAGCAAGAAAGTGAGAGTAAGGACTCGACGAGTTGGTGACCCAACTCGACGAGTTGGTGACCCGACTCGACGAGTCTGGTCAACTGAATGTTGACTTTGACCGATAGGTTGACTTTGACCAAGGGTAAGATAGTCTTTTTACCCTCAGTATTATTATCAGTATTTGATTGAGGGTACTTATGGAAATTGTAGCCGAGGTGAAGCCGGAGCCGCAACAGACAGATTCTGGAGCAGTTCTTTCAGCAGCTAGGCTACGAGGTGAGTTTCCTTCCAGTAGGAACGGGTCTAAGGCCATAATGCCGGCCCGTTTAATTAGTAGTAGTTTCCGGACTTCGACCGGATGCAGTAGTTAGAATGTTTGATGCCTTCGTGGCTCAGACAGGTTTTGCGTGTTATGTGTTTCGGGTATGGCCCGACTCAGTATGTAGTCTATGTGGTTATGCTAGTTGATATGTGCATGCTATGTTATGTTCAGTAGTTCTGGACTTCGATCCGATGCAGTCAGTTCCGGGCTTAGGCCTCATGCAGTTAGTTCCGGACTTTGGTCCCAGGCAGTTAGTTCCGGACTTCAATCTGATGCAGAGGGCAGGGACCTGGTTAGTTCCGGACTTCGGTCCGATGCAGTTTCCGGGCTTCGGTCCGATGCAGTAGGCGGGGGCCCAGTAGTTGTTTATATGTTTGTTTGGTATGAGGTAGTTTGGGGGAGCTCACTAAGTTTCTTGCTTACAGTTTTGGTTTTGGGTACTTCCGCAAGTAAAGGGAAGAGCTCGGGATGATGGCATCGCACACACCACAGCTTCAGTCTTATTCATGGGAGTTTGTTTTGATTCATAGTTTGATTTGGCACAAATGTTCATGACATTTATTATGAGTTGAGATATTTGACATATGGTTTCATGATATGATGATCAGTATATGAGTTTTATTATTATTAAAACAAAAATTTTGGGTCGTGTTTTTGGGACGTTTTAAGTTGGTATCAGAGCCTTGGTTTGAGGGATTCAGGCACACTCTCGGGTGTGACTGGACTCAAACTAAGGAAATGGTAGAAAGATTTTCAAAAGTATTTTCAAAAATATTTTGAGAAGAAAAAAAAACCTAAAAAGAGAAAGAGTTTTGAGAAAAGGAAAAGGGTGTGGTGCATGCGATCAGTCGAGCTCAAGTAAGTACTCCCAAATTACCCATACAAGTTTATGCTATGATTATCAGTTTCAGTTTCAGTAGAACAACATGCTAGATTAGGACTGAGGATCTAGGAGGATGCCTTATGTGACTGCTATATGTGTTTCAGCTTTATGAGAATTGCATGCTAGTTTTGAGTAGACAACAGTAGGATAGCCTGTTTAGGTTATGCCTGATAGTATGAGCTTACATTGTATGCTAGTACAGTTCCTTGTAATGAGGATAGAATTTCTTGAGTAGTTTCCTGTGTCTGAATGCTGCTTGCTATGTGCTTTGTGGGGCTCTGAGTGATGTGAGTTAGCCATTAGGTGACTACGTCACATCACATGTGAACAGGGTTGAATAATCTCAGAGTACTAGATCTGGCCCTATCGCGCAGCTCTTATATGAGTTTAACCGTTGTGGGGACGGGCCTTTTACTCGAAGGATTATCTGAGCCTCGCCACATGTGATGGTATTCAGGTGATGGCTAATTGGCATTACAAGGGGGTCCTTCAGTAGCTGAGGACTGGTTTGGGTAGAGTCAGAAATTTCCCTAGGGCAAGCCTAGGATGGGAGTAGCAGAGATTAGTAGCAGTAGCAGTGACTCGGTGGAGTCAAGGCGATACTTGAGGAAAGTACGGATAGATGTGGAACGTAGTATGGGCCTGTACTACTGAAAGCAGAGGATCCGTACTCGAATCAAGGAAACCCGAGATGAGACCAGGAAACTTGTGGTGGTAGTGATCCCTCGAGATATATCTATGTTTCTGAAGTTTATTATGCTATGTTTTCTGAATGGTGGTACTACGCCCTAGGCCAGCAGTCGGCAATTCAGAGGCCGGAGGGGGATCAGGACCAGGCCCGGAGATCGGGCAGTTGGATGAGCAGACTAGGGAGTTTCTCTCTTCAGAGATTACTTGCACCATACTTGAGCAGACTCCTGTGATCTTTGGTTCGATCAAGGAGGGTATCTTAGAGTTGATGGACGAGAAATTGAGCACTTTCCGTGTTGAGATTGCGGCCATGATGGGGTCGCACACGCTTACCTTCAGGGAGTTCCGTGCATGTGGAGCTCCAGATTACCACGGGGCGTGAGACCCCATAGTGAGTACTAGATGGTTGGCGGATGTGGTTCCGCATGATTAGATGTCCCGAGGGGGACAAGGTCAGATTGGCATCCTGTCTTCTGAAGGACAGGGCAGGGGATTGGTGGGAGGAGGTCGGACATACCATTGGAGATGACGCAGCTTTGGATGCTATGACCTGGGCTGACTTTACTGCCAGGTTCAGGGCTGAGTTTGCACCGGTTATTGAGGTGCAACAGTTGGCCAGAGAGTTTCAGGACCTCACCCAGACGACAGAGACAGTGACGGAGATCACCGCCAAGTTCAGGGAGAGAGCACTTCTCGTTCCTCAGTACGCAGCTGATGAGGAAATGAAGAAGGCTCGGTATCATGAGATGTTGCGGAGTGATATTCGCCAGTTTGTGAGCCGGTCCAGCTGTAAAATGCTAGATGACTTGATTGCTAGGGCGAGAGAGAGAGAGAGAGAGAGAGATATTGACCTTGAGATGGAGAGAAAGAGGAAGCCGGAGGCGGAGGTGGCTCCAGGTTCAGGGAGTTCGGACAAAAAGCCCAAGGGTTCAGATCACAGAGCTAGGAGACAGTAGAGCCACAATCGGTGTGGCAAGTGTGGGAGATTGCACGATGGGGCGTGCAAGGCAGGGAGTGTCGGTTGCTACAAGTGCGGCCAGACTGGGCATATGAGCAGAGATTGTACAGCCACTACTACCGCCGTTGCGGCATCAGATCTGATTTGCTTTCAATGCAATTAGAGGGGACATAAAAAGTCCCAGTGTCCGAGTTTAGCCGCTGCAGGGAAGGTGTCAGCACCTGCTCCTGCTACCTTGAGGATTGAGGATGGCCGTCAGGGCTGAGTTGAGACGCCGGTGGCGAAGAGTAGGGCTTTTCAGCTGACGGTAGAGGAGGCGCGAGCGACTCCTGATGTGGTGACGGGTATCTATTTCTCTCTTATCTATGCATTTATTATTGATTGTTTCTTATGGTTGTATGTTTTGTATAGGGTCGTTCTCAATGAACGGCATTTCGGCTATAGTACTGTTTGATTCGGAGGCTACCCGATCATTCGTCTCTCTTGCACTTAGCAAGAGGTTTAGAAGAGCTCCAGGGGAGCTAGATTTTCCACTTGAGGTTGAGATAGCAGCTGATAGGACCATTAGGGTTGCAAGGGTACAAAGAGGATGTTCCCTGCAGTTATTCGACAATCAGTTCCCGGTGGACTTGGTCCCTATTCCCATGCGAGGGAATAAGGTTATAGTAGGCATGGATTGGCTGAGCCCCAATGGGGTGGTGATAGATTGTGAGCTACAGTTGGTTAGGGTTCGTACTCCCGGTGGGGGAGAGTTAATGATTCAGGGCGAGAAGCCACAACGCGGACTAGTTCTGTGTTCAGCAGCGAGAGCAAGGCGCTACTTCCAGCAGGGTTGCACCAGTTATATTGCCTATGTTGTAGATGCCTGGGAGAAGGGCAAGTTATCGGTTGATGATGTTCCGGTTGTGCGAGACTACCCGGATGTATTTCCAGAGGATTTGCCTGGAATACCTCCCGAGAGGCAGGTCGAGTTCAGGATTGACCTGATCCCTGGTGCAGCTCCGATAGCCAAGGTACCGTATCGGTTGGCTCCCCTAGAGATGCAGGAGTTGTCAACGCAGCTGCATGAGCTGCTAGACAAGGGTTTTATCAGATCGAGCAGTTCACCCTGGGGAGCACCGATTTTGTTTGTGAAGAAGAAGGACGGGTCACATCGTATGTGTATAGATTACCGGGAGTAGAACAAGGTAATGGTGAAGAACCGTTACCCACTTCCGAGGATAGATGATTTGTTTGATCAGCTTCAGGGAGCGTCTTGGTTTTACAAGATCGATTTACGCTCCAGGTATCATCAGATGGGAGTCATGGATGAGGATGTGCAGAAGACTGCTTTCAGGACCTGTTATGGTCATTATGAGTTTGTGGTGATGCCGTTTGGGCTCACCAACGCTCCAGCCGCATTCATGGATCTCATGAATCGCGTGTGCAGACTGATGCTGGATTGGTCTGTGATAGTGTTCATTGATGATATCTTGGTTTATTCCAAGACCCAGGAGCAGCACGAGGAGCACCTGAGGGAGGTGCTAGATCTTGAGGAAGGAGAGACTTTTTGCGAAGTTCTCTAAATGCGAGTTCTGGTTGTGCGAGGTGCAATTCCTAGGTCACCTCGTCAACCAGAAGGGTATTCTGATAGATCCGGCCAAGATAGAGGCTGTGATGCAGTGGGAGGTCCCGAAGTCTCCATCTGAGATTCGGAGCTTCCTAGGTTTGGCAGGGTACTACAAGAGATTCATCCAGGATTTCTCCAAGATAGCTGTACCGCTCACCCGACTGACTAGGAAGTTAGTGGTGTTTCGTTGGGGGCCTGAGCAGTAGGCAGCATTCGAGACCCTTAGACAGAGATTGTGCGAGGCACCGATTCTTGCCCTGCCAGAGGGAGTAGAGGATTTTGTGGTCTACTGTGACGCTTCGATCATAGGTATGGGAGCAGTGTTGATGCAGCAAGGTCGTGTGATAGCTTACGCCTCGAGACAGTTGAAGACTCACGAGGCTAACTATCCTACGCATGATTTAGAGTTGGGGGGCAGTGGTGTTTTCCCTCAAGATTTTGAGACATTACCTCTATGGGGTCCGTTGTACCATTTACACAGATCACAAGAGCTTGAGGTACCTCATGGATAAGCCGAATATGAACATGAGGCAGAGGCGATGGTTAGATGTATTGAAGGATTACGATTGTGAGATCCTTTATCACCCAGGGAAGGCCAATGTTGTAACACCCAAAGTTTTGAAGGCCAAGAAAGGAAAGAAAACCCTAATTTTTAGGGGCGACTCGGCGAGTCCAAGGAGGAACTCGGCGAGTCCGAGCGGGATCCGGTTCGAGGTGTAAGTGACCAACTCGGCGAGTCGGCCAAGTGGACTTGGCGAGTCTGGTCTGTGCAAGGAAAACCCTAAATCCGGGACTTTAGGCTCTATTTAAGCTCCTTATTCTCTCCATTAGGGTTCCTTAGAGCCTCCCTCATTCAGAAAGCGAACCCTAAGCCTCCATTATTGTGCATTCAAGCTTCCAAGCCATTTTTGGGTGGATTGAAGGAAGAAGAAAGAGGGGAATCAGTGAAGCTTCAAGGATTGGCTTCAGATCTGGAGTTTGTGGAGCCTTTCTGAGATATTGAAGGTAATAAGTCGTTTCTCTGCTTTAGATCTTCCATGGTTGTGAGATTTGGGGCTTTTAAGCCATGGTTTGTCACCCATTTGAGTTAGAAGCCGGATCTGGAGTTGCTACTTCAGATCCAAGTGTGTTATGGACTAGAGAAGCATAAAGTATCAGCCCTTGAGTCAATTTTTGAAGCCCCTTGGCCTTAAACCCTAGTTTATGGTGTATTTTGCCTAGATCTCCATCTCTACACGTAAAGTTTGCAACTTTACGTGAGGAATAGGCATGGGAAGGGTGGATCTACAGTTTGGAGTCCATGCATGACTAAAAAGTCCTCTGCATGTTTGAAGATCTGAATGGACTCGGTGAGTCCTTTGAGTGGACTCGGCGAGTAGCATGAAGACGAGGAGGAACTCGACGAGTGGGATGAACAGCTCGTCGAGTCAGATGATGTTGGGCAGGAACTCGGCGAGTTGGATGAACAACTCAGCGAGTGTGTTGAAGGTTGTCACTACTAGAAAAACAGCCTCTTACGACGCTCATTGCGCGTCGTAAAAGGCTCAGACGACGCGCAAATGCGCGTCAAGGAATGCCCTGTCATAAAGAGAGACGACTCGCTTTTGCGCGTCGTCTATAGACGACGCGCTTTTACGACGCTCATTTACGACGCGCGTTTACGACACGCAATGCGTATCAAGGAAGGCCGTGTCATAAAGGAAGACGACATGCGTTCGCGTGTCATAACCTTACGACGCGCGTGTTAATGACACGCAATGCGTATCAAGAAAGCCCCTGTCAAGAAAGGCCATGTCATAAATGAAGATGACACACATTTTTGCATATCGTAAATTTAAATGTATAAAAAAATAAATTTATATATTTATTAATTTTTAAATTAAATTTGCATTTAATTTCTCATAATAGAAATAAAACACCATATACAAAAAATACAATCCATTGCACAAAAATTAATGTCATACAAGATACAAAATAAAATACAATAAATAAGTAAGATAATTCATTGCATAAAATGTTAAATACAAATAATCATCGGTAACTATATAACCTAATACTACATTGCTATTAAGGGACATCATCATAACTCACTGAAGGTCTTGGAACAATGTTCTCATCATTAACTCTTACACCAACCTTGCTTTAGTAGATGACTTTCACACAATCAATATTGAAATAGATGCTGCTCGGGCCACCATAGCTGCCCAAACTTTCCGAGTTCAAACTTCCATTGTTTGCTTCATCTCTGCTAACCTCTTTCTGCTTCAAGAACACAAAAGAAAATGAAACCATGAGAATATCACATGAAATTTAATACCCTCATAAAATGATATTAGGATTAAGGGAGTTGAAGGTACTTGTATTCTTCGAGGAAACAACTATCATCAAGATCATCTTCTAAATCTTTGAGTTCTTCTGTCTTGTTATCGATCCGAGATTTGGTTTTAGGTTTGGAATCTTCGTCTTCTACAGGAGTGAAGGGATCGGGTTTGAAGGCAGAGGGTTTGGCAGGTAAGTTCCTGAGTTTTCTTTGAATATCATCCCATTGAGTTGATACTCCTTCAACATCTTTGTAGACAAAGTGAAGATCAGCTTTATCACTTGGCTCCCAAGATCTCTACATGCATAAGGAATAATGGGTATTAAGACTTAAGAGATTACATAATAAAAGTTATAGAATCTGAATTACAATATAGATCATACCTTCATATATCTTTCCTGCCCATCAAAAGCCATTTGTAGTTTCAGCTGACTTCTGGTAGAAGCTAGGATTTAAAAAATGCAATTAAGTTAGCTTTATCAAATTTAATACATGAATTTGGTAACTTTTTAAGGAAATTGATAAAATAGTAAGAACATGTGTCTCCAAAGAGCCGAAACCTCCTTCAGAATCAAGAATGTTGATTAGCCCTTCCAATCCTCCCATGATTGACTCAATGAGCGACTCAACATATAAAACTACATCTCGACCAATTCTAGTTAACTACATCAACCAATCAATATTCAGTAAATTTCCCTTCAAAAGATAAAATAAAATTTACATATAAAATTTAGAGTAAGTTACAATTTAGAGTGGTGTCCAGGTCAAGAGCATGATATTAACTGCATTGTCAACTGTCATTCCAGGTATAACATTCATCAACACTTGCACAACATATTCCCTCTTGTTGTAGTTACCATTGTGTAGCATCACTCTATATGGTGGTGCCATTTTCCTTGATTTCCTAAAAAAACAAAAAAAAGGTAAATCGACCTAATCTTTTACTATATGCATTTCAAACTTCATTAAAAGTGATACAATACCTCAAGTATGAACATCCCTAATTGTATGAATATTGAAAATAATACCTGGAACATCCATCCATAACTAACTGTATGAATATTGAAAATAATACCTAATTGTATGAACATCCATCCATAACTAACTGGAGATCCTGTTTTAATATCAATTGCAAGAATAGAACAATCTAGAGAACCAGTGAGGATCACTGATGAGTTTTAGGAGCAGTAGTTGATTTTGAAAAAGCAGAGGTTAAAGCTGCCATGGCTGATGCTCTTTGGGTGGCCCCACTAAGTTTATTTCTCGGGGGCTTAACATCTTGGCTCTGTTGTAATAAAATAATATGATAGGGGCCACTTAAAAAAAATTAATCCAAAAAAAAAACTTTTTACATAAGAAATACCCCTGCTACACAGCCTGAGCCGAAGAGTTGCACAGCCTTCTTGTGGAATGCATTTCCGTGAGCCTGGTTCCATTGAGAAAGAGAAAAATGAGATACAAATTAATTATTAATTATTAATACATATGTATACATACAGTAGTTTTTGCAGGATCCCATGAGAAATATGTTGTGAAGAAGCAAGGTTCGTTTCCCTCTGTTACTCTGTATAATATGACAGATGGGGACAAGAAATCCATAGATGCAACCAGCTCTACATATTTCTGAAATCAACTTATTAAAAAAACATACCAACCAATACAACGTATAATTTTGCATTTGTATAATTATTATTATTATATGTACCTCGCCAGTTTCAAAAGCGTTTTGTTTTTCCGTTGACTGTGCTAAACGACCAACCCAAACGATGACCTCAGCATGTGTATCTAATATCAAGACATCCTCTGGAAACAAGTCATCTTGTTCAAAGCTGTGAACTTCTTCAATCTCTAACTTTCCTATAGAGGAAAATAAGATGATAAAAACAGTTGGTGGATATAATCAACAAAAATGGACATGTGAAAGATAGATGATGGTTTATGGTTTTGAAACCTTTATTGCTTATTACTTCAAACAAGTGAGGTTCACGGATGATTTCCTGTGTTACTTTGCTACTTGAGTAGCTTTGTTTTCCACCAAGTGCAAGCCAGAAAGCTAAGCTCTCTTTTCCTTCTCTAGAGAATTTTACAGGTACTCCAGACTAAAGATATAAGAAAAAAGAGTTGAATAAATTATCAAGGATTGGAAAGGGGTATAAAAGTAAATAAAGATGTAAGATCAATAATTTAAAAAGCATACCTTCAAAAGTTCAACAACTTTTGCTACTAATTGCTGTTGTTCAGGTGTACTCTGGTTTCCATACCCTCTCTACTTGTTGAGCTTTATTATTATGAACTGAAGTTCCTGATATTTCAATCAGTGCAGCAGTATCTAGACTGTAGGTCTCATCATGCAGTCCTTTCTCTGCAATGTAGTTTTTATAACCAGAGCTCAATCCACCCTAGTAAAAGTAAAACCAAATATTTACCATAGTTAACAGCCTTCTTCTAGAGCTATATCTTTTACAACTACTACAAGTGGAAGAGAGTACCTTGAGAACAACCATAGGCTGAAAGATAGCAACAAATTGTGGTGCTTCTTTTCCTTGATGCATTCGACCCTACGATAAGATACTAATATTTCAAAACTAAATTTATATATAATCAGCAGTGCAACAAGTAAAAAAAGCTATTATATTTATGGTACCTGAACAGGTTTGCATTTCATAGAGTTGAACATTGAAGTAGTTTGTTGAACAGCTGTTTTTTGGTCCTCCTGTGATCAGACAACATAACAAGTCTTCATCCCAAATACACAATTAAAGATTTTTTTTTCTTAAAAAAAAGAAAAGAAAAGAAATAATATGGTTTTAGTTTACCTGGATGATATCCTTCCCAATCCAACAGCACAGGTAGTGATCTTCTTTCTTTTCATCAGAATGGTAGGAGTAAAGACAAATATAGCAATCTCCACTGTAAAATTTTCCAATATCCTCCTTGGGTAATTCCGTGTTTTCTTCACCATCAATACGCCATACCTAAAGAGCCCACAATTATTTTATCTTTCTACATTAAATCTAAATGTAGCAACAAGTTTATGATCTGAAACCTCAATTTTTCCATTTTCTCCAAGCAAAGGTGGAACTTCCTCCTCTATAAGAGCCGTTTTTGTTTGACCTTTGGCAAAAGCACCTTGTTGCTTCAGCAGAGCTAGTCATTAGAACAAGAGTAGAACTTAGGGTAAGTTTTAGAAAAAGTCAAAAATAGCCCTAGAAAACTCAAACACCCATGTCCCATGTAACAAAAATATATATAAGATATAGAATGCATCTACCTGCTACTTTTCCTCTAGTTTCCTCAGGAGCAGAAGCTGCTGAAGCTACTGACCAAGAAGCAAAGTTGGATTTAAATGAACTTGTCTCATGACCTTGACCAATACGGGTTACAGGAGTTGACTTTGGCAGATTTTCTTCGAGAATAAACTCCTACAGATGGTGGTTATATTATATAGGGGAGAATCAATAACAGATACACAACATAAAAGATAAAAGATAGTAAAAGGTATAAGAGGGAGGAACATGACGGTGGCAGAGAGTTAAATCATAGCACAGTACCTGCTACTAGATGGAGAACCGCCGCTTCCAAAGCCAGGAAGCAAATCATCGAAACCTCTTGAACTCTTACAGGCGGCACGTAGGCCAGCAACGGTGGCGGAGAGGAGAGATGGGTTGGAGGATAGCTACCGCTGCCACCAGTCTTGTCAGGCACGAATACAACTTCTCCGCCATCGCGGTTGTCAAAACTGTTGTTGCTTCACAAACATAAATCATTATCTACGGACTATAATCATGAAGAGGCGTGGCTAAAGCTGAAGGACAACCACCAGCAGCGCCAGCACCTCCATAGGCGGAGCAAGAGCTTGATGGTGGAGTAGAGATAACTGGCGAGGGCTCGTTCAGATGCTGGTGGAGGCTGTTTAGGGCTTAGGGCTTGAAAGAGAAGGGAGAGAGAGAGAGAGAGAGAGAGAGAGAGAGAGAGCTAGAGAGAGAGAGAGGGAAGACGAGCTGCTACAGACTATAATCGTGAAGAGGTGTGGCTGAAGCTGAAGGACAACCACCAGCAGCGCCAACACCTCCATAGGCGAAGCAAGAGCTTGATGGTGGAGTAGAGGTAACTGGCGAGGGCTCGTTCAGATGTTGGTGGAGGCTGTTTAGGGCTTAGGGCTTGAAAGAGAAGAGAGAGAGAGAGAGAGAGAGAGAGAGAGAGAAATAGAAGATAGAAAAAATGAGGCGGGTTTTCAAAATTTTAGGGATTTCGTTTCCCCCCTTGTCTACTAAAAGCGCGTTTCATTAAAATTATAAAGCGACAGGTACAGACGACGCGCGTTTAAGATAAAGTGCCCTCCGTGTTTTTAATTTTTTTTTCTTGAGACACTAAATTAAGGGCACGCAATAATGCGTGACATGAATCCTTAAATTTTTTGGAGAGATGACACTATTTTAAGGGCACGTCCTTTTGCGTATCATTAATCAGTGCGTGTCGTAAAAAGCGCGTCATTAAAGGTCTGTTTTCTAGTAGTGTGTCCTGGACTCGGCGAGTCTGTTCTTGGACTCGGAGAGTCAGGTCGCGAAACCCCAAACCCTTCAAGTTGAGACTCGAAACAGTGAGTCGAATGGAGACTTGGTGAGTTGGACAGGTCAGGACTCGGTAATCGGTAGACTCAGCGAGTCGAGTCGCTAAGAGAAGGACTCTGAACATATGAAATCGGCGAGTCAATAGGGTTACTCGGCGAGTAGGGTTGACCTGGAAGGTTGACTTTGACCAGGACTTTGACCTTGACCAGACTTGACTTAGTTGACTTTCGGGGGATAGTTAGACTAAGTGTTGCATTGATATTGGTAGCTCGGGGAGCTAGTCGAGCAGGAGTTCAGAGAGCTGTCGGTCAGCAGCCAGAGGATTATCAGCAGAGTTCAGCAGTGCGAGGTGAGTCTCCTCACTGTTTGTATGGGTCTAAGGCACCAATGCCGGCCCATTTAGAATATGCATGAAAGACCAGGGGCGGCTCCTGGCACACAGTATGTTATTATGTATGGTAGGAAGACCCGGGGGTTAGCCCTAGGCAATATGCATGAAAGACCAGGGGGCGGCTCCTGGCACACAGTATGTTATTATGTATGGTAGGAAGACACGGGGGTTAGCCCTAGGAAATATGCATGAAAGACCAGGGGGCGGCTCCTGGCACACAGTATGTTATTATGTATGGTAGGAAGACCCGGGGGTTAGCCCTAGGCAATATGCATGAAAGACCAGGGGGCGGCTCCTGGCACACAGTATGTTATTATGTATGATAGGAAGACCCGGGGGTTAGCCCTAGGCAATATGTATGAAAGACCAAGAGGTGGCTCCTGGCGCATTGTATGCTATTATATACGAAAGACCAGGAGGTGGCTTCTGGCACACTGTATGCTGTTTAGCTAAGTAGAGTAGTATGTACGATTGTCTTTGTGATACTTGCATAAAAGACCAGGGGGTGGCCCTTGGCACATGCCTGTAAGACCAGGGGTGGCCCTTGGCACTTGTCTGTAAGACCCAGGGAGCGGCCCAGGCTTGACCAGGAAGACCACGCACGGCCCGTGGCATAATGGCAAGACTATGTTTGGCACATAGCACCTTACTTGATTATGGATAAGTCGGTTATGTATGGTTCTTGGCTATGAATGGTTTGTATGGTATGTTGTATCTGGGGAACTCACTAAGCTTCGTGCTTATGGTTTTCAGTTTTGGTTTCAGGTGCTTCCGGTAGCGGAGGGGAGAGCTCGGGGTGATCGCATGGCACACACCATAGACTAGACAGCCTGAGAATGTTTTACTCTGATAATGAACATGTGTTTTGGGAATTAATACTATGATTATGTTTTGGATTGACGTTTTTGCTCTAAGTAATGTTTTATTAAAAGAAATTTTTAGTCTTGAATTTTGGGTCGTTAAAAATGTGGTGGCCGACGCCCTAAGCCGCAAGGCGGCAGTAGCCCCAATCAGGGATATATGTCTGAGAATGATAGTGATTAGTCCATTATTGGAGAAGATCAGAGACGCACAGGTCGAGGGCCTCAAGGAGGATAGGCAGAAGTGTGAATGGATCATGGGCCGAGTAGCTTCCTTCGACTATGACAGTCGAGGACTGTTGACCCTTCATGGTCGAGTTTGGGTGCCGTACTGGGGAGGGGTACGGCAGGTGCTGATGGATGAGGCCCACAAATCTCGATTTTCTATCCATCCAGGGGCGAAGAAGATGTATAAAGATCTTCGACCCTATTATTGATGGCCCTGCATGAAGCGGGATGTCGCCTGGTATGTGGAGAGGTGCCTGACCTGCAGGAAGGTCAAGGCAGAACACCAGAGGCCTCACGGAAAAATGCAGCCGTTAGACATTCCAGTGTGGAAATGGGAAGACATCACCATGGATTTCATCACAAAGCTTCCCAGGACTGCACGCGGAGTGGATTCGATTTGGGTCATTGTGGATTGGTTGACGAAGAATGCTCATTTTATACCGATTCAGGAGAGTATATCGGCGGAGAAGCTAGCCGATATTTATGTGCGAGTGGTGGTGGCATGGCATGGAGTGCCTGTCTCGGTGGTGTCATACCGAGACGTCCGTTTTACTTCCAGATTCTGGAAGTGGTTTCACGACGAGATGGGGACTCGTCTCCATTTCAGCACCACTTTTCACCCTCAGATGGACGGGCAGAGCGAGAGGACGATCCAGACTCTCGAGGACATGCTCCAGGCATGTGTTCTAGATTTCGGTGGCAGTTAGGATACGTATCTTCCGTTAGCGGAATTTTCGTATAACAACAGCTACCATGCGAGTATTGGCCATCCTCCTTTCGAGATGTTACGGGAGGAAGTGCAGGACCCTGATCTGCTGGGGCGAAGTCGGTCAGCGTGTCATTGGGAGCACCGAAGTGGTGCTCAAGACGACGAAGTTGATCCAATAGGTTCGTAGTAGACTGCAGACTGCGCAGAGTCGGTAGAAAAGTTACGCCGACAGAAGGCATTCAGACTTGGAGTTTCAGGTGGGTGACATGGTCCTCCTGAAGGTATCACCCTGGAAGGGTGTCATCAGATTCCGAAAGAGGGGCAAGTTGGGCCCTAGGTTCATTGGTCCTTTTAGGGTCTTGGCCCGGGTGGGTCGGGTCGCCTACCGATTAGATCTTCCGGCAGAGCTTAGCCAGATCCACAACACTTTCCATGTTTCTTAGTTGAGGAAGTGTTTGGTAGACGAGTCGGCAGTAGTACCCATGAAGGATATTCAGGTTAATAGCAGTCTGAATTATGTCGAGAGACCAGTTGATATCTTAGACCGGAAGGTAAAAACCTTGAGGAACAAGGTAATTCAGTTAGTGAAGGTGCAGTAGCAGCACCGGAAGGGTTCAGAATGGACATCGGAGTCCGAGGAGGAGATGTAAGAGCATTACCCAGAGTTGTTTCCAGAATCAGCGGCAACAGACTTCGAGGACGAAGTCTGAGACAAGTGGGGGAGAGTTGTAACACCCAAATTCTGGTATGTTATTTAAACAATTATTTTTCAAGTTTCCAAGAGGAACTCGACGAGTCAGTTGCCAGAATCGTCGAGTAGAGTCGGGATTTTGAGCACGTTTATGTTGGCTACTCGGCGAGTCCTCCAGTCTGGGTGAAACCCTAATTTCAAGGGTTTGCACCCTATTTAAACAACTTTTTGGGACCCCAAGTCAGCCCCCATCACCCCCAGAGCATCCTTCTCGAAACCCTACAACTCTCTTAGCTTTTTTTGTGTTTTGGTGTGATTCTTTGAAGATCTTGTGAGAAGAAGGAAGGTAGATCAAGAGGAGAAGAAGGAGATCCAAGATCTTTGTGGCATTTCAGAGTATAGTGAGGTATAACTCGACCCTTTTCTGTTTATATGCTTTAATGCCCTTTGGAAATCTATTAAAGCTATTCTTGAACCATTTCTTGGCTTGGTAGTAGCATAGAGGACTCATTGAGATGAATAGCCTTCGGATCTAACTAGGTTTGAGTTCCAGAAGCTTAGATCTAGTACCTTTATGGAGCCATTTTGCATGAAAGCTCTAGATCTACTCTTATATTGTGCTTTGAGCCTTAAAACCTTCATTTGATGTTATTTACACATAAAGTTGGAAACTTTACGTGTTAATCAAGCCCCAAGAACCCAGATCTATGAATGGAATGAACTGGTTTCAAGCAGAATCGAGTCTATAGTGATTGTATGCATATGACTCGGCGAGTCGTTCTTCAGACTCGGCGAGTCGAGTCGCGAGTCCCCTGTTTTCCCTTTTTCGAGTTATGTCGAGTGGAACCAGTGAGTGAGAGATGGACTCAGTGAGCTAGAGGTTTAGACTCATTCGTGGAAGAACTCAGCGAGTCAATGCCCTGACTCGGCGAGTCCAAGGCAATCTTCATACCTCAAGAACAGACTTGACGAGTTGTTCATACAACTCGGCGAGTCACAGTCAGAGTGTTCATATGTTGAAGGAGAACTTGATGAGTTGTTCAAACAATTCGGCGAGTCAGATGCAGATTGTCTAAGTGTTAGTTTCGAAGAGGAACTCGTCGAGTCTATGCCGAACTCAATGAGTAGTATCGGGCTGAAGCAAGAAAGTGAGAGTAAGGACTCGACGAGTTGGTGACCCAACTCGACAAGTCAGGTCAACTGAATGTTGATTTTGACTGATAGGTTGACTTTGACCAAGGGTAAGATAGTCTTTTTACCCTCATTATTATTATCAATATTTGATTGAGGGTACTTATGGAAATTGTAGCTGGGGTGAAGTCAGATCTGCAGCAGACAGATTCCGGAGCAGTTCTTTCAGCAGCTAGGCTACGAGGTGAGTTTCCTTCCAGTAGGAACGGGTCTAAGGCCACAATGCCAGCCCGTTTAATTAGTAGTACTTTCCGGACTTCGATCCGATGCAATAGTTAGAATGTTTGATGCCTTCGTGGCTCAGACAGGTTTCGTGTTATGTAGTCTATGTGGTTATGCTAGTTGATATGTGCATGCTATGTTATGTTCAGTAGTTCTGGACTTTGGTCCGATGCAGTCAGTTCCGGGCTTAGGCCTGATGCAGTTAGTTCCGGACTTCGGTTTGAGGCAGTTAGTTCCAGACTTCGGTCTAATGTAGAGGGTAGGGCCCTGGTTAGTTCCGGACTTCAGTCCGATGCAGTTTCCGGGCTTTGGTCTGATGCAGTAGGCGGGGGCCCAGTAGTTGTTTGTATGTTTGTTTGGTATGAGGTAGTTTGGGGGAGCTCACTAAGCTTCGTGCTTAAAGTTTCAATTTTGGTTTCAGGTACTTCCGCAAGTAAAGGGAAGAGCTCGGGATGATGGCATCTCACAAACCACAGCTTCAGTCTTATTCCTGGGAGTTTGTTTTGATTCATAGTTTGATTTGGCACAAATGTTCATGACATTTATTATGAGTTGAGATATTTGACCTATGGTTTCATGATATGACGACCAGTATATGATTTTTATTATTATTAAAACAAGAAATTTTGGGTCGTGTTTTTGGGACGTTTTACCAACTGTCATATCACCACAAACCTCCTAGAAACTAACTCAATTTCCCTCTCAAGGTATGCTCCTTTGAAACTCGTTCAACATGGCCCTCTGTCCGCACACTCTATCACATCTGATCTCAGTCTAATCAATCTCAACGGGATAATTGGTAAAACTAGAAGCTCCAACCACCACGAATCATGGCACTCGAACCATGTGGCCACCTCTCAATCTGCTGTGAAACATGGTACTCGAACCATGTTATCTCCTCTCAATCTGCTACTTAGAACCTCTGGAATTCTCCCTGTTTCGGATATGGGTCCTCTGCTTTAAGTAGTACAGGCCCATACTATCTGCCACATGTACCCATACTTTCCACACGGATCGTTCCAGATTTTCTAAGTAGTTGTTCAACCTCCTCAATCACCAATCTCGTCATGCATGTTCGCTCCCCAGCGAAACACTCTCTTCTATCGACGAACTCATCTGACTGAGGTCACTTCCTAGGTCCTCACACTTCTCTGTCATCAGCTTCTGAAGAACTCCTTATGATGCCATTCATCTACCTCCTGAATATCATCATATTCACTTAGTAGTCGACTCCCATCATCAAGAGTTCCACAAAGCACAAAGCAAGCAGCATTCGGGCATCGAATAATCTCCACCAGCACGTAAAACCACTCTAGGTTACAACTCCATATGCTCTTCTCACACTCACAAGGTGTCACCGAGCTCAAGCAACTATACCTCATGTGGGTATATAACTACTCTCTCAGTAGGCTCCTCCAATGCTCATCTAGGTATCTCTCCTAGATTATTCCTCTACACAGAGCTCTCTCTCTCTCTAGGTGACTCCTGCTAGATACTCTTTCTCCACACATACTCAAAAGCACACCATAGGTAAAAGCACTCCTAGGCTAAGGCATCACAAATCAAGCCACTCTAGTCCTAAAATATGAAATACCTAGCCTATCCTCTAGCATGCATAATATCACAAAAATATCTCATAACACCAAAGTAGGTGTTGAGTTGAAGACTCGTTTGAAGATTGCGTCATTGGGCTCGGCTGTTAGTCCATTTGTTTTGTACTCCGGTTTTGGGCCTGTCCAACCGTGAGTTTATTAGGTTTACTATATAAAGATATGCTTGCATGCATATTAGAAAAAGAATGGAGAAGTAACGATTATTACGATAGTATTACATATTTCTTTATCGTTCTTGTAAACCTCCAACCCTCTACAGTTGATGTTCTTGATCGAGCTCTTCTGAGGGTTTATTTTATAATCATTCAACACGTTTGATTCATCCTTGAGTTGTTCTTTATT
The DNA here is from genome assembly GCF_051521515.1 of Lactuca serriola. Taxonomy (NCBI): domain Eukaryota; kingdom Viridiplantae; phylum Streptophyta; class Magnoliopsida; order Asterales; family Asteraceae; genus Lactuca; species Lactuca serriola. Next base: position 261,851,674 of record NC_136411.1, read on the forward strand.
TTGCATTCATTCTTGCTGTTTAAATATTTATTTACCTATTTAAGATCTAATCGATCTTCCAGATTAAGTTTTAATCTCATCAATTGGTATCAGAGCAGGAGGCTGTGTAATCGATACACTTCTTTTCTGTGAAAAGGTTTCAATTAGGGTTTTTCCGCAATAACTGATATTTATTGAGCCGTCATCCCATTAATTGACGTATCTTGATATTTATTGTTTTGCCCTAATCTGATTTATTACAAGTCTGATCTTTGAACAGGTTATTCGATCATAATGGACGAGTCGCAATCGAATCCCATCAATATTTCCAACAGCATCGGTTCAACCACGAAGATTCCCATCCTATACACCCATGATAATGAAGTCTGGGCGCATCACTTCGAAGACTACGTTATAGGATCTGAGGATAATGGATACCGCATATGGGAAGCAATCATTAATGGACCTTTCTCTCATTCTGCAACGTCGAGGATTATTAAAACTCAAAAGGAGTATAATGATCTACTGAAGGATGTCAAAGACATTGCACAAGATGAAAAGGATAAATTCCAGTGTAATATCAAGGCGTTACGATTGATCAGATTCGCCCTTCAGTCCGACACCTTCAGGTTGGTAAGCTCATGCACGACGGCAAAGGAAGTTTGGGATAGACTTCGTGAACTGTACTCTACAGACGAGGATCTTGAACACTCTATCCAAACCTTGCTCTTATCTGAGTTTGGAGAATTTAGGCAAGGAGCCGAAGAAACTATGACCCAAACGTTCGATCGCTTCAATCATCTTCTCAGCAAGATGATCAAACATGACATTCAAAGGAAGCTTATCGAGCAGAAGGTTACGTTTCTAAATGGTCTAAGGTCAGAGTGGAGAGCAGTGGTGTCTACAGTTAAAGCCCATGAGCAGTTTAAATCATATTCTTTGGCGAAACTGGTGGGTATTCTCAAGTCCCAGGAGAAGATTGTGCTGCAGGAAAAGAACGTTGTTTCAAGCCTAGGTTCGCTGGCCCTTTTGTCAAAAAGTAAAGCTGTGATGGAGGACGAAGACCTCAACCTGGAGGAGTATGACCTCACGTCGGAGGATTATGCTATGATGGTGTCTAACCCCAAGAGGTTCATTAAGAAGAGATTCCCCAGCAACAAAAATCGAAACTGGAAGGGGAGTTATAGTTCAGAAAAGGCTAACAATGAACCGAAGGTTGAAGAGCCCAAGAAGGAACCGAAGGCAGATGGTGATTCTGGAGTAAGCTGTTACTACTGTGGTGGGAAAAATCACTATGCTAAGGATTGTGTCCTCAAAAAGATGGCTGAAAAGGATGAGGAAAAGGATGAAGAAGCTTTGTTGCAGAAAAAGCTTGATGAGATAAGGAAGAAGAAATCTACCGCTAACCCTTCCATGAATGCTCTAATTGTGCAGGGTTTGGTTGCTGATGACGAGTTCGGTGGCGTGGAAGTCTGGTCAACCGACTCCGAAGGCGATGAAGTGAGGATGCCTTCGCATGGAAAGGCCTGTGTGGCTAAAGAGGAGAGCAGTGGAGACAGGTGCTTGATGGTGTCTGAAGTATCTCAGATGAGGGGATACAACACTGATGGTGGAAGCAATGAACCGAAGGAGCAGCAGGATATGTGCTTTACGGCCAAACCGCTCAGCGTGCAGTTCAACGAGCTCGATGAACTGATCAAGAAGGTACAATCAGTTTTTGTTTCATTTAAAGTACCACAAAGCTCATATGAAAAAGAACTAAAAAGTGTTAACTCTCGAATCTCTCATCTAGATAGTAGTTTAACTCAAACTCGAGTCACCAATTCTAGCCTGACTGATCAATTAAGCAGGGCGTCTTCGAAGAGTGAGGAGCGGCGCATGTGGATCGAGTTGAAGGAGTCTGAATTAGTTAAAATAAAAGACGAAAACATTTATTTACAGAGAGACAATTTAAAGTTGTTAAAACAGTGAAATGTTTTTTGTTTGATAGCAAAACGTCTTTATACTAATATTACTCAGCTTCACTTGGATTGTGAGATAGGACAAAAGATCCATCGCATGATTCTGCCCTTCCTTGAGTTTAAGGAGGATGAAATTGATGCTGAAGCCTATAATTGTGAGAGTGTAATATCATCTGATGACGTCAATCCGACCTATATGTATGGACTGGACAAAATTGAATCTTTCATTAAATCCAAGGACCATAAAGATATGCTCAAAAACCTTTTAGATGAAAATGATAGACTTAAACTGAGAACCAAAACCATACAAAAATTTGACTCTTTAAACGCCAACTTGAGCTCAGAAAACAAAATTGATGTTGAAAATGCATCTGATCTTAATGAGGATGACAATATGAGTGAAATTTTTGTAGAGGACACGGTTGACTGCTCAGAATTTGTGAAAAGCGAACCTAAAAACCACAAGAATCTAATTTCAGAAAATTCAGTGGAGTTCGCTCGAGTGTCCCAACAAAAGTCCCCGATCTTAGCAGAAAAAGCCGTTGTATATCAAAAGGTTAGGACCACTCCAAATCAAGTTTACAAGGTCACAGGAGTAACCGAACATCAGACTGCTGAACTCACAGCAATTGTAAACGAAGACAATGTTGATGGTTGCGATGAGTTCTTCTGGTCAGCTCCAATTGATAATGCACATGAAACGGTAGGCTTATCAGAAAGGACCTCATGGATAAGTAAAGGTAGATACATACCAGAACCCTTGAACAAGCCAGATAATTTCGATGTGCCCAGTACCAGTGGTACGAAAGACATTCCTCTAGAAAATGGAAGTTCGGCAAAAGAAGACATTCCCTCTAGTTCCTCAGTTCAAAGTGAAACTTCCACAGTTCAAAGTGAACCAGCGAAAGAGAAACCGAACATGAAAGCCAATATCCATCATCAACCGAAGCAGATGAGGAATCAAAAACGTGAAAGGAACCAGAGATACAGGAAGAATCTCTCTGAAAGGAAACAATTCTGGCAATCCCAGAATGCATATTTCTCCCATCATGACAAGAATCTGAAGTTTGAGAATAATCCTGTTAAAAAGCATGAGAGCCACAACAACCAAAAGCCAAGGTTCGGTTCGGAAAAGAATACCAACCGAAAGCAAAGGTTCAGTTCTGAAGATGACTCCAACCGAAAGCAAATGTTCGGTTCAGAGAACGACTCCAACCGAATGCAAAGGCTCGGTTCAGATAACGACTCCAACCAAAAGCAAAGGTTCGGTTCTCAAATCAAAAGAGATCAAAACTCTAAGGTCAGTCCCACCAATAATCAAAAGCAAAAGGGTCACCTAGAGTCTCCAGCCAAGAAGTCATCCCCTTCTCACTCATCTAATTCTTCTACTTCTTCAAATTCATCTCGATCTCACTCAAAAGTTCACTCAGCTCGTTCTCAAAAATCTCATTCGTTAGCTGACCAAAAGGGAAAACAGAAGGTTTCTGCATCCAAACCAGAATCTAAACCGAACGCACCTAATCCTAATAAAATCAAAGTTTTTACCATCAAAAAGAAAGATGAAACAACACTAATAAAACGAACGTATCTAGTTGACATCTCTCTTACTATTCCTGTTCCTGTGAAAGGCTCACGAGGACCCAAGAAACTTTGGGTTCCTAAATCTGCTTAATTTTTTCAGGTTATAAGTGACGAGCAGTTTGACGAAGAATGGTACATCGATAGTGGCTGCTCGCGTCACATGACAGGAAGGAAAGAAGAGCTCAGGGAATACAGGTCTCTTTCAAATGGTCGCAACGTCAAGTTTGGAAACAACTCTTTTGGCACCATAAAGGGATACGGAATGATTACCAATGGTGATTTTACTATAAGGAAGGTGGCATATGTGGAGGGATTGAAACACAACCTCATCAGTGTATCTCAGCTTGTTGGAGGTACAGGTCTTAAAATCTCATTCGACGATGAAGGCTCTGAAATTATTGAGAAGAAGACGAAGAAAGTAATTCTCAAATCAGAGCGTAAGGGTGAAATGTTTCCTCTAAACCTCAAACCCATCAAAGGAAACCTAGCTATATGCTTGTTATCAAAAGCACAATCTGATGAAAGCTGGTTGTGGCACCGAAGACTCTCTCATCTAAATTTTAAAGACATAAACAAACTTGTCACTGGAGGCCATGTTCGAGGTCTTCCATTGCTCAAGTTCGACAGAGATCATTTGTGTGCTGCATGTGAAATGGGGAAGCAGAGTCGTCAAAGTCATCCATCTATAATTAACACGAAAGTTGTTGAACCACTCGAATTACTTCATATTGATTTGTGTGGTCCATCATCTGTCGAAAGCATCGGTGGTAGCAAGTATATTCTTGTTTTTGTTGATGACTTTTCGCGATTTACATGGGTGTTCTTTCTAAAGCTCAAATCTGAAGCGACTCATAAGCTGAAAGTGTTCATCAAGCAGATTGAGGTACAGCTCAAGAAGGTCGTTCGCAACATCAGGAGCGACAATGGTCTGGAATTCAAGAACAGGGAATTTGAAGAATTTCTGGCGGAAAAGGGAATAAGTCACAACTTCTCAGCTCCCTACACACCTCAACAGAACGGAATTGTCGAAAGACGAAACCGATCTTTGTGTGAAGCTGCCCGAACAATGCTAAGTTTCGCTTTCTTACCTCTTTATTTTTGGGATGATGCTATTTCTACTGCTTGTTTTACACAGAACAGGTCATATCTCAACAAGCGATTCACGCTCACACCATATGAGATTCTCAACAACAGGAAGCCTAATGTGAAATTTTTCCACGTGTTCGGCTCACGGTGTTTCATCTTTAACTCTAAAGAACACCGCAACAAGTTCGATGTCAAAGCCGATGAGGGAATCTTTCTGGGCTACTCTCTCACTTCCAAAGCATACAGAGTCCTAAACAAGCGTTCGAGGAAAATCAAAGAGACCTATTATGTGACTTTCGATGATAGCTATGTCAAAAAGCTACAGGCCAAAGAAGACACAGCTGGGGAAATCTTTCCTCAAACTGGCCAAGTCACAGTTATTTGACGAACCAGAGAAAGCTACTCTCTCAGAAGCAGGTGCAGCAGACAACAAGGTAGACCATATGAAACAAATTGTCGAAGAAGCTGCCAGGAGAATGAACGAAGGAGGATCGAATTTTGGTGAACCTCCATCCATTGATGCTTCAGTTGAGGGGGAGCCAAGCTCACATGTTGAGGGGGAGCCAAGCTCTACAACTGCTACCGAAAGTCCAACTCCAACCGAAAGTGCTTCACCAACCGAAGGTGCATCAACGTCTGAAAGCCCAGCACCACAAGAAACTTCTGAACCTCAAGTTTCTCATAGCTCATCAATCGAGGGGGAGCAAGGTGATATGTCACTCGACTACGAAAGCCAATCCGAGCCAGAAGAAATGATCAATGCTGAACTAGACCCAACCTTTGATCCAAACTATCCTCCTCTCACCAAATGGACGAGAGATCATCCTATCTCTCAAGTGGTTGGTGATGTCTCTGAAAAGGTTCTGACCCGATCACAACTGAAGGCAAAACAGACATCCTTATTTTCCAAAGTTGAATTTTGTATGTTTAACTCTTTCGTATCAAAAGTTGAACCGAAGACAGTTAACACTGCTCTCGATCACTCCGATTGGGTTCAAGCGATGCAAGACGAACTGAATGAATTTGAAAGGAACAAAGTCTGGCGCCTCATTCCAACTCCTCCAGATGCCTCGGTTGTTGGTCTCAAATGGGTCTTTAGGAATAAAATGGACAAGGAAGGGAACGTGATAAGGAACAAAGCTCGTCTGGTGGTAAAAGGATATTGTCAGGAGGAAGGGATTGATTATGAAGAGACTTTCGCTCCTGTAGCCAGGCTGGAATCTGTACGAATATTTCTTGCTTATGCTGCCCACAAAAACTTCGAAGTTTTCCAAATGGACTTCAAGTGTGCATTTCTTAATGGAGAACTAGAAGAAACTGTGTACGTGGAGCAACCTCCTGGGTTCGTGAACGAAAAGTATCCAAATCATTGCTACATTCTGGATAAAGCTGTGTATGGACTCAAACAAGCTCCGAGAGTCTGGTATGAAACGCTAACTAAATTCTTAAAGATGTCCAAATTCAAACAAGGTTCGGTTGACCCAACCTTCTTTCGCAAAAAGGAAGGTAACCACCTTATGATAGTTCAAATTTATGTCGATGACATCATCTTTGGCTCAACGAATCCCAGCCTAACAGCTGAATTCAGAAAGCTGATGGAGACTAAATTTGAAATGAGCTCAATGGGTCCTATTAACTTTTTCCTTGGTTTAAATATTAGACAGGGACCCGAAGGCATCTTTATCAATCAGGAAGCTTACACGAAGACTCTCTTTGCAAAGTTCGGTATGATGGGAGACTCCAAAGTCAAAGTCCCAATGGCATTCGGCACCAAGCTAACTCCATCCCTAGACAAACCGGTTGTTGATATCACGCTCTATCAATAAATGATAGGCTCACTGATGTATCTTACTGCTAGCAGGCCTGACATCATGTTTTCTGTGTGTTACTGTGCTAGATTTCAGGCAAACCCACGCGAACCTCACATGCTTGCAGTAAAGAACATTTTACGTTATCTCAAGCGAACTGCCTCCTTAGGTCTATGGTATCCTTCCAACTCAGGCTTCTTCGTTCAAGCCTATTCAGATGCAGACCTTGGAGGATGTGGACTCGACAGAAAAAGCACCACTGGCGGCTGTCAATTCCTTGATGGGAAGTTGGTGAGCTGGCAATCAAAGAAACAAACGTGCGTGTCGTTGTCTACTGCCAAAGCTGAATACATAGCCACTGCATCCTGCACCTCCCAAGTGATTTGGATCCAGAGTCAACTTCGAGACTATGGACTCAATATGAAGAAGATCCCACTATATTGTGACTCTGAAAGTGCAATTAGGATCTGTCATAACCCAGTGCAGCACTCTAAAACCAAACACATAGCACTGAGGTATCACTTCATCAAAGATCATGTGGAAGATGGAAACGTTGAAGTACACTTTGTTCGAACCACTGATCAACTGGCTGACGTCTTTACCAAAGCTCTTCCTGAAGCATCATTCAACAGAATTTTACAAGGGCTAGATATGATGGAATCAGAGACAGTACCTCAAACTACCTCTCAACCTCAAAAGTAAGAAGCTAAATTGACCGAACGTTCAGGTTCGGTTAAATTATCTAACTCGCTCATCACCACAAAGGTAGTTTTCTTGGTTGTATATTTCTTGTACAAAGTTGTTTGTATTATTGTCAAAAGTATATTCTGATTGCATGTCTCAATTCATTGGTTTTTCAAAATTTTCCAAAACCGAAACCAACCGAACGCTCGGGTTCGGTTTTTTAAAATTTTCCAAAACCGAAACCAACCGAACGCTCGGGTTCGGTTTTTCAAAATTTTCCAAAACCGAAACCAACCGAACGTTCGGGTTCGGTTCTTCAAATTTTTTCCAAAGTTTTTTTTTACTTACTCTTTCCAATTTTTTTTCTTACTTATTTAATTTATGTGTTCGTTCGTTTATGGGGATAAAATTGTTGGATTACCTAAGTGTCCCTAGAAGCATGCTGCTGTATGTGTCCCAAGCCTCATAAGATTCAGAATAATAGCCTTAATGACTTGGTATAAACAAACCTTGTCTTCCCAATTAGGCTATCCCATTTATTCTAATCGTGAGCTACCTCACTCTTTTCTCACATGAGATAAGAATTTCCTGCTTGGTCCTTATTTTTGCAGCAGAGGTACTTTAGTTTCTTCCACCATCTCCATTACATTTCTCCATTACATTCATTTCATCAACTTAACCCTTGAGACTCTCAGAAATTACCACTGAGGTTTATGGTTACACAACAACTGTGTTTATGATCTCAGTTTCGTGCAACTACGAGCTGAGTGAAACCCAAAATTCAACACTAAATCTGAATTGACGGTGAACAATAAATTTGCTCAAGTTTTCACCAACGAATTGACGGATGTATCCTACTGAAATCTCAAATTTTATTTTTGTGTGATTCCTATGAAATTGTTAAACACCATAACATTTCTTCCCTTGGGATCCAGTTTTTAATTTTTTCTGAGATTTTATATTTTCCAAGCCAATTTAAAATTAATTCATACCTACTTGTTCAACAGACTACACCAGTCTCACAAGTACTTTGTTCACTTTCTTTCTTATTTCAAGATAAGAATTGTTGAATCAAAGCGAAAGCCACCCTTAAGTAGCCTTATTAAAAGAAACCTTTCAACATTTATTAATAAATGTTTGATCGTCATTCAACGGGAAACCACACTAACACTTTGAGGTCTCTCTTGATCTTGAAGGAAGAGATTCGTGCCCGGGATCATTTGTTTCGTGTCATTATTGACATCACAGTCATTCCTAAAAAGAGTTGCTTTATTTCTTTTCTTTTTACACTCTTCGCACGAAAATCTTTGATTTTCCAAAATTCCGTTACTAATAATTACAGGCTGTATTAATGCTTTGGTGGTTAATTATCAAGTTGTGGTCAAAAATCATCCACGTGCGAAGTTAATTCAAAAGATGCCATTTAAAAGATAAGACGAAGGGTTGCTAACTCAGGCGGGAGTTAAAAGGATTGAGTTTCAAACGACGGTAAAAAGGGAACGCCCATACTTTTACTGACATCATGGACGCGTGTGCGAATTTCAAGCGACACCTCTCTAGCACTTAAAGGCGCGTGAGGATTTGAAACGGTATGTTCTGAAACGGCGCTTGTTGGGCGGCGTGATCCTAGGAATCTGACACTCTCTCTCCTACGTGATCGTCGCATGCCTTAACTGTCACGCATCTGTCATTCCGGAAACCTTTTCGTATTTCCATAGAAGATTTGAAACGATTTTTCTCTCTCCTTTCACCCACTATAAACGGCGGTCTATACTCCCATTTACCTCTTTACTGCATCCGGAATTTCCAAGAGAGCAAAAACTACCAAAAGCTTCACTGTTCATCTTCTTCTTCTACCTTCAACAATGGCAGAATTATCCTCAGTCCATGCTACCTCACACATCCTTCCCATTCGTTCTCAACAATGCTTGGTGATTGACCTCACTCCTGAGTTGTACGATTCCTATATGGCTCCGATCATCGAGTGCCTGAAGTACTCCCAGATCGCTCCAGCACTTTCCAGAGTTGAGTCTGTGCCCATGGAGATTCTATCGCAGGTGTATTCGACTGCACACTATGACAAAGCCGTCGAAAGGGTGTTCTTCGAGGTTGCTGATCACAAGACCTCCATTTCTCGACAACGATTTGGTACACTGCTAGGGTTGGCTGCTGACCCTTCAAGAATTAATCCGGAGACGATTCTGGTTGGGATGCTTTACAACATGTTTTATAACATGGGGTACACGGAGGTCCTCACCTCCGTCGCAAAGTTCAAGAAATCCTGCTTGCCGCCACAATGGAACGGCATGTTTACAGTCCTCTTCAAGGGCTTATCTAAACGGAGCTCCGGATCCGATGGTTCAAGTCGACTGTTCTTGTCGATTTTGTACGGCGTCTACAACGGCGTAAATCTTGACTATGGGTTGGTTCTCTGGCAGCAACTCATCCAGAGCCTTTCTTCCTCTTCACGACACTCTGAGGTGTCGTATGCCCGGTTCTGGACAATCATCACCAAATGGGCGATGAACAAATTCGATATTCCACCTGCTGCTGGTGCATCGATGTCTTCGATCGGTACTTTTCATACCACGAAGATCATCGTCTCTAATGCATCCAATTTTTCTTTCGTTGGCTCTATTCCGGAGACAATGTATGGCGATGTTCCCTCTGACAGCAGGGTCATCAGGACCATTAAGGAGTTCAAGGCGTCTGGTCCTAGGGTACTTACACAGGAAATGCTCAAGTCAATCTATGACGCTGACAAGCCTGTTCATAGGGGCAAAAGGCAGAAAAAGGGAAGCAAGTGACCAAAGCTCCTAAAGGTCCTTCTCCCAGGAAGAGGAAACCAACCAAACCTGCCAAGTCCCCGCAACCGAAGAGAAGGAAGACTCAACCGAAGGGAAAGCTTATTATCGCTTCCTCTTCGAGTGACTCAGAAGGCGAGAGTTCGGGTTCGGACGGCTCTCAAAGAGGCGAAACCCCTCCCAGAGACAACACCCCACCCCGATCACCTACCCCAGACATGGACATTCCTGTCTCACCAATTCCCTCACCTCCTCAAACAATCCTTACTTCCATTCCGACCATAAACCCCACTACCACCATCCCTAAAACCTCTTTCCCTATACCACCACCCATTTTCACAGATACCACTACAACAACTGCAAATGTAACAACCAACGTATCTGATACGGGGGTTCATACCAGTGCAACCGAAACACCACCTGTAACCGAACCACCTCAAACCGAAACCCAGCATACAACCGAACCTACCCACACTCAACAACCACCCGAAACTACCCCAACCAACACTCAACCTGCACCTACCCACACCTCAACACCTCCAGCTTCCCCACCCCCTCCATCTCCAGATCATGCCTCTGGTGGAGACAACCCCTTCCTTGGCGGTGAAAATATAACCTTCGATTCGGTCTACTTTAGTCGGTTTCAGGTTCAAAGTGACGATGAGGACGATGCTCCAGTAACAAAGAAGCATCTAAAGGAGCTAAACGAGAAGGTTGACTTACTTCTTGCGTCATCCTCCAACACTCAGTCCTCTCTCTCTTTGAAGCCGCTCTTCAGAAGATTGTTGACGCCTTCTCCAGGGCTCAGCATGATTATGTTGCTTCAGCCACAGCCGCCATTGATGCCTCCACAAAAGCCTATGAGGCTGCGACCACAAAAGTCGATAAACTATTCTCAGACGCCTCTTCCCTGTTGAAGTCCATACAGGAGAGTGCTGACGCCACAAAGACAACGTTGGAACCAATCCTTCAACAATTGGCCACGTTCGTCTCAACGGAGTTACAGTCGTTCGCTACACTTCGCCAATCCATAAGCGACGACAACTCGGCCCTTCGTGCCTCCATTGATGAGCGCCTCGCTAAGCTTCAGGAGGATCTCGCTGCCGAAAACTCATTAATGGACGTTTTGGCAAGTAAAACCACCGCCCTTAAGGTCAAGAGCACTCAGCTTTCAGACTCTCAGCAACATATTGAAGCTCTTCGATCCGAACGGGAGGTTATAAAAACTTGTGTTTCGGATGTACACGCTGCCCTATCCAACATCCTGGAAGCACACGATCCGATTCTCAATCATTCGGTAAGGCGAACCCTTGCTGAAAAACTTGCTCCTGCCCTGGACCTTCTTAGCAAAATTGAAGGCTTACCTAGTTTCGTGTCTGATCCGAAACAAGGGGGAGAAGCGAAGTCCGGATCGAAACCACATCCTTCCTCAAAAGCTGCTCACACAACCGAACCACCTTCGACTGGTCAAACTTCGGGTTCGGGTGTGAAGGACAAAGAAAGAACATAGCTGAGGAAGAAGAAGAAGATGATACAGAAACCATTGCTGACTTGCTTAAACGCAAAAACAGTCGCAATGAGAAAGATGATATCAATCGTGTGGCGCGTGAAGCTGAAGAAGCTAAACGAAAGAAGAAAGAAGCCCACGATCTCCTCGAGAGCAGGAAAACTCTTTTCCCTGCTTGGACTCGAGAGAGACTGATTAAGGAGGCCATAGATACTCCTAGCATCCTATGGCTCGAACCGGTGATATCCTTCGACTGCTATAATTCTGTCGATTCGCAGTTCGATATGCCGTTGACTCGAAAGGCGTTTATCTTCCACGCCTTCTCCAATATTTTTGAAGTCCCTCATCCTAATTCTGAGGTCGATAAGGAGCTTATCGAGTTCTATCTGAAGGCCGCTCAACCACAATACCAAACATGGAGCGCTCAGAAGATCGTGAATGTTCGGGTCTTAAAGCCTTATACTGAAGGAAGATTCATCAACGTTCGGTTCAGGGTGATAAGAGGGTCTGCTAGAACCGAACATCTTATATCATTGGCAGATCTACCGAACCTAAACCCTCATGATTGGATCGTTTTGCACAACATCCTTTTGACGAATGAAGCTGAATATGGTCCAATTATAGACCATCTCAAGAGGATGATTTTTTGTTACATCATGGAGGTCGCCCTAATGGATCAGGAGATAGCCACAGTCTTCAAGAAGAAACCGAAGATAGCTCCTGTGGGATCGGCCAGTGATCTCAATCAAATGAAGATGGGCAAGATCGACCCAAAGCGCAATACGGTCATGTTCACTAGAGCAGAAGGACAGAAATGCCTCTTTGCTTTAGCGGATAAACATCTTTATACCACTGCTTGTCTTGAGCATGTGATGTTTATCATCTGGCGGTGTAAAGAGAATGCAGCAGATGATGTCAAGTATTTCAATGATATGATCCAGTGGTACATCAGATTCAGACAGACGATACTTGCTCTTATCTCTCGTCTGTTTCAGACTGTGAAGAAGAAGGTACCTGCTGCTGCTGCTGGCCCTAGTAACAAGTGAAGATCTCACTCCAATTGACGCAAAGGGGGAGATTGTTGAGTTGAAGACTCGTTTGAAGATTGCGTCATTGGGCTCGGCTGTTAGTCCATTTGTTTTGTACTCCGGTTTTGGGCCTGTCCAACCGTGAGTTTATTAGGTTTACTATATAAAGATATGCTTGCATGCATATTAGAAAAAGAATGGAGAAGTAACGATTATTACGATAGTATTACAGATTTCTTTATCGTTCTTGTAAACCTCCAACCCTCTACAGTTGATGTTCTTGATCGAGCTCTTCTGAGGGTTTATTTTATAATCATTCGACACGTTTGATTCATCCTTGAGTTGTTCTTTATTTTGCGTTCATTCTTGCTGTTTAAATATTTATTTACCTGTTTAAGATCTAATCGATCTTCCAGATTAAGTTTTAATCTCATCAGTAGGGTATTTTGGGAAGTCACCGTTTGGGCTCTGGCTGATTGTACACACTGCTCCTTCTTGTTTTTCTCTTAGAAATTCTTGCTCGTTTTAGAAAAATCATTTCTTTTGAAATTTTTTCTCAAATCCTCAGATTGAGTCCAGGTATACCCGAAGGTGTATCTGAATCCCTCAAATCCTCACAACACTTTTTAGAAAAATCTCATTTATTTAATTTACAACTTGCAACTCCATAATTGTTTGATGAAAATCCAGGATCCTCCAAAAACATAACTCTGTCACTGGTGTGTACAATCAAGCTAGTGCCTTCCCGCAATCCTGAGAAAACCTGAAACACATAACATATACACAGTAAGGACGAAGCTTAGTGAGTTACCCCAAAATACCACGTACAACACATTAGCCACTCGAGGCTATAACTCTGTAAGACCCTCCGGTCTATGTGTCTCAGTGGGACCCTCCAGTCCCACGGCTCGTTGGACCCTCTGGTCCGGTCTCAGTGAGGACCTTCCGGTCTCATAGCTCGTTGGAACCTCTGGTCCGGTCTCAGTGAGGACCCTCCTGTCTCACAGCTCGTTGGACCCTCTAGTCCGGTCTCAGTGACGACCCTCCGGTCCGGTCTCAGTATCACATAATATAACATATATATCACACAGACAAATGCAAAACCTAAGTAAGCACATAAGACCCTTTGGTCACACATAACTACCAGTCTAGGTAAAGTATAGTGAGAAGACTCACCTTGCAAGCAAGCCATCAATTATCCTCGAACTCGAATCTCGAACTAGCCACCGCCTAACACATAGGGTAAATATCTCTGATTAATACTCGATTCTCGACTCTAATTAACCAAATGTTATTCTTCTCTCTCTAACTCTTGAATTAGGAAAAAGACCATTTTACCCCTTCATGGTCTCCATTATTCATGTTGACAAAACCCCAAAGTCAACAGAAGTCAAACTCGAGTCAACAGTCCATTTTTGACACGACTCATCGAGTGCACTCTTGCGACTCGTCGATTCCCCTTATTTACTCAGAAGTCTCAAGAAGGTCTAGCTCAACTCATCGAGTTGACCCCCAACTCGCCGGGTTATCACACGATCAAGCTCATCGGGACAAACCCTCACCGACTCGTCGATTCAGGCCATGGACTCGGCGAGTCCCTTCGATCTGATTTGTCATTCAGACGATTTAAGGTGGATCCTATCACTCCAAACACTAGATATACCATCCTAAGGCTCTATTGTGACGTAAAGTTGCAAGCTTTACGTTCAAACATGGCATATAAGGCTTATAATGCCAAAACATGCTCCAACAACGGCTACATGCACAAGAGCTTGCTTCTAGCTTAATAAAGCTCGGGTTTATGGACTCACAAGGCCACTTATAGTCCAGATCTGAGGTTCCAAACTCAAGCCATGCACAATTCACTCCATGGCACAAGGTAGATAGAAGAAAACCCTAAAAATTCCCTTAAACAATATCTCATAAGGAAATGATCAAGCAAGCATCTTTTTACCTCCAACAGAAGCAAAACTACAAAGAATCTCTGGATCCAAAGCCTCCTCTTAATCCAAGCTATGATGCTCTCCACTTCTTCTTCCAAAAGGTCACAACATGCCCAAAATTATGTCTCTTCTCTCTTTTAGCTCAAAAAGGTGACTAGGGTTTCTCTCAGGGAAGTTAGGGAACTCATGATCCGCAAATGAGGCTATAAGTTCCCTTATATAGGTCCCAACCCCGGGAAATTAGGGTTTCTCTGCCCAGCACCTACTCGGTGAGTCGACTCTCTGACTCGTCGAGTCCATTCATTAATGACATGCGGACAACTCGACTCTACTCGACGAGTTGGGCTCACAACTCGCTGAGTCACAACATGAATCTCAAAGTTAAACACATTTAATGTACCTGAAAGTCCGGATGTTACACCTTGTACCTCTCCCATGCTTAATAAACTGACTCGCCTCCTTGATGTTCTAAATTTGCGATTGCTTTCTTTAATTTTGAGACCTTCGAGGGAGGGCGGAACTATTGAATGAACTCTTCGCGTATCTTGGCCAATGTTGTTATGGATCCCTGAGGTCGTGCTTTTTACCAATCCTTCGCAACTCGCTTGAACGTAACTAGTAGCGTTCTAAGTAATACAGTATCGCGAGGCACATTGGGGATGTTGAAGTAGTCGGCTATGTCATTGACCTCGTCATTGTGTTTATAGACATCTTCGTGATCCTTCGCGTAGAATAGAATATTCTTCAGTTGAGAGAGGATGTGACCCTTCAATTCAAACTTTGCGATCGCTGGAATGGTGGGTTGAATAAGACCTGGTCTAGTGTCCTCACACATCTTCTTCTTGTACTCCTCCATGGTTATATACGCAATATTCTCCATCTCTACTTCTGGTTTGGGTGACTTGGGTGTTCCGGGCTCGTGATCTGTTGTGTTTATATACACAATATTCTCCATATTCGCCATCTCTACCTTGTCATTGTGTTTATAGGCATCTCTGTGATCCTTCGCGTAGAATAGAATATTCTTCAGTTGAGAGAGGATGTGACCCTTCAATTCAAAGTTTGCTATTGTTGGAATGGTAGGTTGAATAAGACCTAGTCCAGTGTCCTCACGCATCTTCTTCTTGTACTCCTCTATGGTTATATACGCAATATTCGCCATCTCTACTTCTGGTTTGGGTGACTTGGGTGTTCTGGGCTCGTGATCTGTTGTCTTTTGTTCTTGAGTATTCTCGAAGCTTTCACAACCACTTCATTCTCCGATTGCTTTACCCTTCTTTTTGTGCAAGATTCATTCCAGATCTTCCAATAGTGGTACTATTTTGGAATTAGAGCTCCGGGTCATAAACTAACTGAAACCAAACAGAAAATTGCGCATAAAATGAATAAAAACAATAAAAATGAAAAATGAGACTACGTCAAACACATCATGTTCAAATATTACCATGGTGTGTTCAATCACAAATACAGAAAAACAAATACGAAAATTAAAGCAGAAAAACTAGTAACTTTATATGAGATAAATCTCACACAAAGGATTGATAACACTAGCAAATAAAATTAACTATTTAGAACCGTTCCTCGGCAACGGCGCCAAAAACTTAATACGTGTTGAATGTACTAGTGTTAATCCTAACTAACTTAAACAAAAACAAACACACAGTAGGCAGTGTACCTATCAATTAGTAGTTTAGTGAAGGTAAGTAAGGTATAAAACACAAGGAACAGTAAACAATTAACATTACTACTAATATTATCTAATTCAAACAATGAATTAAAGAAGGGGGGTTTTCTCTAGTTTTGCAAGATTAGAAACTTAAGAAATTACTTTAACACTTAGCAAAGAGCAATTAATCACTTAAAAGAAGAACAAAATACAACTAGATTCAATAATATTAACGAGACTTCCGTTTAGATTCAATTCACTTATTCCTATGTTTGATTTCGTGGCAAGTGCAATTTATTAAGATATCATTAATTACCAATTTCTAATGTGATTAGGTTCATGTTCACTATTACTAATCCTTTAGCAAACAAATTCATTCTAGCAGTGATCAAGTGACTAAATTAAAGAGTCTACTAGTGTTCAATTCAAAACAGGTTCTTTTAACAAGCTTAACATGATAAATAATCAAATCAATATAATCCAAACCGAGTAAATCAAAGCATAATCATAAGATCCTCTACTCTAAACGAAAGTAGGATGTTTAGCCCATGATTTTAGCAAAAACAAGCATAAAAACGAAATTAATCAATGCAAATATAATGTAATCAAAGGAATTAAGTAAATTACTAATGATTTTTGCCTTAGGTCTCCTCAATTCAAAGCCTCTAGTCGAATATTAAAATCCATAGCTCCTAGGGATGTCTTTGGCCTCTAAAAGTCAATAAAAACTAAAATCATTCGTTAGGTTTTTGAACAGAAACGATCCTTAAATAGATTCAGAAAATAGGCGCAACATGTCGTGTTTAACGACCCAACACGCTGTGTTGTTTATTAAAAACGCGTGTATGGCAAGACACTATTTTATCAGGATTTTTCACACCAACACATCATGTTTAAGTATAACACGTTGTGTTCTTCAATTTTATCTTCTTTCTTCGAAATCCAAATTCCAAGATTCCAATCGCCAAATCCGCTTTCTTTTTCTTCCGAGCATGTATTTGTTGCTGAAAATGAAATTTTAAACTAATTAAGTACATTTTGTTTAATATTTGAGGCAAAAACAACATAAAGTATTAAGATAATGCATGAATTTTATAACTAAATATGCCCATATCATCTTCCAATAAACTTTGTTTTCAGCTTTCCTTTTGGAAATTTCTTCTTTTAAAACAAATTATTCATCATTTTTGAAAATTTGAGTCTTTACTTTTTGATCATTTTGATCCTTCAACTCATCAGATAAAGACTCACCACAACTTGTGCTGGTCTTTTCTTCGACAACAGATTGAGTACTTTTCACAACCCAAACACCATTTTTGTTATTTTTATTTTCCTTTGCAAAGGATTTTTTACTCTTTTGATGTTGAATTTTTTTTTTGACATTTGATTCAAACCATTTTCCACAACATTTTGGTTTGAATAAAAACCTTCCTCATAGACTTTCAGATTATCTTCTTTCAATAATTCATTCAAACTTGGATCAACACTATCACCATTTCCTTTTGTGACAACAACTTGATTTGGAAAATCTTTATTAAATTGTGGATAATGTACTGAGTTTTGTTCAAGAAAATGTTTTCCCTTTTTTTTTTTAAATTTTTGTGTATTGCTCTAAATCCTCAAACACTTGTGCTTCAACAATTCTTGGAATTGTTTTTCACTAGAATCATTCTCACTGTCATTTTCATTGTTCCTTATATCTTCGACAATAACTGGCTCTTGAGAATCATTAGTTTTGTTTGTCAAAGATGAATCATTGTTTAGCTTCGATTTTGAATCATCATTTTCTTCGCTTTTATCTTATGAAGTGATTTTAATGACATAAAACTTTAAGCAACCTACACATTCCTCTTCCTTAATTTTGTAGGAACCCAGATTCACACAGAATAAGATGACAATTCAGAAATTAAGAACAGTAAATGAATCAATCTCATATAAACAAGGAATTAGTGAAATATTTTTGCATTCATATGATCATCATATCCAATTACAATGAAAATACTCAAATGAAAAAGATGAACTCTCACTTTCTCTTCAATTAAGAAAATGAAATATAAGTGGAAAATGAGGCTCACTCTAAAAATAAAAATTACATAAACTATTTATAGTCGTAAGGTTTAAAATCTGAAAAACCCTAAAACTACTTGGTCAAAATGAAAAGTTCATCTATCAAACATTTCAATATTTAACAATTCTCCCTTAAATGTTTAGACCGATGGAAAAAAATAATTTTTTTAATGATTTTAAACACCAGTCTCCCCTAAACATTTTCATAAAGTATTTAAATAAATCTATTCGGGAGAACACAAAATCTTCAGTATAAAGATAAAATCCACTAGGTAATGGTTCTATTATGTTATGTGAAATGAAGAACCGTTGAATAATAATAAGATATTGGGTGTAAAATCATCGGTTAGTAGGTCGGACTAGTGTAGCCGTTCGAAAGTGTTGACACAAGCTACAACACATAGTACCTTTGACAACTTTTATGACCAAACCATTACATGTCTGACACGTAGACATGCCAAAGACTAGTCACTATCACCATCTTGAAGATAACATATGAACCTCTTTTTTAAACCAAAAGGAAACTCGATAACCCCAACAACTAATAAAACGGAGCAGTCATATTTCTCTTTATTGTTTGACTTTCTTGTCATCTCTATCTCTGAAGTGTACACATCGAAATATCTTGTATTATGAATTCTTCTGAAGAGAGTAGTCAACATCTAAGTATCACTAAGGAGATGCTCAAAATTCGTCTTTATTAGCTCCATAGCAATCTCTTTCCATCTCTCAGTATTTAACAAAAGCATTCAGGAAACCAACATTGATTGAGAGCTTAAGGATTGGTCTTGTAAAATTTCGTATACTTAGAAAACATCTTCTTCTCATCAGATAAACAAAAATCAACATATTTGTGATTTCTCCAAAAAACGTTATCCTGAAAAATGATTTAAACAAATTGAGTCTTTGACCTTGTGTTGGATGAACTAAGAACACTCATCATTTCATTTAACCATAAGGGAGATGGTTGAAATCTCTTCCTCTCATAACTTCGTTGATTCTTTTCTTGCTTATATGACCAAAACGACAATGACATAGACATGATTTATCCAAAGTGGAAGTACCAACATTTAAGATTAAGTTATTGTTTCAACTTACACCTATCACATATTCATATATGCCATTGCAAGGATTTTCTTTAAAATAAAGAGTATTATCTTTGTAAACCAAAATACTAATATTATTATTATCAAATCCAAATGTAAAACCATCACACCACAATGCATAAAAAGAAATAATGTTTCTTTCAATGTAAGATGAATAGCAACAATCTTTTAAAACAATTGAAAAACTAGAAAGTAAAGAAAGTTCGTAATGTCGAATCTTGGTAACAACTACTATGCTCTTGTTCCCCATGATCAAATCAAGTTCTCCATGCCTTATCTTCCTACTTCGTCTTAGTCTCTACACATCAGAACAAATGTACATTCCACATCTCATTTCAAGTATCCAATTATTAGAAGTAGAGCCCAAATGTAATTCAATTGTAAACATACCTGAAGTGCCAACACCCTTGCCCTTGTTCTTCTTAAGATCCTCTAAATATTTGGGGTATCTACGTTTCCTATGGCCCTTCTCTTGGTGTAGCACCCGAGTCACTAGGTATGAAGTTTCTGACTTAGTGTATTTTCAATTCAAGTTAAGGTGATGGAAGGATGGTGAGTACGATGGACTTACATTATGTACGCATGGCGTACTTACTACATGCGCACCATCAGGGGATCCTCGGCGTACACAGGGCGTAACCAAGCCAGGGGAAAACACTAAGTTTTAGGTTTTACACCCTATTTAAGGACCTTAAGTCCCTCAAGTCCCTTACCTTTTCAGCCTCCATTGCTCTTGTAGTGCAAATCTCGAACCCTAAGCCACCTTGAGTGTATTTGTGAGCTTTCTTGAGTGTTTGTGGTGCTCTTTAGTGACCTTAAAGGATAAGAAAACTTGAGAAGAAGCAAGGACAAGAGAGGAGCTTATAGATCCAAACGTTTGGCATCATTTCAGCCCCTTGAAGTTATAAAGGTTAAACCTTGATGATTACAAGCTTAGATCTAGTTTTAGGGTAGAAAATGGTATCTTTTCGTACCATAGTTTGGATCCTTGGAGTATGAGCAACTTCAGACCATATGAGTTGTCCTTTTGGACTCTTGGAAGTGTTTTGGGTCATAAAAATCGGATCTTGATGGTTAAGCCTCAACCATGCAAGTGTTAGAAACCATCCAATTGTGCTTATGGACTTAATTCATGATTTAAGCCCCACCCTTACATGCAAAAGCATAGAGTTTGCAATTTTATGGCTTAAGACATTATTAGGTACTTAGATCTAAGTTTTGGATGTTAGTACTTAATGGATTAAGTCATGATAGTGAGTTTGGGTTGGCAGACTAGTACGCCATGCATACTCTAGTGTACGCTGCACGTACTGGGTCAACATCCCGACTCATGTTTAACACCGGTGTATGTTGGGCGTACAAGCTAGGTTTTGGGTTCTTAGGCCTTGGGCCCATTTGTTTGTAGCAGGTCATTTTTGGGTCTAAGGACAGGTTTGGGATTCTTAGGCCATATTGGGCCTTAGAGGCCTTATAGTTGGGCTTGGATGCCTTTTTAGGTTTTTATGGATTTGAGCCTTGGAGGAAAGGATGCCCAATTAGGAAAAGGTAAAGGATCCCCTTTTCCTTAAGTCAAGAATTAGGGTTTTGGAATTTTGGGTTAGAATGTGACCTAATTTCTAATTCGGGTTTTATGATTGTGCAATAGGGAGAAGAGCTTGCGAGTTATCCGCTGAGTGCGATTTGATACCTACAATCTAAGATGAGTCTTCATTCGCAATATTCGTGGGTCGAAGGCACCAATGTTGGCCCACTAGTTTATGATGTGGTGTGATGATTATCTTCGTGACAACTGTCTGTTATGCCTGTATTTGCTTAATGACTATGTGATACTTGTTATGATATTATATGGTAGTAGTAGGGGTAAACAAGACCCGATATCCGGATGAGATAGACTGAAGGGGATTGCAAGCACCCATAAATGCTTGGTAGTATCCGATTGAAATAGACTGAAGGGATAGGCAAGCACCCATATATGCTTGATAGTATCTAGTTGAAATAGACCAAAGGGGTAGGGTAGCACCCAAATATGCTTGGCATTATGTTTTTTTAGTGTGGTATTTTGGGAGAACTCACTAAGCTTTGTGCTTACATTTTTGAGTTCATGTTTTAGGTACTTCCAGTTCGAAGGGGAAGGGGCAAGCCTGATCGCACCACATCACTCTATGTTTTTCCGCACTTAGTGATTTTAGGAATTTGTACTCTGATAACATGATACAATTACATTCTTTTAACTATTTTGATATCAGTTTCTTATGAATTAAATAAATTTAAAAACAAAAATTTTATCTGCATTTTGGGACGTTACACATGGCAACAGTAGCAAATGGATTCATTATGGTCATTCATAGTGGTATGGCAGAAATGTCTTTTTTAGGGTTGGAATTGGGAGCACCCATTTTTCATTTCCCTTTTCTATTGATAGTTTGATGAGAGGACCTATTTTCTTGAAACCACTCTCCCTAATAGCCAACACATGAATGGTTTAACTTGAGTTCCTAGGTGGAACAATGCTTTCTTCATCTGTCTTGAGCATCCCATGTAGGTCCATGATACTCTTCGCTAAACCATTCATATAGTAGTTCATAGTGAAATGCTTATATGCACTAGTCAAAGAGTTGAGATTGACATCAATAGAAAACTCTTGAGTGAAAGGGAAGCCAATAAGTTTAAGTTTGTTAAAGTACCCCTTTAGCTTTAGAACATGGTCACTCATAGAACCACCATAATGTTGCTTACAACCAAGAATTGATTTCATCACCTTGAATCTCTCAGTTCGAGCTTGCTCTTGGAACATGTCTTTGAGCTGTTTGTTCATGTCATATGCCCCAAGGTTCTCGTAACTCTTTTGGATTTCAGAAGACATGGTCGCCAACATCAAACACGAGACTTCAAAGAGTGATAGCGAAGCTTTTCATGTTTGACGGCTTCTTCTTTAGTATCATCATCAGGAAGCTCCTCTTCAAGATACTCGTCCAACACATACTCCTTGTTCTCGTACCTCAAAGTAATCCTTAGGTTATGAATCCAATCAAGGTAGTTGGGACCAATGAGTTTATCTCGCGAGATGAGAGAAAGTAGTGAGAAGTTTGATGAAGCTGTTGGTGTATGAGGAGGAGGAGGAGGAGTAGCACCATTAGCCATCTATTTAACAAAGGAGAACTAACACAATTAGTTTGATCAAGAAATATATTTTTACTTTAATTACCCAACACAAATTATTAATCTAAAAGGCTAGGATCCATATTTGGCTTCACAATGTAAAGTGGATTAGCCAAAAATTACAAAATGAAGTTATTTATGTGGACAAGTTATTGTCGATCTTAATCTCTATGAGATTCCTAGAACTTGATTTATGTCAATAGCATGTTAATCTCTTCTAATGCCCATTTAATAATCATGATTGGATTAGCTGAGGATCATGAATCCAAATGGTGAAACAACCATGTGAAGTTACAATGAGATTCGACTCAAGTAATGCTTGAGAATTGCAATCAACATATACATTTCTTTGACTATATTCTTATCTTGAAGAGTCGGTAAACCACACACGCTTACATCAAAAGGAACATACCACAAGGTGTAATTTCCATGGGAAACATAAGATTCACATTGCTAAATAAAACGAGATTTTTTTATTACTTGTAGAGTTAATAATTTTAACTTGCACAATTGTCCTACCAAACCCATTTGGTAACTCGACTTCAAAATGCAAGAAGGAAATGAGGGTGGCGAGAAATGAATTCCACTTAAAATATGACTTCATTAGGAATAAAGAGACCTACCTTAAACCTTCCTTATAGCAATAAAAGTGGATAAGCCTACTATGTAATACTAACAATGCACATTTAAGAAACACCAGATGACGTAATGTTTGTAGATGAGATACATATAAATACAATTTTACAATATATATACACATTTAAATTGATATATCTTTTAATTCAATAAACTAAAAGTCAACAATTAAATTATAAGTGTCCTAATCTTTTGTTTTTTTTAATTAATCTTGTAATTAAATCAAATATGCTTTATGTTTTAGCATAAAGGCTAGTTTGTATGTGTTGAAAATCAAAAAAGCTGAGCAACCAAAAATAAAAACGAATTTAGAAAAATTCTGAAACTTCAGATTTCGTGACGTGGGGAATGCACAACCACGTCGTGACATGCAGAGAAAACATGATATTTATTATTATTGTTTTTTTGTTCTCAGCAGCTTGCCATAGCGTGGTCAAGACATGACCACGAACTGGCGACGAAGACAGTCACGATGCAGACCGAGCCCACGATGTGGTGGAAGACCAGCCACAACGTGACAAAGAGGAAGAACAAATAAAACATTGTTTATAAAGCATAAACATATTCGATTTCAACCAAGGCAAATTTATAGACCTTAAAATTATTTACAACAGAAACCTTACACATACAAACCCTAACATACCTACCTAGAGAAAGTCTAAGTGCAATAGACTTGAGTTCACCTGGCTCTGATACCACTGATGGGTTTTGAGCCTCTTAGAGACCAATGATTAGGCAACGGAAACAATAAACAATTATGGTCTAAGACTCAAAACCGGATAGATCTAACTCAACTAATCTATGCAACTTTGATAGGACACATAAAGTAGGAAAACATACCTTTGATTTATCTGTATGTTTCTTCTTTTGATGGGCGAGTTGAAAGTGTTGGGTTTTGAGCAATCTAACACTTCCTAAGTGTGCATGCAACCCTAATAAACCTTGGATCTATGTTTGTCTAAATACATGCAAAATAATAATTTTCCAAGGTTCATAACCTATCTAACATGGCATGGGGCACTTTTAAACATAAAAGAATTAGATGAGATTACATACCTTTTGATGATGAGTTCAATTCCTAAGGAGTTTGAGGGCCAAGCACCAATAGTGTGAATGCCTCAAATGGAATCACAAATCTCCACAAACTCTTGGAAAACTTTGAGAGAGTGTTTAGACACATAGAAATCGGTCACACACAAAAACACATACTCTAGTAACACTAGTCACACTAGTGGCTATTTCATGCAACATAAGCATGCTTATATAGTGTACATGATTAGGGTGAAACCCTAATAACCCATGACCTTTCCTTTTCCAAGGATCCATGGGTAAAAAGCTCCATGGATCATCCATGGACTTCCATATAAGCCTAGCCCATTAACAAATGAGTGTTAGCCCACACCATATAAAACCAATAGCCCATAATCTAATTAGTCTTCCTTTTAATCTCTAAATTAATTCATAATTAATTTAAGACTAACACTAATTAAATAACTTAATATTAATATATTATAACTTACAATATATTAATAATCATATGTGTATAACTCTCATAAAATTATCCATAAATAGTTTGGATGAAATGCAACCCAAATGGACCATGTCGGGTCGGGTCAAGTATATACCAAATAAGTTATGGACTTAGACACCTTATCCAATAGACTCCCACTTGGATAAGTCTAATAACTATATTTGCATATGTTACTTCAGGAACCAACCAGCAATCGTAGCTCTCGAAAACTCTGTTGAACTATGAAGCGCCATTTTAGATAAGTGATCATACAATCCTCTGTTCTCATGATATCAACCGGACAAATACATGGAACAACGTCATACTTGTTGTCCAGCAGTTTGTTTCCCGGTTTCCGATTTGTTTGACAAAGAACTTAATTGAACACATCAATTTAGTTCTGATCGGCCGGTACATAGGTCACAACAAAATCATCGAGGGGCCCAGATATCGCTTCTATTTCTAGTAGGAACAGATAAACTTCGACTCATATGCTTGTTCTACTACTTTTTGAATTGTACACAAAGGCACGTTTTATAACATCAAGTTACTGATGCGTTTACGTGCAATCAATGCACAACCAACTCATAGGTAGCAACTCATATCTCTAGGTTTGAAGATTTATATGATATTACCGTCTCACGATCACTCGAGATAAATTCCATGAAGTGATACAAGTGAGTGTGGGTTTATTCCAATACTCATAACTTATGAGCACTCATGAATGTTGTAGCAACCATTGCTATGACTAAACCCATTTAGCCATCTACAAACTCGATTCATGACAGTCTTGATTCATACCTACTTCCAACATATGAACGACTGTGGAGTGTTTAAATAACTTAGTCATTCGGAAAGAATAACCTAGCTATTTTGGAAGTCAAAACATGCAAAGTGAAACACAATAATAATCGAATCCAATATGGTCTCAGAACCCTTTTGAATATAAATTGAACCACCTTTTATTTATCACCATATTGATTACACATTATTCATTGTATAATGTTTCAAACAATCAACTTAAGACTTGAATAAAAACAACAGTCGTCCCATGCTCCTAGCATGTACACTTTGTTTTTCTAAACAATAGTTATGCCATACTCCAAGTATGCACACTATGTTTGTCTATGTTCCTTACATTGTGATGTAGATCAATTGAACATGATTCCAATTGTAACAACGGAAATTTTGAAACAAATTTTTTTTTCATTTCATTTCAAAAGAAAGTGTTTTCATCCAAAACAAGGCACAAACATTCAACGTGTCATATCATAATACAAATCATATGAATCCCAAGATCATAAATCATCTATCAGTGTGTACAGATCACGCCGGCGCCTTCCCACGGTCCTCGCTAGTACCTGAAACACATACACAACAACTGTAAGCATAATTGCTTAGTGAGTTCCCCAAATACAACTTACGCACACACGCCTTTCCAGGCCCTGACATTCCGGTCCATGTGTATCAGGGGACTTCCGTCCCTGCTGGGTAAACCTTCCGGTCCTACCCACGCCAACCCTTCAGTCCACATTACAACGCCTTCCGGCCCATAATATAATCGTCTTCCGGCCCATAACATAATGCCTTCCGGCCCACATTAAGCATATCATACATAGCACATATAACAATTAACATATCACATTTAGCACATATGTCTCATATCATATCCGACCTTCCGGTTACACAATCAAACCCTTCCGGGTACAAGATAGTGAGAAGACTCACCTCGTGAATATCGATAGCTATCAAATCCCGGAATCACTCATGCTCGATCCTCCAAGCTACAATCTCCCTATAACATCATACATCTCTTATTAACACTTTTATCTTCTAAGTTTGACTATCCCTAAGAAGTCAAACACAGGTCAACTTTGGTCAACGGTCAACGGTCAACTTTGACCGGACTCGGCGAGTGCACTAGGGCGACTCGGCGAGTCTAGATGTTTTCACCAACTCTCTAGGATTCCCTTCCTACACGTCGAGTACTCCCCCTGACTCGACGTGTTCCACCTGGAAGAATCGCGGGGCCACCCCGACTCAACTCGCCGAGTCTCAAGAACAACTCGGCGAGTCCCAGCTCAACTCAGTCCACCTGTCAACCCTCTCTAACTCACCCTGACTCACTGAGTCAACCTATGACTCGACTGGACCGCTCACTGAGCGAACTCAAGGCAATCTTCAAGCTACTCGCCGAGTCTGCTCATCGGACTCGGTGAGTCCATGCCATGCAATCATTCAAACTCGCTTCTAAGGTCAGATCTGTTCCATCAATTCATAGATCTGGCCTTCCTAGACTGATTCACCACGTAAAGCCCCAAACTTGGTGTACATACAACCTCTATATGACCATATATGAAGGATTATCAACAAATATCACTACTCAAGGTCATAACCTCCATTGCTCTTCATAAAGCTTGATGAATGAGGCTCTCTGGACCTCTATGGATCCAGATCCAAAGCCTCATCACTAGCAAGGGACTATTTGGCCATCAAATCAACCCAACAAAGGTCACAAGAAACCCTAAAACCAAATATACTTCACAAAACAGAAGATGAGCCGAAATCATACCTTTAGATCGAAGATCTAAGCTTCAAATCCACAGAATAGCAACCTCCTTTGCCTCCTCTTGGCTAGAACCTCCCTCTTCTTTGCTAAACAACACACAAAGGTCAAGAAATGCTTCCTTTCTCTCTCAAATCGCTAAAGCACTCTAGGGTTTCTCTCTATGGACTGTTGGGTACAAATGACGGCCATAAGGCCCTTTAAATAGGTCCCAAACCCGAGAAATTAGGGTTTCATTAAACAGCATGGACTCGCCGAGTCCATATCATGGACTCACCGAGTCCAAACGAATCCCGCGTCCAAAATCGCGACCCTACTCGGCGAGTCTGAGCTCCAACTCGCCGAGTCCCCTCTCAAAACACCAAAATCAAAAACAATAAAGATACCTGGAAATCTGGGCTGTTACAATTCTCCCCCACTAGAACTAGACTTCGCCCTCGAAGTCTCGCTCTAAAAATAGCTCCGGATGCTGCTCCCGCATCTCGCGCTCCGGCTCCCAGGTCATCTCCAATCCCTTCTGGTGTTGCCACTGAACCAACACCAGAGGTACCTCCTTGTTCCTCAGAACCTTGATCTTCCGATCTCTGACGGCCACTGGTCTCTCGGAATAATTCAGGCTCGCATCCACCTGAATATCCTCCAATGGAACCACTGCCGACTCATCGGCTATACACTTCCTCAATTGCGACACATGAAAAGTGTCGTGGATCTGCCCCAACTCTGCTGGCAACTCCAAACGATAGGCTACCCAGCCTACCCTCGCAATCACACTAAATGGCCCAATATACCGAGGCCCCAACTTGCCCCTCCTCCTGAATCGAATCACTCCTTTCCAAGGAGAGACCTTCAGGAGAACGAAGTCGCCGACCTGAAACTCAAGCTCGGACCGGCGTCTGTCTGCATAACTCTTCTGTCGGCTCTGGGCGATCAATAATCTCTGTCTGACCTGCTGAATTTGCTCTGTCGTCTGAAGCACAATCTCTATACTGCCCATCACTCTCTGCCCAACCTCTCCCCAACAAATGGGAGTCCGACACCTCCTACCATACAACAGCTCAAAGGGTGGCATACCAATGCTCGAATGATGGCTGTTGTTGTAGGAAAACTCTGCCAAGGGTAAATACGCATCCCAGCTACCCCCGAAATCTAACACACATGCTCAAAGCATGTCCTCAAGCGTCTGGATCGTCCGCTCACTCTGACCGTATGTCTGGGGATGATATATGGTACTAAAATGCAATCTAGTACCCAACTCCTCATGAAATTTCTTCCAGAATCTGGAAGTGAAACGCACATCACGGTCCGAAACAATCGAGATCGGCACCCCATGCCGAGATACCACTTCCCTCACATATATCTCCGCAAACTTCTCCGCTGAAGAACTCTCACTGATGGCAAGGAAGTGAGCGCTCTTCGTCAACCTGTCCACAATCACCCAAATTGCATCAACTCCTCTGGCAGTCCTCGGCAATTTGGTGATGAAATCTATAGTGATCTGTTCCCACTTCCATTCGGGAACCTCCAATGGCTGCAACTTGCCATGCGGTCTCTGGTGCTCGGCCTTAACCCTGCAGCAGGTCAAACACCTCTCAACAAACCAGGCTACGTCCCTCTTCATACAGGGCCACCAATACTCTTTCCTCAAATCCAAATACATCTTCGTGGCCCCCGGATGGATCGAAAATTTCGACCGATGAGCCTCCTCCATCAAAGTAGCACGCGTACCGCCCACAAACGGTACCCAAATTCGACCCTGAAAAGTCATAAGCCCTCGACCATCCGTAACGAACTTTGAAACCAAACCAACGACCCGTTCCCTCTTCTGCATCTCCGGTCGCACAGCCTCGGCCTGTGCCCCACGAATGGCATCCAATACCGGAGCTATCACGGTCAATCTCAAACATACATCTCGCAGTGGAGTGCTCTCCGCCCTGCGGCTCAACGCATTGGCTACCACATTAGCCTTGCCTGGGTGGTATAGGATCTCACAATCATAATCCTTGACCACATCCAACCACCTCCTCTGACGCATATTTAGGTTGGTCTGATCCATCAAGTACTTCAAGCTCTTATGGTCCGTGTATATCGTACATCGAACCCCATACAAGTAGTGACGCCAAATCTTGAGAGCGAACACTACTGCCCCCAACTCTAGATCATGCGTAGGATATCTCGTCTCATGAGGCTTCAGCTGCCTCGATGCATATGCTATCACATGACCCCTCTGCATCAACACCGCACCCAGCCCCAAAATCGATGCATCACAATATACCACAAAATCCTCCATCCCTTCCACGAGGGCTAATACCGGGGCTTCGCACAACCTTTGGCGAAGTGTCTCAAAGGAGGTCTGCTGCTCGGGACCCCATGAGAATGCGACACCCTTCCGGGTCAATCTGGTGAGCGGCACTGCGATCTTGGAGAAATCCTTGATAAATCTCCGATAATACCCTGCCAACCCAAGGAAGCTCCTGATCTCAGATGGTGACTTCGGCACCTCCCAACTCATCACCGCCTCAACCTTGGCCGAATCGACCAGAATCCCTTCCTGGTTAACGAGATGTCCTAGGAACTGGACCTCCCGCAACCAGAAATCACACTTGGAGAACTTTGCATAAAGCTTCTCCGATCTCAAAACCCCAAGGACCTCCCTCAAATGCTCCTCATGCTGCTCTCTAGATCTCGAATACACCAGAATATCATCGATAAATACAATCACCGACCGATCCAACATCGTCCTGCATACCCTGTTCATGAGATCCATGAACACAGCCGGGGCATTGCTGAGCCCAAAAGGCATCACCACAAACTCATAATGCCCATATCGCGTCCTGAACGTTGTCTTCTGGACGTCCTCATCCCGCACTCTCACCTGATGATATCCCGACCTCAAATCGATCTTGGAAAACCAAGATGCTCTCTGCAACTGATCGAATAAATCATCGATCCTCGGTAACGGGTAACGGTTCTTGACCGTCAGCTTGTTCAACTCCCGGTAATCAATGCACATCCGGTGTGAACCATCCTTCTTCTTGACGAACAGAATAGGTGCTCCCTACGGCGAGCTGCTTGGCCGAATGAATCCCTTCCCCAATAACTCCTGAAGCTGCGAGGATAACTCTTGCATCTCTGGAGGTGCAAGACGATAAGGCACCTTAGCGATAGGTGCGGCCCCCGGAACCAAATCAATACCAAACTCCACTTGCCTCACAGGAGGTACACCCGGCAACTCCTCGGGAAAAACATCTGGAAACTCACGCACCACCGGAACCTCCTCAACTGAACTCGGTCTCTCGGAAGCCACCCGCGTATCCATCACATACGCCACAAAACCCTTACAGCCCTGCTGTAGACACTGTCTCGCCCTAGCGGCCGAACAAAAAGCTGATCCTGAACGGGTACCCTCGCCGTACACTGAAAGAACTCCCCCACTAGGGTCTCGTATGGTCACCAGCTGACGCTCACAGTCGATAACCACGCCGAAACGGCTCAACCACTCCATGCCCACAATGACACAGACATCACCCATCGCAATGGGAATCAAATCAATCGGAAACTCAACCCCGAAAATCTCTAACACACATCCCCAGAGAACCTCCGTGGCACAAATCACTCTCTCATCAGCTATAGAAACTCTCAGAGGCCGACTCAACGGCTCATGACTAACACTGATCTGCTGACTAAAGGCCAAAGATACAAAAGACCGACTCGCACCCGAGTCAAATAACACTAAAGCAGGTACAGAGTTCACAAGGAAAGTACCTACGCATATCATAACATTAGCATAACATCTCAACATCAAAATAAATACATGAAATAAAGCATACCTGCCACAACATTGGGCGCAGCGCGGACCTCCTCCGCAGTCAGCTGAAAGGCTCTCCCACGAACCCTCGGGGCCTCAGCCATCAAAATAAATACATGAAATAAAGCATACCTGCCACAACATTGGGCGCAGCGCGGACCTCCTCCGCAGTCAGCTGAAAGGCTCTCCCACGAACCCTCGGGGCCTCAGCCTTCACTGGTCGAGTCTCAGTAGCCCTGGCAGCAGGTGCAGATTCCTGAAGAAGCTGAGGGCACTCGGCCTTCCGATTGCCGGTCTGGTTGCAATGAAAGCAAACCATAAACCCCTTGGAGCAATCCCTAGCGATGTGCCCCTCCTTTCCACACTTGTAGCAAGCACCAGATCGACATGTCCCCTCGTGACCCTTGCCGCACTTTCCGCAAGTGTGGCCCTTCGGACCTCCCGTCCTCGAATCGGCGGACTTAGTCCGCTTGGCTGCCGGCTGAGACTGAGCCGGCCGCCGATCCACCCGTTGAGACTCGGCCTCCTCCCTGGCATGGGTCTCCAACTCGATCTCGCGCTTCCTGGCATTCGCCTGAAGCTCAGCAAAGGTATGATATGTGGAGTTCGACACGAACTCCCGGATATCCCTCCTCAACACACCCAAATACCGGCTCATCCGAGCCTGCTCTGTGGACACCTGCTCGGGGCAGAACATCGCCCTCTCATGAAACTTCCGCGTGATCACCGTAACCGAATTAGTACCCTGCTTGAGGGTCAAGAACTCCTGAACCAACCGTTCCCTCTCCACCGGGGGAACGTACTCGTCTCTGAACATAGAGGTAAACCTCTCCCACGTCACAACTGAAATCTCTGCCAAAGTGAAGTTCGTCGTCACGAACTTCCACCAATCCTTCGCTCCCAGACGGAGCTGGTTCAAGGCAAACCGTACTCTCAGATGCTCCGGACATGAACAAGTGTAGAAGCACCCCTCGATATCAGCGATCCACCTCATCGCAGCGATCGGATCCTGCGTCCCGTCAAACTCAGGTAGTTTCGTGTTGCTGAACTCCCGAAACAGCAACGAGTCACCTCCCTGTGGCTTGGCAGCGGCCACAGCTGCGGTAGCTGCAGCGGCTGCAGCCTCAGTCAACGCGGCGTACCGCTCATCAAAAGTCTCCATCAAAGTGGTCTTAATAGACCCAAACATCTCCGGAATCTTGGCCCGGATCGCTGCAGCCACCTCCTCATGAATCATCTGACGAATCTCCTCGTCACTCACACTGCTCGTACTCGGTTTGTGGCGTGGTCCAACCATGATGCCTCTGAAATACAACATAGAACTATCAGAGACTCTATCGAGCATAATCGTACTCGATAACGCAACCCTACTCAGTCTCCGATACCTGGGGATTCTTACTTGAGTTGCCCACTGACCCGGTGTCTTCGGTAGTACGGG
This sequence comes from Lactuca serriola, assembly GCF_051521515.1. NCBI lineage: Eukaryota > Viridiplantae > Streptophyta > Magnoliopsida > Asterales > Asteraceae > Lactuca > Lactuca serriola. The sequence continues at coordinate 261,884,008 of NC_136411.1, forward strand.
CCCAATACTACCGACCACACCGTATCAGCATTCATCCCAAGTCCTCCTCCCCAAACCCCGGATCGTGAGTACTCTACTCTTGTTACGCACTAACTACCGCTCGCTATCAAGCATCTCATAACAACAGACTTCCATAGACTAAGGCATCACAAATCAGGCCACTCTAGTCCTATCATGAATATCTAGTCTTCTAGCATGCATAACAATTCATATCATATCATTTTTCTTAACACAACATAGTAAGGGTATTTTGGGGATCTTTACCGTTCGGGCGCTGACTTGATCGTACACACTGCTTCATTATTGTTTATCACAAAATCAATTATAAAATTTTATGCCTTTATTTTAAAAGTTTTCCTCAAATCCTCGGTTTGAGTTCAGTTACGCCCGAAGGTGCACCCGAATCCCTCAAACCAAGGCTCTGATACCAATTTGTAACAACGGAAATTTTGAAACAATTTTTTTTTTCATTTCATTTCAAAAGAAAGTGTTTTCATCCAAAACAAGGCACAAACATTCAACGTGTCATATCATAATACAAATCATATGAATCCCAAGATCATAAATCATCTATCAGTGTGTACAGATCATGCCGGCGCCTTCCCACGGTCCTCGCTAGTACCTGAAACACATACACAACAACTGTAAGCATAATTGCTTAGTGAGTTCCCCAAAATACAACTTACGCACACACGCCTTTCCAGGCCCTGACCTTCCAGTCCATGTGTATCAGGGGACTTCCGTCCCTGCTGGGTAAACCTTCCGGTCCTACCCACGCCAACCCTTCGGTCCACATTACAACGCCTTCCGGCCCATAATATAATCGCCTTCCGGCCCATAACATAATGCCTTCCGGCCCACATTAAGCATATCATACATAGCACATATAACAATTAACATATCACATTTAGCACATATGTCTCATATCATATCCGACCTTCCGGTTACACAATCAAACCCTTCCGGGTACAGGATAGTGAGAAGACTCACCTCGTGAATATCGATAGCTATCAAATCCCGGAATCACTCATGCTCGATCCTCCGAGCTACAATCTCCCTATAACATCATACATCTCTTATTAACACTTTTATCTTCTAAGTTTGACTATCCCTAAGAAGTCAAACACAGGTCAACTTTGGTCAACGGTCAACGGTCAACTTTGACTGGACTTGGCGAGTGCACTAGGGCAACTCGGCGAGTCTAGACGTTTTCACCAACTCTCTAGGATTCCCTTCCTACACGTCGAGTACTCCCCCTGACTCGACGTGTTCCACCTAGAAGAATCGCGGGGCCACCCTGACTCAACTCGCCGAGTCTCAAGAACAACTCGGCGAGTCCCAGCTCGACTCAGTCCACCTGTCAACCCTCTCTAACTCACCCTGACTCACTGAGTCAACCTATGACTCGACTGGACCGCTCACTGAGCGAACTCAAGGCAATTTTCAAGCTACTCGCCGAGTCTGCTCATCGGACTCGGCGAGTCCATGCCATGCAATCATTCAAACTCGCTTCTAAGGTCAGATCTGTTCCATCAATTCGTAGATCTGGCCTTCCTAGACTGATTCACCACGTAAAGCCCCAAACTTGGTGTACATACAACCTCTATATGACCATATATGAAGGATTATCAACAAATATCACTACTCAAGGTCATAACCTCCATTGCTCTTCATAAAGCTTGATGAATGAGGCTCTCTGGACCTCTATGGATCCAGATCCAAAGCCTCATCACTAGCAAGGGACTATTTGGCCATCAAATCAACCCAACAAAGGTCACAAGAAACCCTAAAACCAAATATACTTCACAAAACAGAAGATGAGCCGAAATCATACCTTTAGATCGAAGATCTAAGCTTCAAATCCACAGAATAGCAACCTCCTTTGCCTCCTCTTGGCTAGAACCTCCCTCTTCTTTGCTAAACAACACACAAAGGTCAAGAAATGCTTCCTTTCTCTCTCAAATCGCTAAAGCACTCTAGGGTTTCTCTCTATGGACTGTTGGGTACAAATGGCGGCCATAAGGCCCTTTAAATAGGTCCCAAACCCGAGAAATTAGGGTTTTATTAAACAGTGCGGACTCGCCGAGTCCATATCCTGGACTCGCCGAGTCCAAACGAATCCCGCGTCCAGAATCGCGACCCTACTCGGCAAGTCTGAGCTCCAAATCGCCGAGTCCCCTCTCAAAACACCAAAATCAAAAACAATAAAGATACCTGGAAATCCGGGCTGTTACACCAATGATACTCATTTCACAATCCCAAACCCTTATTTTAAATGTGAGAATCCCCGATTCCTATCATTTACCGAAAAATTTGTTAGATTTTAAACTTTTATGCAATGTTCCTCTTGTAATGATTATGCACAAAGTCACCAAAAACTTTGTCACCAGTCATTACAGAGTATTCCAAAGAAGGTCAACTTCTATGGAATGGAAGTCTCATATTCAAAGTACATTGCTTTGAACATCCTTCTTGCATTAAGGTTTTCTAATCTTACATAGATTGAATAACTTCCACCTATGGAGACATTTCCATAGTCCCATTCTGACTATCACTTCCGAACAAGAGTTACTTCTTTTCAGAATATGTCAATACGGTCCTTTCCGACAACTTACATCATACTTCCAACTTTCCCTGAGCAACCAATCTTTGGCGAACCTCTGATTTGTCCTCGACAATTGCTTAATCACTTTAGTCATATCCAATTCTAAACTTTTCCCTTCTCAATGCCTTAAGCATTTGGAAAATTTAGAAAAGATGAATATTATAGCACATGCAATCGATCCTATATCCGAAGCATATGGGACACGATTCATGATGTTTGACATAAAGACATGATACTAGACAAGTCTTTTGCTACAATATTTTTTTTATTTGCCATGTTTTCAAAATTTAACTATGAAGAGGGATGCCGTAATCATAATCAAATTTTGAAAACGCAATATATATATAGAATTTCTTCAAGTTGAACCATTCCAACATAAAATTCATATATATATATATATATATATATATATATATATATATATATATATATATATATATATATTCTTGACTAAAGATGATTAAAATCTCAATCTAAGCTTTAGAATTGAAATGAAGTATAATTTCCTCTCCCTTAATTATAGCAAAACAACTTTTCAACCCCTGCAACTTCACGAATTGAAACTTTGTTTTCTATAATTAACATTGCTAACTTGCAACACTAAACGTAATAATCATGCTCCCACTAACATGATGATTATCAGCATAACACTTATGCTCCCACTAGCTCTGACATATTTCCAGAAATCTGCTAGCCTTCTGAAATTTAGATTCATACACCCTTTCTTAGATAGCTCACATGTGTGTCTAAGCAATTTCAAGAACTATGAAAAGGGATGCCGTAATCATAGTCTCAATTTCCTAGACCTTTTCCATTTCTCACAAGTCCATGTTAGTGTGCCAGTTAACCACACACGCTCCACTAACGACTTTTGAAAATGCAAATAACACAATTGATATCTACGTAAAATCTACTTAGTGAAAGCGTTTCCTCACCATCATTTTCATGAATCGGAGAGAAACCTTATGACACTTAGATTTTATAGTGTATGAGTTCCTATCCATGTGAATTTGTCAAAACCATAATCACAAGATAAGGTTAGTGACAAATTCAGCCTTACATGGATTAAACTTGTTCAATCTTAGTTTCTTGTCACCTTGGTAGCACAAGGCCCACCAATGCTTCCAAGTTGAACTATGATAACTCACATGCAAATTCAACTTATTTGAAGTAGGTACAGAAACAAGAATTATGTCAACACGATAGGTTGCAAACCTTAAGTTGTGTGCTAGTGATAAATTACAGGTTTTACTCTTGATTAAATCTTGAAACTCTTTCAGGATCTTTAAGGCTCCCACTGTCCCTTTGACATATAAGTTTCCCCAGTCAAGAACCATTCCTTGACAAAACGAATATTCAAGGGACAATGCGGATTCTTATCAAGACTAACACTTCACACAATTGGTCTTAGTTGGTCTTTGTCTCATCCAAGACATCACAACTTACCAATCTCAAAAGTACAAGAGTAGAAAACATTTTACTCTTACATTTGACTAGTGTTAATAAATCTTCCTTTATGTCACTCAAAGTTACAATCTTGGAGTATGACTCTAAGAATTGTTTTGGAACGAAGTATGACTCATCTTCTTGATTTTAACCAATCCAACAATTCATGACCTCTCTTCTTAGCCATAACAATGCACTAAGATGTCCTTAGAGTATGAATTTGTGATATGGTTTCATAATCATTAAGATGATCATGAAATACGATACTAAAGTACTCTCCCATCCTTTCAGATTTGAGAAACTTTTATCTTTCTGCCTATTTTGATTCTTCTCATTTGTTTTGTCATACATTGTAGCCTTTCCGATGTTATAGAATTATACTTAACCTTATAAGTATAATCATATTTACCAATCTTTAGTAAATCATGACAAATCAATCTTTGTGGTGGACCTTGACCAGCGCACACCCAGTGTACCTCATTCCTTAGTCCTTCAATTGACTCACATATACATGTGATCAAAGAATTAGTCTTGGTTTTCAAAGATGAAAATTCTCATTCATCATACAATACAACTTGTATGATTCCAAGTTTCTGTCCAATTGAAACTTGGGTGATGAAAAACTTTCTTCATTTGGTAAATTCAGACACTACCACAAATGAAAGAATCAAATCCACTTTCCAATATTGCTATTACTGGAAACATATAAGCAACAATTTTCCACAGATGCCATTGTAAGGATATTTTTTTAAAATAAATAAAATTAAAACCCCTTTTTTTTCTTTTATTTTAAAACTTTGCGGAAAAACTTATCCTTACAATCCACATGAAAACCTTGTTGTTATCTATTCATAAGCAATATATTATAACTCTTAAGCAACAGCTCACAATTCTGATTGCTGAACCATGCGATCGAAACCCACCTTTGCAATCAGAATCAACATATACTTACTTTAAGCTTCCTATCTTTTCTTTGATTCTTAAAAACATCAACATGTGACCCATTCACATTATGTAATAAGAATCTCCAAATAGGAATTTAATAGAGTTAGACAGTGGACTTTACCCGAAGTAGAGTCAAAGCTCTTGACTCGATCAACCTTATGACCTTTCAGGTGAATAGGGCAGCTTCGCAACCAATGCCTCTTCCTTTGGCAACAAAACACATGGACCCTTTGGTAATGGCACATGAGACTATTCAAACTTAGCCTTTCTCTTTACCATTTGGTCAACCGAGTTGACTATGGCCGATCCCTTTCCATTGGGAAGAGAAATCTTTTTCTAGATATCCAGTGCTACCATTGTCAATGTCCATTTAAGACTTGGGAAGTTGTTCTTTTAATCAAATTTGCTTTACTGGTGTTCCAAATCATTGCTGATTCCACAACACCAAGCAAATAGATAACATCATTAAGGGTCATGTCATAGTCTGTCTCATAGTAGTCCCAAAAAGACTCACTATGTTACTAAGAAAGTGATTGAACATCCAACTTTCACGGGACTTTGACACCCAACTCTCCCGGCTTGTCAATATGTGACTCTATCTCCAAGATGTGAGCACACATAGACTATGGTGACTTTAAACTTTTCAAGAACTTGTGGGTGAGGGAGAATAATTGGAGGAGGTGGAGGAAGTGAAGCATGATGTTGAGGGACACCATCTTCAAGAGATTTGGGAAGATCATAGTTGTCTTAACCAGACATCTATAATGGGAGAAAATCAAGTTAGTTGATTCAAAGTCCTTAATATAACACCCAATATGAAATATTAAGGCTAGGACCCAACACAATATTTTATAATTTGGAAGAGGGATGCCGTAATCCAAGCTATAAAATATTTGAAGGTAGGCGAATGACGATTCACCAATTTCCACCATGAAAAACGAAATAATTTATTAGGTTTTAATTGGATTTGAAATTCCTAGATCTTTTGAGATTCATTGAACTTTTCAATGGCATGTTTCAATCTCGAGTGTGCCCTCTCAAATTTTGTGACTGGGATGCTGAGGATCACAAAACAAGGTGTGAATAACCATACCAATTCACTTGGTACCCTTAATATTATCACCTAATCAATGTGCCGGTAAACCACACACGCTCCATTGATCTATAACAAACATTAAGTCACCCTTTGTGATCCTTACTAGTCCAAGTTAGTGTGCCGGTTAACCACACACGCTCCACCAACGACTTGGTAAGGTACAAAGTGTGAATTCCATGGGCTAGCACCAAATTCACATTTTTCCTAAAGTAACTAAGATTGGGAATTAAATAAAAAATTTAATTACTTTATAATATTCATCATACTTTTAATGAGAATTTAAAGTCATTGTCCTACCCGTTCGGCTAACGACCCTCCACCGATCAAGCAAGTAGTGGGTGAGAGTGGACACCCATTAAGTCGCCATTTTATAGGCAACAACCTTATACCCACCTTATAGACCGGCTTTGTGAATGAGGCCTACTAACGGTAAAACGACTTGTTCTTATACATATATATAATTAACCATTAATGTTATAAATAGTATAAGGGTTGAATTTTAACTTTTAAAATTCTAAGTGTTGGAATTAAAGTTTATTAAAGTGTGTGAAACTTTTTCAAATTCCAAAACTTGAGGGAAAGTTTTGAAACTATTCAAAACTAATTAATTCCATGATTTATGTGTTTAAAGTAGTTTTAATCCAAAAACTCTTCAAGTTCCATAACTTGAGGACAAGTTATGGAAGACTTTAAACTAATAAAAGAATTACTTTTCTTTATTTTATAACTTATGGAATTAATTAAGGTTACACTTTATTTATATATTTATTAATGAAGTGACTCTTGAACCTCCATAACTTAAGGACAAGACTCTTCATCTTTTGTAACCATCCAAGACTTTTCATTTCATAACTTATGAATTAAAGGTTCATAAAAATGAAGACTCTTCATTTTCATGTAACTTATGTGTTTTAAGTGTGTGTTAAATAAAAGTGACCTTTGGATATCCATAACTTGAGGACAAATTATGGACTCCATTAAAACACATAAATGATCAAGAATTAATTCTAAACAATTCAGCAAATAATTCCTATCATCTTCTAAATTCATAAGAACATGAACATGATCATCAAAATTTCAAGAATTATATAAACACATAAAATCATGGAATTTTGATTATAACTTTGAAATTGGTCCACCATCATCATTACCACATCAAAAACAGGTTTTATGAGTCCAAAACAGTTTAAGGTAATGATTCTAGACCAATTCCAGCACCAAAACTCGAAGATATGCTGTCTGGGGGTCCAACTCGTCGAGTGCATGAACCAACTCGCCGAGTTGGATGGGTTTTGCCTTGGACTCGTCAAGTCCCTTCATGGACTCGGCGAATCAACTATGCAGACAGCATAAAATCTTCGATTTTCAGCAATTTGCATCAAGTATTCAAACAAGCAAGCCTAGGCTCTGATACCACTGTTGGGTTTTGAGCAATCTAACACTTCCTAAGTGTGCATGCAACCCTAATAAACCTTGGATCTATGTTTGTCTAAATACATGCAAAATAATAATTTTCCAAGGTTCATAACCTATCTAACATGGCATGGGATACTTTTAAACATAAAAGAATTAGATGAGATTACATACCTTTTGATGATGAGTTCAATTCCTAAGGAGTTTGAGGGCCAAGCACCAATAGTGTGAATGCCTCAAATGGAATCACAAATCACCACAAACTCTTGGAAAACTTTGAGAGAGTGTTTACACACATAGAAATCGGTCACACACAAAAACACATACTCTAGTAACACTAGTCACACTAGTGGTTATTTCATGCAACATAAGCATGCTTATATAGTGTACATGATTAGGGTGAAACCCTAATAACCCATGACCTTTCCTTTTCCAAGGATCCATGGGTAAAAAGCTCCATGGATCATCCATAGACTTCCATATAAGCCTAGCCCATTAACAAATGAGTGTTAGCCCACACCATATAAAACCAATAGCCCATAATCTAATTAGTCTTCCTTTTAATCTCTAAATTAATTCATAATTAATTTAAGACTAACACTAATTAAATAACTTCATATTAATATATTATAACTTACAATATATTAATAATCATATGTGTATAACTCTCATAACATTATCCATAAATAGTTTGGATGAAATGCAACCCAAATGGACCATGTCGGGTCGGGTCAAGTATATACCAAATAAGTTATGGACTTAGACACCTTATCCAACAGAAAGGACTAGAGAGCCTATCATAGAGTTCCTCTTCTGTAATCGCACCCAAGAAGCAAAACTAGAACATATCTGACCAAGCCTTGAACTATAGCTGCAAACTGATTCGAAGAGCATAAATCTGTGTTTCGCCACATCGTTGAAGATTAATGCCCACGTTGTGGAAGCTGGGTTTCCAGCAATTAAAGGCATTTTAGAGTTCTAGGATTTTATGCTTGAAAGGTATATTCCTCACACGTTAAATCCGAATTTGGAGCCCTCTATTTATAAGGAGGTGTTTTGAAACCCTTGAGATAATTACCAAACTTAATTGCAATTATCTATGAAATTTAAATCATCAGGAATATTCAATATTCCTTAATTTACCATTAATTAATTAAAATATTAATTAATTAAAAAAACAAGTCCCTCAAATAAAAATATTTTCAGATCAACTTTATTTTGTTCTTGCATGTAACCCAAAAGGACACTACTATTTATAGTCATATTATCGGGTTTGTTATGATTATGACCACTAATATCCATTTATCTATATATATATATATATATATATATATATATATATATATATATACATACATGGTTAGGTTCATTTGAGACCATGTTAATTTTGTGATATATAGATACGCGATCCTAGCCACTCATCTTGGAGATAAAAAAATTATTTCTAAAACGCAAAATAAATGAAAATTCTCAAAAAAATATATATATTATTTTCGTCATTTAACTAATCCAAAAAAATAAATAATAAAAAATTACCATTTTTTTTAAATATACATGAAATATTTAAATGGGATATTATGCTATAAATATTAAAAAAAAAATGTTAGAATATTCAAATATTTTACTAGAATATTAAATATTTAAACAAATCTATTAGAATATTCGAATATTCTAATAATTCTAACAATTATAGTAGAGTATTAGAATATTTTAGCATATTTAATAATTTTAGTAGAATATTAGAATATTCTAAGATTTTAACAATTCTATTTGAATATTACAATGTAATATTCCATTAGAATATTTTATGTATATTTAAAAAATCGGTAGTTTTTTTTTTTATTTTTTTGTATAAATTAAATAAGAATATAATATTAAAAAAAAAAAGAATAATAAGATTTGGATTTTTCCATTTTAGATTTGTTTTATTATATATATATATATATATATATATATATATATATATATATATATATATATATATATATATATATATATATATATATATATAACATTTTAACAGTAAGTTTTTCCTCCTTTACAGTTTTATACCATGCAAAACATGGATTATCCACTAGTTGATATAAGACCGGAGGGTGTGGGTGGGAAACTTCTCTCACTTTTTGTGGGTCACATCACTATTTCTCTCACTTTTCTTTCCCTCACCAAAACCCAACGAATAGATAGGAAGCTTCCCTCACTACTTTAAAAAAAAATTAATTGATTTTTGTGATTTATAATTTTTAAATTAATAACAACCAAAAAAATTAATTAAAAAGAAAATGCATTTCATTAATTAAAATAAAAATTAAAATAAAGCTAAAAATTAAAAAAAAAAAAAAAAAAAAAAAAAAAAAAAACTCAAACAAACCATCAACAACCTATGGTAAATATTTTTTCATAATTTTTCCCTCTTCTTCATCACGAGCTCGAGAGTCGGTCAATGTTTTCCATCAAGAACTCCATATCCTCTATTTCTTGTCCCTACGCGCGCTCCTTCTTCTTTGCTTCTTCTTTGTCTTTGTCGAACGTCAAACACTCAGGGAAATTAAGATTATATCGATCAAATGACACTGTTATTTTCCGCATTTCGTCAACGTCCATACTGAAATCTAATGCACCCGAAGAAGTCCGTTTTCCCTTCCTCTTTGTTTTGTCCTTACCTATCGGTCGGTCAATTTCTTCTAGCTCGAATTCGTCATCCTGATTTAAATCTAGACCGACCCGAGCACCAGAGGGAGTTGTGTAACCACTAGAGCATGTTTTCGCTCACTTTGATTGTTGTACTCCAAAAATAAAATCTTGCTCGTATTTTTTCCACCTAGGACATCTAACCAATAATTTCCAACAATTGTTACGGTTTGATTGTCGGGATTTTTTTTTTTTTTTTTTTTTTGAAGAAAATAGGGGTTTTGAGGTTTGATTGAAGGTAAATGATTATGTGTATTTATAGAGGTTGTAAAGGGTAAAAAAAACAAAAAACAAAAAGAATTACATTTAAAGACATATATATATATATATATATATATATATATATATATATATATATATATATATATATATATATATATATATATATATATATATACACACACACACACACACACACACACATACACACACACACCGTTTTTTAAGAGTTACTTCAAAAAAAAAATATTTCCACCAATCATCGAAGGAGGGAGAACATGGCAACCAAACCCCTCACCTTTCCCTGCCCCACCCTTTCCCACACCGACGGTACGGTGTTCCATCATGCGAGACTTTTCCCACAGCCTTCCCCCTCATCATTCCGTCCGGCCTAAAAGATTTAAAAGAAATTATGTACATTTCAAAAACATAAGATGTAAAAGAGTTGTAGAAAAATTTTAAAAGAGGTTAGGATGAAATCCGTAAAACAAATTAACAGTTGGGCAAAAATTTAACGGGAAAAAATTTGTGGCGGCGGGCTTAATTAAACTAGGTCCAATTTCATAAAAACAATTAAAATATGGGCCAAAACGTTAAATATGATGAGTGGTTGGGGGCGGATTTGGATCACTAAGCAGGTGGGACGGGTGACCATCATTTATAATAGGATCATCTCCTGCCCATCCCGAAATGTTACTCTTTTTTTTTCTCCAACGGTCCAATCCCATTTTTTTATCTTTATTTTGAAGATATATTATTTATTTTTCTAAAAATAAAGATATAGATTCAGTTATTTTTTTTTATTATTATTTTTTTTAACGGCAGGCATATATTAAGAAAAAGCTAGTCAGGGGCTAGGAGGTACAAAATGTTCCAAGAACAAAACAAAACCAGACAACATAAAAACAGCAAGGAAAAGAAAAATAACTACATCCTATAATAACACTCGAAGATCGGGTCGCAACACCACTCGATCCACCTTAGATTTTGTCCTTTTTGATTCTGCGCATTGATCCATAAGTGCGAATGTGCTTGTACCTCATATGCCAGTACCAATTTTGATATGGAGTTTGAGTTTAGGGCATGGGTCTTGCTATTTATGAATCTCCAAATTACCCATAAGACCAGCATTATAGCTTCTTGAACCACCTTCAACCTTTGATGTCCTCCTAGCAATTCTTTACAATCTAACAACTCTCGAAAAGAGCTAGGAGAGTGTTCCAGTAACCGCCACCAACTACATACCTGCAACCAAACTTCCTTTGAGACCGGGCATCCCATAAAGATGTGATCTACCGTTTCTGGGGCTTCATGGCACATCGGACACAAATCTGAAGAGCTGATGCCAAGCTTGAAAAGGTTCTCCATGCATGGAAGTCTACCTTGACAGACCCGCCAAGCTAGAATGTTTATCTTACCCGACAGCAGTGGGTTCCATATCCATCTGTCATTACTATAAGGCAGAACCAGGTTATCAATATGGTTTCGCAGTGAAGAAACAATATATTCCCCCCGAAGGATCAAGTGACCATGACCATTTTGATGAACCATCTACATTTAATACATGCTGGAAGTAATTTAAGAATGGCACCTGTTCTTTTTCTAACGATATTGGCAGGCCTGCAATTGAACCCCAACAACTACTTCTTCTTTTTGTAGCCATAGGACGAGAAATGCCTCCATCAGGTCCATGAATGACTTTAATCACCAAAGCCCATATGCTTTCAGGCTGTTTTCTGAAACGTCACCACCATTTTCCCAAGAGAGCAAGATTATGCGCCTTTAAGCTACCAACACCGATCACACCTCTTTCTTTAGCTGCGAGGATCTTATCCCAAGCGATCCAAGCCATTTTCCTTGATTCCAGGCAGCCTCCCGAAAAAAACCTCATCCGAATTCTTTCAAGACTTTTAATCACCTTTGCAGGAGCCTTATATATAGAGAAGTAAAACGAGCCAAGACTACATAGTACAACTTTGCATAAGGTCAGTCTACCCCCAAACGACAAGGTGGAAGCTTTCCATCTAGATAGTTTTGCCTGGAATTTTTCGATGATAGGTTTCCAGTGGGTTACTTGAGCCATAGAAGCGCCAACAGGAAGACGTAAGTAGGTAAAAGGGAGAGAACCAATCGAACAGTTGAAACTACGGGCCACCAGTTCCAGCTCACAGTTTTGAACACCAAACCCATATAATTTACTTTTTGACATATTAATCTTGAGCCCCGATGACAATTCAAAACATCTTAGTATTCTGATCAGGTTTTTCGTATTTTCCGTTGACCATGATCCCATAAATATTACGTCATCAGCATACTGAAGGTGAGAGATTACTGGGCCACGATGGGGGAGCCGGATACCTTTAAATATGCCATTTTCTTTCGCCGATTCCAACGCAATATGAAGTCCTTCAACTGCAATGATGAACAAGAACGGGGATAATGGATCACCCTGCCGAATCCCACGCTCCATACCAAATTCTTTTGTTACTGACCCATTAATAATGACCGAGACCCTTGCTAATGATAAGCATCCTTGAATCCATGATCACCATTTAGCTCCAAATTCCATTTGCTGCATGGTTGAGTCTAGGAACTCCCAACTAAGACTATCAAAAGCCTCTTCAAAGTCTACTTTAAATGTGAAAGCTTTCTTTTTATTCTTCTTTAACCAGCTAATGACTTCATTTAGGATAAGAGGCCCATCAAGGATATTTCTGTTTTTAGTGAAAGCTGTATGTGTTGTGCTGACCACCAAATGTACCACCTTTTTCAACCGTTCAACTAGGACCTTTGAGATTGTTTTATATAAACATCCGATTAGGCTGATAGGACGAAAATCGTTAATTGTGATCGGGTCTTGAACCTTTGGAACAAGAGTGATAAAGGATTAATTACAACCTTTTTCTATGTGCCTTGTAGCTTCAAAATGCTTCACTGCAAGGTAGAAATCACCTCCCAATGTTTTTTCAGAAAAGAGAAAGAGAATCCATCAGGTCCTGGTGCCCTGTCCGAGCCACAAGCTCAGATGGATGATTTGATTTCTTCAAGAGAGAAAGGCTCTTTTAAGTACTCAATCGCATAGGAGGGAAGTTTCCTAAATTTTGAGCTGAGGAATTTAGGGCGCTATTTAATAGGTTCAACGAATCTTCTGGCAAAGTGCTTAATTACCCTCTCCTTGATGTCAACAAGATCGGTTATCCAGAAACCATTTTCTTTAATACCGTTTATTCTCTGAGATCTTTGGTGCTTATTAATCAGACCATGGAAAAATGCATTGTTCTCATCACCTTCTAGAGCCCATTTGGTTCTAGACTTTTGCTTTAGGTCCTCAATGCACCTGGATTCAATTTCCATGATTTTTTGGTAAGCATTCTGTCAACTTTTAAGCAATTCATTATTAACCTGTTCCTTCTCAGCCAAGAGATCAATGTCGTTTATTTTGTTTGTAAGCTCCTCCATCTCCTTTCTAACTTTCTCAATAACTTCCTTCCTCCATGACTTAATATGCTCCTTTAAGTTCCTTAGTTTACTAGCAACCAGGGAGAGAGAGGGGATAGATACAGTTGATGCCTTGAGTTACTACTAATTGACCAACTACTCCTTAAAATACCCACAAATTCTGGATCCTTAAGGCAAGAATTAAAAAACCTGAATGGGGATGGACCAAAATCAAACTGAGAGGCATATAAGATTATAGCACAGTGATCTGAATGCACCCTAGGCATGGCTGTGACATTTAGATTTGGCCAAGATTCGATGGTATCGAGAGAGACAAGAAATCTATCAAGCTTGCTGTGTTTGTCACCAGATGAGTTCATGTATGTAAATCTACGACCCCCCCCCATTTTAATTTCCAGTAATCCTAGAGAGTGAAGGAACTCATTGAAATAATAGGCACTATTTTGACAGAAAACGAAGCCCAATCTTTCTTCAGGAAGGCGGACGGCATTGAAATCTCCAAAGACAAACCAACAAGAATCTATGTCTGAATTTATGAGGTCAACCAAGTTATTCCACATAGACCTTTTCCTCAGAGGCTTCTGTGGGGCATAAACATTTACAAAGCAGCAAGATTTCCTCGACTCGAGCCACACAACTTTAATGGCAAGAAAGCCTTCACCTTTAATTGATTATGAGACTTGGAAGAGGGAGGGATCCTATAAGGAAGCAATTCCACCAGAGAGACCCACTGGATCGATAACCTCACACTCAAAATTTGAAGAATCCCAAATTTGCCTGTCTAGTTTATTTTTAATCTCCCTGGATTTCATTTCCTGTAACCCAACAAAGAAAGAATGATTTTGAATACGACACTCTCTAAGCCAACTCCTTTTTACTTCACACCCAATTCCTTGAATGTTATTGGAGAGGATATTCATCGATCAATAATACTCACTCCTCGAGATTTAATCATCTACTTGATTTGATCAGAATGATTCCCTACCTGGAAGCCAACTGATTCTCCAACAACGATTGTCTTGGCAACCTCCATGGATGTAGCGTTCGACTCGACTAGTTGGGTTTGAGAGACTGCAGGCTGTGACAGGTGTTGAGACCTAGACACACCCCCTGCAGGTTTTGGGAGTCGTCAGGGGGAGGCATCCGTGTGGGGGAGGGGCGGTGCGTGGTTGCAGAAGGATCAGAGAAGATGGCCTGCTGATACGATCAGTGTGGTGATCAATTGGACTAGACGAATTAGAGTGAGATGAGACTCTGTTTAGGTCCAAAGAAAAATTGGGTTGGGGGATTTTAATTACAGGCGGAGATTGGGCCCACCTTCTATTATGGCCCAAGGATGAAAAGGATCCGGATGCAACATGACCTACACCCGAGGGCAGTGGCGGTACAACTTCATTACTATATTCCAAGGGTTTAGAAGGTCGAGGAGATTCATTAGCCTCCGAGCTGGAGATGAAGACGTGCGACTTTTCCACTTTCCAATCTTGTTGCCACGCTTGGCGTGCCTTCGCTGGAGATATTTACGGTAACTGTAAACTAGCTTCAGAATGGACCGTGACTTCACTGTCGAGGCTGCCATTTTCACCAATATTATCTTCATCCCACCATGACCTCCGTTGATAAAAGTCGTTAGCAGCAAGCACCGGGCTAAGTTTCAGGGATTCAAATATATCCTCCATGACATTTATCTGATATGATTTCCCATCCACCAAGATTTTGATGGAAGAGCTGATGATTCTGGGGTGGGATGTGAGGATTCCGACCTTCCTGAAGGCCAAATTTGGAGAGTCTGTGTTGCATTCTTCCGGAATGACCACCATCCCCCATGATCTTGCAATAACGCTGAATGTTTCCTCACACCATGCATGTTGGGGCACACCTTGGATGATTAGGGATGCAATTCTTTCATTGAAATTACCTTCCACATCCCAAGCAGTGACCTCTTTGAACCACAGCTGCCAAATTTCCTTCCCATTATTTAGGAACTCTTCTTTTTCCATTGTATTCCCGAATTCGAGAAGCATTTTTAGGCCTCCCAAATATCTTAGCTGGATTGATGGGCATCCCTCAACCTCTTGAAAAGCTTTCACATTCATTAGAGCTTGGAAGTTTTCTACTTCCCCCACCAAGGTGTTCTGCATGACTTCTCTTGACTCTAGGCTAGATATCATCTTTATTGCTTTCCTTGTAGGGGTCGTCCCTTCATCTTCTTTACTTGACTTCCCATATCCATTGTTGGCAACTAGCGTTGTCCCCCCTAACAATATCAGCAAACAACTTGTGAAGTAATTGTGTGTTCTTTACTGGTTCTGCATCCAGGCTTCTAGTGGCTTGAAAGTTTCTTATACGTTTCACGATCTCTTTCCTTCCATATCGTGCCACATTGACTTCAATCTTATGTGCTCCGATGTAAATCTCATTGAGACGTTTCTCAAAGGAGTTAAGTTCTTGGATCCGTATAAATCTAACAAATCAGAAGTTCTTATTGAAGCGGTTCAATTTCTTTGCAATGTAGACATCAACAACGGTCCCAAATCTATTAAACATCCGCCATAATGCCGCTTCGTTCCAGTCTGGGGGGAAATTTTGCACATAGAAGGTTACAGCTTTCCCATTAACTTCGAAATTTCTCCCGTAGTTCTTTCTCCGACGTACCTGACTCCATCCCTCTTGGTCTTGTCTCTCTCTCTCTCTCTCTCTCTCTCTCTCTCTCTCTCTCTCTCTCTCTCTCTCTCTCTCTCTCTCTCTCTCTCTCTCTCTCTCTCTCTCTCTCTCTCTCTCTCTCTCTCTCTCTCTCTCTCTCTCTCTCTCTCTCTCTCTCTCTCTCTCTCTCTCTCTCTCTCTCTCTCTCTCTCAAGAAGAATAGTTTCAATTGTTTTTAGTTTTATTCTTCTTCCCGACATTAATAGTTTAGTTGTATATAATTATAATTTAAATGTATCTAATATTTGTAATATCATTAAATTATAATAATTAATCATAAATATAAAGTTTATTTAATTATAATTTAAATGTATCTAATATTTGTAATATCATAATATTATAATAATTGATCATAGATATAAAGTTTATTTTTATGTACCGAATTCATATAAAAATTTGAATACATATTACAAATTTGATTGGCTCTCACTAGTGAGTTGCTAGTGAGTGTTTTTTAATAAAAATTGTGGGTTCCAAAAAAACATATTACAAATTTGAAACACGGTAACATATTTTATAAAAGCTTATAATAAAATATATCTTATAAATACGATAACGTATGCAAATAAACATGAAGTTAACTTATCTATTACAATATTAATTTAATAAAAAAAACGAGGAAGAAAGTGATCTTGACGTACTAATTGAAGTTGTAAGAGAATTGTCACCGATAAAAGTTGAAATGACAATGGATGAAGACATTCAATTCCAACAATTTCTTTTTCGATGAAAACATATTAAAGATAAAGAAACTCACCCCAATCTATAAAATAGGTTAGTTCATTGCCTCATAAAACCAACAAACTAAATTCAACTAAAAGACAAACACGACAAATTAAATCCAACTACAATCACTTAATTCAAAAAAAAAAAGAATGATGATTTTCTAAAATATTTCACAAAGTCTCGTAATGAAAATCTTTCATGTTGGTGTTCATGATACTCTTTTTTGTTGCATTTAAAACTTCTTTGTCGAAAACTTCGAGCTCCTGAATATTCATCTTATAGGTAAAACTTAACATTAAAAACTTTAATTTTTTCCTATATATCTTTCCATTTTCAAACTTTTTGATGTGATGTATGATTCATTCCCCAAGTTGCCGCTTAAAATTATCCAAAATTGTTCCCAAACAATATAATAATATTTGTTGATTAACCTGATTTATTTTCTAAAGTATAAATGTAAGCATTCATCAATGTCAGTTCGGTCCGAGATTCCTAAGCTCTATGTTATTGGGGAACTCTACAAGGTTGTTACCACTTTCTTTATACTAGGCGTATACATACGCGTTGTGCACGATTCCTATAACGTGATAAGGTAGATGATTTGCCTTTTAAAAGATAATTACATGAAAATAAAGACATATCTATGACTTTTAATTAATTATTTGTTTGAAAAAAAAAACAATCATATATAACAAATTTAATTAAATATTATTCACAACACTTATATAACATATGATTGATAGTATTTATCTTATATAATTTACATAAACGATTCAACCATAACATATAATGAATGTATGAAAAATACCAAAACCAGGAAAAATATAAAAAATTAGTATATAACAAACTTACGAATTAAAAACTTTAACCTAATAACATGTTTTAAAAATGATCAAAATACCTCAAACCACCACAATAACTTTTATTTATATGTGATTTGTATGTGTGTTTACTCAAATCAACATTTTTGTTGTAAACTATCCATTAAATTCTTATTAAACATAATATATAAGGTATAAAACCTTTGATTGGTTAATTATTATTAAGAAATTTTTTGATTGATATTAATTAAAAAAAGACATTTCATGATTAAAAATTTTGCTATTGTTATAGATATATAGATATGTAGATTTTAGTCTTTGGAGCACTTTGGGATTATAATCCACGTCGAGAATTTGTGCTTGTGGGCTAGAGTGAATATTACAAACTAATGGACCTAGTGGTCGACAATCGTTTGAACTTAGTAAAGGTTGTCACGACACTTATAGTAGGGCCATGTGCGGATCATTATATGCATCTTTCAACTTCCCTAGGAATAACAACTATTTGCAAATGATATTCAATTGAAATTGAGAATGAAATTTGAATGGAATTGAATAAGAAGATGCGTGGTTTTGAAATGGTATGATTAGGTATTTAAAATGGGAAAATGAAATTTTTTTTTTCTAGAGAGACAATAGAGATAGAGTATAATGAGAGCACGAGTTCCACAAACCTATAAGACCTTTTAACGATATTGGTTGTTGCTCGGAATCATCACCCCGACAGTACCGACAGTACCGCCGGCCATCTACCTCAACCCAATCTCCACACCATCCACCCTAAGTGTTGTAATATTTGAATGTGTATAAAAGACAAGTATTGCGTTATTATTTGTATTATTTATATTTAATACAAGACCAATAATAATTTCTAAATCTCATAAAAATTAGGTAATCGAGAGGTAAGATGACTGATAGTCTGTGATGTGTCCAATAAAAAACATCAGACAAATTAAAAAAAATAAGAATAAAATAAAATACCTTTACCCCACATTGGATGGAGACATATATACAAAATATCATGCCACAATGAAATGAAGATAGAAAAAGTAAACAAGTATTATGTTATAAAAACAATTAAATGAACCTCAAAGAGGGGCATGTCTAAACAATTGAACAAATAATGTGAACGATCACCGATCACAATCAATGGACATGGATGGTTAAGCCAGACCCCAGAATAAAAACTAAAAAAAAAAAACTCTTATTAGTAGAACGTAAATGAGGGCATTTTTTTTTCTAAAATGAGGGCGTGGTTATAAATTTATCATTAGATATTTAGATTGTTTTTATAATAATATTAGCCTTTTGTTTTATTTTTTATTCTTCTTAATGATAGATAAATGGTTTCTAGGGCAGTTTGATATTATTTTAAACTTATAAAACAACGTCAATAAAAAAAAAGCAAGTAAAGAAAACGAAAACATTTGGTTGCAAACTTATGATGTTGAATAATTTTCCAGCAACAAGGATAATGATTTTAGAATCGTTTTCTAGGCTCCATCAATTAGGATTTACAAACGTATGATATTGATGTTTTAAGTTATTTATAGAAAATCAGAAAAAACACACAAATTAAATTTTCGATCAGAAAACTAACATCAAATAAGTAAAGAACAATAAAGAAATATTACAATTTACACAAACATATTAACATAATAAAATTAACACCAATCATAAATTAGAATCGGTGAGGCTGCCAAAAATCAAATTAGCACAAGTACAATAACACGAATACAACATTGATTTTTTGATGGATATGCAAAATTAAACTATCAGAATTAATGTATTAAGAAAAATTAAAATCATAAATAAAAAATGGTTGCGTGAAAAGTCCAAAATCTATTATGAATAAGTTTTTTTGTTACTGCTGAAAAATAAGAACTGATTCATAGAGCTCTTCGATCGATGGATGTGAGATGTCAGTGCGTTGACCATTCCAAAAGAGTCTCATGTCTTTTACTCTAGTTTGTTGATTTTGTTTTGGCTTAATTTTCTTTCATTTTCTGCTTAGTCACTATACAAGATATATCTTGTTTGTTTGTTTGTTTGTTTCTATAGTAACATAATAAGGTGTATAAAAATGGGGCCCTAGAATTTGGAAGCCCTAGTTCATTTCCTAAGGTGTCCCACCCCGACCATGTAAATGGAAACAAATATAAAGATTTTGGTACCTAATATACATCTATACTATTCCACTACTGTAATACTTAACCTCCAAACTCTCTTATCTGAGCTCATGTACTTAAAATGTAACATCCCAAAAATTATAAAGTAAAAAATTTTCATTTTTAATTCAACACATAAACACCATTTACTCATTTCAACCATTCAAAAGTATGTCAGAGTAAAACTAGTTATCAGAGTACAATCCCAAAATCATAAAGTGCGGAAACATGAGTGGATGCATTGCAATCAAGCCAGATCCTTCCCATTCGAACTGGGAGTACCTGAAACCACAACTATAAAACTGTAAGCACAAATCTTAGTGAGTTCCCCAAAATACCACATACCATACATATCCTTGGTCCTAGCCCTCACATTGGGCCCAACCAATAATAATGGGCCTAGCCCTTCCAAATCAATAGGTCCAACTCAACATACAAATGCGCCTAGCCCATCATACCATGGGCCTAGCCCAACATATGATGGGTCAATCCTAACATATAATGAGCCTACCCAACATACACTGCAAGAGTCACAAAGACAACTAGCATATAACACATCCTAGTAGGCCAACATTGGTACCTTCGACCTATGGGTACAGTGAGGAAACTCACCTCAATCTAGAGATAACTGAATCACACGCGTTGCTGCTACCGGGATCCTCACATTGGACACATCCAAATTATCCTTAATCAATAATTAAGACAATTTCCTATAATCCAAGGTCTGATTCATATTCTGTCATACCAATGGGTAAAACACTATTTTACCCTTCCTATACTTGGCCCAAAAAAGCAAGGCCCAAAAATAGCACAAGATCCATTCAGGTGCGTACGCCCCACGTACCAACCTGATACGCCCATCGTATGACATTAAAGCCCAAAATCAACTCCAAACCTCCTAACGCCTTAAGAAAACATGTAAAACTTCCAGACACTACTAGAAAAACAGCCTTTTACGACGCTCATTACGCGTCGTAAAAGGCTCAGACGACGCGCAAATGCGTGTCAATGAAGGCCCTGTCATAAAGAGAGACGACGCGCTTTTGCGCATCGTCTATAGACGACGCGCATTTACGACGCGCAATTACGACGCGCATTTACGACACGCAATGCGTATCAATGAAGGCTCTGTCATAAAGGAAGACGACATGCATTCGCGTGTCGTAACCTTACGACGTGCGTGTTAATGACACGCAATGCATATCAAGAAAGCCCCTGTCAAGAAAGGCCATGTCATAAATGAAGATGACACACATTTTTGCGTATCATAATTTTAAATGTTTAAAAAAATATTATTTATAGATTTACTTATTTTCAAATTAAATTTGTATTTAATGTTTCATAATAGAAAATAAAATATCATATACAAAAAATAGAATCCATTGCATAAATTTAATGTCATACATATAATCGTTCCATGGAAAGATAAAACAAATCAATAGAAGTTGTAACAAAAATTTACAAAAGAATTAGATACAAAAAATACAATCCATTGCCCCTTTGCTTATTCAAGATCAACCTGCAAGTAGCTAACTAATCTGTACAAATTCACCATTGTTTCTAATCTTTTTCATAAATACTTTACAAACATAATTCATCCATAGTACTTGAACTATAGTTGCAGCCTTGTTTCTTCTTCTTCTTCTGAACTCATCTCTTGTAACCATTGCTCTAAACCTAGTCTGAATAGATACAACAGATCCTTGTCAATTATGTGAAAAATACAATCGGAGAGTGGCCTACCTTCATAATAGCAACAACTAACGAAGCAGGAATGAAAGAGAAGGCAATACGCACAACAATAGCTGTAGTGAACGCATCTATGTCCTACAAGATCATACAAATCACTATTTAAATACACACTACATATAAAGGTGTCAATATTCTGATTGCATGTACTTAATATATAAAGACTCCAACAATAAATAGATATGTTATGTTACCTTGAGACACCTTTTAAGGGGATCCAAAAGATAATTACTATTTATTCTTATAACTCAAAGCATTTAGATAAAATTGTATTATATAATATTTAGAATCTTTTTGTCGTGTAACTTCGTAAAACAACAGTTATACACCCACCCACCATACTATTCATCAATCGTCTATTTCTTTTATACTTAAATCCTAAATTTTTATAAATTGTTACCTCAAATATGATTTCATCTTTCTCCACAGGTGAATGAAGTTCTGTGTATATCTTTATATATCTTCTTAGAACCTATAAGTGTTGAACCTGATCAAAAAAATGTAAACATTGAAGATGGAGAATTGAATTACAATTTACAAACCAATTTAGCAAACTTTCACCGGTGACTAAAGCTACTTTCCCGCTGATCTGTCAAAAAATGCTTCATCTCAAAGAGAATGAAGGGATCTCAAAAAGAATGAAGGGGTCTTTCACAGTCTCAAAGAAAATTTTGGCCCTGTCTGTTCCATTCTTTTGTCATTCCATTCCATTCCATTCGAGTTTAAAAAGAAAAAATTAAATTCTTGATTAAAAAAAGAGTATAGAAGTACCTTGTAAACAGGTCCAAAATCACCCTCCCTGAGCTTATTAGCTTATTTGCAGGACTAAATTCATCTGAAAGCTCACAACTACAACCGGAACCAAAATCCATACAATCAAAACCAATATTACTCTTCTTGTTGTTAAAAGGTGGATTGTTGCTCACGGTAGGGACGAAATCTGTAAAAAAAACAAGTAAAGGGGGTTGTCTTGTCATTTTGTCAATCAAGAGCAAAAAGTAAAGAAAAAACAATTTCATGAAAGAATTTTACTTGGTGTAGCACTGATTTCTAAGATAAGAGGTCCAAAATCTCCTTAAGTAGGTACACAAGTCCCTTTTCCAGTCCATAATAGATGAATCTCAAGGTAGTTATTTAAACCTCAACTGTCACTTCCCTTGAAACATGACTAAATGAAGCCCCACTGCTTCCCTTTTAATATTAAAATCTTGAAAAACCCGGTTTCCTTGAATAGTGCCCAATAACTTCAACTAATTCAGGTTCACTCCACTTTAAAGAAAGAAGTTGTTGAAGTAGACCTAAAGTTCATAGTAAATGGTGTGTTAAAAGATCTCAGAGTGTATAGACAGTAAAAAAGTATAAAAAAAGAACCTTCTAGAATTCTGCAAGAAGAAAGTTAACCATTATCGCCATCTAATGATTATAAAAAACCAAAAATGAGCATATTTTCCTCTTTCTGTCCATACTTTTGGGTAGCTTCAGGGTAGTCTCGAGATGTGAATTTTGGTGAGTCTTGCATGGTTGAACCATAGCCACTTTTCCCTTCTAACATAGAAGGTCCAGCTCCTTTGCTACTTGTAGCTGGAACCTGAAAAGATGACATTAAAATTTATTGAAGCGTAATCTAATTCAACATTCTTAACTAATAATTTGATTCTGAACATTTTAATTTAGGTTGAATGTTTTGGATTCGTGTTTGTCATATCCATCTAATATAATGAAGATGTGTGGATTCAATATAGGAGCAACCCTTCTGGTCATACACGAACTACTGCATCTAAATCAATTAAGTATGTGAGAAGAGCACAAGAACCAAAATAAGTCAACAACACATTCAGAAATGCAAAAGATGTTCTGACTTGATATATACCTGCTCTCACAACCACTTCAATTCCAGATATATACCTGCTCTCACAATTATCAGAGAATAAACTTAAGGATAATGACCTGATGAAAGTTAGGGATAGTTAGGTAAATTCACAGGTATTTATATATACATGTGAATTTTCGCTGCCACTGGCAATAAAGGTGCTATTGACCCCACCAAAGCAAGAAAAAATGACATATTTATGTTGCCTATGGCCCTTATATCTCAAAGGTTTTTCCCATAACCCTTCAACATCCCACATATGAATCTCTTGGCTATTAAGATTAACAATCAAATACTTGTTGTCACTAGAAACCGAAAGAGATGTAATCGGGTGTTCTTTAGAGATAACTCTTTCAGCATTTGTAGCCACGTTTAGTATATGCATATCTTTATCTGAAAAAATAGTAATCAGATATACACCATTTGGAGTAACAGCAATATCTAACACCTTTGGCATCCGTGTTCCTCTCCATGCTTTAATCTCATTGCCTTCACAATCCCACATGCAGATGCCTTTTTTAGGGTCTGAACTCCCATAGACGAGTCTCTTTGAGTCTGGAAACCAAGCACACGAGCTAACAAGGAACCTGTTATCACCAAATGTGTGCTTACATGTACCTGTTTCAACATCCCAAAGCCTAATACTTAGAGTAATTTTATCAAGTTATCTGTCAATCTTGATCAGCTATATTCATATCAAAAGCAGGCTGTACAATCAAATGATACAGTTCTAAAACTTCTTAGTCATCCAATACTTAGAGTAATTTTATCAAAAGCAGGCTGCACAATCAAAAGCTACACTCATGGACCAACATGTAACTTACTGTAACATTTATAAATATTTCTTTCATTCACGATAAAATGATAAAATTTACCTGAGGAAATACATAATCATGATGTGCATCGCGTATAGATGGCACAAGAATCACACGTGCAACAGAGCCCATATATTCCACATAATCTTGAAGCTGAGGAACAATTGATATATAAAAAATCAAGGGAAAAAGTGGAAATAAAAGTGTTATAGGTAAAAATAAAGGAGCATTTTAGACGATTATACCCTCCTAAGGATTTCAAGACGGAATAAATCATCATAAGTCCTGTTTAAAGCTCCTTTCTTGATCTCGGGGTGCTCTGAATCAATGAAAGGCCCTAACTATTAATGAGTTAAATAGAATGATTGTTAGTTTAGAGTGGTTTTGATTTTTGAACAGTTACAAGGTTAAAATTGCAAATTCTCACCGGTATAAGCAACTGAGGCTGCTTTCTTTGCGCATATGCAAGAAGATCAGAGAGTGGCTCAAAGAATAAGTTGTTAGTCGTGGTGTAAGGGCCTGAAGCAATAGTATGCTCAAAGATGACATGGATAGAATCAGAGAGAATCCAGATAGTAAAAAAACCCATGAAGAAAGTAAGGAATAAATAAAATAAAAAAACATACTTGAACCATTGTAAACTGAAATGTTTCTTCTTCTTCAGGTTGTGCCCCACATATCCAAACCCTCTGCTTGTAACAATTATAAATCCCAAAATAAAAAATTATAAAAGAATTTATTGATAAAATATGGTTAGTATAAAATCTACTTGGCACTTGGCAGACACCTTTATTTGCAACAAGTAGAGCATGCATGATCAATATCTATGGTCCACCTTCATGAGGAGTGTTACCCATTGTTTATATGGAAATAGAGAAATCCTAAATTCCTACCTCAAAGAATTCAAGCCACAACTGCTTTCATTGGGTCTAGAAGGCTTAGCTTGCAAATAAGCATGCATCCTCCCAGAAGGATCCTGTGAATTTGTCCGCACCATCTTATTTACAGGTATTTTTTGTGACCCTTTAAAATATATGAAAACAAGTTAGAACATGAAGAGATATATCAAGTGAAAAGTAAAAAGAGGAGCATCACTACACTTGTATAGTTGCATACCAGAAGTTGATGTGTTTACACAGGAAGCTTTGTTTGCAGATATTGAACTAACAGGAGAGTAATCCACTGCCTGTTCAAACACATAAAATAAATTATATATTAGATGAACCAAACCAAAAAGAAAAGCAAGCTCTGACATTTCTATAATCAAAAGACTACCTGTTGCTCTTGATACGTGCTTGACTCGTTTAAGTTTCCTAGCTTCATTTTTATCACCGATTGTATCTTCTCAATAATAAGCTCCTGGTTCAAAAGGCTCACCTGTATAATTTATAAGCTCAAGTTTAGAGTAACTAAGGATGTATTCATCACATCCGGAAAACTCTAAGTATACAGACCTCATTCATTTTGTCTTTCATGTATTGGTCTGTTACACATTTTTAAAGTGGTAAAATTATAAAAGCACTTTGGATAAGTCAAGAAGAAATAATACAGAAATCATGCAAGAAACATCATTACCTCTCTCTTTGTGGGATGCACGTTAACATCAACATGCTCGGGAGGCAAGATAAGTGACATATATATGAAAGGTTTTGATGCTTTGGGTAAAGTTGCAACATAGATGATTTCAATTTCCCTCTTCAGAGCAGTACATTCGACTAATCTTTCTGTGAAAAAGTGAGGGAAAGTTAGGTTATAATAAGAACCAAAATATCAGGAAGAATGCCAATAAATTTGCACAAGTCAAAATTCAGAAGTTCAAGGGCGTCAATTATCACTCAACCACACTAAAGAAAGAAGTGCTAGGGCATATTCACTTTTTATTTGTTTTTTTTGTTACTTGTGTGTGGTTTCTCAAATTTAGAGGGGAAGGGTTTTGATGGTTTCTCAAAGTTGTGTGATACATAACACATACCATTGATGAAGAGAACCATGGTAGTCTTCTTTGCAGAGTAACTAGAGTCGGATATAAAGCCATCCATTTCAAAAACTGAAGTAGATGGATTAGCATTTGAAGCTAGCCTCTATCTTCATCAGACTGCGAGTAACCGAGACTCCATACACAGATATGATTGCATCTAGCCTTGTAGACATAGCACCTGAGTGAACATTGGTTGCACCAGCTCCATGCTAAGAATCGAATAGTGGATATGTACAAGACATTAAAACCAATATTAAAAATGTATGCAGTATGCCTCCCAAAATTATGGAACAAAACAATTATTAGCTTTAGATGCATGCAAAACAATTAGTTAAACTACTCACCTTTCTGCAGGAGAAGCTCATGTTTTTATGATGAATGGCAAACCGACGAAGTAGGTCAACAATTTTTGGATAATCATCAGCAGAGTTCTAGAGAGTTTTCATTCGTGAAATCGTGTTATAAAATAAATTCTCAATCTGGTAAAAACACACACATCATCTAATCAAAAGGGGAGTAATGTCACAAAATAAAAGAGATTTAGTAAGATCAAAATTCACCTGTCAATGAAGCTCATTACCATGGAATTCTCATATTTTTGATTACTAATCACAGATGAATGCCAAGTCGTGGAAAATGGAATGAAGCCATTAGGAATGTCAGTTGGGTTGCTCTGCATTAGCAGATATAATTTATTAGAAAAAGGAATCGATCAGCAAATGATTAGAAAAAAAGATTGAAATAGATAACTGATTACCTGCATTGGTGTTAGGGCTTGTGTTCCCCTTACTCTTATGCATTTTATACTTGATATTCCTCCCAAATCAATACATTCGTGAAGATACTTTGAAGCAACATATCCACAGTGAACAGGCTGTGCAATAATTTAAAAAAAAAAGACTTGGTGAGCAAAAAAGATTATAAGTTCTTGGAGATTTTAAGAATATCAGATTTGAGATTACCTTCTCACAGAATTTGCATTCCCCCTAACCGGGTTCGTTCAGGTGGAATCTTTCAAGAATATCAGAATTGTGGATTCGCCATTGGAGCAATCAAAGTGCACATACACATGTTTTATGAAAAAACCCTAATTCGTTGGTGTCTGAAAAAAGACTAATCGATACCTTGTACCAAAAAACCCTAAATCGTTATAAGAGAGGAATGATGCCTGAATCGCTTCGTTGAGAATCACCGAGAACAACACCGATCAAAACCCTAAGTCTTCGAGGAGTTGCAGTCTCCATAACATCCGCCGCACACAATAACAGATTCATGAAAGACGGATTTTGTATGTTGATCAGGGCGGCATCAGATGGCAAGACGGTGGTTCTCATGGAGAATTTTTATTTTGAGAACATGCAGAAAAATGGATGGATGCACTGCGATCAAGCCGGACCCTTCCCTTTCGAATTAGAAGTACCTGAAACCACAACCATAAAAATTTAAGCACAAATCTTAGTGAGTTCCCCAAATACCGCATACCATACATATCCTTGGGCCTAGCCCTCACATTGGTCCCATCCCATAATAATGCACCTAGCCCTTCCTAATCAATGGGCCCAACTCATCATACAAATGGGCTTAGCTTGTCATAGCATAGGCCGACATTGGTGCCTTCGACCCACGGGTGCAGTGAGGAGACTAACCTAAGTGTAGAGATAAGTGAGTCACACGAGTTGCTACTATCGAGCTCCTCACACTGAACACATACAAATTATCCTTAATCAATAGTTAAGACAATTTCCCATAATCAAAGGTATGATTCATATTCTATCATAACATTGGGTAAAAGACTATTTAACCCTCCTTATTACTTGTCCCAATAAATCAAGTACCAAACCCAAAACGACTCAAGGCCCAAAATGGGGCCAATATCCATTCAGGTGCATATGCCTCGCGTACCAACCTGGTACGCCCAGCCTACCACGCTGAAGCCCAAAATCAACTCCAAACCTCTTAATGCCTTAAGACAACATGTATAACTTCCAGATCTGATTCATAAGGGACGTTCTAAGTCATAAAGTTCCTAACTTTATGAATTTTCATGGCTTAATGGTGTCCAAACCAAAACCTTAAATCTCTAACTTCATCAAAACACCACCAAATCATGCATGGAAGGATTATACCCATCAAGATCTGGTATTTATAGCTTAATGACCTCAAAAACAACTAAAGTGGGCTCAAAGGTTCTGCAGTAACTTCTACTTACATGATCCAAACCATGGGCCCAAGACATGCTCATATTATGACCTAAGGCTAGATCTACATGAAATAACCATCAAGTTTGAAACTTTATACCTCGAAAAGATAGATCAAGGTGAACAAGGCCTGGATCTTCAAGATCCAAGACAACCAACACTTTTCCGATGAGTTCTTCTTTTTCCAAATGCACCAAAAACAATTCAAAATAACTCAAAGGCTCAATAATCTTTCAAATGAGGCTAGGGTTTTGAGGAAACAACTTAAGAGGGTGGAGGTTGAAGGTAAGGAGAGTTGGAAATGAGTTAAGGCCTTTAATTAGGGTCTGAGACCCAAAATTAGGGTTTGATTATGGGTCAAGTATGTCCAACGTACTCCTGGTATGCCCAACCTACTAGGTTGTCCTCTGCGATCAATCCCGCCTAGTACGCCTAGCGTACTCGGCTTAACCCAAAATTTTCATAACTTCTAAGGGTCACAACACCTTGGTCCCTAATCTATTTTCGACATTCTTAATGTGTTCGGAAAGGTCCCTAATCTAATCTCCTTCAACTTAAAATCATCCGAACTTAAATCCTAAATTCAGTAAAATGCCTGAAGCATCTTTTTTAGATATATACCCTTGAAGTCTGGGGCCTTAACTTGATCCATTAATGTCCGTAAATCCCCGAATAGGAAGCTTCTCGAAACCGGATCTTACACAAGCACTAATTCCTTCAAGTCTAACCTCATGCTATATTCACACTTCCTTCTCGAGAAATCTATCATCCTAACACTTCTAAAAATGATTATATCCAACCTCCTAACAACAACAATCAATTGTCTCCCCTATTTATGTCTGAACCATAGTAATTTTTCTCTCGTCCTTGCACCTATAATAGTGGTTTTATACACCCTCCTTGCATATGTAGGAGTGATTACTTGTATTTAATATTCCTTGGCATGAGGTACATTAACAATCATTAATTTTTGGAAATCATTTTATGTATTTTAAATGTTAAAAAGGAATCATATATGAATTTCATGACATAAATAATTTAATTAATATTTTATTTTTAATTAATATATGGTTAATACTATTCAAATAGGGTTTGCACCCTCTACACGGTGCATCGTAACCATAAAAATGATTAAATGGGAAAAATAGCAACATACTTTTATTAATTTGCACTATTGCATCTTACTTTCATTTCTTCTTTTAGCCTGGAAAAGTTATCCTAAACATAGCAAAAGTCTAGGCTAGGATATATGTTATGTTAATGATTTCGATTAAATGACAGTATGAGTGTGACAATTGCTAAAATTTTCATCAATCGTTGATCGCAAATGTGACAAACATCAAATATAAAAGACTAAATATATAATATTTGTCGATCTATGATAAAAATACAAGATTACATATTCCAATATATAAGAAAAAAAATCAGTAAATCATCCGAAAACTAAAATTTAGGTGTGCAAAAAGTTGTTTTATTTTATATAAGTAATAACACATTCCAAAAGTATACATCGTCACGATCGCAAATGAACTTAAAAATCCGACTTCGTATGAAGATGTTATGATTTTTATAAGATTTAAAATCAACCATACACAGAAATAAGTGTCGCAAAAAGTTAAAGCAAAATTAGTTAAGTTTTAACCAAAACAATGTAAAGGAGAATCTTATTACTCCTAGATATAAAATCATGAGCATAAAGAATGCCAAAACATAGCCCACATGAGAAAGTTATGACTTTTACATCATCAATTATGGTGCACTCCTTATAAACATATAGGCTAAAAATAAATTCTGAATTAGCCAAAAAAAAAAATTAGGATAAACTTGTAGTACTTGTCGATAGCTATGTATGGATATAAAGAACGTCGAAAATAGAGCTCGTACGTAGAAGATATGTTTTTTCAAAAATCTGAAAAATTAGCTGCTAGGGATGACGTGACGCAACCAGAGCATGCCACGTGGCCGTATAACATGGAGATTCTCCGAGATTTTGGCAACGCTGACCAACACGGATTTGGCACATGTCAATACCCCCGAATGGAGCCAATATGCACCAATCGGCGTGCCCCACCATGAAGAAAAGCGTGCTTTGTAAATCTGATGCCTATAAATAGAATGTAAAATTCGTTCCTTTGCATATTGTAATGCCGTGATTTTTCACCCATTTTTTTATTCTTAAAACATTTATTTAACAATATACGTTAGGATATAAGTCTTATTTTGAATTTTATGAAAACATCACCAATGTTACTTTTATTACCAAAAACATCATTCATCGAAATAAAGTTCATAAACCAAATTAAAACTAGTTCTTAAAAACAATTGTTAAGAAAACTCAACGACATGTCTGAATGGTATCAATACTAGGACATAATATGGAATGTAACTACCGAAAAGCCCTATCTTCTCCAAGCCGTCAAAGTATGCTACTTGTACCAATGCAATGGTGATAATAATATATTGGAAAATGAAGCGTAGTTTTGTATTTAATAAAACTAGTGAAGTGTTTATTTTTCTATAAGTACAAAATAATGTTGTTAATCCCTATGTGATTCGTTACAACCATGCTTGATGTGACTAATGTGCCTGTCATGACGTTCTTCAGGAGTCGGTTTACGTAGGATGTTTGTCACCCAAGACTGGCCCCGTCTAGCTGTAGCGAACAATTCAGGTGTGGGGGTGTCAACCCCGTATAGATCTATACATAATTACCTCGCTCTCCCTCCCGGAGACTCTGGTTATAACTAGAGTACTTACGGCGTACACTAAGTGGGTACGATGAAGGAAAGTGTCTCACTACAACATTAACAGATTTACGAAAACATGACTTATATCCCCCCCCCCAAAAAAAAAGTATGAAAAACTCGAAAATAGTGGGGTATGATGTTCACCTCGGTTGATTTCGTGAGGTAGGAGAAGAAGAGGGAAATTTTCAAGCCTAGCCTTGCCTTAAAGAGATTTTTGAGAAATTGGTGTTCTAAGGGCTTAACACACAACAAAAGTGTGTAAACAAGGAGTTGTTATCATAAAAATGTTTAGAGTTACAAGAGTTACATGAAGATCTTACCAAATTTATGAACCTTTGTAGAAGACTCCTTTGAATATGGCACACACACACACACTCATGAAATTTTAGAGGAAAAATGAGAGAAGTTTGTGTTTTTGAGAGGAAGAAGTGGGAGGAGTTCTTGAGACTAAGTGAGGGAAATGAAGTATTTGAGGTGTGTTGGAGGGGGGTTCG
The DNA here is from genome assembly GCF_051521515.1 of Lactuca serriola. Classification (NCBI taxonomy): domain Eukaryota; kingdom Viridiplantae; phylum Streptophyta; class Magnoliopsida; order Asterales; family Asteraceae; genus Lactuca; species Lactuca serriola. The sequence goes on from NC_136411.1 coordinate 261,916,151, forward strand.
GCCGATCCTAAGAGAGAGGAGGGAGAAAGAAGTTGAATTTTGTGATATTTGATGTGAGAGTTACATGGATATATGGAGGATTATAGCTTTGTTACATGGGAGACAATTGTGAGGTAGCTATGTATTTTCATTATCTCCACCCCCCCCCCCCCCCCGTTTTTTTTTTGTTCGAAATCCAACTGAACCCATAGGGTTCTCGGCCCAAAAGGTGGCCCAAAAAGAGTGGGTTTCGATTTTTTGGCTTGGCCCAATAGGAATCTTCGGTCCATTAGAGTCCAAAGGTAGGAGTTTTCAGCCCAATAAGGCCTAAGGAAGGGTTTTCTGCCCAATGGAAAGCCCAATTGATGTTTTCGGCCCAATGGATGTTTTCACCTATATACGACCCAAAGAAAGGTTTTCGGCTCAACAAGGCCCAAGGAATAAGTCTTGGTCCAATAGGGGTTTTGGGCCGAGGATTTTTGGGCTAAGGCCCAAAATTGTTTGGACTTATCTATTGGATCGACTTTTTGGGCTTGTATGATGTTGTTTCAACTTGAATCACAATGTATGCACATATGAACTTAAATAGCATTGTAGTTTGAATTTCACTAAATGGGATGATGCAAAGTTACATGGAGGAAATTGTCTCATACAAGAATCATAATCTCAATCCTAATTTGCTAGTTGTGACATCATCCCCCCGTTAGAGGGAATTTCGTTCTGAAATTTGGTCTGGAGTAGCCTTCAAGAACTAAGGAAAATATGGGGGTACTTTTGCATCATCTGGTCTTTGCGTTCCCAGGTGAAATCTGGTCCCCGCTTGGCGCTCCATCGAACCTTCAAAATGGGAATGCGACTTTGCTTTGTTCGTTTGACTTCTCTATCCATTATCTACATGGGTTCCTCAATGAAATGAAGGTTTTCATTCACCTCAATCTCGTCGAGCGGAACAACGAGAGTTTTTTCAGATAGGCATTTCTTCAGGTTTGACATGTGAAAGACAGGGTGTACATTGCTAAGCTTCGGTGGTACCTGCAGCTTGTAAGCCACCGGACCGATCCTGGCAAGGATCTCGAATGGTCCGATGTACCGTAGATTCAACTTTCCCCACTTTCTGAATCATATCATCCCTTTCCAGGGAGAGACTTTTAGCAGGACACAATCACCTACCAGAAATTCTAGAGGTTTTCGCCTTTTGTCTATCTAGCTCTTCTGTCGGTCCCTGGACACCTTTAATCGCTCCCTAATCTATACGATCTTCTTTTTTCTCGTATAATTTCAGGCCCCATGAGAGTAATGTTGGGTACCAGTCCCTTTGCTAATTGTGTGTCTCCTACCTCCGCCTAACAGAGAGGTGATTCACATTTTCGTCTGTAAAGGGCCTCAAAGGGAGCGACCTTAAGGGTTGTGTGATAGCTATTGTTGTACGAGAATTCAATTAGTGGCAAGTGGAAGTCCCATGCCTTGCCGAAGTCTATCACACAGACCCTTAGCATATCCCCCAATGTTTGGATGGTCCTCGCACTTTGCTCACCCGTCTGGGGATGGTAGGCCGTACTCATATCAAGCTGAGTCCCCAAAGATCTCTATAGCGACTGCCAAAACTGGGAGGTAAACCTACTATATCTGTCCGAGATAAATAGATATTGGCCCACCATGTAATATCATAACCTCCTTTATGTATATCCGGGTCAGCCTTTCCATTTTATATGTTTTCTTTATTGGCAGGAAATGGGTGGTTTTGGTCAATTGATCGACAATCACCCAGATGTCATCCAGTCCGTCTGTTGTCTTGGGTAACTTGGTTATGAAATCCATCGTTATCCTCTCCCATTTCCACTCGGGATTTCGATTTGTTGCAATAGACCCGAGGGCTTCTAATACTCTACCTTTACTTTAGCACATGTCAGGCGCTTGCTCACATAGGTAGCAATTTCAGCTTTCATATTCGGCCACCAATAATGTTGTTTGAGATCCAGGTACATATTTTCGGAACCCGAATGGACAGAGTATTTTGTCTTGTAGGCTTCATTTATGACCATGTCTCTAAACCCACCAAACTTCGGTGTCTAGATCCGGTCCATGAGGTAGTAGGCTCCGTTATCCTTGATAGTGAGGTTCTTGTCCATCCCACGCAAAGCCTTGTTTGTGACGTTCCCTGGTTTCAAGGCTTCCAACTGAGCCTCCTTGATTTGTGAAGCCAAGTGGGAATGGATGGCCATCGTTAGTTTTCTTACTCGGCAACCCGGGTATTCTTTTCTGGATATACCGGATCTCACTTTCATATTCATTCAGTAGCTCAACCCATTGTCGTTGCCTCACGTTTAGTTCCTTCTGGTTCAGGATATGCTGGAGGCTTTTGTAGTCTGTGAAAATGGTGCACTTCGTCCCGTAGACCAAATCATTAGAGAGTAGATCACAGCTCCTAGATTGAGATCGTGAGTGGTATAGTTTACTTCATGGGTCTTCAGTTATTTAGATGCATAATATATAACTTTCCCATGCTGCATAAGCACACGGCCTAACCCTTGATTTTGAAGCGTTGCAATACACCACGAAATCTTTTGTTCCCTCTAGAAGAGACAACACCGGAGCACTGTAGAGGGATTGTTTCAAGGTTTGAAAGGTAGCTTATTGTTTCATATCTCAGACGAAGGGTAAACCCTTCTGGGTTAGAGCGGTGAGTGACTTGGCCATCTTGGAGAAATTCTGAATGAACCTCCTGTAATAACCAACAAGGCTCAAGAATTACCTAATCTCTATCGGAGTTCTTTGGATTGCCCAACCCTCAATTGCTTTGATCTTGGATGGGTCCACATGTATTCCATCTTCATTGACCACGTGTCCTAGAAAATCCACTCTGCGGATCCAGAATTCGCACTTGGAAAATTTTGTGTATAACTTCTCTGCCCTTAGAGTCCCCAAAACCTGCCGCAAATGTTGGTTGTGTTCTTCTTTACTCTGTGAATAAACGAGTATATCATCAATGAACACAATCACGTAGTTATTAAGATAGGGTCGGCAGGCTCGATTCATCAAGTCCATAAATCTTGCGGGTGCATTCGTTAGACCGAAGGGCATTACCACGAATTCATGGTGGCCATAACGGGCCTGGAATGCGGTTTTAGGAATGTCTTCTTCTCGGACTCGCAGTTGGTGGTATCCGGACCTTAGATCTATCTTTGAAAAGTAACTGGCTCCTTGCAATTGGTCAAATAGATCATTGATCCGAGGAAGACGGTATCGATTTTTAACGGTGAGTTTGTTGAGTTCACGGTAATCGATACACATGCGAAAAGAACCATCTTTCTTTTTGACAAACAAAACCGGAGCTCCCCAAGGAGAGAAGCTCGGTCTTATGAACTCTTTGTCTAGTAATTCGCTCAATTGGCTGGAGAGCTCTTGCATTTCTGCAGGGGCTAATCTACATGGTGATTTGGCAATTGGCGTGGCTCTGTGTACTAGGACAATCCGAAATTCGACTTGTCGTTCAGGGGGTATTTCGGGGAGGTCTTTAGGAAACACGTCCGGAAAATCGCACAACTCCAGGATCTCCTTGATGCTCTTCTCTTCCTTCTTTTTATCTACCACGTGGGATAAGAAAGCTTAATTCTTTTTATGTAAGCACTTACGTGCCTTGATGCACGAGATGAGACGGAGGTTTGTGTCGGGCTTATCGCCGTAAATAATTAGGGTTTCATCATTAGGAAGGTGAAGGAGAACGACCTTCTCGTAGCACATAATATCGGCATGGTGGGGGCATAACCAATCCATACCGATGATCACATCAAAGCTTCTAATAGTAACCGACATCAAGTTAATTTGAAATGAGTGATTATTTAGTGTTAACGTGCACCCTAGAAATACATCGTTGGTTGTTTCATTTTCCCCCCTATCCATTTCCACTGTGAAGGTTTCATTTAACTTTTGGGGGCTTTGATTGAGTAAGTGTTTAAATTTATGACTCACAAAACTTCATTCCGCCCCACTATCAAATAAGATGCATGCATAGGTGTTGTTGAGGAGGAAAGTGCTAGTGACAACCGCCATATCCTTCATTACCTCCTTATGTCCCATTGTTAGGACTCTGCTTGCTCCCCCTGCATTATGATTGTTGGCGTTGGGATATTTCGTTTTAAAGTGGTCAGTTTCTCCGCACCCATAGCATGATTGACTCGCCTCGACGTTGTTGGGTTGGTTGTTTTGTTGTGGCGGGGCTCTGCAATACCGACCGGTGTGTCCTCTCTGGTTACAATTAGTGCACTGCATATCTCAACAAGCGCCGTTATGGTGGAAATTACATTTATCACACTTCGGAAGGGATCCTACATAAGGTTTTGCAGGTGATGGTGCAGCTGATGTTGATGTAGCAGGAGTGGTAGCGATAACAGTGTGAACCGCTACAATTTGTTGCTTTTTCCCAGACTCTTGGGTTTTTTGCCCCTTTCTCTTCTTTCCCCAGTTTTTCTTGTTATCATCCCCCTTCTTTGGTTCGGTGTCGGAAGTCTTCGTGCCCTTTTGATCTCCATGGTTGTATAGCTTTTGCGCTAGACGCTTGGCACTATCAAACGTTACTGGGTTTGCAGCAATCACATTTCCCTGAATCGGGGGAGTTAGCCCCCAGTTGAACTGTTCGACTTTCTTACTCTCAGAGGTGATCATTCCCGAGCACAAGAGTGCCGGATCGCTGAACCTGGCAATGTAAGCTTCAATATTGGAATCCATTACAGTCAGATTCCATAGTTCTTGTTCAAGCTTTTGTACTTCACCCCGGGGGCAGTACTCATCAAGCATCAGGGTTTTGAGGTCTTCCCATGCCTTGGAGTTTGCTACTGGTAGGGTTAGATCCTTGACATGGCCGTTCCACCATGAGAGGGCCCTGTCGGAAAAAGTACAAGCTGCGAACTTTAATTTATTTACTTTCTTTTGGATAGCCACAAACTTCAAAGACAAATTTGATCTCTTCAAACCATCAGGTGAGAGCTATTACCCGTCCACTCCCGTTAAATGGCCTTGGCTTTGTGTTGGTGAAATCCTTATATGTGCATGTTTTCTGATGACCTGGATTATCTCCGTGATTGGAACTCCCCGCCCTATTTCCATTTCCTCCTCTGTTTGTGTAACGCCCGCAGATTCAGGCTAGTCAATTTAGAGACAATGGGCATAAAAAAATGAGTTTTTTTATGAAGAATATTTAGAAGGATTAATCTGAACCAATTTATAGTATATGTTACAAGGGTCCCGTACATATAAAGAACGCCGAAATCCGAGTTATACTGAAGAAGTTATGGCCCGTCGAAGTTTTACGGCAAATCCGACACGACACCGCGTAACATAGAAAATGAATTTTTGATAAACTAATTTTTAGCCTTAGTGATCTAAAAAAAAGTTGTAGTTTACGTAAAATCGAGAACATACAAAAAAAAAGAACGCCCAAATCTGACTTCGTATGAGGAAGTTATGATTTTTTCGAAGTTTCGGCTTAGCAGTGTACAACCCGAAATTCGAATATTAGATCGAACGATTTTTAGCCGACACAACCTAAACGAGAATCGAATATTTCGTTAATAGTAGCTTAATGATAAAAAGACAGACGAAAACGGACGTCGGATGAAGAAGTTATGAAATTTTAAGGGACCAATCCTGTCCCGGCTTGTTAAAAATATAACTTTAAAAATAAAGTCAAAATTAGCCGACGAAGTGTAAATGAAAGTTGTAGGGTACGGTCCCGCCTACGCGTGGATATAAGTGTTGGATTAGTGTCTAAGTCCATAACTATTTTGGTATGTACTTGACCCGATGGTGCATGGTCCTTTTGGGTTGCCTTCACCAAAGCAACTTGATTGGAGAAATAAATAGAGAGAGAGGTTATTATGATTTATTAATATGTTATAAGAATAATATATTAAAGGAGAAATCATATTTGTTTAATTAATATTGGTCAATAATTAATTAAGAATTAATTTTGTGATCAAGTGTAATTAATTAAACTAGAGGGGCTGAATTGTAATTATGTGATAGTTACAAAATAAGGTAAGGATTATCTTAAATATAGGGTGAACGAATTTAAGGAGATAATGCCTTAGAATTCGACTAGGATAAGGGTTTCTAAGACTTATCTTATGGTTGCTTGGTGGGCAAGCAACTAGATAAGGATAAGGACTAAAACCCTAATCTTTACACCTATATAAACCCCCTAAGGCTCATGAATTCGTCTAAGCCTTCCCAAGAAGTCCTAAGGATGAATTCCTACCTCTCTCCTCTCTCTTTATACCTTCTCCATTTGCTCTTGGTGTTTGTAAGCCATTAGAGGAGTGACACTTGTGACTCTAAGCCTTCCAAAGTCAATTCAAGGAGGAATTGTGATTGTTATTACTACATAACAATCAAGGTAACATCTTAAACCTAATTATATGTTAATATCGATTTCCATATGCTAGAATTAGGGTTTATAGTCTTGGAATCAAAGCATGTACAATAGAGAAACCTAGATCCAAGCATTAGGGTTTGTATGAGCACATATGATGTCTTATGACCAAAACCCATCAATAAGAACGTCAAAAACGGAGTCCGTATGAACGAGTTATAAAATATAATAGCATATTTACATATTAAAATAAAGTATAAATCATATATACGTATACATATATATACAAATGTATGTATCATTAGAAATGTATCGACGATGCGGTCATTATAAGACTATTGTTGAGTATTTTCGACATTAGTTTAGTACAAAAATTGTTAAATCTATTTAAAATAGTACTATGAAGGGGTGTTTAGTCGCTTATATAACTATAAGGTCATTAAGTAATTATGGAGGGTAGTTTTTGCAAATTCAATTACTATAAATAAGAGGCTTGGGCTCTCATATTTCTTGCACCATTCTCTTGATTCAAGAGTCTTTCTCTTCTTATCCCCCGAGCATTTCGATCCCTCATGATATGACTTCTCTTTCTATAGTTTTAGTATAGTAAGGTGAGCGCTGAAGCGCTGCACGAATCTTTCTTAGAAAGATTCAGCGACGAAGTTCTGCCCCTACAAAGCCCGACTCCTAGCTAAAACCCCCTTGTAAGTAATTTATGCTTACCCTATTTTAAATATAGTTTATATTTAAAATTAGTATTGTCATTATGAACTTATAATAAATATTTGAGTTATTATTATCACTTATATAAGTGTCCTTATAATATCTTTTTAACTACTCGCGGTACGGGGAATCTGGTTTAAAGGGCCACATAGGGTTATTGGATTTCAGAAGTGCTATATGCCAAAATGGTCCTGCCCTCCGGTGTTTTATGTCTGGCCCCTGTCTGTACATAGTGGTTGGAAAGTATTGTTTAAACGCTTATATAATAATAATAATAATAATAATAATAATAATAATAATAATAATAATAATAATTAGTCACAGTAAATATTACAAATAAAATCTAGTGGTAATAATAATAGGTTTCGTCGAAGGAAATTATTTTAAAGTAAACGAAGCGTTGTCCGAGTTCCGAGTCACCACCTTATCAAGTGAGTGCATGGTCCCTTTCATCTTACACATAGATATGAAGTATTTAATATAAATTAGGTGTTGTGAGTGCATAGTTACTTTCATCTTACACATAGATAAGAAGTATTTTATATAAATTACGTGCTATGTGCATATTGTCTGAATACTTGCTGTCTATGCTGGATGAACGATTTTATACATGTTTTAAATGATTTAAACTGTATATGTATTTTATATCTACAAAACATGTTGGGTAAAACATGGGTAGATGAATGATGAGGGATGAATGCTGAAATAGAGGAACATTAGTAGTATGGACCTAGTGCCCTATAGGTAAACATTGGCAGCAATGGACCTAGTACCTTATAAATGAGCACTGGTAGCTGCGCCAGAATCTGTAGATGTTTTAGATCTACGATAAACATCCTAGAAGCTGTGCTCCAAGGATAGTATCGGCAGCTGTGGCTAATAGAGAACATTATAACCATGACAGTAGTGTCTAAAGGACATTACTGTCAAAAGCGCCTCACATAGAATGTCACAATTCTGGCAGCTGCGCCTAAGTGATAGAACTAGTTGCTGTGCTTGACAACAGTGTCATTGACAACGGTGGACTTCCTACCTATTCCTTAGGATAATCCTTAGGAATGAATGAACGAGAGAAATATCTGATTGTTAGGGTAGACCCTTAAGAGTAAAGAAGATAATGGGGATGGGTAATTGGGTTAACTGTTTGATGATTAAACATAATAATTATATTATTGTGGGTTGAAGACCCTATGTACTCACCAGGTTTCCCAACCTGACCCACTCAGTTTATTTATATCACAGGTGTTGATATGAAGTTAGATTACACTGAGAGATTAAGGAGTATAAATCACTAGTGATAATGAATGTAAGTTTTGTTTATGCTTATGTTTCTGTATTGACGATGACATCCCAAATGTTTTGAAATGAATAAAAATACGTTTCTTCGGAAATGCCTTGATAACCTATTTATCATGTTTTACTGGGAACAAATTCCGCAACATTTTTATTAAAAGAGGTACTCTGATTTTCATAAAGCATAAACAAAATCGGTCTTTTCTGGTCGCGAAAATGGGGATGTCACAGTTGGTATCAGAGCATTAGTTTAAGTGAACTAGGAATAAAGATTTATTTCTAGACTTAAACTTAGAAGGCTAAGCGATGATCGTGAGGAGTGTGTGTAATATATTTTAGGAACTACACCTGAATAGACACAAGCACTAGCTTAATTAGGGAAGATACATCAAATGCTTTTATGTGTTAAATGATTTGTGATGCTTTATGCTATCGTTTGATCGGATCTATGGTCTGTTGTCGACCAGATCTGGAAATTTTATGTCCTCAGGTTTCTAAATGTTTAATTACAATATTAGAACTAGCATTTAACTTTTTGGAGTAATACGGAGGAATACACGTCTAAATCTTCCTCTATCTATATTCTCGTCTAGATACACCGAACACCTGCTTTGGTGGATAGAATGTCATGATAAGGACTCATAGCAGAATGGGCAAATGGAGGAAATTAGAAGGCTTACGATAGTGAATGATACCTATTGGAAGATATTTTAAGAGTGATATCTTGCCTTTAGAATGCGTCTAATAAATAATACGTCTAGTACGGGAGAAGTTCACCTTCGATTAGAAGAAAGAAAGATTTTTGGTAGAATCCATGAAGTTATCCCATCGTCTGACATTTCCACCACCAAACCGGTTGAAACATAATTGATTATTGAAGATACGCATAGAAGAAGTCCTAGTAGAGTCTAGAGAAAATTATATGATCGTTTGGACACATTTGTATAAATTGTTTTTATGATAATAACTTGGAGAACTGCGAGACAATACTTGAGACGAGTATGAGTAATTGTGAATGGTAGTAGAGGCCTATACTACCGGAAGCACAGGACTCGCACTTGGATTAGGGAATGTCACAAGGTTACCAAGAAGCTAGTAACCAATTATGTTTTGTTCATGTCTGTCGTTACCATCATTTCGGTAATGACGAAGAAGATGATTGTTGTTCCGACCCTAGAGGTCATATCAAATCGAGTCCGACTAAGACAAGTATGTTACATAGTTCAGAGAACCAAGTTCGATGTAGCATTTGACTTAAGCCAGAATACTGAAGTGATAGATTGAGCACCGCCAGCAGTCAAGAAGTCCAAGAGTTAAATACTCGTTTGAAAGGACATAAGAGTTACGATTATTACCTAGGATGAAGAGATAACTTATGGATTCATTATACAAGCCCTGTTTTGTTGATGATTCCAGGACGTAATCATCCTAAGGGGGAGATAATTGTAACGCCCGCAGATTCGGGCTGGTCAATTTAGAAACGATGAGCGTAAAAAAAATGAATTTTTGATGGAAGAATATTTAGAAGGATTAATCTGAACCAAGTTATAGTATATGTTACAAGGGTCCCGTACATATTAAGAACGCTGAAATCCGAGCTATAATGAAGAAGTTATGGCCCGTCGAAGTTTTACGGCAAATTCGACACGACACCGCGTAACGTAAAAAATGAATTTTTGATAAACTAATTTTTAGCCTTACTAATCTAAAAAAAAGTTGTAGTATACGTTAAACCGAGAACATACAAAAAACGAACGCCCAAATCTGACTTCGTATGAGGAAGTTATGATTTTTCGAAGTTTCGGCTTAGCAGTGTACAACCCGAAATTCGAATATTAGATCGAGCGGTTTTTAGCCGACACAACCTAAATGAGAATCGAAGATCTCGTTAATAGTAGCGTAACGATAAAAAGACAGACGAAAACGGACGTCGGATGAAGAAGTTATGAATTGTTAAAGGACCAATCCTGTCCCGGCCTGTTAAAAATATAACTTTAAAAATAAAGTCAAAATTAGCCGACGGAGTCTAAACGAAAGTTGTAGGGTAGGGTCCCGCCTACGCGTGGATATAATGAACGTCAAAAACGGATTCCATATGAACGAGTTATAAAATATAATAGCATATTTACGTATTAAAATAAAATATAAATCATATATACGTATACATATATATACAAATGTATATATCATTAGAAAGGTATCGACGGCGCGGTCATTATAAGACTATTTGTTGAGTATTTTTGACATTAGTATAGTACAAAAATCGTCAAATCTATTTAAAATAGTATTATGAAGGGGTGTTTAGTTGTTTATATAACTATAAAGTCATTAAGTAATTATGGAGGGTAGTTTTTGTAAATTCAATTACTATAAATAAGAGGCTTGGGCTCTCATATTTCTTGCACCATTATCTTGATTCAAGAGTCTTTCTCTTCTTATGCCCCGAGCATTTCAGTCCCTCGTGATTCAACTTCTCTTTCTGTAGTTTTAGTATAGTAAGGTGAGCGCTGAAGCGCTGCACGAATCTTTCTTAGAAAGATTCAGCGACGAAGTTCTGCCCCTGCAGAGTCCGACTCCTAGCTAAGACCCCATTGTAAGTAAGTTATGCTTACCCTATTTTAAATATAGTTTATATTTAAAATTAGTATTGTCATTATGAACTTATAATAAATATTTGACCTATTATTATGACTTATATAAGTGTCGTTATAATATCTTTTTAACTACTCGCGGTACGGAGAATCTGGTTTAAAGGGCCACATATGGTTGTTGGATTTCAGTAGTGCTATATGCCAAAATGGTCCTGCCCTCCGGTGTTTTATGTCTGGTCCCTGTCTGTACATAGTGGTTGGAAAGTATTGTTTAAACGCTTATATAATAATAATAATAATAATAATAATAATAATAATAATAATAATAATAATTAGTCACGGTAAATATTAGACTAAAATCTAGTAGTAATAATACTAAGTTTCGTCAAAGGAAATTATTTTAAAGTAAACGAAGCGCTGTCCGAGTACCGAGTCACCACCTTATCAAGTGAGTGCATGGTCCCTTTCATCTTACACATAGATATGAAGTATTTAATACAAATTACGTGTTGTGAGTGTATAGTTACTTTCATTTTACACATAGGTATGAAGTATTTTATATAAATTACATGCTATGTGTACATATTGTCTGAATACTTGTTGTCTATGCTGGATGAACGATTTTATACATGTTTTAAATGATTTAAACTGTATATGTATTTTATATCTACAAAACATGTTGGGTAAAACATGGGTAGATGAATGATGAGGGATGAAGGCGGAAATAGAGGAACATTAGTAGTATGGACCTAGTGCCCTATAGGTAAACATTGGCAGCAATGGACCTAGTACCCTATAAATGAGCACTGATAGCTGCGCCAGAATATATAGATGTTTTAGATCTACGATAAACATCCTTGAAGCTGCGCTCCAAGGATAGTATCGGCAGCTGTGGCTAATAGAGAACATTATAACCATGACAGTAGCGTCTAAAGGACAATACTGTGAGAAATGCCTCACATAGAATGTCACAATTCTGGCAGATGTGCCTAAGTGATAGAACTAGTTACTGTGCTTGATAGCAGTGTCATTGACAACGATGGATTTCGTACCTATTCCTTAGGATAATCCTTAGGAATGAATGAATGAGAAATAGTTGATTCTTAGGGTAGACCCTTAAGAGTAAAGAAGATAAAGGGGATGGGTAATTGGGTTAACTGTTTGATGATTAAACATAATAATTATATTATTGTAGGTTGAAGACCTTATGTACTCACCAAGTTTCCCAACCTGACCCACTCAGTTTATTTATATCATAGGTGTTGATATGAAGTTAGATTACACTGAGAGATTAAGGAGATATAAATCACTAGTGATAATGAATGTAAGTTCTGTTTATGTTTATTTTTCTGTATTGACGATGACATCCCAAATGTTTTAAAATGAATAAAAATACATTTCTTCGGAAATGAGTTGATAACGTATTTATCATGTTTTACTGGGAACAAATTCCGCAACATTTTTATTAAAAGAGGTACTCTGATTTTCATAAAGCATAAGCAAAATCGGTCTTTTCTGGTCGTGAAAATTGGGATGTCACAGTTTGCGCCGTTTTTGTCGATGTGTGCCAGTTCTACAGTAATTGCAGCTGAGACTGCCGCCTGGAATGCGGACGAATCCATTTCTAGCAGGGGCGGCGGTGGTGGTGGTGTTATTGTGTTGTTTTTGCGATTGGTGTACCTTCGGGGCATTTCCTGCTATAAAGTGGGAATGATGATAAGTCTATGGAAACCCTTTGTTTTTTTAATGGTTATGATGATTCGATTGTACTTATAGTTGCAATTGTATTACATCCAATAAAAATGAAAAGATAGAACATAACAGATAACAACATCACAAACAAAACACGCATTTGTTTCATTACATGATAAAATTTTAGTACATCACACGCGAAAATTGACCATTGGAAAGGTCTACAATAAATCAAGGATATAATCTGACAACGTAACGACCTTGAGAGTAGTGTAATCACTTAAACGTAAGGTCGAACCTACATACATAGTGAAAGAAAAAGGCCAGCACCAATGCATACCCATAACAGCAAGAGGTGGGTAGGATAAGTCCTACTCATGACGAGTGATCCTTGGTGGTGCCTGGGATGAGGTAGAAGCACCCTGAATCTTGGATAGTCGGCGCTCGACAATCCGCACCCTCTCCTCCAGCGCAGCATGACGTGTCTGGTACTTCCTTACCTCTGCTCGCGCAACGGTAAGATCCTCGATGAGCTGCTCCCTCGGATAGTGGTACCTCCGAAGATCCTGAGTGCGCGAGGATGTGACCTATAGGGCAGCCCTCATCTCTCCAACCCTGTTCGATGTTATTTGGGCCAGATCACCGATGTCCGAAATCCTTTGGACCATGATGGGAAGTGCTCGGTCCGCAGGTCCTCCATGGCGAAGGTTATAAAACCCTCGCTCCATTCCGAAGGGCGGACGCTTCCCCTGGTGTCGACTCCACCTCTCCAGATCCAATGCCCAGGGGGTGTAGGGCCATTATAGCCAAATGGTGTGCCGGAACCCTCGCCATGTTGGGTGGGTTGATGACTTCGGACTCTACGTCCGAGTCACCCTCCTTCTACTCCTCATCGTCATCAATCTCCTCGTCTACCTCATCATCCTCAATCTCTTCCTCTTCAATCTCTTCCGGATCCTCCTCAGGATTCTTCTTAATCCATCCCCCATTTCCCTGGTTGGGGAAATATGGGTCTCCAGGAAAATGGAAGTCTGCCATATCGTCTGCACGACAATATATATATATATATATATATATATATATATATATATATATATATATATATATATATATAAGTACAAGAAAATAGATAGAATGTCAAAATACTCCTATAGTACTTTTATTTCTTTTAGTTTTGTTGTTAAACCCTTAAGGTTTTAAAGTTGGTAAGTTTTAGATTTGTTGTTCACCCTGATCACTCCTAAACACATGTTGGTCATATCTCAAATAAATATAGTTGATCAGGCTATATTTAACCTAAATATGATTACATAATTGTCTAAGTTTAGTGATGTCCAACTCTTCTATAGACTTTTTATTTGTTTCCATATTAAGACTCCCCTGTTAATGTAATCACGGGTAGGTTTGTTCAATTCGCGATAGTCGATGCACATGCGGAACGATCAATCATTCTTCTTCACGAACAGGACCGGTGCTCCCCAAGGCGAGAAGCTCAGTTTGATGAATCCTTTGCTTAGCAATTTGTTTAGTTAACTGGACAATTCCTGCATCTCGACTTGCGCTAGGCGGTATGGCGCTTTGGCTACGGGGTAGCCCTATGGATTAGATCGATTCGGAAATCGACCTGTCGTGCGGGCGGGACTACGGGAAGGTCTTCTGGAAATACATCAGGGAAATTGTAGACCTTTGGAATGTCCTTGATGTCTTTCACATATTTCTTTTTATCCACTACGTGAGCTAAGTAGGCGTAGTATTCCTTACGAAGATAATTTTGGGCATTGACGCAAGAGATGATTTGTAATTTCACACTAGGTTTGTCGCCGTAGACGAGGAGAGTTTCGCCACTTGGTAGATTAAGGCGAGCGGCCCTTTCATAGCACAGAATGTCAGCACGATTAGAACTTAACCAATCCATGTCAATGATGATGTCAAAGCTTTTTATTGATACATGCAATATATCGATTTTGAATGAGTGTTCGTCTAGAATGAGGGTACACCATGAGTATATGTTGTTAGTGCTCTCTGTCTTTCCATTTTCCGTTTCTATGATGTATGTGTCTTTTAGTGATTGGGGATTCTATTTTACTAATTGTTTGAATTTATGGCTAACGAAGCTCCTCTCTGCTCCACTATTGAATAATATGCATGCATATGAGTTTTTTAGGAGAAACGTACCGGTAACCAATGTGGGATCTTCCATTGCTTCATCTTGCCCTAAGGCCAAGACCCTTCCGACACTGCCATCGTTTGTGTTTTTATCTTTCGGGCAGTCCCTTTTGTAGTTCCTGGTTTCTCCACAGCCGTAGTAGGCTCGGGTTGCTCCGGCGTTGGCGGTCGGGTTAGCTTGTTGAGCAGACGCCCTGCAGAAACGGGCAGTATTCCCTTTCTTGTTGCAATTGCTGCAGTGCATCTCTCGACAAGGGCCAGTGTGATGAAAGTTGCACTTGTTACAGTTGGGGAGGCTCCCAGTGTACTGTCTCAGGGGTGTTGGAGCGGCAGTGGTAGTAGCCGCACGAACCGCCACTACTTGTTGTTTCTTGGTGTAATCTTGGGTTGTTAGTTTTTCTTGTTGTTCCAAAATTTCCTTTTGTTGTTTCCCACTTTTTCTTGCTCGGAGGTGGCCACGATGCCATGGCTGGCCCGATGGTCATTGAGTTGATGTGCCAACTGTTTGGCACTATCAAAAGTAGTTGGTTTTGAAGCCAACGCATTTCCTTGAATCTGGGGTGTTAATCCCTAAACATATTTTTCCACCTTTTTACTTTCTGGGGTGACCACCCCGGGACATAGAATGGCCAGATCGCTAAATTTGGCCGTGTAAGATGCGATGTTAGAGCCCGTCAGTTTTAGGCCCCAAAGTTCCTGTTCCAATTTCTAAACTTCGCCCCTCGGGCAATATTCTGCTAGCATAAGGTTCTTCAAATCATCCCAGCTCATTGCATTCTCCACTGGAAGAGTCAAAGACTTCACATGACCGTTCCACCAGGTAAGGGCTCGGTCAGTGAAGGTGCAAGCTGCAAATTTGACTTTGCTTGCTTCGGGGCAGGCATAAATTTCGAAGACTGATTGAGGCTTCTCGAACCATTGCATAAGGTCGATAACGCCCCCGCTTCCATTGAAGGATTTGGGTTTGCCATTTGTAAAATCTTTATAGGAACATTCCTTTGAACGCCCTTGATTGCCCCCCCTGATTGGAGGTAGTAGTAGCATTTCCCGATCCACCAGTGCCGTTTGTACCAAATTGTGACATTACAGTTGCCACGACTGTTGTTACGACAGCTCGGAACATGGCGGGGTCAAACTGTGGAGGTGGTGGTACGTTGTGGGAAGGCCTGGGATTTTTCCGCGGTGGCATAATTCTACCACAAATTTGAAAAGTTGGTAAGCCTTTAATAGTAGTGAATAGTCGGTTATTTTTGAACTAAATTTGTCTGCGTTATGTTTTGACTTTTAAAGTAATTGCAAGCAATTCATGTTGGAGAATTCATATGTTTTGAGCTCATGAATTTAATATTGACCGAGTGAAAACTTGTGGTTTGATCCATGCCAGGTCCTTCTACAACCGCTTAGTGTATGCTTGTTATGTGTAATTAAGATTGAATAGATTGTTGAATCTAATGGGTCTGCCCTAAGTCCATAACCAAACAAGGAACAGGACCTAAAGCGGAACCACCATTTCTAAACCGATAGAATCTTAATTATATACAACTTTATTGCCTATACCAAGTAGCTGTAGACTCACCATAAGCAATGCCATAGACTGTTTATGAATTTAGTGATAACGCTCCCAATGAAATATAATATGCATGCCAATTTGATTAATATGATTTTAGTACATAGAGTTCGGAAAAATTTGACCTTGATGCAGGTCTACATCACATCAATGAAAACAGAAGTTTTTGAAGGCATTAAGCTTCTTCGATTAGTGTAACCACGTAATCGCAAGATTATGCATATAAATATAAAAGAGTAGCACCAACGCATACTCATAAACCTAATCTATAAAGATTTGTGGGTAGTGTAGACCCTACTCACGACGACTAGCCCCCTGTGGTCCTTGAGACGAGATTGAGGCTCCCTGTAGTTCTGCTAACCAACGCTCGGCTATGATTACTCTCTCCTTGAGAGCCATGTGCCTTTCCTGATACTCCCTCACCTCCGCCCGTACGACGGCAAGTTCCTCAATAAGTCGGTCCCTGGGATAATGATCTCTTTCCAAGTTTCGAGTGCGCGCGTTGGTGACTTCCGCAACAACACTCAGCTTCCGAACTCGATTTTCCATTTCCCTATTCTAGCCTCCAAGGTTCGTGATTTGTTGGATCACCACTGGGAGGGATTTTTCAGTCGGTCCTCTGTGGTTGAGGTCATAGTAACCTCGTTGATCGCAAATGGTGATCGTTGTCGCTGATGACGACTCCACCTCTCGATTTCTGATGCCCAATGGGGCTCAGGTCCGTTGTAGCCAAAACGGTTCGCGGGAACCCTGGCCATGTATGGAGGGTTTATGATCTCCAGCTCCTTTTCCGATTCCTCTTCATCTTCTTCTTCCTCCAGTTCTTCTTCAAATTCTTCCTCTTCGGTTCTTCTTCTTCAACTTCTTCGGGGTCTTCATTGGGATCTTCCTCAGGTTCTTCTTCTATCCAACCACCGTTTCCCTGGTTCAGCAAGTAGGGGTCTCCTGGTAAGTAGAATCCTGCCATGACGTTTGTGTGAGAATAGGGGTGTAAGAGGAACATAATAAATCTAGAAATATGGTGCTATAGCCAGATAAAATACTCCTATGGTATTTTAAACGTTTTTTTATTCCTAGATCAATTCTTGTATGGGTGTTGTCAGGTTGATAGACTTGTTGCCCACTATGACTCTCCCCTGGCATATGCTAGTCACTTCTCGGACAAATATACTTGATTACATGTCCCAAGGCATAATCATAGTGTACAACTCATCCATTTTTACTTTTCCTGTCTTTCCTAGATGCGACACTACACCAGTATGCATGCATATACCTATACTCTTTTATAAAAATACTGTTATATTTTTAAAAGTATAGATGTTTGAAAAATGTTTAGTCAGAGAATTTTAGTCCCATTGTGTTTATAGTTTGTATATCTTATGCGGTTCGATATACTTAGTTCAGTATAAATAATGCTCTGATACCAATCTGTCACACCCCCAAACCAAGGATGGTGGAAATGCCCGGGGGTGGAGTACTTCATGTATAGTATCATAACAACGGGTATAATAGTGATCAAAGTAAATACAAGCATCATAAATGTAATCGAGAATGTTACATGGTTTCATGAGTTCCATGTTTCAAAATCGATTACAATATAATGATAAAAGAGTTTGATCTAACGCCGAAGCCTTCCATCCTCAAAAGCTGGTAGTCACCTGTTTTTATTGATTACATGAGAATACAAGTAGATTTTGAAAAAGTGTCAACGATTACGTTAGTGAGTGCATAAGATTTTGTATATAGAGTTGAAAACCTTTCTTTGTAAATGTAATGTATGCACAAGAAAAATCCAATATTTTCCTTATAAAATGAGTTGCAGTCTTAAGACCCAAAGACCAAAATGTACAAGTATTTTACCATACATATAAGAGTGTAAGCAGTTTTATAAAACCCATTCTGAATATAAAGATTCCCGTAAACTATGTGTATTGTTATTTCCCTATGTGAGTTATTATAACCATACTGATTGACATAGTAACCTGTGACGACGTTCTTCATGCGTCGGAATGTTATGACATTTGTCACCCCAGACCTGTCGGTCTAGCTGTTGCATGAAGCTAAGATGTGGGTTGTCAATCCCAATATAGATCTATATACAAGTATCACACTCTCCCTACAAGAGACTCTGGTTATAACTACAGGATTTTAAACAGTACTCTAGGAGTACAATGAAGTAGTGCCTCACAACCGGATTTAACGAGTTTATGTGTAGTATAATTAAAAATCCTTTTTGGTAGTAGGAATATAACCTTCCTTAGTAAGTTTATAGAGTTGATGTAACATAAACTATACCTATTATAGCTTATCATGAATGTATGTAGTAATGAAAAACCCATTTCTAGTGAGAATTGAACCTTTTCCTAGTGAATAGTAATTTAGTAAATCATAAACTATACTTATTATAGTTCATCTTGTATGTTTGTAATTACTAAGAACCCTTATAGTGAATGAGTATTTCTGTTATTTAAGTGTAACTTAACAGAAAACACAAGTAAATATGTAGTCATCATAGGTAAATACTGTTGGATTAGTGTCTAAGTCCATAACTATTTTGGTATGTACTTGACCCGATGGGGCATGGTCCTTTTGGGTTGCCTTCACCAAAGCAACTTGATAGGATGAATTATGGAGAGAAAGGATTAAATATGATTTATTAATATATTATGGGAATAATATATTAAAGGAGAAATCATATTGTTTAATTAATATTAGTCAATAATTAATTGGTAATTAGTTTTGTGACTAAAAGAGATTAATTAAACTTAAGGGACTGGAATTGTAATTATAAGATAATTGGAATTTGGGCCATGGATTGCCTTTTATTATAAGGTGGACGAATTCTATGGGGGAAGCCCATATGAAATCGTCCAAGGCCTTATGGAAAGGCCTCCATGGGTTGCTTAGGGCTTAAGCATCCAAATTAGGGTTTCCTTGTTAGATAACCCTAATAGCCTCACTATATATAGAACCCTTAAGGCTCAAAAACGTGGGGAACTTCTTTTCTAGGGTTAGAACACGGTTTTGGCAGCCTCCATCCTCTCTCCTCTTCATCCTCTTGCTTATGGTGTTTGTGAGCCATTAGAGGAGTGACACTTGTGACTCTAAGCCTTCCAAAGTCAATTCAAGGAGGAATTGGGATTGTTATTACTACATAACAATCAAGGTAATATCATAAACCTAATTATATGTTAATATTGATTTCCATATGCTAGAATTAGGGTTTATAGTCTTGGATTCAAAGCATGTACAATAGAGAAACGTAGATCCAAGCATTAGGGTTTGTATGAGCACATAGGATGTCTTATGACCAAAACCCATCAGTGGTATCAGAGCCTAGCTATGTTTCAATTGTATTGATGCATTGTATAACTAAAAAATTCGATTTTTGGTGTTCTGCTTGATGGACTCGGTGAGTCCTTGTAACAGCCCGGATTTCCAGGTATCTTTATTGTTTATGATTTTGGTGTTTTGAGAGGGGACTCGGCGAGTTCGAGCTCGGACTCGCCGAGTAGGGACGCGATTCTGGACGCGGGATTCGCCTGGACTTGGCGAGTCCAGGATATGGACTCGGCGAGTCCGCGCTGTTTAATGAAACCCTAATTTCTCGGGTTTGGGACCTATTTAAAGGGCCTTATGGCCGTCATTTGTACCCAGCAGTCCATAGAGAGAAACCCTAGGGTGCTTTAGCAATTTGAGAGAGAGAGGAAGCATTTCTTGACCTTTGTGTGTTGTTTAGCAAAGAAGAGGGAGGTTCTAGCCAAGAGGAAGCAAAGGAGGTTGCTATTCTGTGGATTTGAAGCTTAGACCATCGATCTAAAGGTATGATTTCGGCTCATCTTCTGTTTTGTGAAGTATATTTGGATTTAGGGTTTCTTGTGGCCTTTGTTGGGTTGATTTGATGGCCAAATAGTCCCTTTCTAGTGATGAGGCTTTGGATCTGGATCCATAGAGGTCCAGAGAGCCTCATTCATCAAGCTTTATGAAGAACAATGGAGGTTATGACCTTGAGTTGTGATATTTGTTGATAATTCTTCATATATGGACATATAGAGGTTGTACGTACACCAAGTTTGGGGCTTTACGTGGTGAATCAGTCTAGGAAGGCCAGATCTATGAATTGATGGAACAGATCTGACCTTAGAAGCGAGTTTGAGTGATTGCATGGCATGGACTCGCCGAGTCCGATGAGCAGACTCGGCGAGTAGCTTGAAGATTGCCTTAGATCGGCCAGTGAGTGGTCCAGTCGAGTCATGGGTTGACTCAGTGAGTCAGGGCGAGTTAGGGAAGGGTGGTCAAAGTGGACTGAGTCGAGCTGGGACTCGCCGAGTTGTTCTTGAGACTCGGCGAGTTGAGTCGGGGTGGCCCCGCGATTCTTCCAGGTGGAACTCGTCGAGTCAGGGGGGAGTACTCGACGTGTAAGAAGGGAATCCTAGAGAGTTGGTGAAAACGTCTAGACTCGCCGAGTTGCCCTTGTGCACTCGCCGAGTCCGGTCAAAGTTGACCGTTGACCGTTGACCAGAGTCGACCTGTGCTGACTTCTTAGGGATAGTCAACCTTAGAGATAAAAAGTGTTAATTAGAGACATATGATGTTATAGGAGGATTATAGCTCGGAGGATCGGGCACAAGGGATTTCAGAATTTGTGAGTCATCGAGATACGCGAGGTGAGTCTTCTCACTATACTTTACCTTGAATAGGTAACCAGAGTTATGTGACGGAGTATTGTATGTTATGTATGCTTTATGTTGTACTGCATTATTTCTATGTGATTATGATGTGCATGTTTACAGAGTTGGAACCGGAAGGTTCCTAGAGTTAGATCCTGAGGGTTCACAGAGTTTGGGTGCACGGACCCATAGAGTTATAGCCTCGAGTGGCTAATATGTGTTTTATGTGTGGTATTTTGGGGAACTCACTAAGCTTTGTGCTTACAGTATTAGTGTTGTTGTTTCAGGTGCTAGCGATGACCGTGGGAAGGCGCCGGCTTGATCCGTACACACGCATGGGATTTTGTTATACTTGTGATCTTGGGATTTTGTATAATGTGAATTGAGATTTAAACCTGATGTTTTTATGAAGAGTTAAGGGGAAATGTTTTTATAAATTGTGAAAAATTATTTGAAATTTACGGTGTTACAAGTTGGTATCAGAGCCTTGGTTTGAGGGATTCGAGTACACCTTCGGGCGTATTTGAACTCAAACTGAGGATTTGAGATGTATTTTCAAAAAGAGTAAAAGATTTTTGAAAAACGCAGAGCAAGAGATGTGTGTACGATCAGTCAGCGCCCGAACGGTGATTTCGCAAAATACCTTTATATTATGTGATATTGATATTGATATGATGTATCTGCATGCTAGAGTAGGCTAGGTATTGCTATTAGGACTAGAGTGGCTTGATTTGTGATGCCTTAGCCTAGGGAGAGGTGAGCTGCTATGAGATGCTTGAGAGTGAGTAGGTAGCAGCGAGGGGCTTATGAGAGATCTATTAGAGAGTGGTCTACGCATGATAGAGTACTTAGGACTTGGGATCCGAAGAGGAGGACTTGGGGTGTATTATGGTGCGGTGCGGACAGTAGTATTGGGCCCGTACTACTGAAAGCACCGGAGCGGTGTGCAGCCCAAGTAAGAATCTTTGGAATACCAAGAATCAAGGAAGAAAGAGTTGTCGAGTGTGAGTATGCTCGTGTGGATTCTGATTTTCGTATGTTGTATTTCAGAGGTAGATCATGGTGAGGACACGTTTGATGCCCGAGAGCAGTGGTACCAGTGAGGAGGAGATCCGCCGGATCATCCAGGACGAGGTGGCTGCGGCCATCAGGGCAGAGATACCGGAGATGTTTGGGTCTATAAAGACCACACTGATTGAGACATTTGATGAGCGTTATGCCGCTCTTTCTGAGGCTGCTGCTGCAGCGGCTACCGCAGCGATTGCTACTGCGAGGCCGCAAGGTGGTGATGCGTTGCTATTCTGCGAGTTTAGCAACACGAAACCACCAGAGTTTGATGGGACTCAGGATCCGGTGGTAGCTATGAGGTGGATATCTGATATTGAGGGGTGTTTCTTCACTTGCTCGTCTCCTGAGCATTTGAAGGTTCGGTTCGCGTTGAACCAACTTCGCTTGGGAGCGATGGACTGGTGGAAGTTTGTGACGGCGCATTATACGCCTGCTGAGCTTGCGGCAGTGACCTGGGAGAGGTTCACTGTCATGTTCCGAGATGAGTACGTTCCCCAGGCGGAGAGGGAACGTTTGGCACAGGAGTTTCTGACCCTCAAGCAGGGTACTGAGTCAGTTACATCGATCACGAGGATGTTCCATGAGAGGGCGATGTTATGCCCTGAGCACGTGTCCACTGAGCAGGCACGTATGAGCCGCTACTTGAGCATTTTGAGGCGGGATATTCGGGAGTTCGCTGCGAACTCCTCGTCCCGGACATTTGCTGAGCTTCAGGCAAATGCCCGGAAGAGGGAGATTGAGCTTGAGACTCAGGCCAGGGAGGAGGCGGAGTCTCAGGGGAGGGATCGGCGACCGGCACAGTCTCAGCCGGCAGCCAAGCGGGCCAAGCCCGCTGATCCCAAACCAGGGAGCCAGAAGGGCCGCACTTGCGGGAAGTGCGGCAAGGGTCATGATGGAGTCTGCCGAGCGGGATCTTGCTACAAATGTGGCAAGGAGGGGCATATGGCCAAGGACTGCCCCAAGGGGTTTGCAGTGTGTTTTCACTGCAACCAGACCGGACACCGGAAGGCCGAGTGTCCGCAGTTGCGCGGAGCATCTCAGGGATCTGCTCCTGCCGCCATCAGAGCTACAGAGAGTCGGCCTGTGAAGGTCGAAGCACCGAGAGCTCGAGGGAGAGCTTTCCAGCTGACTGCGGAGGAGGTCCGCGCTGCGCCCGATGTTGTGGCTGGTATGTTTCCTTTCATGTATTTATTTTGATGTTGAGATATTATGCTTATATTATGTTATGTGTAGGTACTTTTCTTGTGAACTCTGTACCTGCTTTAGTGTTATTTGACTCGGGTGCGAGTCGGTCTTTTGTATCTTTGGCCTTCAGTCAGCATATCAGTGTTAGCCGTGAGGCATTGAGTCGGCTTCTGAGAGTTTCCATAGCAGACGATAGAGTGATTTGTGCCACGGAGGTTCTCCGGGGATGTGTATTAGAGATTTTCGGGGTTGAGTTTCCGATTGATCTGATTCCTATTGCGATGGGTGATGTCTGTGTCATTGTGGGCATGGACTGGTTGAGCCGATTCGGCGCGGTTATCGACTGTGAGCATCAGCTGGTGACCGTACGAAACCCTAGTAGGGGAGTTCTTTCAGTGTACGGCGAGGGTACACGTTCAGGATCAGCTTTTTGTTCGGCCACTAGGGCGAGGCAGTGTCTACAGCAGGGCTGTAAGGGTTTTGTGGCGTATGTGATGGATACGCGGGTGGCTTCCGAGAGACCGAGTCCAGTTGAGGAGGTTCCGGTGGCGCGTGGGTTTCCAGATGTTTTTCCCGAGGAGTTACCGGGTGTGCCTCCTGTGAGGCAAGTGGAGTTCAGTATTGATTTGGTCCCGGGGGCCGCGCCTATCGCTAAGGTGCCTTATCGTCTTGCACCTCCAGAGATGCAAGAGTTATCCTCGCAGCTTCAGGAGCTGCTGGGGAAGGGGTTTATTCGGCCGAGCAGCTCACCGTGGGGAGCGCCTATCCTGTTCGTCAGGAAGAAGGATGGTTCACACCGGATGTGCATTGACTACCGGGAGTTGAACAAGCTGACGGTCAAGAACCGTTACCCGTTACCGAGGATCGACGATTTATTCGATCAGTTGCAGGGAGCATCTTGGTTCTCCAAGATAGATTTGAGGTCGGGATATCATCAGGTGAGAGTGCGGGATGAGGACGTCCAGAAGACAGCGTTCAGGACGCGATATGGGCATTATGAGTTTGTGGTGATGCCTTTTGGGCTCACCAATGCCCCGGCTGTGTTCATGGATCTCATGAACAGGGTATGCAGGCCGATGTTGGATCGGTCGGTGATTGTATTTATCGATGACATTCTGGTATATTCGAGATCTAGAGAGCAGCATGAGGAGCATTTGAGGGAGGTCCTTGCGGTTTTGAGATCGGAGAAGCTTTATGCAAAGTTCTCCAAGTGTGATTTCTGGTTGCGGGAGGTCCAATTCCTTGGACATCTTGTTAACCAGGAAGGGATTCTGGTCGATCCGGCCAAGGCTGAGGCAGTGATGAGTTGGGAGGTGCCGAAGTCACCATCTGAGATCAGGAGTTTCCTTGGGTTGGCAGGGTATTATCGGAGATTTATCAAGGATTTCTCCAAGATCGCAGTACCACTCACCAGGTTGACCCGTAAGGGTGTTGTGTTCTCATGGGGTCCCGAGCAGTAGACCTCCTTTGAGACACTTCGCCAAAGGTTGTGCGAAGCCCCGATATATTGGGCCATTTCGTGTGATTGCGAGGGTAGGCCGGGTAGCCTATCGTTTGGAGTTGCCAGCAGAGTTGGGGCAGATCCACGACACTTTTCATGTGTCGCAATTGAGGAAATGTATAGCCGATGAGTCGGCAGTGGTTCCATTAGAGGATATTCAAGTGGATGCGAGCCTGAATTCTGCCAAGAGGCCAGTGGCCATCAGAGATCGGAAGATCAAGGTTCTGAGGAACAAGGAGGTACCTCTGGTGTTGGTTCAGTGGCAACACCGGAAGGGATCAGAGGTGACCTGGGAGTCGGAGCGCGAGATGCGGGTGGCAGCATCCAGAGCTATTTTCAGAGCGAGACTTCGAGGGCGAAGTCTAGTTCTAGTGAGGGAGAATTGTAACAGCCCGGATTTCCAGGTATCTTTATTGTTTATGATTTTGGTGTTTTGAGAGGGGACTCGGCGAGTTGGAGCTCAGACTCGCCGAGTAGGGATGCGATTCAGGACGCGGGATTCGCCTGGACTCGGCGAGTCCAGGATATGGACTCGGCGAGTCCGCGTTGTTTAATGAAACCCTAATTTCTCGGGTTTGGGACCTATTTAAAGGGCCTTATGGCCGTCATTTGTACCCAGCAGTCCATAGAGAGAACCCCTAGGGTGCTTTAGCGATTTGAGAGAGAGAGGAAGCATTTCTTGACCTTTGTGTGTTGTTTAGCAAAGAAGAGGGAGGTTCTAGCCAAGAGGAAGCAAAGGAGGTTTCTATTCTGTGGATTTGAAGCTTAGACCATCGATCTAAAGGTATGATTTCGGCTCATCTTCTGTTTTGTGAAGTATATTTGGATTTAGGGTTTCTTGTGGCCTTTGTTGGGTTGATTTGATGGCCAAATAGTCCCTTGCTAGTGATGAGGCTTTGGATCTGGATCCATAGAGGTCCAGAGAGCCTCATTCATCAAGCTTTATGAAGAACAATGGAGGTTATGACCTTGAGTTGTGATATTTGTTGATAATTCTTCATATATGGACATATAGAGGTTGTACGTACACCAAGTTTGGGGCTTTACGTGGTGAATCAGTCTAGGAAGGCCAGATCTATGAATTGATGGAACAGATCTGACCTTAGAAGCGAGTTTGAGTGATTGCATGGCATGGACTCGCCGAGTCCGATGAGCAGACTCGGCGAGTAGCTTGAAGATTGCCTTAGATCGGCCAGTGAGTGGTCCAGTCGAGTCATGGGTTGACTCAGTGAGTCAGGGCGAGTTAGGGAAGGGTGGTTAAAGTGGACTGAGTCGAGCTGGGACTCGCCGAGTTGTTCTTGAGACTCGGCGAGTTGAGTCGGGGTGGCCCCGCGATTCTTCCAGGTGGAACTCGTCGAGTCAGGGGGGAGTACTCGACGTGTAAGAAGGGAATCCTAGAGAGTTGGTGAAAACGTCTAGACTCGCCGAGTTGCCCTTGTGCACTTGCCGAGTCCGGTCAAAGTTGACTGTTGACCGTTGACCAGAGTCGACCTGTGCTGACTTCTTAGGGATAGTCAACCTTAGGGATAAAAAGTGTTAATTAGAGACATATGATGTTATAGGAGGATTATAGCTCGGAGGATCGGGCACGAGGGATTTCAGAATTTGTGAGTCATCGAGATACGCGAGGTGAGTCTTCTCACTATACTTTACCTTGAATAGGTAACCAGAGTTATGTGACGGAGTATTGTATGTTATGTATGCTTTATGTTGTACTGCATTATTTCTATGTGATTATGATGTGCATGTTTACAGAGTTGGAACCGGAAGGTTCCTAGAGTTAGATCCTGAGGGTTCACAGAGTTTGGGTGCACGGACCCATAGAGTTATAGCCTCGAGTGGCTAATATGTGTTTTATGTGTGGTATTTTGGGGAACTCACTAAGCTTTGTGCTTACAGTATTAGTGTTGTTGTTTCAGGTGCTAGCGATGACCGTGGGAAGGCGCCGGCTTGATCCGTACACACGCATGGGATTTTGTTATACTTGTGATCTTGGGATTTTGTATAATGTGAATTGAGATTTACACCTGATGTTTTTATGAAGAGTTAAGGGGAAATGTTTTTATAAATTGTGAAAAATTATTTGAAATTTACGGTGTTACAAGTTGGTATCAGAGCCTTGGTTTGAGGGATTCGAGTACACCTTCGGGCGTATTTGAACTCAAACTGAGGATTTGAGATGTATTTTCAAAAAGAGTAAAAGATTTTTGAAAAACGCAGAGCAAGAGATGTGTGTACGATCAGTCAGCGCCCGAACGGTGATTTCCCAAAATACCTTTATATTATGTGATATTGATATTGATATGATGTATCTGCATGCTAGAGTAGGCTAGGTATTGCTATTAGGACTAGAGTGGCCTGATTTGTGATGCCTTAGCCTAGGGAGAGGTGAGTTGCTATGAGATGCTTGAGAGCGAGTAGGTAGCAGCGAGGGGCTTATGAGAGATCTATTAGAGAGTGGTCTACACATGATAGAGTACTTAGGACTTGGGATCCGAAGAGGAGGACTTGGGGTGTATTCTGGTGCGGTGCGGACAGTAGTATTGGGCCCGTAGTACTGAAAGCACCGGAGCGGTGTGCAGCCCAAGTAAGAATCTTTGGAATACCAAGAATCAAGGAGGAAAGAGTTGTCGAGTGTGAGTATGCTCGTGTGGATTCTGATTTTCGTATGTTGTATTTCAGAGGTAGATCATGGTGAGGACACGTTTGATGCCCGAGAGCAGTGGTACCAGTGAGGAGGAGATCCGCCGGATCATCCAGGAGGAGGTGGCTGCGGCCATCAGGGCAGAGATACCGGAGATGTTTGGGTCTCTAAAGACCACACTGATTGAGACATTTGATGAGCGTTATGCCGCTCTTTCTGAGGCTGCTGCTGCAGCGGCTACCGCAGCGATTGCTGCTGCGAGGCCGCAAGGTGGTGATGCGTTGCTATTCCGCGAGTTCAGCAACACGAAACCACCAGAGTTTGATGGGACTCAGGATCCGGTGGCAGCTATGAGGTGGATATCTGATATTGAGGGGTGTTTCTTCACTTTCTCGTCTCCTGAGCATTTAAAGGTTCGGTTCGCGCTGAACCAACTTCGCTTGGGAGCGCGAAGGACTGGTGGAAGTTTGTGAGGGCGCATTATACGCCTGCTGAGCTTGCGGCAGTGACCTGGGAGAGGTTCACTGTCATGTTCCGAGATGAGTACGTTCCCCATGTGGAGAGGGAACGTTTGGCACAGGAGTTTCTGACCCTCAAGCAGGGTACTGAGTCAGTTACAGCGATCACGAGGATGTTCCATGAGAGGGCGATGTTCTGCCCTGAGCACGTGTCCACTGAGCAGGCACGTATGAGCCGCTACTTGAGCATTTTGAGGCGGGATATTCGGGAGTTCGCTGCGAACTCCTCGTCCCGGACATTTGCTGAGCTTCAGGCAAATGCCCGGAAGAGGGAGATTGAGCTTGAGACTCAGGCCAGGGAGGAGGCGGAGTCTCAGGGGAGGGATCGGCGACCGGCACAGTCTCAGCCGGCAGCCAAGCGGGCCAAGCCCGCTGATCCCAAACCAGGGAGCCAGAAGGGCCGCACTTGCGGGAAGTGCGGCAAGGGTCATGATGGAGTCTGCCGAGCGGGATCTTGCTACAAATGTGGCAAGGAGGGGCATATGGCCAAGGACTGCCCCAAGGGGTTTGCAGTGTGTTTTCACTGCAACCAGACCGGACACCGGAAGGCCGAGTGTCCGCAGTTGCGCGGAGCATCTCAGGGATCTGCTCCTGCCGCCATCAGAGCTACAGAGAGTCGGCCTGTGAAGGTCCAAGCACCGAGAGCTCGAGGGAGAGCTTTCCAGCTGACTGCGGAGGAGGTCCGCGCTGCGCCCGATGTTGTGGCTGGTATGTTTCCTTTCATGTATTTATTTTGATGTTGAGATATTATGCTTATATTATGTTATGCGTAGGTACTTTTCTTGTGAACTCTGTACCTGCTTTAGTGTTATTTGACTCGGGTGCGAGTCGGTCTTTTGTATCTTTGGCCTTTAGTTAGCATATCAGTGTTAGCCGTGAGGCATTGAGTCGGCCTCTGAGAGTTTCCATAGCTGACGATAGAGTGATTTGTGCCATGGAGGTTCTCCGGGGATGTGTATTAGAGATTTTCGGGGTTGAGTTTCCGATTGATCTGATTCCTATTGCGATGGGTGATGTCTATGTCATTGTGGGCATGGACTGGTTGAGCCGATTCGGCGCGGTTATCGACTGTGAGCATCAGCTGGTGACCGTACGAAACCCTAGTAGGGGAGTTCTTTCAGTGTACGGCGAGGGTACACGTTCAGGATCAGCTTTTTGTTCGGCCACTAGGGCGAGGCAGTGTCTACAGCAGGGCTGTAAGGGTTTTGTGGCGTATGTGATGGATACGCGGGTGGCTTCCGAGAGACCGAGTCCAGTTGAGGAGGTTCCGGTGGCGCGTGGGTTTCCAGATGTTTTTCCCGAGGAGTTACCGGGTGTGCCTCCTGTGAGGCAAGTGGAGTTCAGTATTGATTTGGTCCCGGGGGCCGCGCCTATCGCTAAGGTGCCTTATCGTCTTGCACCTCCAGAGATGCAAGAGTTATCCTCGCAGCTTCAGGAGCTGCTGGGGAAGGGGTTTATTCGGCCGAGCAGCTCACCGTGGGGAGCGCCTATCCTGTTCGTCAGGAAGAAGGATGGTTCACACCGGATGTGCATTGACTACCGGGAGTTGAACAAGCTGACGGTCAAGAACCGTTACCCGTTACCGAGGATCGACGATTTATTCGATCAGTTGCAGGGAGCATCTTGGTTCTCCAAGATAGATTTGAGGTCGGGATATCATCAAGTGAGAGTGCGGGATGAGGACGTCCAGAAGACAGCGTTCAGGACGCGATATGGGCATTATGAGTTTGTGGTGATGCCTTTTGGGCTCACCAATGCCCCGGCTGTGTTCATGGATCTCATGAACAGGGTATGCAGGCCGATGTTGGATCGGTCGGTGATTGTATTTATCGATGACATTCTGGTATATTCGAGATCTAGAGAGCAGCATGAGGAGCATTTGAGGGAGGTCCTTGCGGTTTTGAGATCGGAGAAGCTTTATGCAAAGTTCTCCAAGTGTGATTTCTGGTTGCGGGAGGTCCAATTCCTTGGACATCTTGTTAACCAGGAAGGGATTCTGGTCGATCCGGCCAAGGTTGAGGCAGTGATGAGTTGGGAGGTGCCGAAGTCACCATCTGAGATCAGGAGTTTCCTTGGGTTGGCAGGGTATTATCGGACATTATGTATTAAGAATCTAGGAGTTTCCTTGAGTTGTTCTTGAGACTCGGCGAGTTGAGTCAGGGTGGCCCTGCGATTCTTCCAGGTGGAACTCGTCGAGTCAGGGGGGAGTACTCGACGTGTAAGAAGGGAATCCTAGAGAGTTGGTGAAAACGTCTAGACTCGCCGAGTTGCCCTTGTGCACTCGCCGAGTCCGGTCAAAGTTGACCGTTGACCGTTGACCAGAGTCGACATGTGCTGACTTCTTAGGGATAGTCAACCTTAGGGATAAAAAGTGTTAATTAGAGACATATGATGTTATAGGAGGATTATAGCTCGGAGGATCGGGCACGAGGGATTTCAGAATTTGTGAGTCATCGAGATACGCGAGGTGAGTCTTCTCACTATACTTTACCTTGAATAGGTAACCAGAGTTATGTGACGGAGTATTGTATGTTATGTATGCTTTATGTTGTACTGCATTATTTCTATGTGATTATGCTGTGCATGTTTACAGAGTTGGAACCGGAAGGTTCCTAGAGTTAGAACCTGAGGGTTCACAGAGTTTGGGTGCACGGACCCATAGAGTTATAGCCTCGAGTGGCTAATATGTGTTTTATGTGTGGTATTTTGGGGAACTCAATAAGCTTTGTGCTTACAGTGTTAGTGTTGTTGTTTCAGGTGCTAGCGATGACCGTGGGAAGGCGCCGGCTTGATCCGTACACACGCATGGGTTTTTGTTATACTTGTGATCTTGGGATTTTGTATAATGTGAATTGAGATTTAAACCTGATGTTTTTATGAAGAGTTAAGGGGAAATGTTTTTATAAATTGTGAAAAATTATTTGAAATTTACGGTGTTACAGTCCCACTGTGGACTCGGCGAGTTGGCCCTACTCGGCGAGTTCCAGAGGGTGACTTGGCGAGTCGGTGCGTTAGACAGAGGTATATTCGGGATTTCTTGCTGTTTTTTTCTTATGGATGGTTACCTTATCATGTTAGATCAATATCAATCCGATTATATGATATATTTGACTATATTTTTGATCTAATTGAAGATATTTATCAATTAATAAGATAATTGTTTCCTTATAAGATAATTGATTAATTATTTTGAGTAAATTGATAAATTATTTTGCAAGAAATCATTAAATAAATCAAATATGGATAATTATGTAATTAAATGTTAATTTAGATTATTTGTTATTTGATCCTTGTTGTTATGAAAAGTTTCATATTTTGCCCTTTAGGTTTATAGTTTAAATTTGAACCCAAAAGTTTTGTTGTTTTGAAATTTAAATAGTTAAAACCCAAATGTTTTGAAAAAGGTTTCAAAACTTGCCCTCAAGTTTTGGAATTTAAATTTTGATTAAATGGTTTAATTTTGATGTATATTTAAATTCTAAACCCTAATATGTTGAAATGTTTCAAAACTTTCCCTCAAGTTTTGGAATTTAAAAGTTGATTAAAAGTTTAATTATGAATGTTAAATTCTAAAACTCTAGTATAGTTTTGAAAAAGTTCAAATCACACCCTTATGGTTTTATTAATTAATTAAGGTGTATAATTAAAAGAGGTTTAATAAATCCATAAAAGTTTAGGTTTACAATTTAATTGAATTAAAAGTATAATTGTTAAATTTAACCACCTAATATTTTAAAAGTGTAAAATACACCCTATACTATATATAACATTAAAAGTCTATCATTATATATATATATATATATATATATATATATATATATATATATATATATATATATATGAGTAAAAGTCAGTCTTACCGTTAGTAGGCCTCATTCACGAAGCTGGTCTATGAGGGGTGTTTAAGGAAATTGCCTATAAAATGGCGATTGAATGGGTATCCACTCTTACCCACCGCACTCTTGACTAGTGGAGGGTCGTTAGCCGAACAGGTAGGATAGGACGAAACCTTCCATTATAAGTATAATGAAGTATAAAAGTAACTTAATTTTTTCATAAAATTCCCAATCTTAGTTACTTAGGCAAAAGTGAATTGATGCAATTCCATGGAATTACACTTTGTGCCCTTGCGAAGACGTTAGTGGAGCGTGTGTGGTTTACCGACACACTAAATGGTTCTAAGCAAAGGTAGCAAAGGGTGAGTCAATGTTTGTCATAGTTAGGTGGAGCGTGTGTGGTTTACCGGCACATCGAATAGGTGATTGTAACATGTGAGGGCACCATGTAAGTTTGCATGGTTATTCACACCCGCTTTGTGATCCTCGGCATCCCAGTCACAAACAAGAGGGGCATATCGAGATTTAAACATGCCATTGAAAGTTCAATGAATCTCAAAGGATCTAGGAGTTTTCATAGATTTAAAAATTAATTTTCCTTTTCGTTTTTTATGGTGGAAATTAGTGAATCGTCATTCACTTACCTTCAAATATTCTGCAATTAGGGTTACGGCATCCCTCTCCCGAGTTGTAGAATATTGTGTTGGGTACTAGCCTTAGTATCTCATTTGGGTGATTTACTAAGGACTCAATCAATCAACTAACTTGAATTCGTTTTCTCCCGTTTTGTAGATGTCAGAGTTCGACAACTATGGTTTTCCCAAATCCCGTGGAACAAGCCTTCCACATGAAGATGATATTCCACGATTCGATCGAGGAACAAGAGATCATGCTTCACTTCCTCCTCCTCCTCCTCCTCAAATTATTCTCCCTAACCCACAAGTTCAAAGGCTTGAAAAGTTCAAGATCACTCAAGCCCTTTTGGCAAGTAAACATAAAGAAGGAAAGCCGGTGTGTGCACACGTCCTAGGGATGAAGTCACACATTGATAGGTTAAGAATGTTGGGATCCGTTGTCTGTGAGGAAATGGCTGTTGATTGGGTTCTTCAGTCACTTCCTAACTCATATAGTGAGTTCGTAAGAGAGTACTATATGATGAACTACAACGTGAACCTTATAGATCTCACCTATATGCTTGTTGCTGCTGAATCCGCAATGGTTTGGCGCAATAGAAAAGCAAAGTTGATTGGTGAATCTGCCTTTAAGATCTCTATGGATATAGACAATGGCAATGAAAGACATGCTATGATCGAAAAGTTTGATCATAAGAGAAAGGCTATGTCTAAAGTAGTTCCATGTCATGTTCCAAAAGAGTCAATTTGCTTTTATTGCCAAGAGAAAAGGGCATTGGAGACGAAGCTGCCCCATTTACCTAAGAGATCTAAGAGATGGGAGAGTTGAAACATATGGCTCTAATATAGGTAAAATCCAATGACTAACTCTTTTAAGCTTCTATCCTAGATTCTTAATACATAATGTGATAAGATTACAATTGGTGTTATGTAGGATCGAAGAAAAGAAAGGGAGCTTAAAGGAAGAAGTGAGCAGAATCTAACCATGAAGGAATGGATTTCGATCGCATTTCTCGAAGATTAGATTCTTAAGCTACTATTTAGAGTTAGAGCCAGATTGCTAAGAAAGATGTATTAGCATAAGTTTTCAATGAATTGCATTGTAAGGACAAATTTTTCCGCAATAAAATAAATTTTGATTTTAAATTTCATTTATTTATCCTTGCAATGGCGTGTATGAAAATTGATGTTAAAATGTTTCTATTGTTAGCAAAATGGAGTTGATTCTTAATTATGTTATTTATGGAAAGTCGAGAGTTTACCAAATAGGGAGAGTTTTCTCATCGCCCAAGTTCAATTGGACAGAAACTTGGAATCATGCAACTTGGTGGCACGATGAATGAGAAGTTTCATATTTGGACTAATTCATTGACAAAGTGTCAAGTGAAGGACTTGGAGATCGAATACACAAAGTTGCGTAAAAGTCCACCATAAGAGTAACAAAATATTCGTCATGATTTACTAAAAGTTTAGTAAATATGATTATACTTATAAGATTAAGTGTATTTCTGAATTGATTGAAAGGTTTAAATCAATAGCAGAACGAATAAGAAGAATCAAGTAGGCAGAAAGATAAAAAATTTCTCCATTCTAAGAAGAAGGGAGAGTACCTTTTATGCTTTATGATAGGTCTTAATGATTAAGAACCATATCTCAATTGATCCTCTAAGTGAGTCTTAGTACAATTGTATGTTTAGGAAGAGGAATCAAGGGTTGAAGAAATGGTTAAATCAATAAGTCAATCATACTTCGTTCCAAAACAAGTCTTACAGTTAAGATTGCGACATTGAGTGAAAAGTATTAAGAAAGGTTTATAACATTCATCAAATGTGGAAAGTTGTGATGTCTTGGATAAGACAAAGACCAACTAGGATCAATTTATGAAGTGTTTTGATAAAAGCTACACTAACTCTTGAATATTTGTTTGTCAACAAATATTTTGACAAGAGAATCTTATATGTCAAGGAGTCAGTGGGAGTCTTAATGGTCTTGAAAGGTTTCAAGAACAAATCAAATAAACCTTATCGATCATCACTAGCACACGAGTTGAGGTTTACAACCCATCGTGTTGACATTATTTTGTTTCTGTGCCAATCCAATCGAGTTAATTATGCATGTGAGTTCTATGAGTTCTCATTTTGAACGCATAAAAGGCAAAGCACCTTAATCAATGAAAGGTACATTGATAGGAAAGAGTGAGATGCTTAACTACTTGGAAGACATGGTGGGCAGCTGAGCTACCATAAGGCAAGAAATCAAGATTAAGAAAGTTCGGTCCATATGAGTTTGAATTTGTCGTAAACTTTAGTTTTGACAAATTCACATGGATAGGAACACATACACCGTTTGAATCTAAGTGTCATAAGATTTCCTCCTTCATGAAAATGATTGTGAGGAAATGCTTTCACTAAGAAAGATTTTAAGAAGATAGTGATTGTAAAATTGCATTCTCGAATTCGATTATGGTTACGGTATCCCTTTCCATAATTTGAATTGTGAGGTTTGGCAATTGTTTACACACACATATATGAACTATCTAAGGCAATGGTGTATAAGTTCAAGAAGCCTTGATAAAATATTATCAAAGCATTAAGTATTAGAAACATGGACTTAAGAAATTCAATAAGCATTGTTTTTCTGAAAGTTAAGATGTTTATGAATACATGTCGAAGCTAGTGGGAGCATAAATGTTATGTTTTATAATAATCATCATGATATTGGGAGCATAAAAGTTATGATTGTATGATTATTAAGGAAAGTATTGCAAGGTTAGCAATATTAATTATAGAAAACAAGAGTCATACTTTGCAAAGTCGCAATAGTTGAAGACTTGTTTTGCTATAATTAAGGGAGAGAATATTATGCTTCATTTCAAATCTAAAGGTTTAGGTTGAGAAATGTTAATAAATTTAGTCAAGGGTACACAGTGTGTTCTTAAAATTTCGATTATGATTACGACATTCCTCTTCACAATTCGAATTTTGAGAACATAGCAAATAAAACATTATGCGTCGTGTCCCATACGCTTCGGGTATAGGATCGATTGCAAATGCTTTAATGTTTGACCATTCTAAAATTTTCCAAATGTCTAGCGCATTTAGAGGGAAAAAGGACTAGAATCGGTTTTGACTAAAACAATTAAACAACTATCAAAGGACAATCCAAAGTTCGACGAGGATTGGTTGCTTGTGAGTAGTTGGAAGCATGGTATTGGATAGACCATATCGACATCATTACAAATAGATAAGATTCTATTAAGAATGAGTTGTCATATGGAAAATATGGAAGCGTGTCCATATTGGGAATTGAATATTGAAATAACTATGTCTAGATTAGAAACTTTTATGCAAAAGGATGTTCAAAGGAATGTACTTTGAGTGAGAGGCATCATATCTAAGGAATTGTCTTGTAACAATCTCCAATAGAGAACTTTGTAATAACATTGGCAATAGTCTTTGTGACTTTGGTGCAGTGACATTACAAAAGGATCATTGCATAGAGTGTTAGAATCTAGTATATTCTATAAGTAGCAAGAATTTGATATTCTTTCACTTATGAAAAGGATTTGGAGTTGTGAAATGAGAATGATTGGAAATGTGTTCAATGTGATCTATTTCACAAAGTAAGAACCATAGGTAAACATTGTGTGCATGCTAGGAGCATGGGACAAGTGTTGTAATTCAAGTAAGAAGTTGATCACCCGAAACAACAAATAATGAGTAATCGATATGGTGATAAATAAAAGGAGTTTTATTTATACTCAAAGGTTTGAGGCCATATGGGATTAGTATTATTCTTGTGTTTCACATTTGCATGTTTTGACTTCCAGAATAATTGAATTTATTAAGAATAATCGAATTATTCGAATGGGCCACAGTCTTTCATATGTTGGAAGTGGATATGAATGAAGACTGTCATGAATTGGTGTGTGGATTGTCTAAAGAGCATTAGACATAAGCAAATGTTTGCTGCAACGTTCATGAGTGCTTATGAATATGAATTTGAGCATTGGATTAAACCCACGCTCACTTGGGTCACTCCATGAATTGTATCACGAGTGATTGGTGAGACGATAACATATTATATTCTTGAAACCGAGATGTGTGAGTTGTATCTTGCGAATCGGTTGCACATTGATAATATGTAAACACACTAGTAACTTGGTGTTATAAAACATATTATTGTGTGTGATTCGGTGCGTGAGTGCAAGCAAGCATTGTATCAAAGTTTATCCATTCATTTTATTCAAAGTAGGATAAAAGCGATATCTTTGGGCCCCTCAATGATTTAGTGATGACAAACATAAATGCTCGGCCGGGCTAGGGCTAATTTGATTTGTTCAATTAGTCAGTCGTCATAAATCGGAATCGAGATATAGTACAAAGAGAATTATTTGAAATCATATCTCATATGATATCTAGAATGGAGGAATATATGATCCCTTATCTAAGGACACGCGTATCTGATAGGATCAGAGTTGACAGCGGCTTTGGAAAGCTACGATTGCAGATCAGGATCTGAAGTCATACGGAGAATAATTGTTAGACTTATCCAAGTGAGAGACTGTTGGATTAGTGTCTAAGTCCATAACTATTTTGGTATGTACTTGACCCGATGGTGCATGGTTCTTTTGGGTTGCCTTCACCAAAGCAACTTGATAGGATGAATTATGGAGAGAAAGGATTAAATATGATTTATTAATATATTATGGGAATAATATATTAAAGGAGAAATCATATTGTTTAATTAATA
Source organism: Lactuca serriola (assembly GCF_051521515.1). NCBI lineage: Eukaryota > Viridiplantae > Streptophyta > Magnoliopsida > Asterales > Asteraceae > Lactuca > Lactuca serriola. Next base: position 261,953,335 of record NC_136411.1, read on the forward strand.
TTAGTCAATAATTAATTGGTAATTAGTTTTGTGACTAAAATAGATTAATTAAACTTAAGGGACTGGAATTGTAATTATAAGATAATTGCAATTTGGGCCATGGATTGCCTTTTATTATAAGGTGGACGAATTCTATGGGGGAAGCCCATATGAAATCATCCAAGGCCTTATGGAAAGGGCTCCATGAGTTGCTTAGGGCTTAAGCATCCAAATTAGGGTTTCCTTGTTAGATAACCCTAATAGCCTCACTATATATAGAACCCTTAAGGCTCAAAAACGTGGGGAACTTCTTTTCTAGGGTTAGAACACGATTTTGGCATCCTCCATCCTCTCTCCTCTTCATCCTCTTGCTTATGGTGTTTGTGAGCCATTAGAGGAGTGACACTTGTGACTCTAAGCCTTCCAAAGTCAATTCAAGGAGGAATTGGGATTGTTATTACTACATAACAATCATAAACCTAATTATATGTTAATATTGATTTCCATATGCTAGAATTAGGGTTTATAGTCTTGGATTCAAAGCATGTACAATAGAGAAACCTAGATCCAAGCATTATGGTTTGTATGAGCACATAGGATGTCTTATGACCAAAACCCATCAAATACTTTGCTAAACACATTACAAAGTGATAATTGCTTGTAAACTGTTTGTAACTAGTTTTACTTTTCTGTCACCGTTTTTGTAAAAATCACAAAAAAATTATCGTGAGTCGAAATCTAAATCCGTAAATTCTGAAAGTTCGGAAAATGTGTCGAGTATACTCACAATTTTTATTATGATTTTTAATGATTCCTAACTAGTTTTAAAAGGACCATTTTCACTGACTAGTCCGAAATCTTTGCTGCAGTGATAGACAGTTTTGTAAAAATCACCATATATTGTATAAAAATCGTATGAACATGTGTACGTAGTCATTTTAAAGGTATAAACCTGAACTATTTTAATATTGAAAAGGTTTGAAAGTTATGGTGTTTAAGATGGTCAAAACTATTCGTAATTGAGCCATAACGTTTCTGTTGAAAGCTGTCATTTGAGATTAAACATGTTCTAATGTTGTAACTTGTATTCTCCCCATAAAACTAGATGAAAATGTGAAAAGAAGGGGGTATGAACTCACTTTGAGTGATTGCCTGAGATGGATGGTTTAAGAAAATGAGGTTTCCAAGTCAAGAACAATTGGAGAATGCTTAAGGATTTGATGGTCCTAAGAAGAAATATGACGATATTTGTATAAGAAACCCATGTTTTGAGTGAAGGAATGAAGAATATTTAGGAGTAATAATGAAAAACTTACCAAGATAGAGGGAAGAATTTGTGACTTGTTGGAAGTTTGAGTTATAGAGAGAAGGAAATGGAAGAGAGAAAGAATGTTTGAGTTTATGATACAGCAACTGAGACTTTTTGGAAAATATGAGAAATTAAGATCTCTTGGGTGGATTTGGTTAAGGAAATCCTGATAGAGTGTTGGGATGGGTTGAAAATGGACAAAGATTTGATTAGGTAAGGTGTGAATAGTGGGTGTTTACCTTTTGAATAAAATAATGAGTCTCAGACATTATGCAATAAAAGGTGTTCTAACTCTTCAAGGTTGGCATAAAATAGGAGTTTGAAGAGTTTAACTCATGAAAATTGTGAGACTGAGGAAGTTCCTGGTGCCAAAAACTCCTAAAAATGCAAAAAGGTCCGAAATGGTCAAATCTGAAATGGGATTCGGATCTGCGAGGGTTCCGGAGTCAATTAGCCAATTCCGGAGTCAAAATTCAAATTCCAAAGCTCATCCTCGGATCTAAAGTGGAGGTGCGGAGTCAGCAGCTTCTGGAGTGGCCTTGGTCTTCCGAGGCTACGAAGCTCGTCTGGAGCGAATCCTTCCTAAGCGGGTTGGTCCGGATGAGAAGGTTCTGAAATAGAAGGAGGTTCCTGAGCATGCGAAATTGTCCAGTTCTACTTAGAAGGTTCGAAATCAACATGTTTTGGACTCAGAAGGCTCCGGACCAAGAGGGTTCCAAACCAAGTGGGTCCTTTTGGGTTTTCTCCTTTGGTTTTGAGCTATTTTCAATAAAGGAAAGGATTGGGATGGTACGGATGTTAACAAAAAGTTGAGGGAGATCTGAGAGAGATTAGAGAGAATTAATGTCTAAGTCCATAACTATATTTGGTATGTACTTGACCCGACCCGACATGCTCCATTTGGGTTGCACTTCACCGACACAATTTATATGGATAATCTTTTGAGAATAGTATGTTTATGATTAATATTAATATATTATAAGTTCTAATATATTAATATGGAATCATATTATTTAATTAGTATTGATCAAGAATTAATTTAGAATTAATTAAGTGATCTAAATGAACTAGTTAAATATGGACTCTTATATATATGGAACGGACCAAGTTCATTTAGGTTGGGCTAAGCTTTCATGGATAGTCCATGGAGTGTTTAACCCATGGATCCTAGGAAATGAAAGGTCATGGGTATTAGGGTTTAACCCTAATTCTCCACACTATATAAAGATGTCATTGGTTGGTGAAATTGGCACTAGTGTGGTACACTAAGAAGGGCTAGCCAATTTCACTAGAAAGAACCAAGTATCCATATTCTCTAAAGTCTTCCAAGGTGTTTTGGTGATTTGTGATTCCATTTGAGGCTTCCACACTATTGGGGCTAAGCTCTTAAAGCTTGAAGACATCAAGCTACATCAAAAGGTATGTCATCTAACTAGTACTTTGTTGTTTAAGAACTTCATAATATGCTAGTTAGGATTAAAGACTTGGAAAGTTCTTATTTGCATGTATTGTAGAGAAAAGATAGATCCAAGGTTTATAGGGTTGCATGTACACCATAGGAGTGTTAGAATGCTCAAAACCCAACAGTGGTATCAGAGCCTAGGCTTGTTTTCTTGTTATACTTGCAAAAGAACCTGGAAAATCGAGTTTTGATGCTGTCTGCCCAGCAGACTCGCCGAGTCCATGAATGGACTCGCCGAGTCCATGAATGGACTCGCCGAGTCCAAGGAAAAATGCATCCAACTCGTCGAGTTGGTTCGTGCACTCGATGAGTTGGAACCCCAGACAGCATAAATTCGACTTTTTTGGCTGGAATTGGACTAGGAACATTACCCTAAGATGTTTTTGAACTTATAAACTTGTTTTTGATGTGGTAATGTTCATGCTAATCCAATTTCAAAGATAATTGTCAATAGATTCATGTTTTGTATTAGTTTAAGGTTTAGACTAATTACATGAAAAAGTTTGATTTGAATTATCTTGTTCTTATGAGTTGCTTAGATTAATAGAAAGTTGAGTGAAATAGTTGTTTTCAATCCAAATTAATCTAAGAGTTGATTCTAAAATGTGTTTTTGTAACTTGTCCTCAAGTTATATGAAAAGTCACATTTAAGTTTCATAAAACTCATAATAGTTGGCAAAGGTTACAAAAATGAAGAGTCTAGTTCTAATTAAATTGTTTTATGACTCCATAACTTGTCCTCAAGTTATGGAGGACCAAGAGTCTCTTCATTAAATAATAATAAAAAAATAGTGTAACCTTAATTAATACCATAAGTTATAAAATAAAGAAAAGTTAATTCTTTTATTAGTTTAAATTCTTCCATAACTTGTCATCAAGTTATGGAACTTGAAGAATTTTTGGATTAAAATTACTTTAAACACATAAGTTATGGAATTAATTAGTTTTGAATAGTTTCAAAACTTGCCCTCAAGTTTTGGAATTTGAAAAGTTTTCCCTTGAATACTCTAATTCCAAGTTAACCCTTAGAATTTTAAAGAGTTAAAATTCAACCCTTATACTTTATAATATTATAAGTTAATAATATATATATGTATAAGAGTAAAGTCAGTCTTACTGCTAGTATGCCTCATTCACGAAGCCGGTCTATAAGGTGGGTATAAGGTTGTTGCCTATAAAATGGCAACTTAATGGGTGTCCACTCTCACCCACCGCTTGCTTGACTGGTGGAGGGTCGTTAGCCGAACGGGTTTGACAGGACTATAATTCTCCCTTCATTAAAAGTATTAATGATAAATACTAAGTAACTAAACTCTTAATAATACCCAATCTTAGTTACTTAGGAAAATGTGAATAAGGTGCTAATCCATGAAATTACACTTTGCACTTTGTTTAAGTCGGTTAGTGGAGCGTGTGTGGTTAACCGGCACACTAACTCGTATTTAACAAGGTAGGCAAAGGGTAACTTAATGTTTATCATAGTATCGATGGAGCGTGTGTGGTTAACCGGCACATCGATTGAGGGGTAAACACTTAAGGGTACCAAGTAATTTGCATGGTTACTTCACACCTTGTTTTGTGATCCTCGGCATCCCAGTCACAAAACCTGAAGGGCACACTCGAGATTGAAACATGCCATTGAACAGTTCAATGAATCTCAAAGATCTAGGAGTTTCAAAACCAATTATAACCTAATTATATATTTCGTTTATCATGGTGGAAATTGGTGAATCGTCATTCACCTACCTTCAAATATTTTATAGCTTGGATTACGGCATCCCTCTTCTAAGTTATAAAATAGTTTGTTGGGTCCTAGCCTTAATATTTCATATTGGGTGTCATATTAAGGACTTTAAATCAACTATCTTGAATATCTCCCAAAAACATGTCTGGTTTAGACATTTATGATCTTCCCAAATCTCTTGAAACAAGCTTTCCTAAATGAAGATGATGTCCCTTGGAAATCATACTTCTTTCACCTCCTCCAATTATTCTCCCTAACCCACAAGTTCTTGAAAAGTTTAAGGTCACTCAAGCCCTATTGGCAAGGCAAGGTCTAGGTGTGGTCACATCTTGGAGGTGTAGTCACATATTGACAAGCCGGGAGAGTTGGGTGTCAAAGTCTTGAGAAAGTTGGTGGTTCAATCACTTTCTAAGTCACATAGTGAGTTCCTTTGGGACACCTATGAAACAGACTATGACAAGACCCTTAATGATCTTAACTATTTGTTAAGATCAACTTCCTTAAAACTTGATGGACATTGACAATAGTGACACAGGAAATCCAGAAAAGCATTCTCTTCCCAGTGGAAAGGGATCGGCCCTAGTCAACTGGGTTGACCAAATGGTAAAGAGAAAAGCTAAGTCTGTGATAGTCCTGTGTACCATTAACAAAGGGTCCATATGTTTATATTGCCAAAGGAAGGGGCATTGGTTCCAAATCTGCCAATTTACCTAAGGGTGTTAAATTCAATAAGTTTGACTCTACTTTAGGTAAAGTTCACTATCTAACTCTGCTAAGTTTCTATTCTGAGATTCTTATTACATGATGTGACCGGGTCACATGTTGATGTTTTAAGAATCAAAGAAAAGTAAAGAAACTTAAAGAAAGAATATGTTGAATCTGATCGCGTAGATGGATTTCTATCGCGTAGCTTGAAGATCGGATTCTTGAGCTACTTCTTAGGAGTTATGAGATATTGCTTAGGAATAGATAACAACAAGTTTTCATATGGATTGTAAGGATAAGTTTTTCCGCAAAGTTTTAAAATAAAAGAAAATTTTAGATTTTATTTATTTTAAAATATCCTTACAATGGCATTTGAGGAAAAATTGTTGCTTATATGATTCCATTAATAGCAAGAGTGGAAATATGAAATTGATTCTTTCATTTGTGGTAATGTCTAAATTTACCAAATAAGGAAACATTCTCATCACCCAAGTTTCAATTGGACCGGGACTTGGAATCATGCAAGGTGTATAGCATGATGAATGAGAACTTTCAAGTATTGGAAAAATTAAGACTAACTACTTGTTCACATGGATGTGTGAGTCATGTAAAGGACTAAGGGATCGAGTACACATTCATGTGCACTGGTCAAGTCCACCACAAAAGATCGATAAGATTATTCGTCATAATTTACTAAAGCTCAGTAAATATGGTTATACTTACAAGCTTAAGTGTAATTCTGAGACATTGGAAAAAGGTTCCAATGTATGGCAGAGCGAATAAGAAGAATCAAATTAGGCAGAAGGATAGAAGTTTCTCAAATCCGAAAAGATGGTAGAGTACTTTAGTATCAGTTTTTATGATCATCTTAATGATTTAGAGACCTTATCACAATTCATCCTCTAAGTGATTTCTTATAGCTAAGAAGAGGAGCTATGAATTGGTGAAATGGTTAAATCAAGAAGATGAGTCATACTTCGTTCCAATACAAGTCTTAGAGTCATACTCCAAGATTGTAATTTGAGTGACATGTCTTAAAGAAGGTTTAAAACACTTGTCAAATGTAAGAGTAAAAGTTTTCTACTCTTGTACATTTGAAATTGGTAAGTTGTGATGTTTTGGATAAAACAAAGACCAACTTAGGCCAATTGTGTGAAGTGTTTGTCTTGATTAGAATCCACACTATCTCTTGAATAACTGACAAGAAAGTCTTATATGTCAAGAGGACATTGGGAGTCTTAAAGGTCTTGAAAGTATCAAGAACTAATCAAGAATAAAACCTGAAGTTCTTCACTAGCACACGACTTTAGGTTTATAACCTATCGTGTTGACATATTCTGTGCCCATTCCAGTTAAAGTTGCCTTTGCATATGAGTTCTTAGAGTTCTCAATTAGTTGCACAACAACTTGGAAGCAAGAAGTTAAGATTGAGTTCAATCCATATGAGTTTGGATTTGTCATTATCCCTGTCTTGAGACTATGGTTTTGACAATTCACATGGATAAGAACACATCCACCAGTAAATCTAAGTGTCATAAGGTTTCTCTCCGATTCATGAAAATGATGGTGAGGAAACACTTTCACTAAGTAGATTTTAGCTAGATAGCAATTATGATATTTGCATTCTCAAAGTCGTTAGTGGAGCGTGTGTGGTTTACCGGCACACTAACCTGGACTTGTGAGAAGTGGCAAAAAGGTCTAACCATTATGATTACGGCATCCCTCTTCATAATTGTTTAGACACACAAGTGTGCTATCTAAGGGAAGGTGTACGATTTTGATAAAGTTTTATCAAAACAATCTAGTATCAGAAATCTGAACTTTGGTAAGAAAGTCAGCTGATTTCTGAGTACATGTCAAAGCTAGTGGGAGCATAAGTGTTATGCTAATAATCATCATGTTAGTTGGAACATGATAATTATGATAAGTATTGCAAGTTAGCAATGTTAATTATAGAAAACAAAAGTTTCAATTGGGAAAGAGTTGTTTTGCTATAATCAAGGGAGAGGAAATTATACTTCATCTCAAATCTATAAGCTTAGATCGTGAGGTTTTAATCATTTAGTCAAGGATATATATGAATTTCATGTTGGAATGGCTCAACATAAGTAAATTTTGTATATGAGTCCATTATTTGCGTTCTAAAATTCGATTATGATTACAGCATCCCTTTTCATAATCTGAATTATGAGAACTTGGCAAATTGAAATGGAAATGTTATAGCAAAAGACTGGTTTAGTCTTTATGTGAGACATCATGAATCGATTCCCATATGCTTCGGATATAGGATCGATTACATGTGCTATATTCATCCTTTCTAAAATTTTCCAAATGCCTGGGGCATTAAGAAGGGAAAAGGTTTAGAACTGGATATGACTAAAAAGATTAAACAATTGTCGAGATCAATCTAAGGTTTACCAAAGATTGGGTGCTCAAGGATAGATGGAAGTATAGTGATAATTCTGGAAGGATCATATTGACATAATCTGGAAAGGAGGCAACTCTTGTTCAGAAGTGATAGTCAAAATGGAATCTGGAAATGTTTCAAAGTTAGAATTTTCAATCTGTTTAAGATTAGGAAACTTAATGCAAGAAGGATGTTTCCAAGGAGCTGATCTCCTTTGGAATACTCTGTAATGATTGTTGTCAAATTTTTATGACTTTGTGCATAATCATTACAAGAGGATCAATGCATATAAGTTTAGAATCTAACAGATCTCAGTAAATGACATGAATTTGGAATTCTTGTACTTGCAGTAAGGATTTGGGAGTGTGAAAAGAGAATCATTGAAGTTATGTTCAATTGATCTAGTTCACAAAGAAAAGATCATAGACAAACATATTATGCATACTTGGTGTGTGGCATGACTAGAGCTTAGAAAACATAGTGTACATGCTTGGAGCATGGGACAACTATTGTTTTAAATTCAAGTATAAAGTTGATAGCTGAAACAGTATACAATGAATAATGCGTAATCATATGGTGATAAATAAAAGGTGTTTTATTTATGTTCATAGGTTTTGATACCATATTGGATTCAATTATTCTTGTGTTTCATTTTGCATGTTTTAACTTCCCGAATAAAATGGGTTATTCTTCCGAAATGACTAAGTTATTCAAACCATCCACAGTCGGTCATATGTTGGAAGTAGATATGAATTAAGACTGTCATGGGTTGGCTTGTAGAGGTCTAAGGTGTTGGACAAAGGGCTACAACACTCATGAGTGCTCATAAGTTCTGAGTATTGGATTCAACCCGCGCTCATTGGAATCACTTCATGGATTTTATCACGAGTGATCATGAGACGATAATATCTTATATTCTTCAAACCTAGAGATATGAGTTGTTACTATGAGTTGATAGTACATTGATTGCACGAAAACGCATTTGGTAACTCGGTGCTATAAAATGTGTCTTTGTGTATGATTCAACAAGTAGTAGAACAAGCCATATGAGTCGAAGTTTATCCATTCCTTTTACCTTCGGGATAAAAGCGATATCTGTGGGACCCTCGATGATTTGATGATGACAAATGGAAGTGCTCGGCCGGGCCAGGACTGATTTGATTTGTTCAATTAGTCAGTCGTCATAAATCGAAAATCGGGAAACAACAAATGGACAGAGAGAATAACTATAATCCATGTCTCAGTCCATATGATATCTAGAATGGAGGATATATATGATCCCTTATCTAATGGACAAGTCACTGACAAAGGTCAGAGTTCATCTACAAGGTCAGAGTTCGACAAAAGCTTTTGAGAGCTATGATTGCCAGTTAGGTTTTGAAGTCATACTCAATAATAGTTTTAGACTTATCCAAGTGGGAGACTGTTGGATTAATGTCTAAGTCCATAACTATATTTGGTATGTACTTGACCCGACCCGGCATGGTCCATTTGGGTTGCACTTCATCGACACAATTTATATGGATAATCTTTTGAGAATAGTATGTTTATGATTAATATTAATATATTATAAGTTCTAATATATTAATATGGAATCATATTATTTAATTAGTATTGATCAAGAATTAATTTAGAATTAATTAAGTGATCAAAATGAACTAATTAAATATGGACTCTTATATATATGGAACGGGCCAAGTTCATTTAGGTTGGGCTAAGCTTTCAAGGATAGTCCATGGAGTGTTTAACCCATGGATCCTAGGAAATGAAAGGTCATGGGTATTAGGGTTTAACCCTAATTCTCCACACTATATAAAGATGTCCTTGGTTGGTGAAATTGGCACTAGTGTGGTACACTAAGAAGGGCTAGCCAATTTCACTAGAGAGAACCAAGTATCCATATTCTCTAAAGTCTTCCAAGGTGTTTTGGTGATTTTTGATTCCATTTGAGGCTTCCACACTATTGGGGCTAAGCTCTTAAAGCTTGAAGACATCAAGCTACATCAAAAGGTATGTCATCTAACTAGTACTTTGTAGTTTAAGAACTTCATAATATGCTAGTTAGGATTAAAGCCTTGGAAAGTTCTTACTTGGATGTATTGTAGAGAAAACATAGATCCAAGGTTTATAGGGTTGCATGTACACCATAGGAGTGTTAGAATGCTCAAAACCCAACAAAAGATACTTGGGAGAGATTTGGGTGAGAGAGAGATAGAGTCGGAGAGACTAAGAGAGACTTTGTCGGGGGGCCTTTATTAGTGTTTTTCTTTGTAGTGCAAGGACTATAGACTTCATTACACCATACTTTGAGTGTTATAGACCCCTAAAGGGCACGTAATAGTGTTTTATAGAGTCGTTACATCACTCAACCTAATTAGGGTTTAGAATTTCTGAACATTTGAAACTTCCGAGTGATACTTTGCATCAAGATTTAGAGTTGTACATTAGTAAACATAGAGTAATCCCTAGCATGTAAGCACTAGTTGATTTGACCAATTTAACCCATTGACTTTGTTTGACTTTGACTTGACTAGAAATTGACGGTTGTCACAGAGGAGTTCTTGAGACTAAGTGAGAGAAATAAAGTTTTTGAGGTGTGTTGGAGGGGGGGTCGGCCGATCCTAAGAGAGAAGAGGGAGAAAGAAGTTGAATTTTGTGATATTGGTTGTGAGAGTTACATGGATATATGGAAGATAATAGCTTTGTTAAATGGAAGACAATTGTGAGGTGGCTATGTATTTTGATTATCTTCACCCCCCGCCCCCCCGGTTTTTTTGTTCAAACTCCAACCGACCCCATAGGGTTCTCCGCCCAAAGGGTGGCCCAAAAAGAATGGGTTTCAATTTTTTGGCTTGGCCCAATAGGAGTCTTCGGTCCATTAGAGTCCAAAGGTAGGAGTTTTCGGCCCAATAAGGCCTAAGGAAGGGTTTTTTGCCCAATGGAAAGCCCAATAGATGTTTTCGGCCCAATAGGGCCCAAAGAAAGGTATTCGGCCCAAAATGGCCCAATGAAGAAGTCTTGGCCCAATAGGGGTTTTGGACCCAGGATTTTTGGGCTAAGGCCCAAAATTGTTTGGACTTAGCTATTGGATCAAGTTTTGGGCTTGTACAATGTTGTTTCGACTTCAATCACAATGTGTGCATGTATGAACTTAAATAGCATTGTAGTTTAAATTTCACTAAATGGGATGATGCAAGGTTACATGGAGGAAATTTTCTCGTACAAGAATCACAATCTCAACCCTAATTTGCTAGTTGTGACACTAACCAACATAAACAAATATTACCAATAAATTATTGCATGCATATATTCACACACAATCGACACAAATCTCTCCTTCTATCATGGATCTATCACAACCACGCATCAAAAAAGAAACCAAAAAGTATTGGATTACTAGAAGTTTACATGAACAAATAATGGCAATTTACTACCCAAACATGCAAGATGGTTATTAGGTTAAATTCTCAGATTTTAACCTCAAACAATAGCCTATTCAAGGACACTTTAGCGTCACTTAGACCTAAATAACTTGAAATATTTTTTCATATTCGAGTATATTAGAATTTTATATTTTCAAAAAGTTCTTGCACAAGTCCATATGATTTTTCTATATTTTTCTATGAATTTTACAAGACATCATGTTCGTGCAACTAATTTTTTACCAGTAAATGAAAACGACGATTTTCACCTTGTTTAGGGACAAGATCAGGTATTGAGAAAAATCATTGCCATACTAGACTCTAAATTAAAACATTAAGAGTTTACGGATCCCTAATCTGACTCTTGATGAATTCTCTATATTTTTTCCAAAGCAGATGCATAATGAGAATTTTTCTGAATTTCCTAGTAATGATTTTTAAGGGTTAATTGACAGCATAACCCATTAATCCATAACCAAAATCAACTATAAAGATGAAAATTGATTTCTTAATAGTCTAAACATGTAAATAAGTTAAAACAACAATTTCAACCTCACGCCATGATTCAAAGTACATTGATTTTAGGGGAAAAACAAAGTACATTGCTAAAAGAGAAAACATCACTAGGACTTGAGTTTTCTCCACCATTAAGCCTCATATTAAGAATTTTTGGGTATGTTTGGAAGAAATTTTGTATGGGTCAAAACATGGTATTTTTACATAAAATTATCCTCTTGAATTAAGATAGCAATAACATTAGTTTTAACAGCCAACAAATAAGGCATTGTCCCCAAATCTTTGAGTAATTCAAGGACATGAAAAATAACATTCTTGAGAGTGTTCATAACAAAATTTGAAAACAATAAATCATCAAACTTAATCAAATATGGCTGGATTTTGATTATATAAAGTTATAAGATTGAAGGTAGAGAGAAGTATGATGAATGACACCACATAAGAAGCAATTTGAACAAGTGTTCAGTAATTTCTCAGACATTTGAGATACAAACATGAGAAGAACAAGGAATAAAGAGTTTTACCAAGATGTTTGAGCAATTCTGAACTTCAATTCAACCCACCAAAATCGACACTCCACCCTTGCTCCCTACCCTTTGCAATCATTTTTTCTTGTTTCCCCTGATCAAACAATAAACCAAGAACAATGAGTTTATACTCCTTCTCTTGGCAACCACTATTCACATACCCCTCCATCACTTCGATTTTTTTCTTATTTCATGATACACGATACACAAATGCAGAAGAAAGCCCAAGGACCGATTGATGTACTACATACGTATTCAACATGAGGAAAAACAGACGACATTAAGGCCTTAAACCCGGCGATCCAACTTCATGGATGGGTTATGAACGATTTTTGCCATCTAGCCCCTAAAGTCTCAATCTTGTACTCCTTTTACCCTAACCCTAGATAATTTAACCTAACTAGTTTCCTTTTATGACATATCAACCCCTTTATTTCCTTTTAAACCTTTTAATGAAATTGTATTTAACTTAACCACCCACAAAGTCATTTAATCAAATTAAATACAAATTTTAAATATATTTGATAATTCTTTTAGGTATAAATTAATGCCCTTTTGTTTAATTTATTTCATTTTATACCTTTAATCGAAATAACTTTTCAACAATTAATTCCCAAGTAACGGGAAGCCGACTTCATTAACGAAAGAATTTTCAGGTCGTTACACATATCAAAAAGGAAATGTGATGCCCCTCTCAATTTTATTTCCATTTTAATTTCATTTTAATTTTCAAATTTTATAAATAAATATAATTATACAAACGCAACATTGGTCTAATAACTTAAAGTTATAAAGTTAAGGCTATAACGATTAAGGCTCTGTCAGTCAACGGTTAAACGAGACACTTTCATCAAACTAAGTGGTAACACTTGGAAAGACCCTTGCCTATAATTTTTAAATCTTAAGTGAATGAGGGAGTTATGCATAGATCTATATCGGTTGATGTGACAACCCGAAATTTCCATTCTGTACAAACTATATCACTTCAATAGAAGTTATAGCAGTCACAGTTAATTTTCAGACTTTTTCATGTAAGTTTGAGTAATTCAGGGTTTACACTTCAGGAAATATCAGGAGAGTGGGTGCAATAGGGTTTTGTGCAACACTGTTATTCCAGCACTTTATTATATTAGAGATCATTTCAGGAACAAAAATATTTTCTGCCAAAAATATCTCAGGACTATAAATAGAATTCTGAACCAAATTCATTCTTTATTTGCATTTCCAACTAGAGAAAAGCCATTTTCTATCTCACGGATCTTCGGGTTTTTATCCCAAATCATGAGTACCTCTTTCTAGTAGTGTTAGAAAGCTTAATATGTGTTTATAACATGATTTAGAAGGCTAAATCACTAGATTTTTTAGTTTACTCCCCAAGGTGTTCTTGGGCGGTAAACTCCCGAAACAAAGCCTAGACCGAGCCTTGTGTTATGCTGCTGCCTTAGACTCATTTGTATGTGCATTAGGGAGAAGAAAACGACCAAGAAACACAAACACATGGGAGCTCACGGCCCAAGACGATCTTGGACCGTGAACTCCAATAAAATGGATCAAAGGGTGCTTTTAAGGCACCTAAAGCCCTAGACATTTACATGGAATTGTTCCCAGTTAATTGAAGGACAAAAACACATCAAAATCACCCCTTTAAGTGAGTTCACGGCCCTAATAAGGTTCTTGGGCTGTGAACATCAAACAAAGGCACCAAAGTGTGCCTAAGGCCTTCATTTGCTTGGAATAAAAGTCTAGAACCTATACCACTTGTGCAAGAGACTTGAAAGCATCAAAAACACCGTATCCTTAAGAGTTTATGGCCGTAAACTCTAAGGGAAATAGCATTAGGGCCGTAAACTCCTAAATGGAGTGTTTCTAGGCCTTAAACCTTTCCAAGAATTTAACCACCAAGTTGGAATAAGTCTAGGAATCATTTGGAACTTCAAAACACACAATACACCCATGGTTGGGAGTTTACGGCCGTAAACTCAAGAGTTTACAACCGTAAACTCCATGTGTGATGGTATATGGGGAGTAAACTCATATATGGGGTCCTTTGGAACCCTAAACACAAGTGCCTTGCCCCACAATAGCTTAGATGCAATCCTTAGGGCTTAAAACACTTATATAAAGTGTTTATTATGTCTAGGATGTCTTAACATTATCAATTAGTAATTTGATACTAATTGAGTGCATATATGTGTGATTATATGTTCATTAGGATCGTAGTGTGTGTACAAGTCCTCACTTGACACCTAGCAATCCTACACCGTCCAGTTCATCCGAACCACCATCTACAGGTGAGTTCATACCCCTAATCAATGTTTTAAATGATTTTAAATGCTTTAAAAGGGGGGGGGGAATACAAGTAGAAACAAACATGTTATTAAATCATTGATATGTATTTTATAACTGTGTTTGTCATTTAACAGATTTCACATACTACAAAATGTGATGCATGAAATGGTTTTAAATCTTTAAAATACTTTGTTATCAAATGTTTTACTTTTGAAATGTTTATTAAAATGACATCAAGTCATTGTTAATTTTTGTTCAAAACCCATAAGATGTATTACAAAACCATTTTTACATTCTTTAGCTAAACTATGCATATACACTTAAATTCTTATATATGTATTGATGTTATAGTTTACATCTTTCATTTAGTTTCTCACACCCTTGAGTAGTAAGAGTGTATAAACCTACTTGAACAACTAATTACCTTTCAGTAAATTATCATAGGGATAATTTGAAGATATCAAACATTATTCCTATTACAAGGAATCACACAAGAGTCAGTTCATTCATGAGTCTATACTAGTACATTACCTGATACGTGATTACATATACATATGCTTACCTGATGCATGAATATGTTTACATATACTTACCTGTTACATGAACACACTTACATGAATACCATACAGGAACACTTTTACATAGGTGCATTATCCTGTATTCACTTACCTGGATACTTGTACTTAGAACTACGAGGATGATTTATTAGTACTTTCTGTGTAAATTATCTTTCCTATCCCGGTTCAGTGGGATATATCGGCGGGACTTACCATTCCGAACCCCACTGATTAGCACCAGTGGTCGATGACCATCTACGGAGGTCTAAGGTTACTACATATACTAGGTAGATCGATAACCGGGGCTAACCCCTCCAACCACCTGCTGCTGCTATAGAGGACAAGTGGACAATCTTCGATTGTTCATAAGGTTATACTTTTTGCTTATTGCGATGTTGTGTTACTCCTAGTACCCAGCGATGACACTTACATTATTACTTTTTCTGGACAATCTTCGGATGTTCATTAGGTTACATATTTCTCTTAACGCGGTGTTGTGTTAGTCCTTGTACCCAGTGACAACACTTACAGTAGTACATTTTCCTGTTTACTTTATTTTGTGATACTTTCACATAAACGATGAGTTAGACTAAGTACCTTAGTACTAAACAATTGAAGGAAAAACTACCATTTTACTTACAAAACATTCGTGTTTTGGTAGAAGACTACATTATCATAAACAAAACATTCGGGTCTTGGTAGAAGACTACATCTCAAACTGATAGAAAATAAGGGATTTTCTAGGGCTTTTCATACTTACATCAACATTTTCATTTAATGGTTTACATGACTTTTAAAACAGCTTTTCAAAGCAAGACAATGACACTTAAATACTTATGAATTCACCAGCTTTAAAGCTGATACTCTCTTTCAAAATAACTTGTATTCTCAGGTCAACAGTAGACAGGTACGATGGCTAGGTTTTGAGAAGACGGAGCAGACAAGTCTCGTCTTTTATTTTGATTGTATATTTTTGGTGTCTTATTACAATGAAAGAACACACATGTAATAAAACTTTACTTATAATGCAATGGATGATGTTGTTGCTTGTTTACTATTATACACTGTTGTGATACTGTACATGACGTCCTCCACCCCTGAAAGTTTCCGCCGTTCGTGGTTTTGGGGTGTGACAGATTGGTATCAGAGCATTATTTATAGTGAATATAGTATATCAACCCATAAAAGATATACTAACTATAAATACATGGGGATTAAAACACTCTGTCTCAGAGTTATACTTTTAAATAATAAAATACTTAAGTAAGTATACGTGCCTGCATTCATACTAAAATCAATGTCACAACGACAAGAACAAAAGTATTACGATTGTTGAATATCAAAAGTAAGCCTGGGGATATATGATCAGTCTTGGGAATGGCATAGCCTGATCAACTATGCTGGTCCGAGGAGTGATTAGCATATGCCCAAGAATGGTTGTGATATGGCAACAAGTCTAAAAACTTACCAACACAACCATAAAGAAATACTATAGGGGTATTTGGTCTTACTGTAATTATCTTAGTTAGTTCGTCTATTTAGCTATTTCTTATATCCCTTTTCTCGCGTAGATTAAAATGGCTGGATTTCACCGCGGCGATCCGTACTTCACGAACCAAGGCAATGCTGGTTGGCTAGAGGCAAAACCAGAAGATGATCACCCAATCCCTTTGGATGATCACCATGCTGAGGGTTTTTCCGATAGTTCTGACTCCGAGCCTGAAGTCAACAACCTACCCCCAGCTGCTCAAAACCTAAACCTGAACCCCCATCCCGCGTTTCAAGGACCCACGCCTCTGTGGGCCACTAACATGGCTTGATGGAGCCAGGAACAAGGTCAGCCCATTCCCTATAATGGAGACCGAAGTTTCTACAACCTCACTGAAGGAGGTTCTGCTGACAGGGTCCTACCCATCATGGTTCGTAGAATTTCCAGAAACACGATACTGGGTCAGGCAACTATTGACCGGGTCGTGGAGATTGAAGCCAACTCTGGCGTTAACACTGTCCACATTCGCCAACTAGAATCTGCTCATGAAAGGACTCTGGTCCGCAATGCAAATCTCCAGAAGGAACTTGCTGAAACTCAAGCTGAAATTAGGGAACTTCGAGCTCAGCAAGTGAGAGCTGACAGGCGTATGAGGGACATGGAACGTCTACTGTCGGGATCAAGAACTCATGCTAGCAGTTCTCGTCGCCGATATAATCTCTTCGACTCATCTTTTGGATATAACCTAGTTTATGTAAAACTTTGGCCTAATTTCCTATCTTTATAAATCTTAGATCTGCTAGGAATTGATCTAATCCTAACTCTGTCAAAATTTTCCATCTTGGTTGATGTAAGGCCTACTTCTAGGACATTTTTCCCAAACTTGTTACATCTGTAACTCCAGTATTACTGACAGATATCTAATCTTATGGAAATTATTATCCAAATGCTATCTTCTTCATTTAGTCATTCTATTCATTCTGTTGTTGGGCTATGGGGAGTTAGTCCATGAAACACATTCATTGTTCATTTATTCTTATCCATGTCGTCATCTTTTAAATGTATAGTTAAAGATGCCACCACGCAGAAGTACAAGACGTAACCCAAACAACGAAGCACTGATACCACCACCTCCACCACCACCTGAACCTCTTCAACCACCTAATCCTTTCGATGCCAACATGTTCCAGGCAGCTTTCACAGTAGCAGTTGCAGCTGCCGTGTCAGCAATCAACGCTCCTGCCCCTAGTGGATCAGGAACAGGTGCACCTCCCTCGAACCACGGCGAAAGCCATGGACACCCTCGGGAATGCACCTACAAGGACTTCACAAACGCCAAACCCCGCAGCTTCAATGGTACTGGTGGGGTTATGGTGTTAAGGCAGTGGATTGAGAAGATGGAATTTGTCTTCGAGATCTGCGGATGCCAAGAAGGCAACAATGTCAAGTTCGCAGCTTGTACCTTCTCTGACAGAGCATTATCATGGTGGAACGGCCATGTTAAGTATCTGACTTTGGTGGTGGCGTATTCCATCAGCTGGGAAAAGCTGAAAGACATGCTGATGAAAGAATACTGCCCTCAAGGTGAAATACAAAAGCTCGAGCAGGAGTCCTGGGGTCTTCAAATGGTTGGATCCGACATCACGACCTACACAAATAGGTTCTGTGATCTGGCGAACTTATGCCCTGATATGGTTGCTCTTGAGAGCAAAACGATAGAGAGAGATATATCTGGGGACTGTCGCCCCAGATCCAGTCAAGTGTGATAGCTTCCAGGCCTATTACCTTCGATAGCGCCAAGGAACTAGCACAATCTCTCATTGATCATCGAAAACCTCAGAACCCAACAATCCCTGCACCCAAACCACAAAAGGACAACAACAACAAGAAAGGGTGGTCTAAGAGGAAAAGAGGGGCTTCGCAGGAATCCTCCAAGAGACAACAACTTGTGGCAATCAATGCTGCCACTGTTACTCCTGTTGTCCCTGCGAACCCCTTACCAGCAAAAACTTATGCTGGATCTCTCCCGAAGTGCAACAAATGCAGCTTCCACCACCACGGACCTTGCAGGGAGATGCAATGCACCAACTGCAACAGGAAGGGGCACCCAGCCCGTTACTGCCAGGCTCCAACAGCTCAAGCCGCCTAGGTTCCTAATGTCGGTATGGGCCAAACTTGCTACGGTTGTGGCGAGGTGGGTCACTACAAGAGGAACTGCCCTAAAGCGGGTACGGCTGGCGGAGTAGGAAGAGTTATGGCCCTAGGCCACGAGGAAGCGGTAGCTGATCCCACGATAGTTACTGGTACGTTCCTCCTCGATAACTCATATGCTTGCATACTTTTCAACAATGGAGCGGAGAGAAGTTTCGAAAGTCACAAATTTGCACACCTGCTTAAACAAAAACCATGCACATTAGATAATTCATTCATGGTAGAAATGGCTAACGGGAAAACAGAGAGTACTAACTGCATATACGTAGGTTGTACCTTAACTTTAGATAGCCATACTTTCAAGATAGATCTCATGCCAGTCCAAATTAAATGTTTCGACCTTATCATCGGCATGGATTGGTTGAGTCTCCTTCGCGCCGACATCATGTGCTTTGAAAAAGCAGTTCGTCTTAACCTTCCTAACAACGAAACTTTAGTTATCTATGGCGACAAACCTAGTACGAGCCTTCGCATCATATCATGCATTCAAGCCCAGAAGTGCTTGCGAAAGGAGTACCATGCATTCCTCGCACACGTCGTTGATACAAGTCAAGAAACGAAAAACATTCAGAACATCCCTGAAGTACGCGACTTCCCCGACATATTCCCAGAAGAACTTCCCGGTTTACCACCGCAACGCCAAGTTGAGTTCAGAATTGACTTAGTGTCAGGAGCTACCCCAGTAGCCAAATCTCCTTATCGTCTGGCACCAGCTGAAATGCAGGAACTTTCCAGTCAACTTAACGAACTTCTCAAGAAGGGATTCATTCAACCAAGCTTCTCACCATGGGGAGCACCAGTCTTGTTCGTCAAGAAGAAAGATGGATCGTTTCGCATGTGCATCGACTATATAGAACTCAACAAACTTACCATTAAAAATCGTTATCCTTTACCCCGTATTGACGATTTGTTTGATCAACTTCAAGGAGCCAATTACTTCTCGAAGATAGATCTACGATCCGGATATCACCAACTACGAGTGTTAGAGGAGGATGTTCCCAAGACAGCCTTCCGAACTCATTATGGGCACTACGAGTTTGTAGTGATGCCGTTCGGATTAACTAACGCGCCCGCAGTATTCATGGATCTGATTAATAGGGTGTGTCGTCCTTACTTGGATCAGTTTGTCATCGTCTTCATTGATGACATAATCATCTACTCTCGAAATAAGGAGGAACATAGCCAACATCTCCGTAAAATCTTAGAAACATTGCGGTCAGAGAAGCTCTACGCGAAGTTCTCCAAGTGCGAATTTTGGATTCGGCGAGTCGAATTTTTGGGCCATGTTGTTAGCGAAGAAGGTATACACGTAGACCCTTCCAAAATTAAAGCCATCGAGAACTGGTCAGCTCCAAAGACACCTACTGAAATTCGTCAATTTCTAGGTCTAGCTGGCTACTTTCGCAGGTTCATTCAGAACTTCTCCCGCATAGCAAAACCTCTTACAACACTGACCCAGAAAGGCGTGGCCTTTGACTGGGAAGAGAAGCAGGAAAGAGCGTTCCAAACGCTCAAACGAGCCCTGTGCACCGCCCCGATACTATCCCTCCCCGAAGAGATAGAAGACTTCATTGTCTATTGCGATGCATCCAATAGAGGACTCGGATGTGTTCTGATGCAGCGAGGTAAGGTCATAGCCTATGCCTCGAGACAGCTGAAGACACATGAGGTTAACTACACCACCCACGATCTTGAGCTAGGAGCAGTTGTGTTTGCTCTAAAGATCTAGCGACATTACCTATATGGTACAAAAAGCACGATCTTTACAGACCATAAGAGTCTACAACACATTTTCGACCAGAAAGAGCTCAACATGAGACAACGACGGTGGGTCGAGCTACT
This sequence comes from Lactuca serriola, assembly GCF_051521515.1. Classification (NCBI taxonomy): domain Eukaryota; kingdom Viridiplantae; phylum Streptophyta; class Magnoliopsida; order Asterales; family Asteraceae; genus Lactuca; species Lactuca serriola. The sequence continues at coordinate 261,973,794 of NC_136411.1, forward strand.
CAGTGATTACGAGTGTGAAATTCGTTATCATCCGGGTAAAGCCAATGTAGTAGCCGACGCCCTAAGTCGGAAAGAATATACTGGTCGTAGAGTCAAATCTTTGACTCTAACTATCCATTCACACTTGTCCACGCAAATAAAGGAGGCTCAGCTCGACGCTTTGAAACCTGAAAACATGGCTGGTGAATCCCTTAGAGGGATGGATAAGAACTTGGAAGTCAAGGGTGGCGGAGTCTTGTACCTCATGGATCGGATCTGGACACCGAAACACGGTGGCTTCAGAGACTTGGTCATGACGGAAGCTCACAACACTCGTTATTCCGTCCACCCGGGTTCAGATAAGATGTATCTGGATCTTAAAAAGTTATATTGGTGGCCTAACATGAAAGCAGATATTGCTACCTTCGTGAGTAAATGCCTTACTTGCGCAAAGGTCAAGGTCAAATACCAGAAACCCTTCGGTCTCCTGCAGCAACCGGAGATACCAGAATGGAAGTGGGAGCGGACCACTATGGACTTCATAACCAAGTTGCCCAAGACGACGGGTGGACTTGATTCCATACGGGTCATCGTCGATAGACTGACCAAGTCTGCACACTTCCTACCGATCAAAGAAACAGACAAGATGGAGAAACTTACCAGAACTTACAGTAGGGAGATTGTAAGGCTGCACGGTGTTCCTTTATCTATCATCTCGGACCGAGATAGTAGATTCACTTCGAGGTTCTGGCAGTCATTACAAAGTTCCCTAGGAACTAGGTTGGACATGAGTACAGCCTACCATCTATAGACCGACGGGAAAAGTGAGAGAACTATCCAAACCTTAGAAGATATGTTGCATGCCTGTGTGATTGACTTTGGAAAAGCTTGGGATACCCATTTACCCCTCGTCGAATTTTCCTACAACAACAGTTATCATACGGGCATAAAGGCAGCTCCATTCGAGGCCCTCTATGGCCGAAAGTGCAGATCCCCTATGTGATGGGCTGAAGTGGGTGATACCTAGTTAGCTAAGGGACGAGTTCCCGAAAGCACTCTCACAGGTCCGGAGATCATTCGGGAAACGACAGAGAAGATCGTTCAAATTCGTGAACGATTGAAAGCCTCTAGAGACCGACAGAAAAGCTACGCCGACAAGCGTAGGAAACCATTGGAATTCCAGGTGAGCGACCGAGTCCTACTGAAGGTCTCACCCTGGAAGGGCTTGATACGCTTTGGGAAGCGTGGGAAGCTCAATCCAAGATACATAGGGCCTTTCGAGATTCTCGCAAGAATCGACCTTGTAGCTTACAAACTCAAGCTACCACACGAACTCAGTAACATACATCCTACCTTCCACGTCTCGAACTTGAAAAAGTGTCTGTCCGACGAGACTCTTGTTATTCCACTCGACGAGATCGAGCTCTACGAGAGCCTCAACTTCGTGGAGGAACCAGTAGAGATCATGGACCGAGAGGTCAAGCAAACAAAGCAGAGCCGTATCCCGATAGTGAAGGTGCGCTGGAACGCAAAGCATGGACCGGAATTCACTTGGGAACGTGAGGATCAGATGAAACTGAAATATCCTCACCTTTTCGCTTAGTTATTTGTAACTTCTTAATTGCTTAAATTCTAATTTCGGGACGAAATTCCTTCTAACGGGGGGATGATGTGACAACCCGAAATTTCCATTCTGTATAAACTATATCACTTCAATAGAAGTTATAGTAGTCACAGTTAATTTTCAGACTTTTTCGTGTAAGTTTGAATAATTCAGGGTTTACACTTCAGGAAATATCAGGAGAGTGGGTGCAATAGGGTTTTGTGCAACACTGTTATTCCAACACTCTATTATATTAGAGATCATTTCAGGAATAAAAGTATTTTCTGCCAAAAATATCTCAGGACTATAAATAGAATTCTGAACCAAATTAATTCATTATTCGCATTTCCAACTAGAGAAAAGCCATTTTCTCTCTCACGGATCTTCGGGTTTTTATCCCAAATCGTGAGTACCTCTTTCTAGTAGTGTTAGAAAGCTTAATATGTGTTTATAACATGATTTAGAAGGCTAAATCACTAGATTTAGGAGTTTATTCCCCAAGGTGTTCTTGGGCGGTAAACTCCCGAAACAAAGCCTAGACCGAGCCTTGTGTTATGCTACTGCCTTAGACTCATTTGTATGTGTATTAGGGAGAAGAAAACGACCATGAAACACAAACACATGGGAGTTCACGGCCCAAGAGGATCTTGGACCGTGAACTCCAATAAAATGGATCAAAGGGTGCTTTTAAGGCACCTAAAGCCCTAGACATTTACATGGAATTGTTCCCAGTTAATTGAAGGACAAAAACACATCAAAATCACCCCTTTAAGTGAGTTCACGGCCCTAATAAGGTTCTTGGGCCGTGAACATCAAACAAAGGCACCAAAGTGTGCCTAAGGCCTTCATATGCTTGGAATAAAAGTCTAGAACCTATACCACTTGTGCAAGAGACTTGAAAGCATCAAAAACACCGTATCCTTAAGAGTTTACGGCCGTAAACTCTAAGGGAAATAGCATTAGGGCCGTAAACTCCTAAATGGAGTGTTTCTAGGCCTTAAACCTTTCCAAGAATTTAACCACCAAGTTGGAATAATTCTAGGAATCATTTGGAACTTCAAAACACACAATACACCCATGGTTGGGAGTTTACGGCCGTAAACTCAAGAGTTTACAACCGTAAACTCCATGTGTGATGGTATATGGGGAGTAAACTCATATATGGGGTCCTTTGGAACCCTAAACACAAGTGCCTTGCCCCACAATAGCTTAGATGCAATCCTTAGGGCTTAAAACACTTATATAAAGTGTTTATTATGTCTAGGATGTCTTAACATTATCAATTAGTAATTTGATACTAATTGAGTGCATATATGTGTGATTATATGTTCATTAGGATCGTAGTGTGTGTATAAGTCCTCACTTGACACCTAGCAATCCTACACTGTCCAGTTCATCCGAACCACCATCTACAGGTGAGTTCATACCCCTAATCAATGTTTTAAATGATTTTAAATGCTTTAAAAGGGGGGGGGAATACAAGTAGAAACAAACATGTTATTAAATCATTGATATGTATTTTATAACTGTGTTTGTCATTTAACAGATTTCACATACTACAAAATGTGATGCATGAAATGGTTTTAAATCTTTAAAATACTTTGTTATCAAATGTTTTACTTTTGAAATGTTTATTAAAATGACATCAAGTCATTGTTAATTTTTGTTCAAAACCCATAAGATGTATTACAAAACCATTTTTACATTCTTGAACTAAACTATGCATATACACTTAAATTCTTATATATGTATTGATGTTATAGTTTACATCTTTCATTTAGTTTCTCACACCCTTGAGTGGTAAGATTGTATAAACCTACTTGAACAACTAATTACCTTTCAATAAATTATCATAGGGATAATTTGAAGATATCAAACATTATTCCTATTACAAGGAATCACACAAGAGTCAGTTCATTCATGAGTCTATACTAGTACATTACCTGATACGTGATTACATATACATATGCTTACCTGATGCATGAATATGTTTACATATACTTACCTGTTACATGAACACACTTACATGAATACCATACAGGAACACTTTTACATAGGTGCATTATCCTGTATTCACTTACCTGGATACTTGTACTTAGAACTACGAGGATGATTTATTAGTACTTTCTGTGTAAATTATCTTTCCTATCCCGGTTCAATGGGATATCTCGGCGGGACTTACCATTCCGAACCCCACTGATTAGCACCAGTGGTCGATGACCATCTACGGAGGTCTAAGGTTACTACATATACTAGGTAGATCGATAACCGGGGCTAACCCCTCCACCCACCTGCTGCTGCTACAGAGGACAAGTGGACAATCTTTGATTGTTCATAAGGTTATACTTTTCGCTTATTGCGATGTTGTGTTACTCCTAGTACCCAGCGATGACACTTACATTATTACTTTTTCTGGACAATCTTCGGATGTTCATTAGGTTACATATTTCGCTTAACGCGGTGTTGTGTTAGTCCTAGTACCCAGTGACAACACTTACAGTAGTACATTTTCCTGTTTACTTTATTTTGTGATACTTTCACATAAACGATGAGTTAGACTAAGTACCTTAGTACTAAACAATTGAAGGAAAACTACCATTTTACTTACAAAACATTCGTGTTTTGGTAGAAGACTACATTATCATAAACAAAACATTCGGGTCTTGGTAGAAGACTACATCTCAAACTGATAGAAAATAAGGGATTTTCTAGGGCTTTTCATACTTACATCAACATTTTCATTTAAAGGTTTACATGACTTTTAAAACAGCTTTTCAAAGCAAGACAATGACACTTAAATACTTATGAATTCACCAGCTTTAAAGCTGATACTCTCTTTCAAAATAACTTGTATTCTCATGTCAACAATAGACAGGTACGATGGCCAGGTTTTGAGAAGACGGAGCAGACAAGTCTCGTCTTTTATTTTGATTGTATATTTTTGGTGTCTTATTACAATGAAATAACACACATGTATTAAAACTTTACTTATAATGCAATGGATGATGTTGTTGCTTGTTTACTATTATACACTGTTGTGATACTGTACATAACGTCCTCCACCCCTAAACGTTTCTGCCGTTCGTGGTTTTGGGGTGTGACAGTTGACACCCCCACCAATGGCTGCTAGCTACAACCTTGACGGAAGATTCACACGGGTGATAACTGTCTAATCATTACAAAATCGGATGAAGCATTGTGAGGATCATTTCAGCACATCATTAGCTCGGTTATGAGGAACTCATTGTAGCCTTAATGCCCATGCCTGAATAAAACTCTTAAATAAGTTAAAAGAAACTCATACATAGTAAAACACAACTTTTGGAATAAAGGTACACCATAAATTATATAAGTCGAGATAATACTTATATATGGTAAAACCATAATTTTAGAGAACAAACTCATCACTAACTATATAAGTTAATATAGTACTTATAATCACTATCTTCGGATAAATAATTTACAAATAAGATAAGTCAAAAACACTTATAAAACAAATACTTAATATTTTCGGTACAAAGAGCTAAACTTGTGAACTTGCCAACATTATGTTGACGTTTTCAAAACCACATGTATTCCTACGAAACCAAGAGATGGAAGCTTACACTCTCAGAATTCATGGCGTGCAGATTGCAACCACCTATAGATCAATGATGTTGCATTAATTAGTAGTATAGTGTTTAAAACACCATATTATTGTAACTCTGAATATTTTTGTAATCTCCTTTTTCTGTAATAATACACTTGTTGTTTATTTATATTTTTGAACTATTCGTCGTATGTTTAATATTTATGATCCACGAAGATGCTGCACAACCCTGTGGTTTCATCATCGACTGGGGGTGTGCCAATGAGCTTGCTTGAAGAATAAGATCAATGTTAATAAGGGCTAAATGAAATAAGTAGGAGTGTATAAATATTAATTGTGTATCTTATCATCATAATATTATTTCTTTCTACCACAACATTGTACTTTATTTTTCTTATTAACCTGTTGGGGAAGAAACAAAATTAGGAATGACTTTTACTCCTAGCACCTTATATACACATTAGTTAATTAATTACAAGTTAAAGTAAAAAATAAGAAGTGTGAACAAAAAGGGAAAAATAATCATGTATACTTTGTATTGTAGGTAAGCACGGTGTTAGATTTACAACAAAGACATCCTCAACTTCAATTTCACAACTGACATAGTAAAACACAATCAAACATACAATTTCAACCTCACACACTTGGGAGTATTTTCCACTTAAAAATTTACCCATCAAGTCTTTTACCCACCTATATAAATTTGAAGTTCATTCGTTTAGCCAACAACATACTTTTGTAATGCCATATCATGTGTTATTTGTTTCTATAGGTTCATATTTATCAGTTTTATCCCATCGTAGTTGCATACCTGCAGTAAAGCGTATCAGTTGTTAAATGTTGAACTGTTAGTGAGACTTCAATATTAAAACTTCACAACCACCCATCAAATCTTTTACCCATATGCATGAATTTGAAGGTCAGTCGTTGAGCCAGTAACATACTTGAAGGTCAGTCGTATAAGTTTCATATTGCAAGGACTAAATAATTTCAGAAGGCTAGGTCTAGCTCTATTTCGAAATTCTTGTTTGAGTCCAACCGTTGTAGAGTAGGATCTCTCGTTCGAAGAACTATCTAGTCTAAGCAATATGTAATAATATCCGCAAGCTAGTTAGGGGAGGTAGCAGGGACTTCTTATGCAGCTGATGGCGGAGAGTGGGTTGGTGATTAGCCTAGGGCAAGCCTAGGAAGAGTTTAGTGTGAGATCAGGAGTAGTAGTAGAAGGGACTTGGTGGAGTCAAGGCAGTCCTTGAGGAAAGTACATATAGATGTGGAAGGTAGTATGGGATCGTATTACTAAAAGCATAGGATCCTTACTCGAATCAAGGAAGGCTGAGACAAGAACAGGAAACGTGTAGTAGATGTGACCCTCGAGTTGTGTTTGTAATTTGACGTTTAGTATGATGTGTTTTCAAAATGGTGGTTCTACGCCCTAGACCAGCAGTTGGCAGTTCAGGTGAGGGATCAAGCTCGGGCTCGGGCGCCGAGCAACTAGATGAGCAGACTAGGGAGGTCCTCTCCTCAGAGATCACATGCACTATTCTCAATCAGTCTCCTGTGATCTTCGGTTCGATCAAGGAGGGTATTCTGGAGCTCATGGATGAGAGATTGAGCATGTTTCGCGCTGAGGTCGCGACAATGTTGGGGTTGCGCATGCTCACCTTCAGGGAGTTCAGAGCCTGTGGAGCTCCCGATTACCATGGAGCCTGAGACCCCATTGCTAGTACCAGGTAGTTGGTAGATGTTGCCAACGTGTTTCGTACCAACAGATGTCCCAAGGGGGACAAGGTCAGATTGGCATCCTTCATTCTAAAGGACGGGGCGCAAGACTGGTAGGAGGAGGTTGGGAGAGCCATTGGAGATGATGCAGCTTTGGATGCGATGACCTGGGGGGATTTCACGACCAGATTCAGAGCCGAGTTCGTACCTGTCATTGAGGTGCAGCAGCTTGCTAGGGAGTTTCAGGACCTTCAGCAGACGACAGAGACTGTGGCGGAGATTACCACCATGTTTAGGCAGAGGGCTCTTCTTGTTCCGGAGTATGACGTGGATGAGGAGATGAAAAAGGCTCGATATCATGAGATGTTGTGGAGTGATATCCTCCAGTTTGTGATCCGATCCAGCTGTAAAATGTTGGAGGATATGATAGCACGGGTTCGGGAGAGGGAGATCAATCTGAAGATGGAGAGAAAGAGGAAGCCGGAGTTGATGTCTGGCATAGCGAGTTCGGGCAAAAAGCCCAAGGTGTCTGATCACAGGTCTAGAGGTCAGCAGAGCCACAGTCGGTGTGGAAAGTGTGCTAGGTTGCACGATGGGGTGTGCAAGGCGGGGAGTTCTGGCTGCTACAAGTGCGGTCGGACCAGGCACATGAGTATAGATTGTGCAACTACTACCACTGCGACCCCCACCTCAAAATCTGATCTGATTTGCTTTCATTGCAATCATAGGGGACACAGAAGGTCCCAATGTCCGAGTTTAGCATCAGCAAGACAGGTGGTGGCACCTGCTCCTGCTACCCTGAGGATTACAGACAACCGAAAGGGTCGGGCCGAGAAGCCAGTGGCGAAGAGCAGAGCATTCCAGTTGACAGCTTAAGAGGCTTTGACGACTCCTGATGTGGTTATGGGTATGTATCTTCTTCATCATCCATTATTATTATTGTTTATTGCTTATGGTTATGTGTTTGTCTATAGGATCGTTCCTAGTGAACAACATCTCATCTCTAGTATTGTTTGATTTGGGGGCTACCCAATCATTTGTGTCGCTCGTGCTTAGCAAGTAATTTAGCATAGCTATGGGGGAGCTGGATTGCCCACTCAATGTGGAGATAGCTGATGACAGGACTGTCAGGGTCGCGAGGGTTCATAAGGGTTGTACGCTGTGGTTATTTGATGAGCAGTTCTCAGTAGACCTGGTTCCTATTCCCCTGCGATGGAATAATGTTATATAGGTATGGATTGGCTGAGCCCCAATGGGGAAGTGATTGATTGTGAGCTGCAGTTAGTGAGGGTTCGCACTCCTAGCGGGGGAGAGTTAGTGATTCAGGACAAGAGGCCACATCGTGGACCGATTCTTTGTTCAGCAGCGAGAGCGACGCACTACTTTCAGTAGGGTTGCGTGGGGTACATCGCCTATGTTATGGATACCTGGGATAAGGGCAAGGAGATGGTTGATGATGTACCGGTGGTACGAGAGTACCCGGATGCATTCCCAGAGGATTTTCCTGGGATACCTCCTGAGAGGCAGGTTGAGTTCCGGGTTGACTCGGTCCGCGGTGCGGCTCCGATAGCCAGGGCACCGTATTGGTTGGCTCCTCCAGAGATTCAGGAATTGTCTACGTAGCTGCAGGAGCTGCTAGACAAAGGTTTTATTAGACCGAGCAGTTCGCCATGGGGAGCCCCGATCGTATTTGTGAAAAACAAGGAAGGGTCGCATCGCATGTGTATAGACTACCGGGAGCTGAATAAGGTAACGGTGAAGAACCGTTACCCACTCATGAGGATAGATGATTTGTTCGACCAGTTTCAGGGAGCATCTTGGTTTTCCAAGAATGATTTACGGTCCGGATATCACCAGATGCGGTTCCGAGATGAGGATGTGTAGAAGATCGCTTTTAGAACCCGCTATGGTCATTATGAGTTTGTGGTGATGCCGTTTGGGCTCACCAATGCTCCATCTGCGTTCATGGATCTCTTGAACCGTGTGTGTAGACTGATGCAAGACTGATCATTTATAGTGTTCATTAATGACATCTTGGTTTATTCCAAGACTGAGGAGCAGCACGAGGGGCACCTGAGGGAGGTGCTAGAGACCCTAAGGAGGGAGAGGCTTTTCACAAAGTTCTCCAAGTACGAGTTCTGGTTGCGTGAGGTGCAGTTTCTGGGGCATCTTGTCAGCCAGAAGGATATATTGGTTGATTCGGCCAAGATTGAGGCTGTGATGCAGTGGGAAGTCCCGAGATCTCTAACCGAGATTCGGGGCTTCCTGGGTTTGGCAGGGTATTAAAGCAGATTTTTTCAGAACTTCTCCAAGATAGCAGTACCATTGACCCGACTAACCAAGAAGTCGGTGGTGTTTCACCGGGGTCTTGAGCAGCAGACAACCTTTGAGATGCTCAGGCAACGGCTGTGCGAGGCTCCGATTCTCACTTTGATAGAGGGGGTAGATGATTTCGTAGTATACTGTGATGCTTCAATTATAGGACTGGGGCAGTGTTGATGCAGCGAGGTCATGTGATAGCCTATGCTTCGAGGCAATTGAAGCCTCACGAGGCTAACTATCTGACGCATGATTTGGAGCTGGGGGCGGTGGTTTTCGCCCTCAAGATTTGGTGACACTACCTCTATGGGCTCTGATGTACTATCTACACGGATCACAAGAGTTTGAGGTACCTCAGGGATCAGCCGAATCTGAACATGAGGCAGCGTCGGTGGTTAGATGTGGTTAAGGATTACGACTGCGAGATCCTTTACCATCCGGGCAAGGCCAACGTTGTGGCTGCCTCCTTGATCCGTAAAGCGGTGGTGGCTCTGATTTGAGACGTATCTCTGAGGATGACAATGATGACTCCATTGCTAGAGCATATCCGAGAAGCACAGGTGGAAGGTATGAAGGAAGAGTACCGAAAGAGTGAGAGAATCGTAGGCCAGGCGGCCTCGTTTGATTTCGATAGCTGTGGGTTATTGACCCTGCATAGGAGGGTCTGGGTGCCCTACTGGGGAGGGGTACAACAGGTACTAATGGATGAAGCCCATAAGTCCAGATTCTCCATCCATCCCGGGGCAACGAAGATGTATCAGGATCTTCGCCCAGATTATTAGTGGCCCTGCAAGAAGCGGGATATAGCTTGGTATGTGGAGCGATTCCTGACCTGCAGGAAGGTCAAAGCAGAGCATCAGAGGCCCTACGGCAAGATGCAGTCGTTATACATTCCCGTGTGGAAATGGGAAGACATCACCATGATTTCATCACAAAGCTTCCTAGGACCGTGCGTGGAGTAGATTCGATATGGGTCATCGTGGATCGATTGACTAAGAGTGCTCACTTCATTCTGATTTAGGAAAGTATCTCGGCAGAGAGGCTGGCCGAGATCTATGTTCGAGAGATTGTGGCGCGTCATGGGGTGCCGGTCTCGGTGGTATCGGATCGATATGTACGTTTTACTTCCATGTTTTGGAAGCGGTTTCACGACGAGATGGGTACTCGTCGTCATTTCATCACCACTTTCCACCCTCAGACCGATGGTCAGGGCGGGAGGACGATTCGGACTCTCGAGGACATTCTTAGAGCATATGTGCTAGATTTCGGGGGCAGTTGGGATACGTATCTTCCATTAGCGGAGTTTTCCTACAACAATAGTTATCACTCCAATATAGACCGGCCTCCCTTTGATATGCTCTACGGGAGGAAGTTTAGGACCCCGATCTGCTGGGGAGAGTTTGGTCAGAGAGTCATGGGGAGTACGGAGGTGGTGCTCAAGACCATAGAGTTGATTCAGCAAGTCCGGAGCAGGCTCCAGACTGCTCAGAGTCGGCAGAAGAGTTACGCCGACAAGCGACGTTCGGACATGGAGTTTCAGGTTGGCGATATGGTCCTCCTGAAAGTATCACTCTCGAAGGGTGTTATCAGATTTCGAAAGCAGGGCAAGCTGGGCCCCAGGTTCATTGGTCCATTTAGGGTTTTGGCCCGGGTGGGTCGGGTTTCTTATCGGCTAGATCTTCCAGCAGAGCACAGCTAGATCCACAGCACATTCCATGTTTCTCAGTTGTGGAAGTGTTTAGTGGATAAGTAAGTGGTGGTACCCCTTGAGGACATTCGGGTTGATGATAGCCTGAACTATATCGAGTGGCCGGTGGTGATTTTGGAGCGTAAGACGAAGGAACTGAGGAACAAAAGGGTAGAGTTAGTTAAGGTGCAATGGCAGCACTGCAAGGGTTCGGAGTGGACGTGGGAACCCGATGAAGATATGAGGAGGCACTACCTCGAGTTATTTTCAGAGACAACAAACTTCGAGGACAAAGTCTAAGATAAGTGGGGGAGAGTTGTAACACCCTGTTCCAGGTATCCAGTTAATTAAGTCAATTTTATAATTTTACCCTTGGACTCGACAAGTTGAAGGCCCAACTCGTCGAGTAAGATCGAATCCGGGTCGAGAACTAAGTAGTCTACTCGACGAGTCGGAAGACCGACTTGGCGAGTAGGCGCTGTCTGATGAAAACCCTAATTTCAAGGGTTTGTCTTCCTATTTAAAGAACATAACGCCCATGTGACCTCCCTTATCACTCCCTCAACGTCTAGAAAACCCTAAACCACCACCTTGAGCGTTGTGAGTATTTGTGTGCCATTTCTTGAGTTATCTTGTGTGTTTGAAGTTTGGGGGAAGAAGAGGAAGAAGGAGGACTTCAAGAGAAGATTTCAGATCCAGAATCAGCACCATCTTCTCCTCATTTTCTGGTAATAAAGCTTCACACTTGACTTATGATTTCCTAGATCTTCTTATGGTTATTTTGGGCTAAGAAGCTTAATTCATGGGATTTGGACGTCCCAAGTTGATACACCTTCAGATCTGGGACCTTGAAGGGTCCTCATGGCATAAAGGTGCCATCTCTACGGCCATGAGAACTCTATGCATGCTATAAACCCCCATTTTGGCCTTTTAAGCACAAATGTTCTGTGCATGCACGTAAAGTTCATGAATTTACATTTTATATCGACCTTAGGAGCCCAGATCTACCTTTTGGTTAAGTTTTGCACATCAGAAATTGAGTTATAGGCTTGGTCATTCGTAGACTCGATGAGTCACTCTTGGGACTCGGCGAGTCGTGGGTTGGTTCTCCAAATCAGTTAGGGTTCAAAGGAACCGAGTTGAGTTTTAGAAGAGATTCAGATGAGTCCAGAGGAATGACTCAACATATTAAGGCATAGGCATGGACCTGGAAACCATAGGCTCGACGAGTTGTTCATACAACTCGGTGAGTCACAGACTGGACATGTTCATATGATGAAGATGGACTCGATGAGTTGTTCATACAACTCGATGAGTCGTTTGAAGGTTGTCCCAATGTCATGACTGAAGGGGAACTCGTCGGGTTCTTGCTAAACTCGGCGAGAAGAGTCGGGTTCGGGACAAATGAAGGAATAGGGGACTCGGCGAGTTGGCGGGCCAACTCGGCGAGTCAGGTCGACTGGAAGTTGACTTTGACTAGGATGTTGACTCTAGCCAGGGGTAAAAGGGTCATTTTACCCTGATAATAGTTATCAGTATTTGACTAAGTGTTACTGTGGAAATTATAGCCAGGGAGTCGCCGGAGCAGCAGTCGGACATTTCTCGCTCAGTATTTTAGCAGGCAGCTACGCGATGTGAGTTTTCCTCCGGTAGGAACTGGTCTAAGGCACCAATGCCCGCCCGTTTAGATATTGGTAGTATATCGGGGCTAGCCCGATGCAGTCTATATGTTTCCAGACTTCGGTCCGATGCTGGGGTGGTCCCGAGAAGTAGTTATATATGCTTGATGTCTTCGTGATTCATGCATGTGTATGTTGTGTGTTATATGCTCCGGACTTCGGTCTGATGTCGGGCAATCCCGATGCAGTATATGTGATTATGTTATATGTTTATGATCATGTTTTTGCTATGTTCAGTTTATTCCGGACCTTGGTCCGATGCAGTGGGCAAGGCCCAAGTTATTCCGGACTTCGGTCTGATGCAGTGGGCGAGGCCCTAGTTATGCCGGACTTCGGTCCGATGCAGCGAACGTGGCCCTAGTTATTCCGGACTTCGGACCGACACAGTGGGCAAGGCCCAAGTTATTACGGACTTTGGTCCGATGCAGTGGGCAAGGCCCAAGTTATTCCGGACTTCAGTCCGATGCAATGGGCAAGGCCCAGTATTTGCTTGATATGTTATTGTATGGTATGTGGTAGTTTGGGGGAGCTCACTAAGCTTAGTGCTTACAGTTGCAGTTTTGGTTTCAGGTACTTCAGCAAACAAAGGAAGGGGCTCGAGTTGATGGCAAAGAAATCACAACGTAAGATGATTAACTTGGTGCTAGTGTGATGAAACACACGATAGGGCCTAAACTCACCTGGGAAATAGAAAGCAAAATGAAGAATCACTATCCTCATTTGTTTGCTGATGCATGATTCTAGGATGGAATCATCCTAAGGGGGAGATAATTGTAATTCCCATGTTTCTTTCTAGAAATAGTAATATTCTATAATCACTTTGGTCAAATATTGTAATCTTTTATTGAATTAATAAGAAAGGATAATTAATATATTTATGTGCTTAAGTGTTTTATATGATTTTTTTGTGTATATTATATATATGATATAATAATTAAAGTTAAAATACACGTTGAAATAAAATAATAATTAGGACGAATAACCTTATCGAAAGAAGAAGTGGATGAGATGAGGATTCTAGAGATACAAGGATCGCTCAAGTCCGACTTAGAATGAAGAAGTTATGCTTCTTCGAAGTTTCATGATTAAATAGGCACAACTACAGATGTCGTAAATAATGAATTGAAGATAGGTTGATTATTAGCATTAGTAATCTAAACGAAGGTCGTAGTATACGTTAAAGCGAATTTGTGCATATAGAGAATGTCTAAATCTGAATTCACAAGACGAAGTTATGAATTTTCTAAGATTCAGTGCAATAGTATGCAATACTGATATCGAATTTTAGATCGGTCAATTGTTATCCAAAACAATCTATTGAAGATTTTGTTAACAGAATCCCAACGATATAAAGACAGTTGAGAACAGACATCCGACGAGAGAGTTATAAATTTTTAATGGACTTTAATAGTCTAAGCCTGTTAAAAACATAACCTTAGAAATAAAGTCAAAATTAGCTGATGGAGTCTAAATGAGAGTTGTAGATCCCTTCGATAGTTACACGTTAATATAATGAACGTCAAAAATGGAGTTTGTATGAAGAAGTTACGAATTTTGAAGTTTCATGAGATGCACCCCGCACAAAAAGACCACGACGTGCATCTTCTATAACTTGCCATGTTGCACCAGCCAACGCCCGACATGTGTCAGCAAGTGAGAGGAGCAACGTATTCAAAGCACGCGACACGTACATCAGATCGTGCAACGCGCATATGGCGATTTTTTCCTATAAATAGCTCTTTGTTGCTCATTCTTTCCCCACACTTCTCTCATCATTGTCTCTCGAATCTTTTGTCCCTTAGCCCGAGAAACCTTAGGTTTAGTCTTCAGTGAAGCCCTACGAACCCTGAAGTAGTAGTAGCTAGCAAGTAGAATCTCTGCTAGTGCAGTTTCCATAGTTTTGTCTAGGAAATCTCTATATGTTAAATTACATCTCATCCTTATTTTAGTGTAATTTATATTTATATTCATAGTCGTTGTTATGAATTTATAAATAAGATTTATCAGTAATTCTACGTCGTTATACTAATTGATCTACTTACATGAGAGGTGTCTAGAATGGTTATGTTGGCTTGGTTATTGGATTTTGGAAGGCTATATGGAAAAATGGTCTTGTCTCCCACCTTTCTTGCTTGATTGATCCTTATTTGATAGAACTCTTAGTATTCATTGGAATCAATGAGGAATCTAAACCATTAGGATAATAGTTTCATGAATCGTGAAACTGGACTAAGACTTAGTGTTATATACATCTAGATCTTTTGGAAAAGTGTTAAGGCGAAGCATTGCCCTAACTTTGAGTCACCTACAATTGTCAGGTGAGTGCGTAGTTACTCTGAAGTACATAATCATAATAGACATATTTATCTTGTGCGTTAGTTGTATTATCAATATTTTGTGCTAATAATATAAGTAAGATAGTATTTCCTATTAGTAATTGTAATGGACATAGAGTTCCTTTAGTATAAGTTTGGATTAGTTATATTAGATTTTTAAAAGGTGTTTAGTTCCCAATAAGCTGGATATTAGATATGTCTCATTCTAGGGTAGGTTGTGTGATCAGATAGCAGAGTATCACATTCCTCCTCTTTCTTGGATGACCAAAATTGGTGGGTCCAGATGAGATAACCGGTAGGTAGGTCTTGGTCATTGACCAAATTAAATGACAAAACTTGAATATTCTAGGTGGTCTAATGAATTACGTTGCTAGCATGGACTTATAATCCACGGGCATAGATAAATTTGGGATATCATATTTATCAAACTTCTAAACATTGGTTGCGTTACATATGACTTACGCTGGCCAAGGACTCCCCTAGCTATGTATTCAAACAGATACTCATATAGTTCATCAAGTAAGGTGATTATACCAGGTGGTTGTTAAACTAGGATCTGTGAGGATTGATAGGGTTGGGTAGTTGGCCTGAGGTCAAATTATCGGTACCTATATTATCTGATATGTGTTTTATAGGAATGAAGTTATTTTATCATTAAAATTTTATCGGCTTGAAAGCCCTACGTATCTCACCAGGTTTCCCAAAGATGACCTACTAATTTTTCTGTATCACAGGTAGTGGAACCAAGGCTATTGTAGTCTAGTTAGGATGTTGAGTGGAATAAAGAGACATGCTTGTAATATGTTGTCTTAGAACCTTTTACGTTGTAATGTATTTTCGGATATGAACGAATGACATCCTCGAACGTTTTAATAAAATAACTTTTGTTGTCTTAAAAATGTCTTATTTAAATGGGAATTTCTGCATCTCAATTTATAAAGCGTAAAGAAAATGTTTTAATTGGTTCTGAAAATGGGGACTGTCACAATTAACAAAATTTGTTACTTTCTCCTTTTTGTTTCTAAAATTTCTTCTTTTCTTTCATTTTTTTTTAATCTAGCTCTCCTTGCTTTAATCATTTCTTTCACATCCTTTTTTATTTAAACGTATTGATCACACATCTTAGATTTTCCTTTTTAATCACTCAAACTAAACTTCTCATTTGAAATAGGTTTCGTATCCCAGGTATCAGAATTTGCTACTACAACTTGTGAATTAGATGTTACATTTAAAGGTTCTGAAATGTATCTATACTTCACTCTCCAATATGTCTTATCTGAAAAACATATTGTCTCCTCACCATTATCTATAGGTACATACCAAAAATGACTCTCACAAGAATTGACATTATCAATCTTCATAATAGAAGTTAAGTCAATGGTGTCAGTTTTGTTAAGTCCTTTCGTAACAAAAACTTGATTTGGAGTACTTTGGATCTTTGGAGACACAACAGTTTTTTCTTCCAAATTCTCAATTCCATTGATTTCAATCACTTTTTCAAGCTTAGAATAATTTTCAAAAATCAAGTTACTTTTTGGTTCATTATCATGTATCACAAAATTGGAACAATCAATCTCATTTTTTACTGAAATCTCAATAATCACACTTTCATCAGAATCAAAATCTATCTTACCCTTACGATACTCCTTATAATTCAATCTATTACACATCAAGATATTTTTTTTTCTTTTGAGTTCTTTTTCATTTATTGTTTAGTTCCTTCAGTTAGTACATCATGCATCAATTTCTTTATTTCTTTTGTTTTAAAAAATTCTTCAACATTTTCTAAACCAACCTTATGATAATCATTTCAGGATTCATTAGAAGACACCAAAGATTCACATTGATAACATTCTGAATCTATTTCTTTTTCTTGAAATTCTAAGAATGTTATTATTTTCTTGTACATTCCACCAGACATTTCGTGTTTAGATAAAGTTGGGTGATATGTCTGTATAATTGTTTCACAATTTGGCCAAAGATGTTTCGTTGTTTCATATGCACCCTATTATCAGAATTCAAAATACATGAACTTTTGACCTTTTTAGATCCTTCATCTGATCCTTAATCTTTTGCATGAACTTTCAACTTTTTCAAATCCTTAATATGATCCTCTTCCACCACCAAAGTCTTTCCATGAACTTTTGACCTTTTCAGATCCTTAATCTTTTACATATAGTAGCATTCATCTTTCTCTTTCTAATTCTTCTCATTTTGCTTTAACAGCGTACACTCTTTTGCAAAATGGTTATTCCCATTGCAATAATTATAGTAATATCCAAAAGCACCAAACAATTTATTTTCCTTTTCCCTTCTTCTTGTTGATAATTTTTTACTCATTCGCCGTTGTTCTTTTCAGCATACAAATTTCCTCCTTTGTAGCCATTTCCTCCTCCATCAGTCCTCGCATTACCACTACCTCTAAACTTTGAAAATTTATTCTTAAAGAACTTCTTTGGATTACTGGCAATGAGAGCCTTTTTCCTCACTGGTAAATTCATCATCTGTCGCATCTAGGTCATAATAATCACAAACTACCTTTTCATTGAACTTTCTTTGTTTCTCTACTTCTCCTTTCGCAACCAGAGCTAAAATACACTTATCTTTTGCATTTTCCATGGCTTCATCTCCATGAGATCTTATAATACCGATAATTTGTGCTAATGAGTAATTATTGAATTGTTCAGGTGCCTTCATGGTTAATGGTTACATCTTTCATTCTGAACGTAAACTGTTCATGAAAGCCACATTTTCTTCAATTGTTTCTCTCTACAATTTTTACTTCAACATTATGCTAAGTAAGTGATTAAATCTACTTGCAACTTGATCGATTATCTTTCCATGCCTTTTATCGAAAAGATCCAAACTTCAAAAGTAATGGTGTTTAAATATAATGAGTTTAATGGACATCATCGGAGTAAATCTCCTTTAGTAATGGAACAATGAATTTCGGATCAAATTGCAATCAGAGTGCAAAATGCATAATAGATCTAGAAAAAAAATGTAACAAACAAATAACTCGAAGAGCACGAACAAAGTTTAATGATTTGAAAACAGTTCAGAGAAATCCTTGCTCTGATACCATTTGTAGGATTGATCAGATTCTAGAAGACATAATTCTTGCTTGAATACGAAAAATTAAATGAACACAGACAAGTAAATATGATATTATTTCAATAAGAAAATAAGAAACTCAATTACAAATGACGTAAGAACCTCTAAAAAATATATTCTCTCTGTCTAACTAACATCATTTATATATGATACATGAAGGAGGTCGGTTAGGAAATGAACAATAAGGTCTCGACACCTAAGCTAAGACGGGTTGTCAATACAACTAAGTAAACAACATTGTGAAGCCTAGTAACAAACTAAGAAACAAAACTTGCTTTCGTATTTACAAGATGAAGACTACAAATTACAAAACTACGAAACTTTTCGCATACAGTCTCAAACACACCACCTACAAAATACGAGACCTAACACCCCTTTAACAAAACACATGTGCATTGTACATTTTATTCTTTAGATATATCTTTTGTGAATTAAGATGCGTTTCGCTTTCTATCGTGAGTTGTGTTCATGTTAGTTTGTCGTCTTTGTTGTGATTATACCATCTTTTTTGTTTGTATGTCATAAGCACCAATCAATACCGACATCCAAAACGCAATGCAAATTAGCTTCGCCCGACTTGTGCATCATTTTATAGTAAAATTTTGACAAGTTCCAAATTTTCAACAATTTTTCTATGTTTTAATTGGTTTTCCTTCATGAATATAACAAAAACCTGATAACCTAATATTAGACATACCCCATAACAATCCACTAGCTATAACCTAAAGATCAAGGATTAGATCCCACAAACTTATACAAAACATGAATCCTACATAGAAATGCAAGTATCCAATTGTGATTAAAAGAAAATGGCAAACCTAACAATAAAAAAACAAACACATTTTTCATATACTTTTATTTGAATAAGCACCATAAATATCGTGTATGTAATGTGATTTAAATGTTTAACTGACACAAAATTGTTTCTCGATTTATGAGCTTAATATTATTATGAATTTATAAACTTAAAAAACGAAATACACAATAAGAACTAAAATTTAACCAAAAAAAAAAAACTCAATATTTGTGTCTTACAAAACATAGGAAGCAACCGTGAGCATATACAAATTTTTGTCCTATGTTTGTAAGTATGTGTGTATTCTGATGGAAAGGAGAACATGTTAATCTGTCAAATCCTGGTTGGCCGCGTTGTTGCCGGATCTTGGTCGCCGTAGAAGCTCAATCAACGTCTCCGCCTGTCCATCCAACAAAACTATTAACCAATCAAATCATCCTTCTTAAAACGACAAAAATCAACCATTACCTAAACACACTCTCTTTAGAAACTATATTAAATGCCATATTTTATATTTTTTTCAACCCGTTCATTAAATATAGGTCCACAAAATGGTCCATTGAAGTTGTAAAAGTGAGGATCAATTTAAGAAATAATACAAATAATAGACTCACTTTTAATATTTTATTCATGGTTCATTAATAATCTATGTTTGATGTTAATATTTAAAACCAAGATCGGGTTAAGAGAATATTCGTGAATCATTTTATGTAAAAGATTAGGTTATTGAAAAATAAATAAGTTTGAAATTGTATGAATACTTTTTCACTAAATAATCAAATAGTAAAGTCTTAAAATAAGTAATAATAGGAGAAAAACTGAAGAAAAACTGAAAAAGTGAATAAATTTAACCTTTTGTTTAGCTCGATTGGTACCAGATTGCGACAGGGCGATGAGGGGAGGAATGGCTCCTTCGCGGGCCACCATAGTCCGGTACACCAGACTCTGATCACATATCTGTAACAATATCACCACCGCTATCTCCTTCTGCCTCTGTGATCCGACCTCTATGATTTCCACCAACACTGGAATTCCTCCTTCCTCCACCAGCGCCGCCCTTGCCTCCGCCGTGGATACCAAAATACTCATCACAAATGCCGATTTGTCCACCATGTTTGATCCGAAATCGGCCATGAGTTCAACCAACGGCTTCATGATCCCCGCCTCTACAGCTCGAATCTTATTCTCCTTCACCGAACACAATGAATACAACGCCGTCGACGCGTCTTTTTTCCCGCGGATGTTTCCACTTTCGAGAAGGTTTACAAGTAAAGGAATCGCTCCTGACCGTCCGATCGCAGATTTGTTTTCGTCTAATTGAGATAAACGAAGTAAAGCACACGCTGCGTTTTCTTTCGCCGTTGATGTTCCGCTCTTCAACGCTCTAACCAGCGGTTTGATTGCTCCGGAAGAAGCCAATTGCTCTTTGTTTTCATCGCATAGAGACAAGTTCAAAATCGCCGTCACTCCATACTCTTGAAGCTGCGGATCGGACGATGAGATTAGCGCAATCAACGGCCTGATTGCTCCAGCTCTAGCGATCATCAATCTGTTCTCCGGTTTGTTCTTCGCTAAGAGCCGTAACTCCATCGCTGCTTGTTTCTGATCCTCAACCGAACCAGATTCGAGACCAGACACAAGCTGCCGGATTAGATCTTCTGAGTTCTCGGTGGCGCATGACAAAAGGAGACGACGGCTCTCCGAAGAGGTCGTCGGGAATTCCCCTGATCGGTCGCTGTTGCAATCACTAAAAGCGGTGGAATCATCATTTGTGTTGCTAAAATTTCTTCCCATGTATGAGTAATTGGTCTGAATTTGCGTCTCCATCATCAGAACAGTTGCCGGAATTGGAAAAAAACTCGTATTGGGTACACCGGTGAATGATTGAATTTAGGTAATAGTTTAGGGTAAAGGACACTCTGTACGGATTCTGAAGACAGAGTGGTATGGAGGGGTGGTGATATATAGAATAGAAGAGGGGAGAAGAAATGGAGGGCCCGAGATGACACGTGCGCAACCGTATCTATTCCCAGTAGAGCATACACGTGGGAAGGTGTGGGTCTCCTTCCTTCTACACGCGTGCATGGAAGCTTCATTAATATTTAGACAGGTAAATGACTTCTGGCTTATTTCGACTTTTCGAGTCACTTGAGAGTTGAGCCTACATAATTTGTAACATTCTGCCATCAATTCATCCATTAATGAACTTCCTGAAAGCTTGATCGAAGTAATTGACTACCATTTCAGTGATTAGAAAATAGTGGCATTAATTTAAAGACTTGGTTAACAAATCAGTTTACTCATAACAATCCATCCCTTAAAACTAATTCTTAGTTCTTTTAGGTAAGTGATGGTGGAGACCTTTGTTAGTTCTTTTAGGTAAGGGATGGTGGAGACTAAGGTGTTGTTTGTTTTTTGGAAAAAAACTATTCAGACATCTTATTGGTGCGCGGCGCAGCACACGCGCAACACTTTAATCTCGCAGTTGTTTGTTTTTCAGAAGTCTTCGGATTAAAAAACATTTGCGCGTGTTTTTCTTGGCGTAGCACTTGTTTTGCCTCTTCCTATCTCTTCCAACCTCTTCCTTTTCTTTTTTTCTTGTTAAAATATTGATTATATATTGTTGAAATCTTATTTTAATTTTTTTTACTCTTGTTGAATTTTTTTTTATATTGAATAAAAATAATTTGTTGATGAAATATCATTGTTTTATGCTAGAATATCTTTATTTTTTTTGTTAAAATATCATTATTTTTTTTGCTGAAATATCATAAATTATTACTGAAATGTCATACATTATTAATTTTTTGGTATTAAAAAACTATTTTTCGGATTCTAAAATCAGTTTATTTTAATTTTTTAATATCTGCAGCAGCATGCAGATGTTAAAAAAACAAACACGCTTTTTATTACAGTCTGCAGCCGTTTGGTCCACCTCTTCTACTACAGAGGATTGCAGAGGTGGTCCGCAGACTTTATGGATTTTTGCTTCGAAAAAACAAACAGCATCTAAAAGTTCAAAGGCAAAGCTTTGGTCAAATTGTATAACAGTTTAGCATAATATCGACTCAGCTAGGCATTTGGCTTGGTACTGCTGATTTGAACTTGGAAATGAGACACACTTTCAAAGGACAAATATACTTTTGATATATTTTGCATGAATGATCTTTTCTTATGTCACATATACATGGGGTATATATAAAAGCCTAACCAAAACAATAGTGTCCGATATAGATATATGCTCAATAAAATTCATACTAATAAATAAAAATCTTTTTGTCACATGTTATATTCTCATGCATTTTGATACATATATTTGTATGGTTAATTCTTAGAAATAATTTTCACTTGTCATTTTATGGTTATTTTTTATTTTCTTAATTAATTATTATAATTTTTAGGTTACAGAAAGTAATTAATGTGTGAATAATTTGTTTCCTTATATTTTCAAATTTTAATATGTTTCATTTAATATATATATTTCAAAATTGACATGTTTCTTTTACAGCTCATTGTCATTTCAGGAAAATTGGTTTATATAGGAAAAATAATCAAATTTTGTTTCTTTTTATTAACAAACTAAAAAAAGGTTATATGGCTTCTGTAGTTTATTTTATTAATATAAATTGAATTATTTATGTATTCATTATTTTGTTTATATATATTTTGAATTTTATTTTAAAAAATATTTAATGTTTACATTTTGATATATTTAAAATTTTCTTTTAAAAAATATTAATGTTTATATATTTATATGTAATTTTTTTTAATCAACTCATGTAGTATATGAGTTTCACACCTAGTACAAACTACAAAACACTACCATCCCATTGTAGTTTAAACGTGAAGATTTTTATAACGCTTGAATTGGATTTGAAGTCGATGAACAATGTAGATAGAATGTCTTTCTAAATATGTTAGCATACTAGTGTTTAACGGATAATGAAGAATGCGAACATGGCCAGTCTAAACCATGTCGCAAACAAAGTGAATGTTTATCTCGATGTGCTTGGTTCATTGATGCTGAACCGGGATAATATAACTGAAGCAGTGCAATAATGAAGTTCACAGAAAAGATTTTGACTCCAAGAAGTTTCAACCACGACATTGGCAACTCCTCTATATTCGGCTTCGGCACTAGACCAAAAAAAATCTTTTTTTGTCATAGACTAGAAGAGGAGGTTTCAGAAAATAAACACATAGTAATCTGATGTGGAATGTCTACTTATTCGAGAACTTTCCCGGTTAGCGTCATAAGTAATGAGCCTTTGTATAGGTGATGCATATAGCTGAAGGTCGTGAGATGTGGTGCCTTGGATATAACGAAAGATTCTTTGTAGAGCAATAAAGTGAGACTCTTTGGGTTCATACATGAATAAGCAAATATGTTGGACATCATATGTGATATATATTGGTTTTATATGCTCAAGAATGATCATAAAATGATATTGTCAATAACATATGATTCTATAAAATCGTACCGATAACATGTAGACACTTAAATTGATATTTCAGAATATGATTTTGAATTTTATTAAAATATTACATCGCTTGTGTTTTTTGTTAAAAAATAATAATAACATAAATAGTTCATATTGTATAAATTAATTTATATCATTTAAATGTTAAAAGATTTATTTTGTGTAGGGTTTATTTCAAGACTGTCAAGATCAAGACTCTACATAGGATAATTTTTGAATTTGCAAGATAGGGATTGGAATCCTAAGATCCCACGAAATAAAACAAAATTTTAACTTACAATTTAAAAAATTGAAACATATCTCAAACATTTAGTTTTCCGTTCAAAAACTATAAAAACTTCAAAAATATTAGTCACAACTCACAACACAAAATTATAAACGACAAACTAGTAAAATGTAAAAGACATAAAGTGGTAAATTCATTTTTTCATTAATTTTTTTTTAAAAAAAAATCAAGGGAAAATGGGATCAGAACGGATCTCGGTTCTATGGTCATACCTATGATCATACCCTAAATACGATTCGTATATGATCTGACTTGTGTTTCATGTCTAGAATTGTACGATCCTACGATTAAGATCACGATTTTGGCAACCCTAGTTTATTTATGTAATTAAAGAGACGAGTTAAATAAAACACGCACACTTATATATATATATATATATATATATATATATATATATATATATATATATATATATATATATATATAGTTAAGTTGTAATGTGGATGGTAAATATTATATAGATGTAGGGTTGAATATGAGTCAATAATTTAAGTTATAATTGAAAAGGGAGGTATTAATATTATTAGATTAAAAAAATACAAAAATACATTCTAATAGACATACACGGTTTCTAAAGGCTACTGATGTAATTCTACGTCTTCGGTAAACAAGGTAACGTTGGATATATTGGGGCTAACTGATTTCATTCTCCATTACACACGCAACTCATAACAAAGTGGGACGGATGTATCGATGAAGAAATTGGAAAACAATCATTAAGAATCAATGATCAATTGTGAAGAATTGAATGTTAGAGTATATTTTAAACAAGAATTCGAGTTCTGGGACTAAAAAACGAGTGGTAATTACAGACAAGGTTTGGAAAGTGTTCTCAAAGAATGATGGAGCGAGTTCACAATTCGAGAAGGAATTCAAGTCAAAATACAAGTATACAGCGGACATTGCTTTGAATTTAGTCGATGATGATTTCGTTGGACCTCTTCAAAGTACATTTTGTTTGGATTTTACTAAAAAAAATAGTTTTTTTTCTGTGTATTCTTAGCGTAAGGTTTAGTATGCATAATTTTCAGGAAGTTTTGGTGTGATTAGTATTACGTGGTAGCTATACATTAGAGTTTATCATTTATGAATTAAAGTCTTTTGTTTATTTCATGGAAGTAGTCTGTTTTGTGTGAAAATTATGGGGGAATGGAATATATTCCGAAAGAATTGATCTTTAAGAATATTCTTTGGTATGAAGTCAAACTATATAATTTGTAGTGTATGGTTTATGAACAAAAGTTTTGTTTGATATAAAAGTCGTTTTTGGTTTTTTTTTTCTTGGTAAAGCCTGTGTTGTGTGAAAATTGTGTGAAAATTCGGATAGAATGGAATTGATTATGAAAGAATTCTTCTTTATGAATTTGGTTTGATATGAATTCTGATGTGAAAAAGGTTGTTCAATTGTCTATTTTTTTCTTTTTGGTACATAGTAGTTGGTGGGTAATGTGATGTGGCTATGTGTTCTAGTACGATGACAAATAAGTTGTAAGATTTGTTTGGACAGTTGGTGTGTTGGTGTGGGTGGATATAATACTTTGGTAGAATACTCGTTTGTTGGAAAAATTTTAATTTTTAAGAGAATCTACTTGTACAATTGACCGTGTGGTTCTAAGATTTTCGTACAATTGAACAATTATAGTTTGCGAGTCAATCCTCCAAAGTTATTTTTTCTATTAGTTGTGTTAGAATGAAAGTTCTGCCGGAATGGAATCGATTATGATAGAATTGCTCTTAAAGAAATGTGGTGTTTTATGAGTTATGATGTGAAAATGTAACATCCCAAAAACCATGATAAAAATATTCATTTTTTATAAAAAGATCCCACAAAACCATAAGATAGTAAGCTATTGTTTTAAAATCAAATCCATAGAATCAAAGTATCAAAAATCTCTCAAAACATAAATCAACAGAGGGATGTGTACGATCACACATTCGTCTTCCCACAATCACTAATGGTACCTAAAAAACATTTATTAACAACTAGGTAAGCACGAAGCTTAGTGAGTTCTCCCAAAATACCACACGCAAGAATATATACAATGCATGCATATTGGGCTTACATCATAAGACCGGACCGCCCTGGGCCTACATCACAAAACTGGACCGCCCCCGAGCCCACAACATAAAACTGGAATGCCCTCCCTGCCCTTAGCTCTGATGGGTTTTATAGGTTACAAAAAAAAAACAATGTTCTTGTGGAATTTCACTTAACACTTAAGGGCACATGCAACCTAAAGTATCTATGTCATACACTTTAAATGCAACATAATATGAACAACAAAAACTAGATTAACCCTAATATAATTAAAGTATAAAAAACAAGATTTATGGTTACATACCTTTGATTTGTTGTGGTAAACAAATCACTTCAATCATTCCTTTGAAGAGCTTGGAAAGCTAGCACCAAAAGTATAATGTCTCTAATGGCTCACACCCAAACCCTAGAACTAAAAGACAATTAAGGAGAAAGAAAAGTAATAGAATTTCGTTCATAATCTTCTAAGAAAGAATATGCACGAACTGGAGTGCCCTAAGAGTCCTATTTATAGTTTATGTAACTTAGGGACCAATCAAGATTTGAATGGATTTAATCCTAATCCAAATCATTTCCTTATATGTATCCAAGAGGCTTCTTGAAACCCCAAGGAGGCTCCAAAAACTATCCTCCCTTGGATGGTTCTAGAATTGCCTCTTTTGTTCAACTATTGAACAATTACAATTCAGCCCTTGCATATTTAACTAATTCCAATTAATCCCAAATTAATTATGATTAATTATTAATCAGTTCTAATTGATTTCATATTAATTTATTAATCACATAATAAATTAACAAACCAATTATCTATTTCCAATTAATATAATCATAATAATCTAATAAATCATCCTCTCTTTACAAATGTCATTCTAACCAAGTTCTAGTTATGAGGGCAACCCAAAAAGGACTTTGCTTCTAATTACAAGAATATACCAATTTAGTTACTGTTGAACTTTGATTAGAATCAAACGTTGGCCCTAAGATAAGTGATCATCTATTCCTTCATTCTACAAGATATCGTATAAACAAAGTCATAGATTAAATGATTAAGCTCATGTTCATTTGTTTGTTTCCTGATTTTGATCAAATTCAGACTACAAAATCAAACATATCAATTTAGTCCGGACCAGACCTGGTTCTTATAGATCAACACAAATCACCGAGGGGCCCAAGATATCGTTTTTCCTATTAGGCCAAAAGGAACGAATTACTTTGATTATATAGCCATATAATTTACACATCAAATCACACATGGAATAACCCTTTATAACATCCAGTTACGAGATGTGTTTGAGCAAACCAATGCACAAGTGATTTGTAAACTATAAACTATATATCTTTGCTTTATGAATAGAAGATATTATTGTCTTAGAATTACTTGTGATTGAATCCATGAAGTAATCTCTAAGCGTGGGTTTATCCAATAATTAAAATCTCTATTTTCAAAGTACTCATAAATATTGTAGAAATCCAAATTGCAATTTCTTAACCTCAATCGACAATCTAGAACCAATTCATGACAATCTTAATTCACTACTTACTTCCAAAAGTAGAACGACTGTGGAATTTTGAATAATAATCAAATTACTCAGGAAAGTAAACATGCAAAGTGAAACACAATAATAAATTAATTAACTATGGTATCATACCTACTTAACATAAATAAATCCTTATATTTAATCACCATAACGATTATGAATTTATTCATTGTATAATGTTTTGATTAATCAACTAACCACTTGAATTAAATAACATCAGCCATGCCATGTTATAAATATGCATACTATGCCTCTCAATGGTCATTTTGTGAATAGATCAATTAGACATTAGTCCAGTGATGCTTAATTCATGATTCCAAATTCTTATCACTATCTAGGATGTAGTGGAATTCCATCTTTACATGCGTTGTCTTTCTGTGATATCAGTGTTCTTAAGTCACAGAGACCGAGCCTTCAACATTATAGAATGTTCCATTAGACCATGTTGCTTGAAACAATTCCATGGTTATGAAGTCTCAAATTCAAAGTACACTCATTGAACACTTCCCTTGCATTAAAGTTTTCAATTCACATGTTGATTTTATAAACATCTCCCATTATCAAAACATTTCCATATTCCCATATGACCAACATTATGACCAAGAATCATATCAATCCAGAACGTTTCACTATGGTCCGTTCTAACAACATACTCCCACTGTCCACAAGCAACCAGTCGTCGATAAACCTCAGAATGTTCTTGAGAGTTGTCTGACAACTTTAGTCACATGAAACTCTAATCCTTTTCACACAATGCTAAGAGCATTTGAAAAATAGAATAATTGAACATCATAACATATGTAATCGATCCTATATCTAAAGCATATGGGACTCGACTCATAATTGCAAGGGTCTAATATTTGTTCAGTTTCTTGTTATAATATTTCCATGTATAAAATCTCCAATGTTGAAACATTTCAACATATTATTCACATATGGCTTTGACTAAGTTCTATTAAACCATAAAATCTAAACCTTTAGATTTGAAATGAAGTATTAGTTCCATCTCCCTTAAGTCCACTATAGAGAAACTATTTCTTAACTTTGCAACTTGCAAACTAGAAACATTGTTTCCTATGAATAGTATTGTCAACATGCAATACCAGGTAACAATTATGCTCCTACTAGCTTTAACACGTACTCAGAAATCAACTAGACTTCTAGAAATAAATACCTTTTTACTTTCCCATGGAAGTGTAGATTCCTATTTCGCGATGCTTCATCAAGCCTCTAATTAGGCTTCTTAATATTATGCACTTTATCTAGATAGTGTATGTGTTCAAACATTTTCAAGATGTGATAAGCATATCTCCTGAAAGCTTAAACAATTCATTGTCATTCCTCACAATTCAAAATATGAAGAGGAATGTCGTAATCATATTGTGAATTTAAGAATGCTATTTACACAAATAATATCCATATAGATTAGATCTTCAAAATCTATTACCAAAAGTATTTTCTCATAACCATTTTCAACCATTATAGCGAAAGCTTTTGTCGTTTAGATTTCAAGGTGCATAAGTTCCTATCCATGTGAATCTACCAATTCCAACCTATAGTCGTAAGATAAGGTTTAGGACAACTAAATTCAAATTTATGTCTCCTTCATGGACTGAACTTCACTAATCTAAATTTCTTACCTTCTGGTAGCTCTAAAGGTACACCAGTGCTTCCATGTTGTTAGCAGCTCACCCATATTGATTAATGTACTTTTCACTGACCAACGTGCTTAGCTTTGTGTAGTTAAATGAAGAACATAGAACTCATAAGTATTGCCAACTCAACTGGAAGTGCACGGAAATAAGAATGTGTCAACTGAAACACAACATATTATCAACCTCAAGTCGCATGCTAGTGATAACTAAAAGGTTCATTGTCGGTTGACTCTTGTTACTCTCAAAATCAATACAACTCCCATTGACTTCTTGACCTATAAGTTTCTTATTCGTTGACAAGCTAAAACAAATATTCAAAAGTTTGTACGGATTTTCGACAAGAAAACACTTCATAGAACTTAATTTATCTTTTGTTTATCGATCAACGAAAACATCAAATCTCTAATTCTAAATGTGCTAGAGTAAGAAAACATTATTACTCCACATGTTACGAGGTGTTACCAACCTTCTTAGTTTGAAATGAGTTTCAAGATATGATCTATAGTTACTAGAGCATGGCTCTAAAATTAATTGGAACAAATTATGACTCATCTATGATCGAACCATTTCCAATAATGTTCGATTCCTCTTCTTAGTCATACAGTTGAACTAAGATGTTCTTTGAGGATTAATTGTGATACAATTCCACAATTACTTAGATGATTAAAACATGATACTAAAGCACTCTCCTTTCTTTTCAGATTGGAGAATCTTTTATGTTTCTACTTAATTGATTCTTCTATTTGTTCTACTACCCTCTGAATATTTTCAAAAGTATTAGAAGTATGTCTAATCTTATAAACACAACCATATTTACTGAAACATCAGTATATCATGACGAATAGAGTTATCGTCCCGTGTGGTAGATCTGCAAAGTCCATATTAACACGTATTAGATCCATTATTCCTTCACTTGTCTCACATAAGTGTGTGAACAATGAATTAAGTCATAATTTTCCAATGAACAAGATTCTCATATATTACACAATTCGACTTGTACAACAACAAGTATGTATCCAATTGGTGATGAGATTTCTTTTCACTTGGTTAATTATGACAATACCACAAGCGATATCATAAGAATCAAATTCACAATTAATGTTGCTATTATTAGAAATATAACTAACACTTTCATTAATGTCATTTCAAGGAAATAAGATAAGGCAACCAACTAAACCAAAACTTTGTTTTTATTGAAATAAAACGAAAATTGTAACTTGTCCTTACAATGCATGAAATGAAAAATGTATTTCTAAACTTATCCGAAGAGTAATAACAATCTATTAAATTATCCTAACTCCCTAGTAGTAGCTCCAAATTCTGACCATCGAACCATGCGACCATAGTCCATCTTTCACGATCAAATTTAGCTTACTTTGCTTAAGCTTCCTTTTTGTCTTTTAGATCCTACAATACCATCAAAATGTGATCATCACATTATGTATTAAGAATCTAAGAATAGGAACTTATGGAGTTATATAATTGATGTACCTAAAATAGAGTCATACGAATTGACTTTACCATTGTCAAAGTTAGCTTACTTTACCATCCGTCAGGTATGTTGGGCACCTTCATTTCCAATATCCATTCAATTGGCAGTAGAAAAAAATAGACTCGTTGGGGTCAATATTATGAATGATCTCAGAACGAGCCTTTCTCTTTGCCATATGATCAAATGATTTGATATTGGCCAATCCCTTTCGATTGGGAAGAGAAACCTTTTCTAGATCATCAACATTTTCTTCGTTAATGTCCATGGAATTCTTGGAATTACACCCCATAAAAAATTTTGTTGTGTTCTTAAGCATTTTTGCTTCAATAACTATCGACATATAGGTCAGATAATTTAGGATCACATCGAGATTCCTCATATGAAAGTTCTCAATGAACTGACCATATGAATTAGGAAGCAAAAGAAGAACCAAATTTATGGCTTGCTCCCTTGGGAATACAACACCAATCCTTTCCAACTTTTCAATGGACGACTTTATTTTCAGAATATGTGCACACTTAGAATTCACATCTTCATGTTTACATGCCAATAAGGCTTGAGTAGTTTCATATTATTCAACTCGAGGAAAATGTGACATTAGGAGAGTTACAGGAGGAGGAGGTGGAAGAGTTGAATAGAGACGATGTCTAGTTCCACCATTTCCTAAGGAAGGGGATACTGTTGGATAAGGTGTCTAAGTCCATAACTATTTCTGGTATGTACTTGACCCGACCCGGCATGGTCCATTTGGGTTGCATGGCATCATGCAATTGAATAAACTAAATGAGAGAAATAACACTTATGGTTTATAAATATATTATAAGTTCTAATATACTAATAATATTATTCAATTAGTTTTGATCAAGAATTAATTTAGAATTAATTAAGTGATCAAAAGATAACTAATTAGATATATGGGTAGATTATGTAAATCTTCCATATCTTATATAGTGGGCTAAGAGGCTCCATGGATTTTCAAGTTGGGTTCCACCCATAGGATGCTCCATGGAGTTAACCCATGGATCAAGAAATGGAGAGTCATGTTACATTACGGTTTACCTAATGCAACACACTATATAAGCAATGTGTTTCTCCCCAAAATCGGCTACACTAACTAGAAGAAGAGGGATTGGCCAATTTAGCAAGTGTTAGAGTTTTCTCTCAAGTTTGTTCATTGCATTTGGTGTTGTGTGAAGCATTTGAGGCATCACACTTGAGGTGCTAGGCTCACAAGGTTTTAAGGAACACTTTCAACAACAAGGTATGTAGTTCTATCTTTTATTCAAAGAAAAATTGTTCCCCATGTATGCTAGATAGGAACATAATCTTGGAAATCAAATTTGCATGATAATTAGACAAACATAGATCCAAGGTTATTAGGGTTGCATATACACTTAGGAAATGTTAGAATGCTCAAAACCCATCAGTGGTATCAGAGCCAAGTTTGTTTGTTGATTATTTGTGCAAACTGCTTAAAAAATCGATTTTCTGCTTTCTGCTCGTATGAACTCGCCGAGTCCATGGGGGGACTCGACGAGTCCATGACCAAATGTAAGCTACTCGTCGAGTTTGTTCTTGCACTCGACGAGAAGAGGTTGCAGTTTTCAGAATTTCGACTTTTGTTGCTGGAAATGGACTAGAAACATTACCCTAAATTGTTTTGGTACTTGAAAACATGTTTTAGATGGTGTAATGTTTATGCTAATCCATTTACAATGAAAATTATCAAAATTACAAGTTTTTAAGTGTAATTTTTGATTCTTGAAAGTGTTCATATTCATGTTCTTGTTCTTATGGTGTTTAGATAATCATAGGAATTGTTTGTAACCTATGTGGTAAATTAATTCATGATCATTATGTGTTTTAATGGAGTCCATAACTTGTCCTCAAGTTATGGAAAACCAAAAGTCACTTTGTTAAAAGCCATTAAAAGAACACATGAGTTATAAAAAATGAAGAGTCTTCATTTTAATACTCTATTAACTCATAAGTTACAAGAAATGAAAAGTTTTGAAAGTTTACAAAACTTGCCCTCAAGTTTTGGAACAAGTAAAGTCTTGATTAAAACTTTAGTTCCAACCCTTAGAATTTTAAAAGTTAAAATTCAACCCTTATACTTTATAAAATTATAAGTTAATAATATATATATATATATATATATATATATATATATATATATATATATATATATATATATATATATATATATATATATGTATAAGATCAAGTCGTCTTACCGCTAGTACGCCTCATTCACGAAGTCGGTCTATAAGGGGGTATAAGGTTGTTGCTTATAAAATGGCAACTTAATGGGTGTCCACTCTCACCCACCGCTTCCTTGATCAGTGGAGGGTCGTTAGCCGAACGGGTAGGACAAGGACTTATAAATTCTCATTAAAAGTATGATGAATATATTAATGTAACTAAATGCTTTTATTAAATTCCCAATCTTAGTTACTTTAGGAAAAATGTGAATAAGGTGCTAATCCATGAAATTACACTTTACACTTTGTTTAAGTCGTTAGTGGCACATGTGTGGTTAACCGGCACACTAACTTGAACTTAACAAGGTAGGTAAAGGGTGACTTAATGTTTATCATAGTATCGATGGAGCGTGTGTGGTTAACCGGCACATCGATTGAGGGGTAATACTTTAAGGGTACCAAGTGATTTGCATGGTTACTTCACACCTCGTTTTGTGATCCTCGGCATCCCAGGCACAAAACTTGGAGGGCACACTCGAGATTGAAACATGCCATTGAAAAGTTCAATGAATCTCAAAGAATCTAGGAATTTCTAAGAACCAATTAAAAAACCTTATATCAATATTTCGTTTTTCATGGTGGAAATTGGTGAATCGTCATTCACCTACCTTTCAAATATATTATTACTTCGATTACGGCATACCTATTCTAAGTGTAATATATTATGATTGGGTCCTAGCCTTAATATTACATTTGGGTGTTTTATTAAGGACTATCTCAATATATAAACTAAACTTTTCTTCTTTTCAGATGTCTGCAAACACTGCTGCTTCTAGCTCTAATCCTAATGGCTCATTTTCTCTAATGAACTTGTGTGGGAAAGTCACTTTTGATGGGTCCAATTTTAATGAATGGATCAGAAACATCCGAATGATTACTCGCTACGAGGACAAATAATATGTTCTCGATAAGGAGCTTAAGGAGATTGATGAGACAATTGCTACTCCTCAAGAGATCGCTGACTTTAGGGCACATGAAAGGGATGCCACCAAGGTGGCATGCATCATGATGGCTACTATGACAGCCAATCTCCAAAAGTCCTACGAGGACTTCTACCCATTTGAAATGCACCAAGATTTGATGGAAAGATACCATCAAAGTGCAAGACAAGAGAGGTATGAAATCATCTCCTCCATGATAACAACCCGAATGAAGGATGGTGATCCCATCATGGGCCACATGCAGAAAATGCAAAGATTTGTGGACCGGTTGCTGAAGCTCAATGTGAACTTCCCTGAGGCGCTTGCAATAGATATCATTTTGCACTCCTTACCATCGTGCTATGATCAATTCCGCATGACATATCACATGAACAAGGAAGAGGTCACTCTCAGCAAACTTCATGGACTCTTAAAGACCGCAGAAAGTGGTATTAAGGGTAAGGAGGTTGTTATTACTCATACTCCTACCAACTCCGCCCCTGTCTTGGCAATCGGGAAAGGACGAGGGAAGAAGAGAAAGAGTTCTTCGAAGGGTACCAAGGCTAGGACCCTTGATGGCTCTTCTTCAAGTGGAACCAAGAAAGGTTTTGTCACTCCTTCTTCTGACCCAAAAGAGGCTGAATGCTTCTATTGCCATGAAAAATCACATTGGAAGCGGAACTGCCCAAAATACCAGCAAGATGTGAAGGATGGGAAAGTTAAACCCAACCATGCAAGTATTTACACTATCTTATCTAATAACTCACCCCATTCTAACTCATGGGTCCTTGATACCGGTTGTGGTACTCATATATGTTCTGATTTGCAGGGACTAAGAAAAAGTGAGAATGTGGAGCAAGGAAGAATAAACTTAATCATGGGGAAACAGGAAAGCTTTACCTGTCACCAAGATTGGAGTTTATACTTTATCGCTAAGTAGTGGGTTTAGTTTAGATTTGAATAAGTGTTGTCATTCGCCAGAAATGGCAAGAAATATTATTTCCTTTCATGCAATGTATAAACAAGGCTTCACCTTTTCATTTGATAATGAAGTTGGTTCTATTAATGCTTTCTTTAATAATGTTCTTTATTTTAAAGCATTACCTTGTGATGGCGTGTATGAAACAGTATATGTGGTTGATAACTTAGGAAATAATGTATTGTGTATTGATTCTGTTAATAATAACTTGGATAAAACATCATTATGGCATTGTGTCTTCGACATATAAGCAAGAAACGCATAGACCAACTCCAAAAGGATGGAGTCTTGGAGTCATTTGACCTAAAGTCAGATGATAGTTGCGAATCATGCTTACTTGGAAAAATGACAAAGTTACCCTTCACAGGTTCTTGTGAGAGGGGTGAAGGTTTGTTGGATCTTGTACACACGGATGTGTGTGGGCCCTTCAAACATGCCATAAGGGATGCTAATCGTTATTATTTGACTTTTACTGATGATTACAGTAGATATGGATATGTCTACTTAATCAAGCATAATTCAGAGACTTTCAAAAAGTTTAAGGAATTTAAATAGGAAGTCGAGAATCAATTGGGCAAGAACATTAAGATGCTTCGATCCGATCGAGGTGGTGAGTATCTTAGTTCAAAGTTCCTCAACTATCTTAGGGAATGTGGGATTGTCTCACAATTGACACCTCCCAGAATACCGTAGTTGAATGGTGTGGATGAGAGGCATAATCGAACCTTGTTAGACATGGTTCGTTCCATGATGAGTCGAGCTTCGCTACCAATCTCATTTTGGGGGTATGCCTTAGAGACTGCCTCCCATATCCTTAATCTAGTCCCTACAAAGAAAGTTGCCAAAACTCCTCACGAGATGTGGACTGGTAAAGTACCCAAACTAGACCACATCAAGATTTGAGGTTGTGAGGCTTTCGTGAGACGTGAGACTCATGATAAGCTTGAACCCCGAAGCGAGAGGTGTATTTTCATCGGCTACCCACAGAAATTATTTGGTTACCTCTTCTACAGACCCAGTGATAATGTGGTTTTTGTAGCAAGAAGATGAGTCTTTCGTGAGAGAGAATTTATAAGCCAAGGAGATAGTGGGAGGAAAATTAACCTTGAAGAACTTCAAGATTCAAGTGGTGAAGGAACTTCAAACCCTAGCCCTCAACTTGAGGAGGAAACTCTTGTTGAACCAATTGACGAGTCTATACCTCTGAGGCGATCCACGAGAGTTAGGAATGCACCTGAGCATTACTATGGATTCCATATTACTGCGGAAGCTGATACACTTATTAGTGATGCGACACTAGTAGGTCTGGATGAACCTAACAGTTATGCGGAAGCCATGGCTGGCCCCGAGTCTGCTAAATGGAAAGAGACAATGGACAGTGAGATACAATCCATGTATGATAATCAAGTTTGGAACTTGGTTGAGAATGTACCAGGTCGTAAGACTGTAGGGTGCAAGTGGATCTTCAAGAAGAAGACCGACATGGATGGTAATGTACACACTTATAAGGCACGACTGGTTGCAAAGGGCTTCTCTCAAACTCCAGGATTGGATTATGATGAGACCTTTTATCCAGTAGCCACGATTAAGTCTATTAGGGTTATGTTAGCCATAGCTGCATTTCATGACTATGAAATATGGCAAATGGATTTCAAAACTGATTTCCTTAATGGAAAGTTGACTGAAGATGTTTACATGAGTCAGCCAGAAGGTTTTTTCCAGCAACGAGTACCCTAATAGAGAGTGTAAGCTTGAGAAATTCATTTATGGATTAAAGCAAGCACCTCGCAGATGGAATCTTTGCTTTGATGAGAAAGTCAAGGAATTTGGCTTTTCTAGGAGTGAAGATGAATCTTGTATGTATGTCAAGGCTAGTGGGAGTATAGTTAGATTTTTGGTATTGTATGTGGATGACATACTACTCATAGGAAATGACATCCCAACTCTGTAGGAAATCAAGTCCTGGCTTGGGAAGTGTTTCTCTATGAAGGACCTAGGAGAAGCTGCCTATATTCTAGGGATAAGAATTTTGAGAAACTGGAGTAAAAGACTAATTGGACTTAGTCAAAGTACCTACTTGGACAAGGTGCTAAAGAGATTCAGCATGTAGAACTCCAAGAAATGAGAGTTACCTATCCAGAGTAATGCCAGATTGAGTAAAGCTCAGAGCCGAAGTACTGAGGCTGAGATAGCAGAAATGAGTCAAGTACCTTATGCTTTGGCTGTAGGATCGATCATGTATGCTATGACGTGTACTCGACCTGATGTAGCCTTTGCCTTGAGCATGGTTAGCAGGTATCAGGGGAACCCTGGCAAGGCACACTGGACTGCGATAAAGAATATCCTCAAGTACCTACGGAGGACTAAGGACTGGGTCCTTACCCTCGGCGGTAGTGATGACTTGAGAGTTGTAGGGTATAGTGATGTTGGCTTCCAAACTGATAGGGATAATTTCCGCTCTCAGTCGGGTTGGGTCTTTACCCTAAACGGAGGAGCAATCACTTGGAAGAGTTCCAAGCAAGAGACAGTGGTTGATTCCACTTGTGAATCAGAGTATATAGCAGTGAGCGAAGCAACAAAGGAGGCAATATGGCTGAAGAACTTCATTGGAGACCTTGGAGTTGTACCAGCTATAAAGGAGTCTATGGAAATTTTCTGTGATAGTGAAAGCGTTGTTGCCTTAGCTAAGAAACCAAGGGATCACGGGAGATCCAGACACATTGACAGAAAATATCATTTTATCAGACATGACATAGAAGAAGGAATCCTCGTTGCAAAGAGGGTATCATCATATGAGAACCCAACGGATCCCCTCACGAAGGGACTGAGTAGGGCTAAGCATCTTCAGCATGCTCGGAGCATAGGGCTAAATGATGATATAAGTTTTTGTAGTTAGATAAATTATGAAATTTGTAAAGTGTAATTGACATTTGATGATAAATAATAGTTGGTTTTTTATTTATGAGTAAAGTGTTACTATCTTTTTTCAATCATTTACTATAATATCTTTTGCATGTTTTGACTTCCAGAATATTATGTTATGTTTCTACATATTATTCAAATCTCCATAGTCAGTCATATGTTGGAAGTAGATATGAATTAAGACTGTCATGAAGTTGGTTGTAGGTGTCAAGGTTAAGGACAACACTTCATGAGTACTCATAAGTTCTGAGTACTGGAATCAACCCACGCTCAGTGGAATCACTTCATGGAATTTATCTCGAGTGCTCGTGAGACGGTAATATCACATAAGTCTTCAAACCTAGAGATATGATTTGTTACTTATGAGTTGGTTATGCATTGATTGTACGTAAACGCATTGGTAACTCGATGTTATAAAACGTGATTTTGTGTATAATTCCATGAGTAGTAGAACAAACATATGAGTCGAATTTTATCTGTTCCTTCTTGGATTAAAAGCCGATATCTGGGCCCCTCGATGATTTTGTTTTGACCTTTGTACCGGGCCCGGTCAGAACTAATTTGATGTGTTCAATTAAGTTATTTGTCAAACAAATCAGAAATCGGGAAACAAACTGTTGGACAATAAGTAAGACATTGTTCCATGTATTTGTCTGGCTGATATCTAGAACAGAGGATTATGTGATCACTTATCTTAAATGGCGTATCAATATTTTCTCAGTTCCGAGAAACCTTGAAAGAGCTACGATTGTTGATCGGTTCCTGAAGTATTACAGTTATAGTTATTAGACTTATCCAAGTGGGAGACTGTTGGATAAGGTGTCTAAGTCCATAACTATTTCTGGTATGTACTTGACCCGACCCGGCATGGTCCATTTGGGTTGCATGGCATCATGCAATTGAATAAACTAAATGAGAGAAATAACACTTATGATTTATTAATATATTATAAGTTCTAATATATTAATAATATTATTTAATTAGTTTTGATCAAGAATTAATTAAGTGATCAAAAGATAACTAATTAGATATATGGGTAGATTATGTAAATCTTCCATATCTTATATAGTGGGCTAAGAGGCACCATGGATTGTCAAGTTGGATTCTACCCATAGGATGCTCCATGGAGTTAACCCATGGATAAAGAAATGAAGAGTCATGTTACATTAGGGTTTACCTAATGCAACACACTATATAAGCAATGTGTTTCTCCCCAAAATCGGCTACACTAACTAGAAGAAGAGGGCTTGGCCGATTTTGCAAGTGTTAGAGTTTTCTCTCAAGTTTGTTCATTGCATTTGGTGTTGTGTGAAGCATTTAAGGCATCACACTTGAGGTGCTAGGCTCACAAGGTTTTAAGGAACACTTTCAACAACAAGGTATGTAGTTCTATCTTTCATTCAAAGAAAAATTGTTCCCCATGTATGCTAGATAGGAACATAACCTTTTAAAATCAACTTTGCATGATAATTAGACAAACATAGATCCAAGGTTATTAGGGTTTCATGTACACTTATGAAGTGTTAGAATGCTCAAAACCCATCAAATACATTTTCACATTGACTTGTAAGTGGAAGACCGTCTCCAGAAGATTGAGGAAAACCATTTCCATAAGAACATGGAAGACCATTATTGTCTTCATTTGACATCTAAAATTTGGGAGAAGTGAGAATTCAAGTTAGTTGATTTTAATCCTTAATTATTAACCCATAAATTAGCCTTGTAACACTCTAAAAATCAAAGAAATTTAAAACTTTTAGAATCCACCATGAACCATCATTGTTTACAAAAATACTCATTGTTTCAAAAGTGAGATCATATTAGAGTGCCCCAAATAAACCAATCACGTGAAAATAGGAAGATGTGCACGATTAGGCCTTCGCTTCCCCACGATCCTCTGAAGTACCTGAAACAATAAACTAAAATTGTAAGCCAAATCTTAGTAAGTTACTTAAATGTACCAACACACCATATAACAAAAAAGCATACAAATATGAGCAGCCAGCCTGACTGGACCACCTCACAGGGCCTACAGCCTATTTGGACCGCTCCACGAGCCGCCGACCTAACGGTACCGCCTTGCAGGGCCAACGGCCTATCCGGTCGTCCCCGGGTTTCTTGGCCTACAACACAAAGCAGAACCGCCTCAACTCCACCATAATATGTCGACATATGCAACAGATAAACAAAACATAGAACCCACAAATGCAAATAATCATACAAATCTACAAATTAGTCATATACTAGCATTGTAGTGTCCCATAATCAGAACACGTAATTTAGTGGGTCGGCATTGGTGCCTTCGACCCACGGGTATAGTGAGGAAAACTCACCCCTTAGTTCGAATACATTCTAAATAAATCCTTGCTATGACAACCAGCTCTACCCGACTCCTAAATATCAAAACATTTCCCATTCTAAACTAATAAAAAATTTCCCAAAATACCCTTGGTCAAAACTGGTCAAAATCAACAAATCAACCGAGTCAACCCATTAAGGGGTTTGGCCGCATACGCGCAATGTACCAAACAGTATTCCCTAATACAGTTATAGACTTAGACACCTTATCCAACAAAATGGTGATGATATGCTTGATCCAAAGAGTCCTACTCCTTCAAGATGATTGTCACTTCTTCCTCTCTCCTTCAAGGTGACCAAAACACACACACACACAAAGCTCAATAGTGCTCAAAAGTAGATTAGGGTTTGCAAAAATCGTATGAAGATGTTGGAGGCGGATTAGAGGTGAGGATGGAGGCCATAAAGATGCTTAAATAGGGTCTAAACCCTAAAATTTTGGGTTTGAAACCCTCGCACGTACACCTTGCGTATGTTGTGTACTCCCAGCATACTAAGCTTCGGCCCATAATTACGAAAATGCCACTATGGGCCATTTTGCAATCTTTCTCATGTACAAGGGCCAAAATGCAATATTTCTTCATACATAGAGTAAAAATTAAGAATACCTCATCATCAGGATCTTACAAGGCTAGGATCCATATTTTTTATTTGAACTTTGAGGAGGGGTTTCATAATTAAATTCAAATCTATTTTAGGTAGGTAGCGTCATCTCACCAATTTCAATTACATGAAACTCCTAGATCTTTAAGATTCATTGAATCTTATCAATCACACGTTTAGTCTCGATTATGCTCTTACCAGTTATGACTGGGATGTTGAGGATCACAATTAAGATGTGAATAACCATGAAAACCCGCTCAAACACCCTCGATTGTTTTATAATATCATATTGATGTGTTGGTTAACTATACACGCTCCATCAATAATTATAAACACGGTTTGTTTCATCATTTCATCTTTATAGTCTCAAATTAGTGTGTCGGTTAACCATACACACTCCACTAACGAATCATAAAGAAATGACAATGGGGATACAGGAGTGTCCGAATAGGTATGGTTCAGAATGTCTCTCATAGATGTCAAATTATGAAGTTCCTTAAGGGGACAAGCAACCGGTTTTGGAAACTAGCTTCCGAGATCATGTGCTTTGGACCAGGGATGACGAACGTTATGTGTAAATTTCCCATTAGCTTCAATCATATCAATTGAGTTGTGAAAACTATTAATTTCTCATTAGCTTCAATCATATCAATTGACTTATGCAAACTATAAATTTTTAGATTAAGACGCATATTATCTTTAGCCAAAATATTTCTTTCACTAATTGAAATTTCACATTTGTCATTCAAAATAATACATTATCTTTGGCCACAACAAGTTCACACTCTAAAGATTCAAGCTTAAGCTTGCGTTCTTCAAATCGTAATCTAATTCGGGTTAACTCACTATCCAGCTTCTCACTAACTTCAATGGCAGACTCATAGGATTTATAAATAACTATCACATTGATAGATGCCATTTGATGCATCTTTAGGGTAGTTTTTATTAGCATTTATCATCATATTTTGTATATTTGAATGTCATTAGTTTAAACAATGTTCAACTCATGTCATTCATTAGAATTCACGTACTGCTAGCGTTTTTATGTCATTTTCAGATAATTCAAGTGGAGTAGTACTTTGGGAACAGATTTGGATGCGTTTAATGGAGCATTGAAGTCAAAATGGATCTTGGAACTTGTTATGGATTATGAGGAATGCTTAGAAGATGTTTTTTTATCAAGAAAAATTTGATCGAATTGATCATACGAAGATGGATTGCTACATTCTAAAACCTAAAGGATGTTGTTGACAGCTTTGACCCCCGGTCAGTATTTTGACCATAAATCATGACTCGTAACTACGGTTGACGACATTAAAAACGTTCCGAAAAGTAGACAATTTCTGAAAACTTTCATGTTTATGAGAAAAATTAGAAAATGCAAAAATTTGATCGAATAAACACTTCGCATTGCAGAAAGTCTAAAAATCAGAAAAATGAAAAAATCGACTACAACTGAAAAAATTTGATAGTGTGACCCAAAAATTCAATCAAAGTTTGGGTTCTTTCTCCGGAAGACGTTTTATCGTATATATAGGATGCTTCTTTGATCAGATTGAAGGTGGGACGATTCCTGAAGCTCCAGACGACGAAAAAGACGATTTCTGAGGCAATTTTCTCCGGTTTCAGCGATTTCTGAAGATCTGAGAGTTGAAGATCATCTCCTACATTTAGTTAGCAAGATTAATCAGTTATTTTATCTTTTTATTAGTTTTAATTCGTTTTTAGGCATGTCTGGCAAAGCCCTTAGTTTTCAGTTCTTCATTAGACTAGTACTTTTCATGTGATTAGTTTATAGCTATTTTTTTGTTTTGTGTTTCTATCTGGATTTTTCAGTTTTGATCTTAATGAATGTTTGATTTTTAATTCTTATTAGTTTGATCAACTAGCTAGGGTTTTATCATTTCAGTTAATCAATTAATAGAATCTATAATTGTTTTGTCAACTGGTAAAAGTAACAAGTATCAGATTGGTTCCATGTTTGGGATTTAACTTTGATATAAACTAAAAAAACTCATATCTTTACACTTCTGAGCTTTTGAGAAGTATTGGGTATTGTTGCGAATTTTACACAGTTATTAATGCAACTTTCTTGATCTTAATCAAGAGCTTATTTAATTAGACAGTAAAAAGTTAAGGTTAACTGAAGAGCTTGTTTTGGTTATTTAAAGAGGTAAAAGAGATTATACTAGAGCTTGTTAGTTTTTGTCAATACCAGCTTAGGTAGAACACATTCTGAATAACCAGATCTGAACTGATTGCATGATTAGGAAAGTCGCAGTAGAACTAACATCGTTTTTATTATTGATTTTCGTTTAAATTATTTTCACTGCAATTTTTAGTTTTTAGTTTAATTAAAAAAACCTTTTTATATTTTGTATTTCTTGACTAGAATGTGCCTACTACAAAAAAGAATTGACCATTAGGTTGTGTTCTTGAGGATTCGACCTTGCTTACCTGTGCTATCAATTAGTGCAACCAGCAGTGAAATTTTATTTGATTTATACGCCCGCGACAGCATGTTAACACACATCTAATTGGATTTGGGTTAGATAAGGTTCACAAACAGATAAATAAAACTTGTTATCACTAATCATAGATTTTACCTATTGAATAATGCTTCGGCCAGGTGGATCATTGGTTGCCATGTAGCAGTACTTTGGCTCAACATCCTCATCCCCATCTTCTGATCCCGAAGACCAATAGCCTTCACCGCATCCAATTTTTTTTCTAGCCATAAGACACAAATTTCTTCCAGGGTTGCCTTCAACCTCATCATAACACATGTTCTAGGTATGAGTCTAATTTGTAAAGGTTAAATGCTTTCTGGGTGGCCATGGTGTGGTGAAGTTTCACCATGGCGTGGCAATTCTTTAAGGGTTGCGGGCTTTTGATGGA
Source organism: Lactuca serriola (assembly GCF_051521515.1). Taxonomy (NCBI): domain Eukaryota; kingdom Viridiplantae; phylum Streptophyta; class Magnoliopsida; order Asterales; family Asteraceae; genus Lactuca; species Lactuca serriola. The sequence continues at coordinate 262,017,049 of NC_136411.1, forward strand.
CCACCACAACGTGGCAATAGGTGTCATGATGTGGTAGCCATTATTGGAGAAAAACCCTAATATGTAGGGTTTGAACCTTATTTAAGCATCATTAACCCCAAGACATTTTACCCTCATCAACCTCCATTGCTCACTCCGTTCCTTTCAAACCCTAATCTCCATTGATGGTGTTTTGATCTCATTTTGGTGATTGGTGTCTATTATAGAGGGAATGAAGCCATTAGAAACCAAGAAGAGAGCTCCAATATTTGTAGATCTAAGTTGTACACTTCTTGAGCAACCCCCCGGGAAGTATAAAGTTCTAAACTTTATGATTATCTCTTTAGATCTTGCTAATGTTAGAAGTTATCTGCTTTTAGTCCCATATTTTTGTTCTATATGAGTATGGACTACTCAAGACCAAATGAGTTTCATTTTTGGATGTTTTGGGGGTGTTTAGAGTTATAAAAATAGAATCTTGACCCCTTCTTTTCCTCTATGCATGCATTTGGTGACTAATAGCATTGTAAAATGTTAGGGTTTGAGATTTGGTCACTTTATAGCCATGCAAAGTCATAAAGTTGGAAACTTTATGACTTAGATTGTTATTTGGGATAAAAGTTGTGTTTTAGACAAAAGGACTTTAGGGATTAGGAGCTTAATGTTTAAGCCATGCTTAACTTTTGCTCTTTTTTGTTGGGTTTTGTATACTAAAACACTCATATGGTGCACACACAACCCTAATATCTTTGGATCTAAGTTTTCTCTAATTATACATGCAATAAAATTTCCAAAGCATGAAGCCTACAACTAGCATACAATTTTGGTACATGAATTATAAAACTAGTTAGAATAATACATCTTTATTGTAGCTTGTAGTTTTGGCCATTCAAGAGCTTAGCACCTCAAGTGCGATGCCTCAAATGGTTCACTAACACCATGAACAAAGGAGGACTTTGAGAGAGAGGCTAGACACTCCAAAATCAGTTATGATTCTCTTAGAATACATAGGGTGTCGATTTTAGCTAAGGGGTGACATTTATATAGTGTAGGATTCCAAGAGTCATGGGTAAACCCTAATCCATACACTTGGGTTACGATCCATATCTCATGTGGGCTTACTCTTATGGATATTTACATAAACTTAGCCCATCATGGATCAATAGTCCAAACACTATATATCACTAATTTACATAATCAGTCCCCGTTAATTTAACTAGTCTCTTTTGATTACTAAATAAATTCAAAATTAATTCTTGATCAATACTAATTAAATAATAGGATTTCTCAATTAATATATTATACTTATAATATATTATTAAATCATAAATAACCTCTTTCTCAAATATCCATCCTGTTAGATTGTTCTGGTGAAGGCAACCCAAATGGACCATGCTACTCTCGCGTCAAGTACATACCAATTATAGTTATGGGCTTAGACACCTAATCCAACAGTCTCCCACTTGGATAAGTCTAATAACTATTATTGCAAGTACGACTCCAAAATCCCGACTAGCAATCTTAGCTCTCAAAGCCGTTGTCGAACTCTGACCTATTCAAATGACGCATTCGTTAGATAAGGGGTCATATATTCCTCCATTCTAGATATAATATGAATTGGGACATGGATTATAATCATTCTCTCTGTTCATGTGTTGTTTCCCGATTTCCTATTTATGACGACTGACTAATTGAACAAATCAAATCAGTCCAGGCTTAGGTAAAAGGAATGGATAAACTTCAACTCAAATGCTTGCTTATACTTACTCATCAAATCACACACGACAATATGTTTTATAACACCAAGTTACTGGTGCGTTTACATATGTCGATGTGCAACTTACTTGTAAACTACAACTCACATGTCTTGGTTTAAAGAATATAAGATATTATCGTCTCACAATCACTCGTGATAAAATCCATGAAGTGATTCAAATGAGCATGGGTTTAATCCAATACTCGAATCTTATTCCATAAGTATTCATGAACACTGCAACAAACTTGTGCTATGTCTAAAACACTTTAGACAATCTACAGACGGATTCATGACAGTCTTGCCTCAATACTATTGGGTTATGGGCATTCTAACACTCCTAAGTGTACATGCAACCCTAAATACCTTGGATCTATGTTTTCTCTATTATACATACAAATATGAATATCCAAGGTATTATCCTAACTAGCATACCAAAACATTGATAGTAGGGTAATAAAATAGATAGAATACATACCTTGTTGTTGTTGCTTGACTCCATGAAGCTTGAGAGTCTAGTGCCCCAAGTGTGACACCTCAAATGGTTCACACAACATCATGAACACTTGGAATAAACATGAGAAGAAGACACTCCAAGCTCAAATTGACTAGCCCTCATATGTGTATTACTTGTTTCAATTTCTTGAACTAAAGGGGTCCTTATATAGTGTGCACATTAGGGTTACCCCATTTAACCCATGACTTTATCCATTCCTTATACTCCATGGGCTTTAACCTCCATGGAGTATCCATGGACCACCACATGGGTTAAACCCAACATAAGGAATCTTGGATCATAAGCCCACATATATATAAGAATGAATGATCACAATCAATCCCCATATATTTAATTAGTCTCTTTTGATCAATAAGTTAAGTCCAAATTTATTCTTTATCAATACTAATTAAATAACATAATTTTGATATTAATATATTAGAACTTATAATATATTAATATGTCACAAATGTGCTCTTCTCACAAACGGTCTATCCAAATGTCCCGATGCCATGCAACCTAAATGGACCATGCCGAGTCGGGTCAAGTCTTATCAATTATAGTTATGGACTTAGACACTAATCCAACAGTCTCCCACTTGGATAAGTCTAAAATTATTATTGCGTATGACTTCAAACCTAACTGTCAATCGTAGCTCTCAAAAGTTGTTATCGAACTCTAACCTTGTCAATGAACTCTGACCTTTGTCAATGACTTGTCCATTAGATAAGGGATCATAGATTCCTCCATTCTAGATATCATATGGACTGAAACATGGATTATTAATCATTCTCTCTGTCCATTTGTTGTTTCCCGATATCCGATTTATGATGACTGACTGATTGAACAAATCAAATCAGTCCTGGCTTGGCCGAGCACTCACATGTATCATCATTAAATCATCGAGGGGCCTACTGATATCGCTTTTATCCCAAAGGTAAAAGTAATGGATAAACTTCGACTCATATGGCTTGTTCTACTACTTGTTGAATCATACACAAAGGTACGTTTTATAACATCGATTACCAATGTGGTTTCGTGCAATCAATGTACAACCAGCTCATAGTAATAACTCATATCTCTAGGTTTGAAGAATATAAGATATTATCGTCTCATGATCACTCGTGATAAAATCCATGAAGTGATTCAAATGAGCACGGGTTGAATCCAATACTTAGAACTTATGAACACTCATGAGTGTTGTAGCACAACTTTGTCCACCAACTTGGACCTCTACAAGCCAACCCATGACAGTCTTGATTCCTATCTACTTCCAACATATGACCGACTGTTGATGGTTTGAATAACTTAGTCATTCCAGAAGAATAACCTAGTTATTATGGAAGTCAAAACATGGAAAGTGAAACACAAGAATAAATGAATCTAATATGGTATCAAAACCTATGAATATAAATAAAACACTTTCTATTTATCACCATAGTGATTACTCATTATTCATTGTTTCGGTTTTATCAACTTTATACCTGAATTAAAACACTAGGTGTCCCATGCTCCAAGCATGTACACTATGTTTTCTAAACAACAGCTTTGCCATACACCAAGTATGAACTCTATGTTTATCTATGGTCCTTTTCTTTGTGAACTAGATCAATTGAACATAATTTTAATGATTCTCTTTTCACACTCCCAAATCGAAATCTTGTTAGACTTTAAACTTAAATGCACTACCCTCTTGCAATGAATGTGTACAAAGTCACAAAGACTTGTCAACAACCATTACAGGGTATTCCAATGAAGACCTACTCCATGGACACAAAGCCTTATGTTCAAAGTATGCATTGATTTGAACATGCTTCTTGCACTAAGTTTTTCTAATCTTAGACAAATTGCTTCTATCTATGAAGACAACTCTATACTCCCATTTTGACTACCACTTCTGAACAAGAGTTGCCTTTTTTCGGACTATGTCAATATGGTCCTTCCAATATTAACAGTATACTTCCAACTGTCCTTGAGCAACCAATCTTTGGTACACCTTAGATTGTCCTCGACAATTGCTTAATCACTTTAGTCATATCCAACTCTAGACATTGTTCCCCTTAATGCCCCAAGGCGTTTGGAAAATTCAAAAAGGATAAATATTATAGCACATGTAATCGATCTTGTACCCAAAGTAAATGGGACACAATTCACGATGTTTCACATAAAGACATGGTTCTAAACCAGTCTTTTGCCATAATACTTTTTGTTTTCCATATTCTCAAAATTTGACTAAGAAAAGGGATGCCGTAATCATAATCGAATTTTGAGAACGCAATATATAGAATTTTCTTAAGTTGAACCAATCCAACATGAAATTCATATATATATTCTTGACTAAAGGTGATTACAATCTCAATATAAACTCTTTAGAATGATTATAAACTCACTCTAAGCTTTTTAGAATTGAAATGAAGTATAATTTCCTCTCCCTTAATTATAGCAAAACAACTTTTTCAACCCCTGCAACATCTTGAATTGAAACTTTTGTTTTCTATAATTAACATTGCTAACCTGCAATTCTTATCATAATTATCATGCTCCCACTAACATGATGATTATTAGCATAACACTTATGCTCCCACTAGCTTTGACATGTATCTAGAAAACAGCTGGACCTCTAGAAGTCAATACTATATTGACATTCTTACCAAAGTTCAGATTTCTGATACTAGATTGCTTTGATAAGGCTTTATCAAAATTATACACATTATCTTAGATAGCTCACAGGTGTGTCTAAACAATTTCAGAACTATGAAAAGGGATGCCGTAATCATAGTCTCAATTGTTTATACCTTTTGTCATTTCTCATAAGTCAATGTTAGTGTGTCAGTTAACCACGCACGCTGCACTAACGACTTTGAGAACTGCAAATATCATAATTGCTATCTACTTAAAATCTACTTAGTGAAAGAATTTCCTCACCATCATTTTCATGAATCAGAGAGAAACCTTATGACACTTAGATTATATGGTGTATTTGTTCTTATCCATGCGAATTTTTCAAAACCATAATCACAAGACTAGGTTAGTGAGAAATCCTAACTCATATGGATTGAACTTGTGGAATCTTAACTTCTTGCCACCTGGCAGCTCAAGGGCCTACCATTTCTTCCAAGTAGCTATGCAAACAATTTAGAACATGTAGAACTCAAATGTATAGCCAACTTAACTGGAATGGGCACATAAATGTCAACACGATAGGTTATAAACCTCTAGTTGTGTGCTCGTGATGAAATACAGGTTTTATTCTTGATTACTTCTTGAAACCTTTCAGGATCTTTTAGACTCCCACTCTCTCCTTGACCTATAAGACTTTCTTGCCAAATATTCAAGAGATAGTGTGGATTCTAATCAAGACAAACACTTAACACAATTGGCCTAAGTTGGTCTCTGTTTTATCCAAACCATCACAACTTACCAAATTCAAATGTACAAGAGTAGAAAACCTTTTACTCTTACATTTGACTAGTGTTAATAAACCTTCTTTAAGATGTGTCACTCAAGTTACATTTGTGGTGGGCTTGATCAGTGCACAAGAATGTGTACTCGATCCCTTAGTCCTTTACTTGACTCACACATCCATGTGAACAAGTAGTTAGTCTTAATTTTCCAATGCTTGAAAGTTCTCATTCATCATATTATACAACTTGCATGATTTGAAGTTTCTATCCAACTGAAACTTGGGTGATGAGAATCTTTCCTTATTTGAAAGTTTTAGACACTACCACAAATGAAAGAATCAAATTCATATTTCCACTCTTGCTATTAATGGAATCATATAAGCAACAATTTTTTTTCCTTTTAACAAATGCCATTGTAAAGATATTTTAAAATAAATAAAATCAATTTTTTCCTTTTATTTTAAAAACTTTGTAGAAAAACTATCCTTACATTGCAAAAGCACATGAAAAACTTTGTTGTTATCTATTCGTAAGCAATATATCATAACTCCTAAGCAACAGCTCAAAATTCTGATCACAGAACCATGCGATCGAGATCCATCTTCGCGATCAGAATCAGCATATACGTCCTTTAAGTTTCTTCACTTTTCTTTGATTCTTAAAACATCAACATGTGACCCAGTCACATCATGTAACAAGAATCTCATAATAGAAACTTAACAGAGTTAGATAGTGGACTTTACCTGAAGTAGAGTCAAACTTATTGACTTTAACATCCTTAGGTAAATTTGGCAGCTTCGCAAACAGTGCCCCTTCCTGTGGCAATTTTAACAAGCGGACCCTTTGGTAAATGTACATGGGACTATCATAGACTTAGCTTTTCTCTTTACCATTTCATCAACCGAGTTGACTGTGGCCGATCCTTTTCCATTGGGAAGAGAATGCCTTTTCCGGATTTCCAGTGTCATCATTGACAATGTCCATAAAGTTTTGGGAAGTCGATCTTCTAATCAAATTTGCTTTACTAGCCTTCCAAATCATTGCTGATTCAGCAGTACCAAGCAAATAGATAAAATCATTAAGGGTCTTGTCATAGTCTGTTTCATAGGAGTCCCAAAGGAACTCACTATGTGACTTAGAAAGTGATTGAACCACCAACTTTCTCAAGACTTTGACACCCAACTCTCTCGGCTTGTCAATATGTGACTTCATCTCCAAGATGTGATCACAGCTAGACCTTGCCTTTCCAATAGGGCTTGAGTGACCTTGAACTTGTGGGTTAGGGAGAATAATTGGAGGAGGTGGAGGAAGTGATGTTCCAAGAGATTTGGGAAGATCATAGATGTCTGAACTAGACATCTTTTGGGAGATATTCAAGTTTTGTTGATTTAAAGTCCTTAATATAACACCCAGTATGAAATATTAAGGCTAGGACCCAGCAAACTATTTTATAACTTGGAAGAGGGATGTCGTAATCCAAGCTATAAAATATTTGAAGGTAGGTGAATGACGATTCACCAATTGCCACCAGGATAAACGAAATGTATTATTAGCTTTTAATTGGTTTTGAAACTCCTAGATTTTTTTGAGATTCATTGAACTTTTCAAAGGCATGTTTCAATCTCGAGTGTGGCCTTCAGGTTTTGTGACTGGGATGTCGAGGATCACAAAACAAGGTGTGAATAACCATGCAAATATACTTGGTACCCTTAATATTTACCCCTCAATCGATGTGCCGGTTAACCACACACGCTCCACCGATACTATGATAAACATTAAGTTACCCTTTGCCTACCTTTTTAAATCAAGCTAGTGTGTCGGTTAACCACACACACTCCACTAACTGACTTAAGCAAAGTGCAAAGTGTAATTTCATGGGTTAGTACCAAATTCACATTTTCCTAAGTAACTAAGATTAGGTATTAATAAGAGTTTAGTTACTTAGTATTTATCATTAATACTTTTAATGAAGGGAGAATTATAGTCCTTGTCCTACCCGTTCGGCTAACGACCCTCCACCGGTCAAGGAAGCGGTGGGTGAGAGTGGACACCCATTAAACTGCCATTTTATAGGCAGTAACCTTATACCCCCCTTATAGACCAGCTTCGTGAATGAGGCCTACTAATAGTAAGACAACTTTACTCTTATACATATATATAAATATTATTAACTTATAATATTATAAAGTATAAGGGTTAAATTTTAACTTTTAAAATTCTAAGGGCTTAACTTGGAATTAAAGTATTCATAAGTGAAAACTTTACAAATTCCAAAACTTGAGGGAACGTTTTTGAAACTATTCAAAACTTTTCATTTCATAAGTTATTAGTTTAATTGTTCATTAAAATGAAGACTCTTCATTTTTTATGTAACATCTTATTCTTTAATAACACTTTTAAAGAAGTGAGTCTTAAACATCCATAACTTGAGGACAAGTTATGGAGTCATAATACTATTTAATGAAAAAGACTCTTCATTTTTTTTAATGTAACCTATGGCACTTTTATGAGTTTTAAGATTCATAAATGTGACATTTTATGTAACTTGAGGACAAGTTACAAAAACACATTTTATGAACTACCTCTAGATTAATTAGCTAGATTAATTAGGATTGAAAACAACTAAAACGCAAATTTTTTTTCCATTAATCTATACTAACTCATAAATCAAGGAAACATAAAACTTTTGGTAATCCATAACTTATGGAGTTAAATGCTTGTTTTATGATGAAACTTTTCATGTTCCGTAACTTAAGAATAAGTTATGCAATTCTTTAAAACATTAACACCAAATTTTGTAACTCCATAAAAACTTTGAATCAATTTTTTTTAAAACCTTTTTATATCCATAACTTATGGAGGTTTCAAAACACTTAAGATAACAACTTTAAAAAAAACTTTTGAGCTCCAAAATTTTATGACAAAATTTGTAACTCCTTAAAATATTTAGATCAAACTTTTAAAACTAATAAAATAATCATATCATTTTATCTTTTACTAAATTTGACCTAATTCAACTCATATAGCAAATGATTCAAATTTTACAAATAGTTAGTTTTTCACAAAACAAGTAATTATCATAAAATTTGACAAACTTCATGTTTTTTTTTTCAACTTTGAAAATCAAACATTTGCATGAATATAACAGAAAACAACCCATGGCTCTGATACCACTGTTGGGTTATGGGCATTCTAACACTCCTAAGTGTACATGCAACCCTAAATACCGTGGATCTATGTTCTCTCTATTATACATACAAATATGAATATCCAAGGTATTATCCTAACTAGCATACCAAAACATTGATAGTAGGGTAATAAAATAGATAGAATACATACCTTGTTGTCGTTGCTTGACTCCATGAAGCTTGAGAGCCTAGTGCCCCAAATGTGACACCTCAAATGGTTCACACAACATCATGAACACTTGGAATAAACATGAGAAGAAGACACTCCAAGCTCAAATTGACTAGCCCTCATATGTGTATTACTTGTGTCAATTTCTTGAACTAAAGGGGTCCTTATATAGTGTGCACATTAGGGTTACACCATTTAACCCATGACTTTACCCATTCCTTATGCTCCATGGGCTTTAACCTCCATGGAGTATCCATGGACCACCACAAGGGTTAAACCCAATATAAGGAATCTTGGATCATAAGCCCACATATATATAAGAATGACTGATTTACACAATCAATCCCCATATATTTAATTAGTCTATTTTGATCAATAAATTAAGTCCAAATTTATTCTTGATCAATACTAATTAAATAACATAATTTTATATTAATATATTAGAACTTATAATATATTAATATGTCACAAATGTCCTCTTCTCACAAACGGTCTATCCAAATGTCCCGATGCCATGCAACCCAAATGGACCATGCCGAGTTGGGTCAAGTCTTACCAATTATAGTTATGGACTTAGACACAAATCCAACAAATACCTACTTCAAAAGTATGATCGACTATGGATAGCTTGAATAACCTAGTTACTCGGGAAGTCAAAACATGCAAAGTGAAACACAAGAATAATTGAATCCGATATGGTCTGAAAACTTTTGAATATAAATAAAACACCTTTTATTTAATCACCATATTGATTACACATTATTCACTATATAATTTTTCCATTAATAAACTTAATACTTGAATTAAAACAATAGTCATCCCATGCTCCAAGCATGCACACTATGTTTACCTATGGTCCTGACTTTGTGAAATAGATCAATTGTAAACATTTTCAATGACACTCATTTCACAATTCCAAATCCGTATCGTAAGTGTAAGAATACCAAGTCCTTGCCACTTACTGTAATTTGTTAGATTCTAAGCTTATATGCAGTGATCCTTTTGTAATGCCTATGCACAAAAGTCATAGAGACTTGGCAATAGACATTACAAAGTATTCCCTTTGGACATTGATTACTGGACCAATTCCATGGAAGCAAAGTCTCATATTCAAGGTGCATTCCATTGAACATCCTTCTTGCATAAAAGTTTCTAACTTACTCATAGATTCTCTATATCCAACTCCCATTATGGAAACTTTTCCGTAATTGCCGTATAACGATCCATTGTAAATTGAATCCTATCTATTCATAATTATATCAATATGATCCATTCATTACTATACTTCCAACTATCCACAAGCAACCAATCCTTGGTAAACCTCATATCGTCCTTGATAGTAGTTTAATAAATTTAGTCATATCCGGTTCTAGTCCTTTTTCCCTCTTAATACCTAGGCATTTGGAAAATTAGAAAAGGAGAATATTATAGCACATGCAATCGATCCTATATCTGAAGCACATGGGACACGATTCATAATGTCTTACATAAAGACCTGATACTTTACCAGTCTCTTGTTATAACATTTCCATATATGGAATTTCCTTATGTCGAATCTTTTCAACATAACATTCATATATGTCCTTGACTAAATTTGATTAAAATCTCAATCTAAACTTTTAGAATTTAAATGAAGTATAAGTTCCTCTCCTTTAACTATAGCAAAACAACTATTCAAACTATGCAACTTTGCGAATTGAAACCTTTGTTTTCTATAATTAACATTGCTAACTCGCAACACTTATCATAATAATTATTATCCCACTAGCATCATAATTATTATCTTACTAGCATAACACTTATGTTCCCACTAGCTTTGACATGTACCCAAAAATGAGCTAGACTTCTAGAAATCAATACTTGTTGACTTTTTTTTTACCAAAGTTCAGATTTTTGATACGAGATGCTTCGATAATCCTTTATCTAAGCTCATACACCTTTTATTAGAAAGCCATATGTGTGTCTAAACAATTTAGAACTTACAACAATAAGTTCTGAATGTTCAAACTATTTGCCATTTCTCACTATTCGAACTATGAAGAGGGATGTCGTAATCATAATCGAACTTGAGAATGCAAATATCAAAATTACTATCTCCTTAAAACCTACTTAATGAAATCATTTCCTCACAATGATTTTCATAAACTGGACAGAAACCTTATGACACTTAGATTTCATGGTGTATGTGTTCCTATCCATGTGAATTTGTTATAACCATAATCACAAGACAAGGTTAGTGACAAATCCAAACCCATATGGACCAAACTTGTTCAATCTTAATTGCTTGCCACCTGGCAGCACAAGGGCCTACCATTGCTTCCAAGTTGTTAAGCAAACAATTGAGTACTCATAGAACTCACATGCATAATTAACTTTAACTGGAATGGGCACATAAACAAGAATATGTCAACACGATAAGTTAAAACCTCAAGTCGTGGGCTAGTGATTATCAATAAGTTTATTCTTGAAGTTTTTCAAGATGTTTAAGACTCCTACTGACCTCTTGACATATACGACTCTCTGTCAAAAACCATTCCTTGACCGGCAAATATTCAATAGTTAGTGTGGATTCTTATCAAGATAAACACTTCACACAATTGGTCTTAGTTGGTCTTTGTTTTATCCAAAACATCACAACTTACCAATTTCAAATGTAAAAGAGTAAGAAAAATTTTACTCTACATTTGATAAGTGTTATAAACTTACTTAGGACATGTCACTCAAGACACAATCTTGGGGTATGACTCTAAGACTTGATTTTGGAACAAAGTATGATTCACCTTAATTTATTTAAACATTTCAACAATTCCTGATTCCTCTTCCTAGCAATACAAGTGCACTAAGGTGTCCTTAGAGGATCAATTGTGATATGGCTTTCATAATCATTAAGATGATCATAAAAACGATACTAAAGTACTCTCCTTTCCTTTCAGATTGGAGAAACTTTTATCTTTCTGCCTAATTTGATTCCTTTTATTCGTTCTACTATACGTCGAAACTTTTCAATGATTCAGAATCACACTTAATCTTGTAAGTATAACCATAATTACTAAACTTTAGTAAATCATAATGAATAGTCTTATCGATCTTTGTGGTGGACCTGACCAGTGCACAACCAAGTGTACCTGATCCCCTAGTCCTTCACTTGACTCACATATACATATGAACAAGGAAGCAGTCTTAATTTCCCAAAGATGAAGGTTCTCATCCATCACACAATACAAGTTACATGATTCCAAGTTTCTGGACAATGAAACTTGGGTGATGAGAATCTTTCATTATTTGGTAAATTATGACACTACCACAAACAAAATTATCAAATCCATATTGCTAAAAGTAGAAACATACAAACATCAATTTTCACAAATGCCATTTCAAGGAAATATAAATAAGATATAACCAAAATTTCTCTTAATTTATAAAATGTGGAACACTTTTCCTTACAATGCAAGTACATATGAAAACTATGTTTCTCAATATTCCTAAGCAATCTATCACAACTCCTAGCATCAGCTCAAAAATCCAATCATCGACCATGTGATCGAAATCCATCTCTTCGCGATCAGACTCAGCATGTTTTTCCTTTAAGCTTCCTTTGATTCTACAACATATCAAAATGTAATCTTATCACATCATGTATTAAGAATCTACAAACATGAACTTAATAGAGTTAGATAGTGAACTTACCTGAAGCCAAGTCAAACTTTTTGACTTTACAACCCTTATGATCCTTCAGGTAGATACGACAGCCTCACAACCAATGCCCCTTCTCTTGGCAATAGAAACAAACAGACTCTTTCGGAACGGTACATGGGCCAATCACAGACTTAGCCTTTCTCTTTGATTCTTTCCCGTTGGGATGAAAAGAATTTTCTGGACTTCCAATGTTTCCATTGTCAATGTCCATGGAAGTTTTGGAAGTAGATCTTCCAATCAAATTTTCTTTACCAGTGCGCTAAATCATTGCTGATTCGGCAAAAATTAGCAAATAGGTAAGATCAATAAGGGTCACGTCGCGGTCTGTCATATAGTAGTCTTTAACAAACTGACTATATGACTTGGGAAGTGACTGAAGAACCAAGTCAACAGCCAACTTTCTTGACACAATGACTCCTAACATTCCCATCTTGTCAATGTGTGACTTCATATCCAAGACATGTGCACACACATACCTTCCATCTTGGTGTTTGCTAGCCAATAGAGCTTGAGAGACCTTGAACTTTTCAAGTCTTTGAACTTGTGGGTCAGGGATAACTATTGGAGGAGGTGGAGGAAGTCAAGTTTCACTACAACACAAAGAAGAGATTAATCTTTCACCTTGATTGTCTTGTGGAATATCAGCTTCATGAGGGAAGCTTTTTCCATAAGATTCGAGAAGACCATAGTTGTCTGCCCTAGACATCTATAATGGGAGAAATTCAAGTTAGTTGATTTATGTCCTTAATATAACACCCAAATGAAATATTGAGGCTAGGATCCAACACAATATTCTACAATTCGGAAGAGAGATGCCATAATCCAGTTGTAAAATATTTCAAGGTAGGTAAATCACGATTTACCAATTTCCACCATGAAAAACAAAATTGATTATTAAGTTTTAAATGAATTGAAATTCCTAAATTCTTTTGAGATTCATTGAACTTTTCAATGGCATGTTTAATCTCAATTATGCCCTTCAAGTTTTTGACTGGGATGTCGAGGATCACAAACAAGGTGTGAATAACCATGCAAATTAGCTTGGTACACTTAATGTTACAAATCATCCCATCAATGTGTCGGTTAACAACACACGCTCCATTGATCCATGATTAACATCAAGCTACCCTTTTATACATATTTTCAGTCCTAGATTAGTGTGTCGGTCAACCACACACACTCCACTAACGACTTGACAAGGTGCAAAGTGCAATTTCATGGGTTAGCACCAAATTCACATTATTCCTAAGTGACTAAGATTGGGAATTTATAAGTGTTTAGTTACTTGGTATTTTCATTATACTTTTAATGGGAATTAATGTCCTGTCCTACCCGTTCGGCTAACGACCCTCCACTAGTCGAGGAAGTGGTGGGTGAGAATGGACACCCATTAAACCACCTTTTTGTAGGCAGTAACCTTATACCCCCCACCCCCCTTATAGACCGGATTCGTGAAAAAGGCCTACTAACGGTAAGACTGACTTTTTACTTATACATATAATATATATTAAACTTTTTAATTTTATATAGTATAAAGGTGTATTTTACACATTTAAAATACTTGGTGGTTTAATCTATTAATAAATTATACTTTAATTTAAATAATCTTAAACCATGTTATTATGAATTTATTAAACTTCTCTCTTAATTAAATACTTTAATTAACTTAATAAAGTCCATAAGGTGTAATTGAACTATTCAAGGCATCTAGGTTATTAAAAATTCAAAATTAAAACTATGTAATTAATATTTAAGTTATGAACCCAAGAGATGCATCTTTTGAAGCCTTTCAATTACAAGAGTAACGTTTTCATAATTTGAGACTTTTCAAATATCAAAACTTGAGGGAAAGTTTTGTAACTCTTGAAAACCTTTTCATTTCCATAACTTATGAGTTTAATGCATTTTAATGGATGAGACCTTTCATGTTCCATAACTTGAAGACAGGTTATGGAACCCATTAAAAACATTTAGATCAATTTTAACAAATAGAATTATCATATAATCTAGGATTGATCTAATCTAACTCATAAGGCAAGATAATGCATATCAACAATGTACAAGTAACTTTGTTTATCATATAACCAACAATTATGTGAGAACTTTGACAATTATCTTTTCCTTGGATGGGTATAATCATTAACATACCAACAAAATCAAATTTTATGAATTAAAACATTTTGTGGTCGTCATCCTAATCCAAAAGAGGCCAAAAATCCCGAAAATCTGCCATCAGAAGCCTCTACTCAACGAGTACATGAACTGGAATCGTTGAGTTGCCCTTTTACTGAGTGGACTCATCGAGTCAGGCATAGGACTCGGCGAGTTAATCAGTCAGAGACCAGAAAATCAATTTTTACAGCTTTGAAAAGTAACAAGCATCAAATATAACAAAAAACAATCCTAGGCCCTGATACCACTGTTGGGTTTTGTGTACTAAAACACTCCTATGGTGCACATACAACCCTAATAGCTTTGGATCTAAGTTTTCTCTAATTATACATGCAATAAAACTTCCAAAGCATGAAGCCTACAACTAGCATACAATTTTGGTACATGAATCATAAAACTGGTTAAAATAATACCTCTTTATTGTAGCTTGTAGTTTTGGCCTTTCAAGAGCTTAGCACCTCAAGTGTGATGCCTCAAATGGTTCATAAACACCATGAATAAAGGAGGACTTTGAGAGAGAGGCTAGACACTCCAAAATCAGTTATGATTCTCTTAGAATACATAGGGTGTCGATTTTAGCTAAGGGGTGACATTTATATAGTGTAGGATTCCAAGAGTCATGGTTAAACCCTAATCCATACACTTAGGTTATGATCCATATCTCATGTGGGCTAACTCTTATGCATACTTACATAAACTTAGCCCATCATGGATCAATAGATCAAACACTATATATCACTGATTTACATAATCAGTCCTTGTTAATTTAATTAGTCCCTTTTGATCACTAAATAAATTCCAAATAACTTCTTGATCAATATTAATTAAATAATAGGATTTCTCAATTAATATATTATACTTATAATACATTAGTAAATCATAAATAGCCTCTTTCTCAAATATCCATCCTGTCAGATTGTTCTGGTGAAGGCAACCCAAATAGACCATGTTAATCTCGGGTCAAGTACATACAAATTATAGTTATGGGCTTAGACACATAATCCAACATTTTTGAACTTAGAATTTGAGATCCTTACTTATGGGAGGGACTTAAGGGATAAAGTTAGAACTTTATCCATTTAGACCTCAGAATAGACTAGATTTCGGATTTAGAGCCCCTGAGATCGAAGAAATCGACTTATTCCATTAAGATGTTCGGGGAACAATGACCACGGCGTGGTAACTGGGCTAAGGCCCACCTATTTTGGCGTTTTGTGGCCACGACGTGCCCAAGGAAGGTTGTTGGGTCATTTAATGTGTTGTGTCAAATTTACTATGTATGTATTTAGTCTTTATTATTAACGGATTGGGCTTGTTATGATGCTAGGGTTAAACTATATATAGTGTATGCATGCATCGTTCTAGGTTTAATCGTTTTTGTATTGCCTTATATTGTCTTTACAGAAAAAGTTCTTGTTGAACTCTTCTAATACATTGATTATAAAGCATTTGACACACATTTGATCTTTGTTCTTACTGTTTGATTCAATATTCTGTTGGAATCTATTGATCTTTATATTATTATTTCATCAAAGGCCACGATGTGTCGGTCAGTTGTAGGTTGACTTTTGACTTTGACATTTGACCGACTTTGACCAAGTTGACCTAAAGGTATTTTGGGAATTTTGAGTTGTATTTGAGATTGGTCCCTATTTGATGAATAAGTGATGGGTAGAGCTGAGATTCGGAGTTGATATCTATTAAGCTATTTGATCAGACTAAAAGGTGAGTCTTCCTCACTGTACTTGGGGGTCGAAGGCACTAATGTCGACCTAGTAGATTATGAACCCTGGTCTAGGTTGTAGCTATGTGAAAGTGATCTGTAGATCTGCCTGTTTGTCTTATGGTTGGTTATATGTTTATCTGTTTGTTGGATATATGTTATATGTTATGTATATGTCAACATAGTATGGTTGGGTTGAGGTAGTACTGCTTTGTGCGGTAGCCAACAGACCAAGGAGCAAGCCAGACATAAGTTATAGGCTTGAAGGGCAAGCTATACTTATGTTGTGGGCTCGGGAGCAAGCCAGATATGATTTGGAGGCTTAAAAGGCAAGCCAGACTCATATTGTGGGCTCAGGAGTAATCCAGTTTGTTAGTGGTGGACCTAATATATGTTGTTATATGTTGTATGCATTAGTACTTTAGTGGAACTCACTAAACTTTGGCTTACAGTTTCAATTTATTGTTTTAGGTACTTTAGAGGATCGTGGAAAAGCGAAGGTTTGATCGTGCACATCTTCCTATTTTCATGATATTGGATTTTAGGACACTCTGATATGGTTTTACTTTTGAAACCATTGCTTTTCTTGTAAACAATTATGGACAATGGGTTGTTTTTAAAAAAAATAATTTTTTGTGATTTTCGGAGTGTTACACTCATCACCAGATGACCAATACCCATCCATATTTCATGAAACGATGGTGAAAAAAGCCTTTTTGCTCTCTGCTAGCTCTTGATCATGTCAAGCATAATAAGCAGAATCTTTCACATTTGGTTTTGGAGCAACATCAGCCAAGCAGTCTTTTGCATAGTGGTTTGCTAAACCATACTTGTTGTTGGATTAGGTGTATAATCCATTAACTATAATTGGTATAAACTTGAATTGATTGTAGCACAATCCTTTTGGGTTGCCCTCAAACATAGCAATTAAATAGGACAACTTTTAGAGAGAGACTGATTTATTAATTTATTATATGGTTAATAAATTAATTAAAAATCAAAATATATAACTTGTTAATATATTATAAGAATAATATATTAATTTGAAATAATATTATTTAATTAATAATTAATTAGAAATTAATTGGAATTAATTTTGGGATTAATTGGATTAATTAAAAGTAGGAGGACTAAATGTGACAATGTTCAGTAGTTGAACATTGAGCAATTCTAGAACCTCCTTAGGTGGGGGAAAATTTCTAGAATGTCTTTTAGGGTTTCTTGGGCATTAAGGATTACTTGGATGCCTTAGGGAGGAAGTTAAGGGATTAGGGTTATCTTGGAGATATCTCCCTTATCTAATACTTTCCTATCACATATATAAACCCCTCTTGGGTTTGATTTCCGTCCAAGCCTTGATTCCAAAGAGGAATTTCAAAATTTCTCTTCTCTCTCTCTCTCCTCTCTCTCTCTCTCTATCTATCTATCTATCTATCTATCTCTCTCTCTCTATCTCTTTCTTTTCAAGTTCCTTGGTTGCTAGGGTTTGGGTGTGAACCATTAGAGGCATGATACTTGTGGTGCTTGTTGCCAAAAGTTTTGATGAAGGAATTAAAGATTGTTTGCTATAGCAATCTTCAAGGTAAGTCTTTATTCTTATGAATTATTTATTCATAGGAAAATTATTTTAGATACATAGTTCATAGTATGTTGCATATATGTGAAAGCCATAGATCCTTATTAGGCTGCATGTGCCCTAATCATTTAATTGTTTAAATCTTTTTCCGCTTAGTGCATTGATTTTGTAACCTCCATATCCCATCAGTGGTATTAGAGCCTATGGCTTTTTTTCATGGATTTGCATAGTGGTGAATCAAAAAAAGAAACTTGGTTTTGTTTTGTCGTTGCTCACGACATGGGCAATGAGGCTCATGACGTGAGATCGGTCAGATCCAAGTTTTTGTGCCTTATCTGCCTAATCAGCTTTTATCTTATAATTACTTGCTATATTTATCCTCCAAATTTGATTTTGGTGTATCTATGACGATAAATTAAAAGCCTTGAAGTTAAGAGATAAGTATTTGACTTTGTTAATTGTTTTGTTGATTAATATGATTGATCTTTTAAGTGTATAAATAAGAAATCTGGATATTAATTGAACTAAATAATTAATGTCAAATAATATTTAATATTTTGAAAAGTTTAAAATACATCCTTATGGATCTTATTATTGATTTAATTAAGTGATTAATTAATAAATCCATAAAAGGTTTAAATTTAATTAAATTAAAAGTTTAATTTATTAAAAGATTAAACCCTTGCAACTTTAAATGTTTTTAAATACACCTTATACTATGTATATATAATTAAAAGTTTAATATATATTATGTGTATAAGAAAAGTCAGTCAAATCGCCAGTACACCTCATTCACGAAACCATGCTACAAAGATAGTATAAGGAAGCGGCCTATAAAATGGCCGTTAAATGGGTGTTTACTCTCACCCACCACTCTCTTGTATGGTGGAGGGTCATTAGCCGAACGGATTTGATAGGACATAATCTCATTAATAAGTATAATGACATAAAGTAACTAAACTGTTTCTAAAATCCCACTCTTAGTTACTTTAGGAAAATGTGAATTTGTATGCTAATCCATGAAATTGCACATTACACTTTATAAATCGTTAGTGGAGCGTGTGTGGTTAACCGGCACACTAATGGTGGACTAATAAACAGTGGTAGTGGGTGTCACAAAAATTATCGTTGATTAATGGAGCACGTGTGGCTAACTGGCACATTAAAACAAGATGTAAAAGACATCGAGAGTGTCAAGCTAATTTACATGGTTATTCGCATCTCGTTTGTGATCCTTGGCATCCCAGTGACAAAAGTGAGAGCATAATTTGAGATTAAACATGACATTGATATATTCAATGAATCTAGGAGTTTCATAAGATTGAAACTAGTAAAAGCTTTACCTACCTAAAATATATTCGAATTTGACTACGACAACCCTCTTCAAAGTTCGAATCGAAAATATGGATCCTAGCCTTAATTTAAATTTATGGGTTAATAATTAAGGATTAAAATCAACTAACTTGAATTCTTTTTTCTCCCTTTATAGATGTCAAGTCAAGACAATAATGACCTTCCTCATTCTTTTGGAAATGGTTTTCCTCTTCCTCCAGAATATGATCTTCCACTTTCAGATCAATGTGAAAATGTTTTCTATTCTTCGGGAAATGCTGGAACTAGTCGTCATGCTTCTCCAAGTCTTCCTCCCCCTCCTCCACTGACTCTCCCTATGTCATGTTGTCCTCGAGTTGAAAGATACGAAACTACTCAATCCATATTAGTATGTAGACATCAACATGGAAAATATATGTGTGCGCATGTTCTGGAAATGAAATCGTACATTGACAAATTGGATAGAATGGATGTCGTTTTCCCAAGGGAGAAATCCATTGATTTGATTCTACTTTCGCTTCCTAAGTCATATAGTCAGTTCATTGGGAACTTTTATATGAGGAACCTTGGCGTGACCCTAATTGATCTGACACATATGTTGATTGTTGCTGAAGTAGAAATGCTTAAGAGTACAAGTGAAGCAAAAGTGTTTGAAGCATCTAATTCCAAATTTTCCATGGAAATTGACAATGGTAACAATGGTGGTCTAGAAAATATTTCTCTTCCCAATGGAAAGAGATCGGCCAAGGTCAAACAGTTTGATCTTATGGTAAATAAAAAGGGTAGTACTGAGATAGTTCCATGTGCTAACCCTAAAACATCCATATGTTTCTATTGACAATTGAAGGGACATTGGTTGCAAAGCTGCACTAACTACCTGAAAGATCTCAGAAATAGTAAATTCAAGTCGTGTGACGCTCCTTCAGGTACACCCATTATCTAACTCCATTATCTTAAAAAGTTCCAATTCATAGAATCTTAATACATGATGTGATGATCGCATTTTGATGTTTTGTAGGATCTAAGAGGAAGAAGGAAGGTTAAGAAGAGTGAGTTGAATCTAATCATGAGAGATGGATTCCAGTCGCATGGTTCAATGATCAGATTTTGGAAGCTACTGCTTAGGAGTTATGATAGTTTAATAGATTGCTAGAAACATAGTTTTCATTTCTATGCATTGTAAGGAAAAGTTCCAATTTTTCGTTTATTATCAATAAAAGTGAAATTTTGGTTTATCTAGTTGGTTTAGTTTATAAAATGGCATTTATGAAACTGTTGGTTACATTTCTATTACTAGCAATGTTAATTATGTATTTGATTCTTGTTATATCGCTTGTGGTAATGTCATAATTGACTAAATGATAAAAAAAATCATCATCACCCAAGTTTCAATTGGTTAGAAACTTGGAGTCATGCAATATGAATTGCGTGATGTATGAGAATCTTGATCTTTGGAAGATTATGACTAATTCATTGATCACAACTTTATGTGAGTCAAAGTGAAGTACTAATGGATCTAGTACATGTTGATATGAATTATTCAGATCCACCACAAAGGACGATAAGTCTATTCGTCATAATTTTATTGATGTTTCAGTAAGTGTGGTTATGTTTATAAGATTAAACATGATTTTGATACTTTGAAAAGATTCAAAGAGTAGCAGAACGAATAAGAAGAATCGATTAGGCAGAAAGATAAAAGTTTCTCCAATATGAAAGGAAAGGATAGTATTTTAGTATCGTGTTTTGTGATCATCTTTATGATTATGTAACTATATCACAATTGATCCTTGAAGGAAATCTTAGTGCAATTGTTTGACTAAGAAGAGGAATCAGATATTGTTGAAATGGTTCAATCGAAAGATGAGTCATACTTCGTTTCTAATCAAGTTTTAGAGCCATGCTCTAGTTACTACACATCGTATCTTGAAACTTATTTTATACTAAGTAGGTTTATAACACCTCATGAAATGTGGAGTAATAATGTTTTCTTACTCTAGCACATTTGGAATTGGACGTTGTGATGTTTTGGTAAAAACAAGGGATAAGCTAAGACAAATTCCATGAAGTGTTTCTTGTCAGGAATCCACACTAACTTTTGAATATTTGTTTTAACTTGTCAAGGAATGTTCCTTGATAAAGAGAAACTTATATTTCAAGAAGTCAGTGGGAGTCTTATTGATCTTGAGAGTTTTAGGATTCAGTTGACAATAAATCTTTTAGTTATCTCTAGTACACGACTTGAGGTTTATAACCTATTGTGTTAAGGTGACACATTCTTGTTTCTGTGCACCTTACAGTTGAGTTGGCAATACTTATGAGTTCTATGGTTCTCATTTGACCGCAAAATCAAAGCACGTTGGTCAGTGAAGGTACATTGATCAATATAGGTGAGCTTCTTAACAACACGGAAGAACTGGTAGGCCCTTTTTCCTAAACCTTATCTTATGATTGTAGGTTGGAAATGATAGATTCACATGAATGGGAACATGTACACCATAAAATCTAGGTGGAAAAAGGTTTCGCTCTAATTCATGAGAATGATTATGAGGAAATACTTTTGCTAGTAGATCTTAAAGATCTGATAAATATCATTATGGTTAGTAGTTGTGATAATTGCATTCACGAATTCGCAATATGATTACGACATCCCTTTTCATAGTTCGAATTGTGAGAAATGGTATGGAATTTTTTGAACTTTCAGGACATATGACTATAAATTCTCAAAGGGTTTGGACACACACACATATGCTATCTAATGAAGGTGTATAAGCTTAAGAAGACTGGTTGGAGACTTATTAAAGCATCACGTATCATAAATATGCACTTTGGTAGGAAAGTTAAGAGTATTGATTTCTAGAAGTCCAGTTAATTTTTGGGTACATGTCAAAGCTAGTGGGAGCATAATGGTTATGCTATCTAGTATTGCAAGTTGGCGATACTATTCATAGGAGCAAAGTTTTCAATATGCAAGTTGCAAAGTTTCGAAATTGTTTTGCTATAGTTAGACTTAAGGGAGAGGGCTCTCATACTTCCTTTCGAATCTAAAGGTTTAGATTGAAGGGTTTAATAGATCTTAGTCTTGGACATATATGAATATCATGTTGAATGATTCAACATAAGAAATTTGATATATAGAAATATTATAGCAAGAGACTGAACATATATCAGGTCCTTTTATAAGACATAATGAATCGAGTATCATATGCTCCGAATATAGGATCGATTATATATGATATAATACTCACTTGTTCTGGTTTTTTCCAAATGCCTTGGCCATTTATAAGGGAAAAAGGATTAGAACTTTGTGTGACTAAAGTTGTTGAACCACTTTCAAGAACATTATGAGGGTTACCAAAGGAATTGGTTGCTTGTGGATAGTTGGAAGTATAATATTGTCTGGAAGGACCATATTTACATAATTATGGATGGAGGTAATTCTTATTCAGAATTGATGGTTATATATATATATATATATATATATATATATATATATATATATATATATATATATATATATATATGAATATGGAAATGTTTCCATAGTGCGAGTTGATTATTAAAATCTACTTGTGAGTTGGGAACTTTAATGCAACGAAGGTGTTCAAGGAGTGTATCTTGAATTTGAGACTTCTTCTCATGGAATTGTTTTTAGTAACAAAGTTCAAATGGAACCATTTATAATATTGTTGGCTAAGTCCATGTGACTTTGATGCCTCGACATCATAAAATCACAATGCATGTAAGGTTGGAATTCTAACACGTTTTAGTAGTGACAAGAATTTAGAATTGGGAAATGAGCATCACTGGAATAGTGTCTGGTCGATCTGTTCACAAAGGAAGGACCATAGGGTAACATAGTATGCATGGCATGACTGGTGTTTAATTTAAGTGGTTATTTGATTACTCGAAACATTATACAATGAATAAAGTCTTAATTAATATGGTGATTAAATAATAAGAGTTTTATTTATATTCAATAGTTTTGAGACCATAGTTAATTAGGTTATCATTGTGTTTCACTTTGCATGTTTTACTTCCTGAATAATTTGATTATTCAAAATTTCACAGTCGCTCGTACTTTTGGAATTAAGTAGCAAATTAAGATTGTCATGAATTGAGTTGTAGATTGTCTATGGATATTAGACATAACAATAGTTTTGCTACAATGTTTATGAGTACTTACTAATGGGGATTTTAAGTATTGGATAAACCCACGATCAGAGAACTAATTCATGGATATTATCACGAGTAATTCTGAGATGATAATATCTTATATTCTTGAAATGGAGATATACAAGTTGTGGTTTACAAGTCAGTTGTGCATTGATAATACGTAAACACATCAGTAACTTGATGTTATAAAACGTATTGTTGTGCATGATTTGATGAGTAAATAGCACAAGCATATAAGTCAAAGTTTATTCTTTCCTTTTACCCTAACAGGAAAAGCGATATCTTTGGGCCCCTCGATGATTTGATGTCAACATCTGAAGTGCTTGGCCAAGCCCAGACTAAATTGTTGTGTTCGTTTAGCTGTCTGAATTCAGTCGTCATAAATCAGAAATCAGTAAACAAAATCTTGGACAATGAGATTGATTATAATCCATGTCTCATGTCCATACGATATCTTATAGAATAGAGGGATATTTGATCACTTATCTTAGGACACGTAACTGAATGGGTCAGAGTTTGACAACGGCTTCAGGTAGCTACAATTTGCTGATCAATTCAGTAGTTATACTGGCAGTTATAGTTATAGACTTATCTAAGTAGGAGACTGTTGGATTAGGTGCCTAAGACATTAAATATAATTGGTATAAACTTGAATTGATGGTAGCACAGTCCTTTTGGGTTGCCCTCAAACCTAGCAATTGAATAAGAAAACTTTTAGAGAGAGAGAGAGAGACTGATTTATTAATTTATTATATGGTTAATAAATTAATTAGAAATCAAAGTAAATAATTTATTAATATATTATGAGAATAATTAATTGGAAATAATATTATTTAATTAATAATTAATCAGAAATTAATTGGAATTAATTTTGGGATTAATTAGATTAATTAAAAGTAGGAGGACTAAAGGTGATAATGTTCAATAGTTGAACATTGAGTAATTCTAGAACCTACCTAGGTGTGGGGGGGGGGGGGGGGGGGGAATTCTAGAATGTCTTCTAGGGTTTCTTGGCCATTAAGGGTGCCTTGGATGCCTTAGGGGGAAGTTAAGGGATTAGGGTTAGCTTGGAGATACTTGCCTTTCTTATCACCTATATAAACCCCTCTTAGGTTTGATTTTCATCCAAGCATTGATTCCTAATAAGAATTCCAAAAATTTTCCTCTCTCTCTCTCTCTCTCTCTTCAAGTTCCTTGCTTGCTAGGGTTTAGGTGTGAACCATTAGAGGCACGACACTTGTGGTGCTTGCTGCCAAAAGTTTTGAAGAAGGAATTCAAGATTGTTTGCCATAACAATCTTTAAGGTAATTCTTCATTCTTATGAATTAGTTATTCATAGGAAAATTATTGTAGATAGATATTTCATAGTATGTTGCCTATATGTGAAAGACATAGATCCTTAGTAAGTTGCATGTGCCTTAATCATTTAATTGTTTAAATGTTTTTTCGCTTAGTGCATTAATTTTGTAACTTCCATAACCCATCACTTGTGACATATGATTTTGGGTTTGGCTAAAGTGGGAACCTCTTGAGACTCCAAAGTGCAATTCGGAATAGAGCGTCGATACACTGGTGGATTTTCAGTCGGTTTTGGGTAGGGTTGAGGATTTCCTTGGTGAGCGGATTGAAATCGGTTGTGAGATGGTTTTTGATTAGTATTCCATGGTCGTTTATACATCATTAAAAGAAGCGTGAAATCTTGCTGGAAACGAAGTTCAGAATCAGCAGCTTATGGATCAAGGTTTTCTTCATAAGGGAAGTTTAGAACAGATGGAACAGGTTGAGTCGGTTGAACATGTGAAAAGCAAGGGGTAGCTCTAAAGGGATCTGAAACAATTGGGTTTGGAAAATGTGAGTTGAAGGAAATTACTAGTTTGAGAGTGATGGGTTTTAGCCATAAGAACATCCTATGTGCTCATGCAACCCTAATGCTTGGATCTAGGTTTCTCTATTGTACATGCAATTTATCCAAGACTTAAACCCTAGTTCTAGCATACAATTAATCATATTAACATTTTTAGATCTTACCTTGATTGTTATGTAGTAATAACAATCTCAAATCCTCCTTGTAATGACTTTAGAAAGCTTAGAGTCACAAGTGTCACTCCTCTAATGGCTCACAAACACCAATAGCAAGAGGATGAAGAATAAGAAGAGAGGAGGCTGCCCAAGAACGTCCAAAACCCTAGAGGAACTCTTATCCACGTTTTTGGGGCTTAAAGGTACTATATATACATGTAGGCTATTAGGGTTTTCAACTAGAAAACCCTAATCTGACTGCTTAAGCCCTAAGCAGCCCATGGACCCTTCTAGAATATCCCTTGGACGATTTCTAATGGTTTCCCCATAGAATTCGTCCAACCTATTATTCCAAGGTAATCCATAGCCCAAATGCAATTATCTTATAATTACAGTTCCATTCCCTTAAGTTTAATTAATCTCTTTTAGCCACAAAATTAGTTATCAATTAATTCTTGACTAGTATTAATTAAATAATATGATTTCTCCTTTAATATATTATTCTCATAATATATTAATAAATCATAATTAATCTTCTCTCTCCATAATTCATCCTATCAAGTTGCTTTGGTGAAGGCAACCCAAAAGGACCATGCACCATCGGGTCAAGTACATACCAAAATAGTTATGGATTTATACACTAATCCAACAGAGAGGACCTCCAGAGAGTTCTCTCAATGTTTGAGCAACATTGGATTTGTGGCCTTGCAGTTTGTCAAACACCTGGTAAGGCTTTAGCTTCTTTAGAGATACATTGCTCTGAAGACATGATTTGACATTTCCCCATCATTTTCCTAGACTATTGGTAAACTTTAGGTTATACACAAGCGGGGTGCGAACAACGCCATGAGCAGTCATATTGCTCACAATGATTCTATACCGATTTGATGCAGAGGTAACAGATTCACCAGTAGTAGTTGTGAAAGTGTCGAAGTCGTTCACCACAGATATTAATCTCTTGTCCTTTATATTCTCTAAACCTTCAAAAAAATCTTAAAGTGTGTCCCATATCTCTTTCGTAGATTTACACAACTTAATAACACCAAACACCATTTCAGAGAATGCGATCATGATCTGCATGGAGCTTCTTGATGTCATTCGCAGTAAGAGGTGCATGTGGGGCTTCTTCTTGACCAATGAGAGTGGAAACAACATCTCTAAAAATTGTCTTATAGGAACACGAGGACCTCCTTTCACGGACCTCCATATCTCTTCACATTTTTCTTTTCCAAGCAAAAATCTCTCCATTCTAACTTTCCAATAATCATACTCTCCAACAACTAGCAATGGGGCATGCGATGGGCAAACCACGCTATTTGCAATTTGCATTGAATACATTTGTTGATATTGATTAGAAGCAACCATTGATATTAAAGATAATAGAGCTAAAGTGGTATATAGAAGAACTTTTATCCTAAACACAGAAATAATTAAGATACCAAGACAATCTTAAATCAACTATAATATGATATTATGGATTCAAAGGACAACCAATTAGGCTCTGATACCAATTGTGAGTACTGGAATATATAAATGTGTGGACAAGGTTTGAAAACTCAAGCCTTGAATTAACCTTAATGTCAATGGTTGCTAGTAATTAAAAATCCAGTAAAGTTTGGTTAAACCAGTCAAGCCTTGAAGTAAATAACTCAACAAAGTGCTCAAGAAGATTAAAGTAAAGTATGAACAATGTAAAGTAAATAAGAACAAGATGAATGTTTGAAAGAAGATTGACAGAATAGATAGAAGTGAAGGATTCTATTTGATACTTGATTGGTGTGTATTGGTACAAGGTTGACACTCCTTTTATAGCCAAAGGAGGTACAACAAGACATACACTTAGAAAATAGTGTGTGTGCTACAGTGAATAAAATCCTGACATAGAGAATTATATTTTATCTTAACGGTTGTACTATACTAGGCTAAAAAAGATTACAACCAAAAGAACTTTCTTAGTTACCAGAATATGTTGACTAAGTTCCAGATCAAAAGCATCTCGAAATTAGTCATCTCAGAATCTTCACCTCATCTCTAAATCTTCATTTTATCTATGAATCTTCATTCTTTCTCGGAAAGAATTATCTCGGAATCTACTTTATCTCATACATAAGACTGTCTCAGAATCTCTATACTTCGTCTCGGAGCTATGACCATATCGAAGAGGCATGACATCTCAGATTGACTAAGGAGCACTTTCATGTACTAACAACCTTCCGTTACCATGTATTTCCTATAGTCACGAGGAATGTCTTCGTGGAATTAGACGATATGGTTAGTATGTTTAAATGTTTGCTTAATGAGTTATCGGAAAAGGATGTGGTTCGTGTATGTCTTCTTTATCTGTTAGAGCATGGTTTCAATGGGTGGTTGCGTAAATAGCCTATGACAAAGGAGTATTTCGCTTTGCTATCTAACCTTGATGAATTTAACATGTATCATGTCGTTAATTTATAATTTTCATTACTAATATTTTTACAAATTTAGTTGTGAAATTTTTTATGCCGTAGATATCCATGGAGGGTGAAATTTGGGATCAATTGTACTCATAAATATTACCTATATTCAATAAGGTTGAGAACCTTATACATCCAGTC
The DNA here is from genome assembly GCF_051521515.1 of Lactuca serriola. Classification (NCBI taxonomy): domain Eukaryota; kingdom Viridiplantae; phylum Streptophyta; class Magnoliopsida; order Asterales; family Asteraceae; genus Lactuca; species Lactuca serriola. Next base: position 262,045,326 of record NC_136411.1, read on the forward strand.
GAACCAAAAGCTAAACAACCTAAAAAAAATGGCATACACCTTAAACGGATTTTATATGCTTTCAAGGTAAAATACATGATTAAAATTTTATAATTTTGTGTTTGATAATATTATAATATGTGATTCTTTCAGATATGGATTCTTGAGAATTTTCCTTTTATCGGTTTGTTTAGTACCTGACAATCAAATGTGATCCATCGGGATGTTGCATGGTGGAAACTAAAGCCTTTACATGTGGTTAAGTGTGACCAGTTTATAATGATCAACCACATATGATTACTTATATATTTTATAATTTATGTTTATTTATAACTTTATAATTTTATTAGCAGGATAATTGACATATACAAAAATTGAAGCCGACAAAAGATAATTGACATATACAAAAATTGAAGCCGACAAAAGATGAGAGTCATGTTGAATGGTGGACAGTTAGCTCGGCGTGGATTGATCCCCCTGATTTACCTACCACAGATGTTCACAGGGCACCTTCCCTAACATCATCACCCCAATACTCGCCTACCCATGGGCCTCAACAAAAGAAGGCACATATAGATGTTGCAAAACGTTTAAATGCATTTAACCCACCACCACTGCCACCGCCACCCATTATACCATCAACTAATAAGGACCGAATTATTACTGAGTTGCAAAAAGAGGTCTGTGAATGTCACAAGTAGTTGAGGGAACATGAGATGTGTTTTATAAAACTTGAAGCTACGGTAGCCATGCTTCTAAAACTTAATAATAAGGATGTTGGAGATGTTGCTAGTACCGCAAAAGGGGTGGAGGTACTTTGTTAATTATTTCACTATCGTATATTTTTTTTTTATTTATTTAACTTTATGGTATGCTTGTTATTGCATCGTTTATAATTAAATACTATTGAACTGTACAAGAACGTATCATGGATAATGTTGGTACCACAAACTACAATGACTTATGGGACCATGATTATGGGTCAGTACCCCTGAACAGCCGCCAAATGATGCCTTAAGTAGATGTCTGCATATATTCAATCGCCGAATGTAAAAGAGATTCTAGGGGAATAATACAAAACGCTTGCAACACCTCCTAGGCATTCTCAAAGCCAAAAAGTTATATCCATATGGTATAAGTCCCCATGGATACATATGAAGAATAAGGTGTTGCACGCTAACAACCAGCACCGCTGGGCAGCCTTTCAGAACCTACCATTCACACTGTATATAAAGACAGGATGCTTCGCTATTGTTTTCCCGCCGTTTTATCACTGGTGTATCGACGGTTGAATTTTGGACGTGCTTATATGGAGATACTCACGTGGTCTGGTTGGAATGTGGTGTAAGTTATATAATTGTGTGAGCATTACGTACTACACTTGTAATAACAATACTTACTTTGTTGTATGCATTTGTTGATTGGTTGCACATCATGATGTGGATCTCCTTATTGATACAACGTAGACCGGATGATGCTCAGTGGACGTTTGTGCCATCAGCTTTCAACATTGATGCATTTGACTAGAGTAACATGGCTAGCGGATCCATTTACCTAGCTTGGTATGAGTATAATACGGTATAAATGTGTTTTAATTACATTACCTATATAATAGTCATTTATAATACAATTATATTTGATGATTAATTAATTCCAACCTTTTATGCAGCTTTACACCCCTATCAATATACCAAGGGCTCACTGGTTTTTGAGTGTTTTGGATTCAAAGACATTCAAAATGATTGTATACGATAGTCACTTAGTGGATGACTATTGTTCAGGTGATCAATCTTGGGTTATAGCTATGTGAGCCCGCATGCACAAACTGCTATTGGGTATCAACTACTGATACAATCCTTGTTGAGAGTTTCAAAATGACCCTTAAAATGCCTCGGACGTACCACAACTGGCCGGCGGTAAAGGGGATTGTGAAGTGTTTCTTTGTTGGTTCATAGAGATGTTGATTGCGGAGAAAGCGTAACTGATAGAGGGTGAACCTGATTTATGATTCATGTCATATCGCAAACGATTTGCGGAAATTTTTTTTGGTATTAGGATAATTTAAATGTTATGTCATTTGAACATTTGAACATTGTAATATTATGTAAAACTCTCTTAACTTTATATAGTCATAACCTTTTGTAGATTTTAAATTTCATTGTTACTTTTAAATAAAACCATAAATAAACACACATATAATAGTAGAAACCAAAAAAGAATAATAATAAGTAAAATAAAATACTTATCTGGAACACTTGTTTGGAAATCCTACTCCGGTATCCCATAGTTCACTCCGGAACGAACTATCCTGAACAAAGTTGTTATTTTACAAAAATTTAAATAATAAAATAAAATAAAATAAAAAATAAAAAATTATGGTTATTTGTTTCAAAACCTAACCCAACAAAACATCCTGCAAACCAAACACCCTCAAGTTCATTTTATGTTCGATCTTAAAAGTTTCAAACTGAAGTAAAACATTTCTCAACAATTCAAGAACAAGTCCTTTTCAAACGTATTAAAATATAGCAAAAGTCAGTCTTACATGACATAGACATTAATTAATATCCCGCGTATGAGGAGTTGCTATTTTAGGAAAAATTGTTATGCCACCAGCTATACAATAAAATTATACATATAAATATATGTAAGAGAAGTTCAACAAAGTGTAGCTTTTGTGTACTGAGTCGCCCCTTTTAGAATTTTAAACAAATACATAAAAAGCAAACATGTTTAATTGTATAATGTATATATACAAGACTAGTCAGTCACTCCAGTTATCCTCATCAAGTGCAGGAGGCTTCCCTGTTCTTCCATCCCATTCATCCTGAGTGTCATTAAATTGTAATTTAACTTAAATCATGATTCCATCATTAAAATTACAAAAATAAATTGTAATTTAATTAAATCATGAAAATTTTTTGGCAAATGAAAATTAACAAAATGAAAGGAATCACATCCCATTCCATTCCTTTCTTGATTCCATCATGCCAAAGGAGGGAGGGAGGGGGGGGGGGGGGGGGTATGAGTATAAGAGGTAGTGGCATACCACATCTTGAGAAATCAACTTTGGAGGAGACCAGATAAGGATCTGTCTGTCATTTCCACCTGTGAATAGTTCCTGTAAGGAGACCAAACAGAATAACATGTTAATAAATAAATAAAAATAATAAAAAATCACATCTAAAATACTTGGCCTAGTTGGATGAAAAGTATTTCAATTAACACAAGCAACAAAATAAACGTAACATTCTATAAACAAATACTTCAACAGACAATCTTGCCTGCTGACGTGGCGTCAGAGAGAGGAGAGAGAAGTATACCTGATCATAGGCATTATAGCAACAGCAATTTACATGCTCATAGTGTCCTTGAAGTGTCATACTAGTCTTCCCTGACCACAGATCAAATGCCTAAAAGCATCCAGCAAACATATTTATAAACAAAAAAAATATATTCAAATCGACTTTCTTGACTACTCTTCAAGATACTTAAGGCTGCGTTTGTTACATGGGAGCCTTTATACGGCTATTTCTAACGATAAGGATAAGGAGGGCATTTACGTCTTTTTGCACTAACAACAGATATAGTGGGAGAAAATGTTATTAATTTGTGTGTGTGTGTGTGTGTGTAAGAAATGGGTGTTGACGTACTTTGAGAGATGTCATGCATGGAACAAAGACAAGGGCAGAATCCTGAGTGACAGCCAACTGTATGGGTTTAGTAGTTTGCAATCGCGTAATCTCAAAGTGCACAAGTGTATTGCACCCAGACTCAATGTCCCACAATCTTAACCTTGAATCAGACCCTAAAACATATTCATTCCACAATATTTTTCTTATCAAATCCAACTCTACTTTACCCATCAATTTTTAAAGAAAAAAAAAAGAAAAAAACCTGCACTTAGAAGATACATGCCATCTTCTGTGGCTTTGAGGCCCATAACAGCACCATAATGAGCTGTAGCGCGATCCTGGCTGGATAACAACCCTGGATGGAGTCTCTGTTTTTGCTTCCCCTGCCGGAGAATCCTACTGCCGCCAGAGTGTTTTGAGGTGGCTTTTTTCTGTGGTGGTCGAGTCTTGGAAGATGATGTTTGACCAGGTGAAAAGGATCTAGATGTTGTCACCTGACCAAAATCAAAAACAGAGACCATATCATAAAATGTAATACCATCAGATTTATGAACATGTAGCAGTTGACCTTGACTTCCATAAATGTTATGTAAGAAAGACATGTGCTAGGGGTAATCTCGTCATTTTCCATCCAATAGATAATGCTTAATATCATTTATATCTTATGATGATACCAATACAATAATATGGTGTAATTTATCAATTTTAAAAAGGGCTTTTGACATAAAAGTCATTAAGTTTGTCAAAATGTGACAGTTTTGTCCCTGCGACGATATTAGATGTGTTAATGCCTATGGTTTGCCAAGCTTTTTTCATTTTTTGCCCTTAAGTTTACAAACTTGCAAAATAAACCTTAAGTTTACAAATCTTTTATGTTTTTACCCTAAGTATGATTTCCAAATTTGACATGAAAGTCCTTAAATTAGTCAAATTTTGTCGATGGAAACCTGCTATTACACGTAACAAGGGAAAAATTGAAAAAAAAAATGGCAAAAATTGGACGTTAACGAACAAAAAATCATCAGAGGGACATAACTGACAAAATTTGACAAACTTAAGGACTTTCATGTCAAAAGCCGTTTTAAAAATAAAAAATGTGACTTTCATTTTGTAAATAAAGATGTGTAAGTTTCAACTTTTATTGAAAAACACATAGATGAAAGAAGTGAAACCTTAGTGGTGGACCTCTCAAGTAGAGGTGGACGCCTTCCAAGCTGAGAGTGAGATTGATCTAAAACAGAAAAACATCCTGCACGTCTAATATCCCAAAACCTTATTGCCCCATCACAACCTCCAGTCATCAACACCCACTCACTACAAGCAGACCACTCCACTGCCATCACGCCATCTGTCATCACCACCAATCTTTAATAATAATAATACACATAATTTCATACCCTTTTACAAATAATTCAAATAAAGATTCTTTAACAGAAGTATTCATGTCTACAACACCATTAGCATACCACGATGACCCGACAATGTGTGAGAAAATGCCCCTGAAGCCATATCACAAAGCCGAACCTGAACATCTTCAGTTGCAGCAGCTATAAGCATGTGAGATGTGGCTAATGAAGACATGGCTGTCCTATAAACCTTTCCTGGCATCTTAAAATCCATCACCACCTTTTATAAAACAAAAAAACATCAATTTGAAATGAAAACAGAGTTGTGTGAGTAAAAGAAAGAATCGTATATGGTTTTACCTGTGAGGTATTGGTATCCCAGACATTGATGTGGTGATCGAACGAGCCTGTGACAAAAAGACCTGTATCAATTGGATACCATATGGCTGTGGATATGGCATATTTGTGACCATTTTGGTGCTGCTTATCGACATGGAGTATGGGCTTATGCTTAGCAATCAAACCACCTCCTTCATAGTCTGTTGTATGTTGGATATCATAGACAGAAAGTGATGCATCAGATGCTCCAGATAACAAATATCTTCCCTCTGTCAAATCAACCTGATTTAATGATCAAACATACTGTCCACCATAACATCTAATCTAATATAAAATGTAATGTACAGAAGAATTTAATATATGACCTTCATTAGCCACTTGCTACAAAGCACAATTTGATGTGACAACAACAAAAGATGAAAAGTTGCATTCTAGTTCTAAATGATACTCCAATACTCCATTGCCTAAAAGCCACAGCTGCACTTACTTTTTAACTATATACAAAGGTTTATTCCAACATCTATACATGTTTCGAGTGTTTCAATTCAGTTAGTAATTCACCACATCCTTGGATTTTTCAATTTTCAGGATTTATCACGAAACGATAATGATTAGGTATGCTCAGTAAGTAGCGGTGGCACACTAGCACGTGAGAGGCAATATTGAATATACATATGATAGTTCCATACGAGTAATATGTGTTTATCATGACATATATAGCTTTTTCTTTGATTTTAAGTAAGAAATTCACTTCTGGAAAGACGGAATAAAACAAAAGATTCAAATAACTAGAAGTGAAGTATAAGAGAAAGATAAACACCTGAAGCGAATTAATGGCGCCACGGTGAGGAGAGACAATCTCTTTGTGATTGGAGAGTTGAAGAGATGATGCTCTGTTCGATCGAATACGACTGATGAAAGAATTAGGGCGTAGTTTTCCCGATTGTCTATCTCCGATCTCCTTCCACATTCTCCTCGCATCTTCTTCTTCCTATTACCCCAATCGAATTTCTGTTTAAATCAACAATTCCCCTTCGATACGAGTTCTAAATTCCAGAGATTGAAATGAAGGATATTGGTGCTAATTGTGCAAGCGTGAGGGAGTAACGTGAGAGAGGGGTTTGCAGCTGAAGAAGATGATTATTTGATTATATTCGACCGAAATGGGCCGAAATACCCATGGACCTCAGATGGAGCCTACTATTCATCTCCTTTTCTACCCTGATGTTAGAATAAATTACACCAATTGTCCTTAAAGGTCGGGGGGTAATTTGTGTTAGTTCTATAAACTCCTTTTTTTTAAGTCCAATAGTCCTTGGTGTTTGTTGCTTATTTAGTCATTACATAACATAAAACAACTACTTTGCCTTTAATGAATTTTTTAAAAATTTTTGTATCATTTATTTATGTTTTTGTTAAGTCTATCACCGCCTCTCCCATCTCCCTTCAATCTTCCGGTGGTGGTGTGGGTTTAGAGGAGAAGTGTAACACCTGTAAATTTAGGTTGAGCACTTATTTTTTTAAAGTACACGTCGTCTTAATCCCGAAAATATAAATTTTGTAAAAATCCGACTCCGTATGAATTAGATATGATTTTTATAAAATATAAAAGTCAATCGCGCACAAAAAATGTATGACGTTAAAAGGTACGAAGAGAATAGTTGATTTTTGAGTAAAGTCGCCAAAATGACAATCGTAGTACTCTTTAAGATAAAAAAATTTGGTAAAAGCACCAAAATTGGAGCCCGTACAAGACACTTATGATTTTTGCAAAATCATTAAATCTTATAAAAATAGGGATGAAAAATAAAGTAAGAATTAGCTGATAGAGTCTAAAGGAAAGTTGTAGATCTCGTCAATAGTTTTTTGGGATATAAAGAACGTACAAAACGAGGTCAGTATGAAGAAGTTATGGAATTTACAAAATCTGCTACCTGCACCCCGCGTAGTGTGCGCTAGAGGTGGCAAAAATTGACACGACACGAAACCCGACACGAACTCGACACGAAATAAACGGGCTTGGGTAAAATATTTCAACCCGTTTAAATAAACGGGTTGACATGACACGACACGAAAATTAAACTGGTAAGGTTAGGGTTGAGAATTTCAACTCGAATATGACTAAAAAATGACACATTTATTTATATGCAAGGTTTTGAATTCTTTAAATAAACTAGAATATACAAAACCAAAACCATAAGTAAAAGAAAACTATTGGATTCAGTCGTTTTGTAATGTTGAAATGACTTAGTTGTCTAGATCAAGACCTCATTTTCAGTTTTTTCGTTCTCTCCCAAACAATACAGTCCCTTTAACCATTCTCTCATCCTCATGATCTTGTCTTCCGCCTCTCCGACTCATACTCTTTCAATTTTGTCATCTGAACTTGCTATGACTTCATCTATCCCGCCTCCAAACTATTAGTTTTTCTTTTCCGCCTACCCAACTCCTACACTTTAAACATGCTCAATCTTTTAACCTCACATGACACGACATATTTCAAGGTATACCCCTAACACGAAACCGGACACGAAAATAAAATGGTTCACACGACATGACACGTTATTTAAATAGGTTGGGTTAGGGTCAAACACTTTCAACCCGTTTAGTGTTTTGACCCGACACGACACGACACGATTGCCATCTCTAGTGCGTGTCGGATGCACTACACGTGCTTCTAGAAGGTGATAACGCAGACCACAGAGAAGCCGACACATTACACAAAGTGGTTAGGGAGACGTAGCCTTAAAATGCGTGACGTGCACCCTTTTTGCACGTTGTACACCCCAAAATGGCTATAAATAGGAGGCCAAACCTCATTCCCTTCTCACATCTCCCAATATCTTCTCTCTCGATTTGCTTTCGATTTTAGCCCGTTTTCCCTTAGTTTTAGCCTTCGGTGAAGCCCTGCGATCCCTAAAATAGTAGTAGTTAGCGAGTAGAAGCTTTGCCGGTGCAATTTCCTAACTTTTGTCAGGAAATATCTGTAAATTAAGCTATACTCTATCTCTTTCAGTGTACCTTATATTTATAGTCATAAGTCGTTATTATGAACCTATAAATAAGATTTATCAATAATTCCATGTCGTTATACTGATTGATCTACTTACGGGGATGATGTCTAGGTTGGATTTAGTGAGATGTTTAAAGTGGAATTACCAAACAGTATACTATGTATACCAAACGAATCCTACCTCCGATATATACTTGGTTGTTCCTTATCAACTATAGATCAATACAATAGATACTGGGATTGTTTAGGAATCTAGACTATTAGTTACTTATAAGAGGTAATAAACTAAGACTTAGATATAATTGAACCTATGTCATATTGTTGAGCTTAAAAGATTATGTCATTGGGCTGTTAGTTTCGGTCCCATTTGTAAACGGTTTTAGGCATGTCCAGCCGTCATTTATTAGGGTTATAGTGTGTGTGTGTATATATATATATATATATATATATATATATATATATATATATATATATAGTGCATGCATGCATTGTAATAAGTTAGTCGTTCTGATCATTATTGTAACCCTACCACACCTCTACAGTAGCAATTCTTCATAGAGTTCTTCTGATGTTGTGGCTTATTAATCATTCGACATCAGTTTGATTCATCTTGTGTTCTTGTTTATTTTACATTCTTGGTTTGCTTGTTAAGAATCTAATCGATCTTAAAGTATTTTTAGACTTTACAATTGGTATCAGAGTATGAGATTGTGTAATTCATATGCATCTCTTCTGTTTGAAGAAAATTTTTAGGGTTTCCGCTATTATCGAATCTGTTGGAGCCGTCATCACTTTATTGGCGCTACTCCTTGATTTCGATTTTACCCTAAATCAATCTTTACAAGTCTGATTCTTGACAGGTAAGCATATCAAGTCATCATGTATCACGACGAGTCTCAAACCAATCCCATCAACATCTCTAACAGCATTGGCTCGACCACGAGGATTCCGAACCTATATACTCACGAATATGAAGTTTGGGCTCTTCATTTTGAAGACTATGTTCTCGACTCAGAAGATAACGGGTATTTTATATGGGAGGCTATTACTTTGGGTCCTTTCGTTCACTCCGGAACCAACAAAACCATCAAGACACAAAAAGAGTACAATCAACTAATGGTAGATGTGAAAGAAGTCCCTCAAGATGAGAAGGACAAACTGATTAGCAACGTAAAAGCAATGAGGATGATCAGATTCGCTTTACAATCTGATACCTTTCGTTTGGTGAGCTTGTATACTACTGCAAAGGAGATCTGGGAAAGGCTTAAGGAGTTATATTCCACCGATGAGGATCTCGAGCATTCCATCCAAACTCTTCTACTTTTGAAGTTTGGTGACTTTAAGCAAAATCCTGAGGAAAATCTTGTTCAAACATTCAATCGTTACAACCATCATCTCAGTAAGATGATTAAGCACGGAATTGGCAGAGAGGTGATCGATCAGAAGGTCACTTTCATGAATGGCCTGAGACCCGAATGGATGGCGGTGGTTTCAACTGTTAAAGCTCATGAACAGTTCAAGACTTACTCGTCGTGGGGATTCTCAAGTCACATGAAAATGTCGTGACAAAAGAAGTGAAAATAGTCTTCGACATGGGATCCTTGGTTCTTATCTCAAATGGTAAGAATGTTGTTGAAGAAGAAGCAAAGTTAGATATTTTTGAGTGTGATTTGACTAATGAAGAGTATGCTTTGATGGTGTCTAACCTCAAGCGGTTTGCTAGAAAGAAATTCCCTACCACCAAGAACTGAAACTGGCAGGGAAGCTACAGCTCAGAGAAAGCAAAAGAGGAAATTAAAAGCGATCCTCAGAAAGAAGAAGAAAAGAAGGAGAGCAAGCTGGTGGGTGACTCAGGCTATGACTGCAACTATTGTCATGGCAAAAACCATCTAGTGAAGGAATACATGTTGAGGAGACTGGATAAGAAGAAAGAAGGAGAAGATGATGAAGCTTACATAGGTGTTCAAGTTCACCCTAGACTATGCCTTTAATAGGCTACACCTCCTGATACTAACAACATGACTACTTTATAACTTGATCTTTGAATATCAGTTCTCATTCCTGATTCCTTGCATTGTCATCTGCTTCGTCAAGGATCATATAGAAGGCTCTATGTGGTGCATTCGTTGGCATAATGACCAGTCTTCTCACATTTGAAGCAGTCATTTCTTTAGAGCATATCCCAATGTGCTTCCTTCTGCACTTGTCACACCATTGTGCTCCTTCCCCAATCTTCAAGAATTTTCTCTTCTCGTCAGACCTTGTGGATCCTTCAAACTTTCTCTTATCGCCAACTTCAACCTTGTTGTCGGCTCTTCCCTTGAGCATATCTTCAACAGACTTGGCAGCCCAGATAGCTGCCTCTAGAGTAGGTGCCTGACGTACCGACACCGCATACTCCTAGGGAAGTCCCTTTGCGTACTTGTCGACTTTTGTCAGCTTGTTTGGGACAAGGCACAAAGCAAACTCCATTTTTTCTGTGAAGTTGTTGGTGTATTCATCGATGGACATGCTTCTTTTCTTCAAAGTTAGGAATTGGTTCTTTAGCTCCAGCAGGTTTTGGGATCAGCAGTACTTGTGCTTGAATTGCACCAAGAACTCTGCCCAAGTCAGTTTCAGGGGCTCATTGGGGCTTAGAGTCTTCCCCAGGGTGTTCAACCAATGAACAACACCTCCTCTGAACTGTCGTACTGCAAACGTGGTTTGTAGCTTGCCTTTGCAACCATATGTCATGAAGGCTAATTCCATCTCCGAGATCCAATCCATGACTCCGATTGGATCTTTCTTCCCAGTGAATGTCGATGGTTTGCAAGTTAGAAAATCTATGTACTTGCATCCATTCCCCTCGACTCCGTCATCTTGATTGTTCCTCCTAATCCCCGGTGGATCAGCTTGACCAACAGTCTTGGTGTCGTTCCCTTCCTCAGACTGCCCGTCATTTAGCTCGGGTTTTTCAATAGGCACCGTAAGTTCCTCTCGATTTTTTTGAAGTAAACGTCATGTTTCCTCCATTTGACGATCCAATATCATCTGGATCAACGCTTGCACTCTGGCCATCGTGATTGGCTCAGGAGCGGATACTATAATAGGTATTTGCTCAATCACTGGTGGTTGATTCCTGTTTCTATTTGCGTTCTCGAATCCCCTTCAGGTTCTTTCCATTTTGATCTATACACCAAATCAGACGTTTTGTGTGTAATGACGAGAAATAAGATAGAAGAGATTTTATTTACGATCGACGTGTAAACCTCCCCATCAATCTGAAAAGTTACATGCAAGTTCTAATACCGTATTTAAACGTTTAGAAATCTGAACACATAAAGTTTCTAGATCCGGTCGGCAACAGACCATAGATCCGATCATACATTTAGCATTATAAATCATTTAGCACATAAAAGCATGTTAGGCATTTTCCCTAAATTAGCTAGTGCTTGTGTCTATTCAGGTGTATTACCTAAATTTAATTAGACACACTCCTCACGATCATCGCTTAACATTCTAAGTTTAAGTCTAGAAATAAATCCATATTCCTAGTTCACTTAAACTAATGCTCTGATACCAACTGGGACATCCCCGTTTTCACAGCCAGAAAAGACCGATTTTATTTATGCTTTATAAAAATCAGAGTACCTCTTTTAATAAAAGTGTTACGAAATTTGGTCCCAGAAAAACATGATAAATACGCTATCAAAGCTTTTCCTAAGAAATGTATTTTATTCATTTTAAAACATTTGGGATGTCATCGTCAATACAGAAACATAAGCATAAACAGAACTTACATTTATTTACACTAGTGATCTACATCTCTTTAATCTCTCAGTGTAATGTAACTTCATATCGACACCTGTGATACAAATAAGCTTGAGTGGGTCAGGTTGGGAAACCTGGTGAGTACACAGTGATTTCAATCTCACAATGTTATATCATATATATAATTTAGAACTCACAAAATATAAAATTTCCCCATATTTATAATCAATTCTTACCCCCACACCGTCAATCCTCACAACGAGACTATCCATACTCTCGAACCTTAAATTTTACCTCTTACTCCCATATCTAATCCATGTTCTCAGATCAATAAATGTGCCCATTCCATACTCTCGGATTAGGGACAAGTGTACGTCTAAATCCATACTCCCGGATTAATGACGGATAACTATGTCCTGTCCATACTCCCGGACTAAGGACAACTGACTATGTCTTAATCCATACTCTCGGATTAATGACATTTGACTATGTCCAATCCATACTCTTGGACTAGTGATAATAACTATGTCTAATCCATGCTCCCGGATCAATGACATATATTAAAGTTCTATTCTCTGAGTATAACTCACTCGTACTCGTAAGAAGATACTACCCAATATTCGTCATAATTAATTTAGGTTTACTTTTTATCCTAAATCATCATATATAATCAGGTATGTTCTTTAAAATGTATTTCAGGCAACATCAAATAACTTGCACACAAACATATATTTAATACTTCAATCAATACTTGTATTAAAATCATGTTCATGAAAGAATGCACTCACTTGTTAAAGTGATGATTCCAAACTCGGGCAGCGCTACGCTTCTAACGATTCTATTTTCCTTTGAAGAAACCTAGCATTATTATTGCTAAGTTTCAATCTAATCTTTATTGCAACTAATTATTAGTCTAGATTCATCATTAACTCAAAGTCTACTTCATGATCTATCAAGTAAGGAACAACCAAGTAGGATCATATCGGAGGTAGGGTCCGTTTGGTATACGAAGTATACTATTTGGAAATCCCACTTTAAACACCTCACTAAATCATAGCCTAGACATCATCCCCGTAAGTAGATCAATCAGTATAACGACTTGGAATCAGTGATAAATCATGTTTATAAGTTCATAATAACGATAATGAACTTAAACACAAGTTATACTTAAAGTAGGGCAAGCATAACTCACTTACATCGAGTTTTTCTCAAAATTGGGCTTCGCTGAAGCAATGTTTCTGATCTGAAAAGCTATTTTCTCGGAGACTTCGGGAGCTTCGAGGCTTCCTTCTGGTGCTAGGGGGTTTTCCTAGGCTTTAGGGGGGTTTAGGGGGTTAGAGAGAGTTTAGAGAGAGAAAGTGAAGTTGGAAGGTGTGAGAAGAATGCTTCACCAGCACCTCTATTTATAGACTGGCTGGCAGCCCAACTCGTCGAGTCCATGGCCAAGTGTCACCATTTGGTGGCTTGCCTTGGGGAGGAAGCAACGGCCAGGATTTCGCCACATCACCCGATTTCGCACAACTCATTCCCGACTTAGAAAAATCATAACTCTCTCATACGAGCTCATTTTTTACGCTCTTTATATCCACGCGTAGGTAAAGACAAGATCTACAACTTTCCTTTTGACTCCATCGGCTAATTCTCGACCGATATTAAATCTAACAGTAAGAGAAGATTATAGTTAAATGACCGCGTAAAATTCATAACTTCTACATATGGACTCCGTTTTCGTCTGTCTTTTTATCGTTGAGCTCCTATTAATAAGATCTTCAATTATCATTTAGGTTGTGTTGGCCAAAAACCGCTCGATCTAAAATTCGAATTTTGAGTTGTGTACTGTTATGTCAAATCTTAGAAAAACCATAACTTCCTCATACGAAGTCAGATTTGGGCGTTCTTTTTTTGTATGTTCTCGGTTTAACATATATTACAACTCTCATTTAGATCTCTAAGGCTTAAAAGTAGTTTATCGAAAAATCACTTTTTTACGATTTCTGGTGTCGTGTCGGTTTTGTCGTTAAACTTCGACAAGTTATAACTTCTTCGTTATAACTCGAATTTCGGCGTTCTTTATATGTACGTAACCCTTGTGACATATACTATAAATTGGTTAAGATTATTTATTCCAAATAATCTTCTATTAAAAATTCATTTTTGACGCTTATTGTCTCTAAATTGACTAGCCCGAAGCTGCGGGAGTTATAATAGATTAATGATGAGAGACCATGCCTGAGATAGGGCAAAGAGACCATGACTAACATAGATCAATCATTAAGAAGAGTATTGATGGCGACCACAAACTATTCTAAACAGTCCAGTGGAGCACTAGCTAACTTGCAATATGTAGGTGTTATTAAAATCACACAAACCGAGATAATGGATTTTGGATTCATTCGAGTACTCTATTTTTCCTTGGTTGCCTTATCAATGTGTAACCCTTAGGGTAGAACCCGAGAGAGACAAACAGAGAGAGAGAGAGAGAGAGTAACAAGAATGGGTAATCGAGTTAACTGTTTGGTGTGAATTATATAAATAGATAAATTATATTATTGTGTGTTGAAACCCCTGTGTACTCACGGGGTTTCCCAACTTGATCCACTCAGTTTATTGTATCACAGGTAATTATATATGACGATATAGGTATATGCCGAGAGATTCAAATGAGATATAGACTATTAGTATAAAGAGATGCTGTAAGTCTTCATTTATGTTTATGTTTCTTATATTGACGATGACATCCCGAGTTTTATAAATAAAATACATTTCTTGGAAATGTCTTGATAATATTATTATCATATTTTTGGGACAAATTTTGCAAAATAAATCCTTTTAAAAAGGATACTCTGATTTAATAAGCATAAACGAATTAGTCTTTTCTGGCCGTAAAAATGGGGATGTCACAAGAGGAGTAGGGCCAACGCCTAGAGATGGTTTGTTGGAGAAGATGACCTCATTGGAGATGAAGAATATTTTTTCTGGTGTTGGAGGAGGGGGGGAACAGATAATTGGGAGGGGGTGAGGCATGGTGGGCCTATTTTATTTTACAAAATTAAAAATATAATATAACTAAAAAAAAATCAAAAAAGAAATAGATAAGGGTAAGTCTTTTGTGTCTAGTAGGGATGAAGTGTGTAACAAAATAAAGTTTAAGGGACCATTCAAGTTTATTTTTTAAGTTAGAGACCAAACATGTAAATTCTCCGTAATCACAAAAACCATTCCTATAATTTATTCCCAATGTTATTATCCTTTTGTTTTTTCTTCATAAACATCTCCATTTTATTTCTTTTCCCTTTATTTTTCTTATGTATATAATAAAATTACCGTAAAAGTTATTTTTCTCAAAAAAAATCTACAAAATAATTGAAAATCAGAAAAATAACCTTAATTGTTATAAATTTCACAGGCCATCATCTACGAAAATCCACATGACAAACGAAAATCCCGGTGGCATGCAAAAATTCATGCTGCCTGCAAATATGTAGGATACGAAAATCCATTTTTTGTTTCAAACTTGGAATCTTCATAACTCATTCATATGAAGTATGTTTCGACTGTTTTTTTCATTGTGTTCTTTGTAACATGGGTTATCCATGAAAATACCACATTTCTAATTTGGAAGTCGAGAAGCCATAATTATTTAGATATGAAGTAGGGTACTCAATAAAAAATATGAAAAAAATGTCAACTTTGATCCTTCATAAATTTCACATAAGAACTCTGTTAGGGCTTAATTTTTTCAGTGTGCTCTTTGTAACAAAGGTTATCTATGAAAATATCACCCTCGGTCAAGAACTCGTAATTTTGTAAGGTCTAAATTAGAATGGTTTGTGATTTTTGTCTTTTGGTAAATGATTGTTTTTTGGATTCATAGTAAGTAGATATTATATTAATGGATAACATATAACATGACACATACTAGTGGAATCCATATAACATTACATGTACATGCAAGATATGTAAATATTTAAGTTACAAAGAGGGTAACTCCACTGATAAATCGTATGGTAATTCCTATTGAGGAGACGACGAAGGGTTGACCGTTTCTGCTCAGTATGCATCGTGATACATGGAAAAATTCAAATTATACTTAACATGTTGGTGAATCTGCATTATACTAAACAATTTCATCGCTACTATCATATGCCCACACAGTACACCACTTTTTTTTACTATTCCCCACATCTACAAATATTGTGATGGAGATGTATATATGTAGTTTGCAAAGAATTTATAACTTCAAAGCTAAAGCTATAGACTTGTCTTACCTGTTATACCAGACTTGACACTTTTACATCCTCCTATAAAGCATCTCCTCAACATAAGGTGTGAAATCACGAAAGAGACCCCTTACAAAAAACAACATTATCATCATTTAACGCTTAAACGTAGTTATATTTTTTAAAATAGATATGAATACTTTATAAAAACCTATTTACCTATGTTGAATCGAGTCACGAACAATTGTTGTATCTGTTGGATTAGTATCTAAGTCCATAACTATAATTGGTATGTACTTGACCCGATTTAGCATGGTCCATTTGGGTTGCATGACATCAGAACAATTTGGATAGACTTTTGTGAGAAAAAGATATTTATGATTTATTAGTATATTATAAGTTCTAATATATTAATATGAAATCATATTATTTAATTAGTATTGATCAAGAATTAATTTGGAATTAATTTTGTGATCAAAAGACACTATTTAAATATATGGGGATTGATTGTGTAAATCATTCATTCTTATATATGTGGGCTTACGATCAATAGTTCTTCATGTTGGGCTAAACCCATGGAGTAACCCATGGATACTCCATGGAGGTTTTAACCCATGGAGCATGAAGAATATGGAAATTCATGAGTTACATGGTGTAACCCTAATAGCCACAATATATAAAGACCCCATAGTTCAAGAAATTGGCCCTAAGGATTCATATGAGAGGGCTAGCCGATTCTAAGCATAATAACTTTCCTCTCAAGTTATTCCAAGTTGTTGGTGGTGTTATGTGAACCATTTGAGGTGTCACACTTGGGGCACTAGGCTCTTAAGCTCAATGGAATCAAGCTACAACAAAGAGGTATGTTATCCTAACTAGTATCTTGTATTGTTTATGTCAACTGCATGCTAGTTATAGGTTTAATGCCTTGGAAACCATTTGCATGTATAATTAGTGAAAACATAGATCCAAGGTATTTAGGGTTGTATGTGCACCATAGGATGTTGTAGTATACTAAAACCCATCAGTAGTATCAGAGCCAAGGCTTGTTTTCAATTATACTTGATGCAAATTGCTGAAAAAAGCTGAAAAAAATGAATTTTTTGCTGTCTGGACAGGGGACTCGACGAGTCCGTGTGCAAACTCATCCAACTCGTTGAGTTGGTTCTTGCACTCGGCGAGTTGGAGCCCCTGACAGCATATATTTGAGTTTTTTGGCCTGTTTTGGATTAGATTCATTACCACAAAATGTTTTTGTTCATAAAATTTGATTTTTTTTTATGGTAATGATGATTCTCGTCAAATTAAAAGATAATTTTCATAATTTCAAGATTTGTATTAGTTTATATGTTTATGCTAATTTCTTGAAGATTGATGATTTGAATTATCTTGTTCTTATGAGTTAGTTTAGATTAATAGAAAAATTATGTGATAATTTGTTTTCGATCCAAATTGATCTAAAAGTTGTTCATAAAATGTGTTTTTGTAACTTGTCCTCAAGTTCTATGAAAAGTCTCATTTATGATTTTTAAAACTCATAAGATTTCCATAAGTTATAAAAATGAAGAGTCTCATTTTTTAAATGTTTTAAAGTCATCCACAACTTGTCCTCAAGTTATGAAACTTGAAGAGTTTTTTCATTAAAACTACTTTAAACTCATAAGTTATGGAAACCAAATTTTTTTTTGAATTGTTCAAAATTTGCCCTCAAGTTTTAGAATTTGTAAAGTTTCCCCCATGAATACTTTAATTCCAAGTTAAACCCTTAGAATTTTAAAAGTTAAAATTCAACCCTTATACTATTATAATATTATAGTTTTAATATTTATATATATGTATAAGAGCAAGTCAGTCTTACCGTTAGTAGGACTCATTCACGAAGCCGGTCTATAAGGGGGATATAAGGTTACTGCCTATAAAATGACAGTTTAATGGGTGTCCACTCTTACCCACCGTTTCCTTGATTGGTGGAGGGTCGTTAGCCGAACAAGTTTGACAGGACATTAATTTTCCCTTCATTAAAAATATAATGATAAATACTAAGTAACTAAACACTTATAAATTCCCAATCTTAGTTACTTAGGAAAATGTGAATTTGGTGCTAACCCATGAAATTACACTTTGTACCTTACCAAGTCGTTGGTGGAACGTGTGTGGGTAACCGACACACTAACATAGACTAGTAAGAGTAGCAAAGGGTGACTTAATGTTTATCATAGATCGGTGGAGCGCATGTGGGTAACCAGCACATCGATTAGGTGATA
Source organism: Lactuca serriola (assembly GCF_051521515.1). NCBI lineage: Eukaryota > Viridiplantae > Streptophyta > Magnoliopsida > Asterales > Asteraceae > Lactuca > Lactuca serriola. The sequence goes on from NC_136411.1 coordinate 262,063,872, forward strand.
AATATTAAGGGTACCAAGTCAATTTGCATGGTTATTCACACCTTGTTTGTGATCCTCGGCATCCCAGTCACAAACTTGAGAGGGCACAATCGAGATTTAAACATGCCATTGAAAAGTTCAATGAATCTCAAAAGATCTAGGAGTGTCAAACCAATTAAAAACTAATACCTATTATGTTTTTCATGGTGGAAATTGGTGAATCATCATTCACCTACCTTAAGTATTTTATAGCTTGTATTACGACATACCTCTTCCAAGTTATAAATTATTGTGTTGGGTCCTAGCCTTAATATTTCATATTGGGTGTTATATTAAGGACTTAAATCAACTAACTTGAATTTCTCCCATTGTAGATGTCTAGTTCAGATAACTATAATCTTCCCAAATCTCTTGGAACAAGCTTTCCTAATGAAGATGATGTCTCGTGATTGGATCATGGAAATCATACTTCTCTTCCTCCACCTCGTCCAATTATTCTCCCTAACCCAAAAGTTCTTGAAAAGTTCAAGGTCACTCAAGCCCTATTGACAAGAAAAGTCTATGTGTGCTCACATCTTGGAGATGAAATCACATATTGACAAGCCGGGAGAGTTGGTGTCAAAGTCTTGAGGAAGTTGGTTGTTGACTAGGTTCTTCAATCACTTCCTAAGTCACATAGTGAGTTCTTTAAGGACTACTATGTGATGGACCATGACATAACCCTTAATGATCTTACCTATTTTCTTGATGCTGCTGAATCAACAATGATTTGGGGCACTGGTAAAGAAAATTTGATTGGAAGATCAACTTCCCAAACTTCCATGGACATTGACAATGGTAACATTGGAAATCCAGAAAAGCTTTCTCTTCCTAATGGAAAGGGATCGGCCATAGTCAACTCAGTTGACCAAATGGTAAAGAGAAAGGATAAGTCTGAGATAGTCTCGTGTACCATTACTAAATAGTCTATATGTTTCTATTGCCAAAGGAAGGGACATTGGTTGCGAAGCTGCCCTATTTACCTAAAGAATCATAAAGATTGTAAAGTCAGAATGTATAACTCTACTTCAGGTAAGTCCACTATCTAACTCTATTAAGTTCCTATTTGAATATTCTTATTACATGATGTGACTAGGTCGCATTTTAATGTTTTGTAGAATCGACAAAATGTAAGGGAACTTAAAAGAAGAGTAAGCTGATTCTGATCGTGAATAGATGGATTTCGATCGCATGGTTTGATGATCAGAATTTTGAGCTGCTGTTTAAGAGTTATGACAGATTGCTTAAGAATGCATAATAACATAATTTTCATATATATATTTGCATTGTAAGGATAATTTTTTCTATAATTTTAAAATAAAAGGAAAATTTTTGATTTTATTTATTTTAAATATCCTTACAATGGCATTTGTGAAAAATTGTAGTTTGTATGATTCCATTGATAACAATATTGGAAAATGGATTTGATTCTTTCGTTTGTGGTAGTATCATAATTTACCAAATAAGGAAAGATTCTCATCACCCAAGTTTCAGTTGGATAGAAACTTGGAATCATGCAACTTGTATTGTATGATGAATGAGAATTTTTGTCTTTGGGAAATTAAGACTAATTCCTTGTTCACATGTATATGTGAATCAAGTGAAGGACTAGGAGATCGGGTACAGGTCCACCACAAAGAACGATAAGGCTATTCATCATGATTTACTAAAGTTTAGTAAGTATGGTTGTGCTTACAAGTTTATGTATAATTCTGAAACATTAGAAAAGTTTCAATGTATGACAGGACGAATAAGAAGAATCAAATAAGGTAGAAAGATAAAAGTTTCTCCAATCTGAAAAGATGGGAGAGTACTTTAGTATTGTGTTTTATGATTATCTTAGTAGTTATGAAACCATATCACAATTGATTCTCTGAGGACATCTTAGTGCGTTTGTTTGACTAAGAAGCAGAATCGTGAATTGGTTAAATCAAAAAGATAAATCATACTTCGTTACAAAATTGAGTCTTAGAGTGATACTCCAAGATTGTAAATTGAGTGACAATCTTAAGAAGGTTTATAACACTTGCCAAATGTAGAGTAAAATGTTTTCTTACTCTTGTACATTTGAAATTGATAAGTTGTGATGTTTTGGATAAAACAAAGACCAACTAAGGCCAATTGTGTGAAGTGTTTGTCTTGATAAGAATCTACACTAACTCTTGAATATTCGCTTTGTCAAGGAATGTGTAAAAGTGTTTAATCGAGTATAAGAATCAAATAAGAGTAAAACGATGTAATATGAACACAAGAAGTAAATAAGATCTGGTTTAGTTTATATTACTTTCAGTAAACAAGAGTACAAAACTGATACTAAAGTGATTGGAAACTCTACTATCAACTCTATGTTCAGCTCCTATTTATAGGAGGCTGAAAGTACAAAAAATACTAAGGCTAGACATTACGCTTCGTTAAACAGATGCCTTAGAAAATACATAGAAAACATACGAAAGTGACTAATACACAGACTTCGACATATTACAAGATATTTTGACTATACAATTTCCCCCTTTGTAATCATGTTGAACTTCTCAATTCGTGAGAATCTGTGCAGCAAAGTGCATGATCCTTCGTATCTCTGAGTACCCTGTCAAAATTTTCTTTAACTCGGCTTTATCTCCATCATTATTCTTCTTGCAATTATTCATACGAACAATGAAGTTCGTATATTGAGATGTAGTGTATCTTTCCACTTCACTTGCTTGGAACAAAAATCTGTTAGCTTTGCCATTCTTATCTCTTCATGCAAAGACCAATCCAAAAGGTTTTAAGCATATCTCCCCATCAGCATATTTCTTCAGTTCAGCTTGAGTCTTCGACAATTTCCTAGAAACTTTCACTTCCCTTCCCATTTCTGATGCTAACTCCTCATTATTCAATGCTAGACAATCATAGTAATTGTTTATGAAGATTTTGATATGGGTAAGACCAAGCCTCAATACTTCTTTGTCAATTCCTTGAAGTTGCGAAGCCTCCACATCTTTCACTATTAATGCAACTTGAATCAGGTCATTGAATTTCATTAGAGGAAAATCAACAACAAAGAAATAACATGCTTGATTGTTCGCTCTTACAACATGATACCAAATATTTTGTATCGTATTCTCGAACAGTACATTTTTGTTATACTGATAACCTTCTTGATCTTCACCAATGACCATATTTCTTCTGGTTCTTTTCCAACAACTACATAAAAACTAAGTTTCATATGAATAAAATCATCTTCGTTGACGAACTTCTCAAATATCTTGTACTGAGCCATTATAAACATCATTTCATTCACCAGAAAATCAAGCTGACTCATATTAGTGTTAGTAATAGAGTAACTTTTCTTAGGCTTTTTCTCAAACGCATACATGTGATTGAAAGCAACTCTTGCTTCAATATTCTCATAAATGTACAACTTCTTTGGATCTCCCTTATCCATACCAGGTGGATCACTTTGACGAAGTCTTAGTATGCTCTTTATCTGCCTTTGTTTCTCCATTTCAGCTTCAATTTCGGCCTTCTTATCTTCTTTCGATTTTTCAACCAAAATCCCCTTCCATTTCCAATCATCTTCAGAAGGTTTTGGTTTAGAAGCACTTGAACATCCTCCTTTAGTAGAAGAGCCAATAACAATTCCCTTCAAAATAGGTTTTGTTGTTGTCTTGATAGCTTCTGTTGTAATCGCCTTTGAAACTATAGGTGTTGAGACTTAAGTAGATATAACTTTCGTTAATTCACCAGTAGTTACAATCTTCTCAATCTTTTTCGACTTTTCAACCCCTTTTGTAATTTTCGAAGATTTGCCATCTTGAATTTTCTTTTCACCCCCTTGCACCCCTGTGACAACAGGAAGGGCACCAATAGGTCACACGCTGGCAAAATTCATAATTGGACCAACAACCTTCTGAATAGCTTGATCCAAACTATGTAACTTCTGAGTTAAAAATTCAAGAGTTAAGAAGGATTGTAGAGTAGGCTTTGAGACAACTTCTTTAAGTTCGCCATGTAACACCTTCATTTAGTCGAACTGAGCCCTATCTTTTTTACCTTTGGCTTCGATCGAAGGAATAGTCGACTGAAAAGTCTGAATAAAATTTGTAACCGCTCCTGTTATGATGTCTACCTTCGAAAGAATGGATGAGTAATTAGTACTCAAAGTGTTTATTTCTTTTGATACATCAACCTTTAACTCTTCTATCTTCTGATTGACATCTTCGCGAACTTTCTTAACATCTTGTACAAAAAGAACATGTCATTCTTTCGCAATTTTTCGAAGCTCCTTAATTTCTGAATTAGACGAATCGGCTTGAGCTTTGACTCGAAACTCATTATTCTTATCAATTACATCCAACTGCTTTTGCATTCTGAGTTCGACAGCCTTGAGCATCACATCAACTTCTATCCCCGAAACCGAATTCTTAACTCCAGAATCAACTTGTGATTGAAGGATAGAATTGAGTTTTTGATTGAGAATCTTGAATTGCTTCCTCGACATCAGCATATGATCAGGTATGTTCTCCTCTTCAGAATCAAATTCCAAATCAGCAAATGTTCCTCCGAAACCTCATCCCTCTGTTTTATCATCGGAATTTGGTTTTGGTGGATCAATGGATTATGATTGAAAAAGTGTAGTGATGGGTTGTCGTAATATGTGATCGAAAGTAGGTGAAGTAGTGGTGGTTGAAACGTGTTGAATAAAAGGTGGAAGTGAAACAAAAGTACTTGAAATTGGTTCAGAAGAATATGTAGTAGGAATACCTTGAGATGATGGATCAACACTCACTGAAACATGTGCACCCGTATCAGATACATTTGCAACAATGTTAGAAATTGGAACCTCCTCAGTATTTGATTTGGTAAGAACAATTTCGAATGGAAATGTTGTTGTTGGCAATGAAACATTTGTGAGGATTAGTGGTTGTGAGAGTTTTGGGGAATTCGAACCCAAAGGTGTGTCTAGGACGATCTCACTATTCGATGACTCTTCATGAATCACCAGTGTTTGTTTCTTTCTCTTCTTGGTGATGTGCTTCACCACATCCTCAGCTCTTCACTTTTTTGAGGATGGTGAAACTGGTGCAGGAATCTCACGAACTTTCACGCCTTGTCTGTTAAGCTGAGGTTTGCGAATAATAAGAGATTGATATTCTAATGAAGGTCGTTTCTTATAAGATAATTTCCTTAACCTTTTTAACACACCAGATTTCGAAGGGATCAATTCCTTCGAAGATTCAACAACAACCTTCTTCTTCGGAGACTTCGTCTTAGCTTGTTTCTTATGGCTTTCGTGAACAATATCATCAGCTCCCTCCTTCGATTTCTTAACTTTCTTAGATGATCCCTCATCACTGATTTTCAACAAAATCCCAATTTTGACTGAAGGATTAACATGTTTCAAGTATGCCACCAATACAGAGTTTGTTGGATCAACTTTCTTTAACATACCATTAGGAATTCGAGCAACATTAGGGAATACTTCTGAATGATCTTCAACAGTCTTTGGAAAATGATACTTCATGAACTCTGCCTTAGCCTCATCTGTAGGAACTTGAATTTCTTCTTTTTCATAAATCTTCTTGAGGATTAAACTCCAGTAACGGGCACATGAAATCCCTTTCACCATGTTTGTGTTTTCCAAGCTTTTAAGGACCTCCTTCCACATCTGAGTAGCAAAATCCACATTCAAGTCGTAATACAATACTGCTACCATAGCATAAACTTCCATTCTCCCCTTTTCAAGCCCTATACTCCGCCCAGTTAAGCAACGAAGGTATATCCCAATCACGAAATTCCATATGCAAGGTAGACCATACTTCTTGAAATCACTGATCTTGACGAGTGGTGGTTGATGAACCATCTCGTTAAACATGAATAAAATCTGAGCACTGGAAGGTTGAAAGAATGGAGGTGAATTCAGAATCTCCATGATTTGAGTAAACGTCTTCTTCGTGAGACGAATTCTCTTGTCATTCACCAGATTAAATGTGATAACATCAGTAGATTTGTTGTAAGAAGCAGTAGAACCAACCATGGATAAGCAGGTCATAGGAACTTCAAAGGAGTTAAACATGGCAGTAGCAAGAACAGAGTGTTGAAGAGCAACAATCAACATCTTCAACTCCTCAAGGTACATTGAGACATCACCCTCGACCTGATAATTTGTGCTTTGGATCTTCATGATGGGTTGCAATGCAACTTCTTCGATAGTGGTGGTTGGATCAGCCGCCATTGATTAGGGTTTTGAGAAATTCCTGAAGAACAGAGAAAGTTAGGGCTTTTTGGTCGTCTGATAATTTGAACGTGTAATTATAAAAGGAGATAATAACTTCCTTTTATATGTATCCCCAATTGAATTCCAAACGTTTTCTTTAAAGAGTAAGACACGCCTGTCCTTTAAACTCGCACCACTAGCTGTTAAACGCGCCATGTCAGATAAAGTACCTTGGCACTCACACAACATTGCAAACAGTCACATCAAACTATTCGTGAGTACCAAGTGGATAAGATCGAAAACCTTCGTCATGGAGGTTAGGCTCTTTCATTTTTGGGTTTAGAAACGAAGTCATATGCCAGACTATCAAAATCATCAGCCTGAGTTGGTAATACTCAGAACCTCAAGGATTTCGTGAGTGCAGTATGCCAATAGAATGAGATAAGAAGCAAACTAACGAAAATGTGGGATCTGTGATGTCGAAAAATAAAATTTCGACACAAAGGCAGTTAAACCCCGGGCAAAGGTTGCTTCATTAATTATTAAGAGGGATAATCAGCACCTTGTGTGGTTTCCCGTGAATTACAATCGAATACTTATAAAGAAGTATCAAAGGGATTCTTTTTCAAGGCTTCGTGGGTGGCTTAAAAAATTTCGTTACATATCATCCTAAACATAAGGTGAGTAATTGTAACAGAAACTACTTGTGTGACCAGTGTAGTCAGTGACAAGTATGCTTTTGATTAATTTGAAGGTGACAATCGAAAGAATTGATACTCACATGAAAATCATATTCAGAGAAAAATTATGTTTAGCTGGATCTTGTTGGGTAACAAATGTCATGGGCTTTGAACATTTGATTAAGACCACTCATATAGAAAGAATATGATTTGGAGCATCGAAAATTTGGTACTAAAAACAAATGTTTTGTGAAAATCTAGAACATAGTTCCCCTTCAATTCCTTAAAAATTTAGAAAATTAGGTTTCACTTTCATCATGGCCTCATGAATTCAGATCATAAACACATAGTTTTGATATGTCTAAGTCATGGTTGGTTTGATCAATGACCTCTTGGACATACATCATTGTGTGTGAACTATGTTAGATGTTTGAGATGAAAAAGGTTGTTTTACGAATTCAATTGTACCTTCTATTATTTTTGGACCAAACAAAAAACTCTTAACTCATTTGAGAAGAGTTAAGTAGCTCCGTAGACTAATGTGAATGCAAGCCTGATTGGTAAGAAATTTCGTAATGAAAAATTTCATTAAGGCTTTCGAAATCACAAATTGCGTCAATGGAGGCTTGGGTCGACATGTTGCAGCATGCTTCTAGGTACATTCTAACTAGTCCAAAGTTTCGAAAATTTACCTTATCCTAGAAACGTAAGCATGACCCTTGTAAAACTTCCTTGGAATCTGCACAAAGAAAGAAAAGACAAAGTAAAAAATAACAAAAAATTTGGATTTTATATTTTTGAAAAGAAAGAAAAATATTTTTTTGTTTTTGAGTTTTTCGAAAATTAAAACAAATAACAAAGGAAAATCTTTTTGGTATTTTTGATTTTGAGAAAAGAATACAAATTAACAAAAATATTTTTGGTTTTCCAAATTTTCAAAATTAAAGAACAAACGAAAACGTAAGAATGTACCAAACTAACGAAACTTTTCTTTCCCAAATGTCGAAAACGAAGCATATTGAAGCGCTGAATGTGAACAGTAACCTCTGAATGGTTAATACTATCAGCCTCTGAATGAATCATTATTGCCTCTGAATTGACACTTTTGCTTATCACTTTTTTTTGTCATTCTTTTGAAATTAGTCCTAGAACAGAGTTTGCTTAAATCATCCCCAAACCTTGCAAAATTCTAACAAATGATTTTTCGTCCAATGGTTTTGTAAAAATATCAGCAAGCTGAGCAGTTGTTTTTACAAAATGAACTTCAATGTTACCATCTTCCACATGATCTTTAATGAAATGATAACGAAGTGCAATTTGTTTGGTTTTCGAATGTTGTACTGGATTATGACAAATGCGTATAGTACTTTTTGAATCACAATACAATGGAATCTTTCTCATATTAGTTGCATAGTCATGCAATTGACTCTGAATCCATATGATTTGTGGAGTGTAAGTGGCAACTGCAACATACTCAACTTCAACAGTTGAAATTGCAACACATGTTTGCCTTTTCGATTGCCAACTTACAAGCTTCCCATCCAACAATTGACATCCTCTACTTGTACTTTTTCTATCAAGAGTACATCCTCCCAAATCCGAATTTGAAAATGCTTGAATGAAAAAATCCCGATTTCGAAGGATACCACAATCCTAGCGAAATTGTTCCCTTGAGATAACGAAAAATACTCTTCACTGCAGTCAAGTGTGGTTCTCTTGGATTTCCTTGATACTTAGCCTAATTACATACAAAAAACATGATATCAGGTCGACTTGTTGTAAGATAAAGCAATGAACCTATCACACTCCTCTATAAAGTAAGATCAACAGCATGTGTGTCTAACGAAGGTGTTAGCCTTGTTCCAACCGCCATTGGTACTCTTAACTTCGTGCTATTTGTCATTCCAAACTTTTCAAGCAAATTCCTGGTATATTTTTCTTTATTGATGAAAATTCCTTCTCTGCTTTGATCAATATTCAGGCGTAAAAAGTTACTTATCTTTCCCATCATACTCATTTCAAATTGGCTTTTCATCAAACTTTCGAATTCACTAGACAAAGTAGGGTCAGTAGAACCAAAAATAATATCATTGACATACATTTGAACAAACATTAGATGATTCTCAACTTTCTTTCAAAATAATGTGGGGTCAAATGATCCTTTTTTAAATTTAGATTGTTTTAAGAAATTGGTAAGAGTTGCATATCAGGCTCTTGATGTTTGTTTTAACCCATATACTGCTTTAGCTAAAATATAAACTTGATCAGGATATTCTTCATTAAAAAAACCAGGAGTTTGTTCCACATAAACTGTCTCTTCAAGTTCTTCATTCAAAAATGCACATTTCACTTCCATTTGATAAACATCAAAGTCTTTATGAGCTGCATAGGCCAAAAATATTCGAACAGCCTCGAGTATTGCGACAGGGGCGAAGGTTTCTTCATAGTCTATTCCTTCTTGTTGTGAATAACCTTTTACTACAAGCCTAGCTTTATTTCGAACAATATTACCATCCTTGTTTGTTTTATTTTTGAAAATCCATTTTAATCCAACTATCGAAACACCTTTTGGCTTAGGAATTAGTCTCCAAACCTTGTTTCGATCAAATTCAACAAGTTCAGATTGCATAGCAACAACCCAGTCAGAGTGTTCCATTGCAATTTTCATTGTCTTTGGTTCTATTTTTGAAAGAAAAACATTAAACATGCAAAATTCTTGATGAGTATTCAGTACCTCATTCTTTGAATGAATTTCAGCTCTAGTCAAAACTCCATCTTGTGGGTTCCTAATGACTTGTTCTTTTGGATGATTTCTTGTCCATTTTTCTAGTGGTGGATATGCTGGATCAAAATCCAATGGTGAATCTTCGTACATTTCTTCATTTTCGGATTCTGCAATAGAATTATTATCATTTAGTTCATGAAATTCATCGTTTTGATCAAGATTTATGGTTTCAGTATCATTATGCTCCCCCTCAACATAATCATTATTCTGATGCTCCCCCTCGAAACTTTCATTTACACTGCTATTCTCCCCCTCGAAAGGATACTCCCCTTCAACGTTTGAAGGAATATGCAAGTGCTCCCCTGTGACATCCCCAAAATCGTGGCCAGAAAAGACCGGTTTCATTTATGCTTTTAAAATACTTTCAGAGTAGTCCTTTGATTTAAAAGAGTTGCGGAATTTGTTCCCAAAACACAATATGATAAAATAAAGTTTATCAAAGCATTTCTTAAAGAAATGTATTTTAATATATAACAAAACTCGGGATGTCATGTTCTGATACAAATATGAAAGCATAAACGACATATTATCAGCCTTACAACAGTTATACACAACTACTGGCCTATAAACAAAGTATCTTCACAAGTTGTCTAACTTATGCTCTCGCACCACTACCTGTAATATAAAGAAACTAAGAGGGTCAACCTTGGGAGCCTGGTGAGCATATAGGGTTTTCAACCCACAATAAATAGTTATATTTAATTTCACCAACCAATAATAACCCGATTTCCCGTTCCCGTTATCCTCACTTTATGTCCCTATGACAACAGCTATTACAAGGGACCTAATCTAGGATTTTCATCGGGACGGACACCACTATAAAGGGGTTTCCTCAGCAATGAATGTCCTAAGGCAACCATGGGGGAGATAGAATACAACAAATAAACACCCAAGTTCACCACACCTACAGGTTATGAGTCTGCTAGCGTTCCACTGAACTGTTTAGAAAAGTCTATGGTCGTTATCCGTATTCTGCTGGACGACTAGATCACAATCACATCGAGGTCTCGTATCATTTTTATTTCATCACACATAACTATCCACCCATGTTCTACCCAACATATTTGTAGATAAAAATATATACATTTATATACAGCTTAAAACCTGTACAAATCATCCATTCAATAACTGTTTCAAATAAGCAAATAATATACAAACACATAACACGTATTTTGTAGAGAATACTTCGTATCTATGTGTTAGAAGAAAATGAATATACACTCACATAAAACATATACCTAATACATTCAATCGATACTTGTATTAAATTGTGTATATGAAAGGGACTATGCACTCACTTGATCAGAAGATGATCGAACAACACTACGGCTCTAAGAGTAGTATTCTTCGGTGAAACAGGGATGCTTTGTTGAAAACCGGGCTTCTCGCGGGCAGAGTTTAGAGTCGGAAACTTTACTTCTCGGGATCCTCAGGGCTTCGGGACTTGCTTCGAGTCTCGGGAATGATACCGGGGCTTCGGGGTATAACTTGCACGCAAAACGAGGCAATAACGAGTGGGAGAGAAGAATTTGAGCACTAAAACTCGGCAGCCCACGACATCTATTTATAGGGTTGAAGTTGGTCTTGAACGCAGGGCGTAGGAGCGGGGTTCTGTCTTATCTCTTATCCGTATGACTCAGCATCGACGTGGCCAATCAGGGGCCTAGCATAGGAACGCGGGGCGTTCCCCTTTGGGATGCATGACTCAAACTTCAGAAAATCATAACTCTCGCATACGATCTCCATTTTCGACGTTCTTTATATCCACACGTAGGTGAGACTATGCTCTACAACTCTCGTTTAGACTCTGTCGGCAAATTTTGAATTTATTTTTATTATATTATTTTTAGTAGGCCGGGACAAGAAAACTCCGATAGAAATTCATAACTTCTTCATATGATGTCCGTTTTCGTCTGTCTTTTAACCGATGGACTACTATCGACGAGATCTTCGATTCTCATTTAGATTGTTTCGGTTAGAAATCACTCGATCTCAAATGCGAACTTCAGGCTACATAACGCTAAGTCATAACTTAGAAAAATCATAACTTCCTCATACGAAGTCAGATTTAGACGGTCTTTTTATGGATGCTCTCGGTTTAACGTATTCTACAATTTTTTTAGATCACTAAGGCTAAATATCACTCTATCGTAAATTCACTATTTACGTCATTCAGCATCGTGTCGGTTCTATCGCGAAACTTTGACAGGTCATAACTTCTTCATTATAACTCGAATTTCGGCATTCTTTATATATTTGGAAACCTTGCCACAACCACTATGTCTTCATGTATCGATATCAAGTTTATCTAACATTTCATTTTAACTCTTATTTTTATCCTAATTCAATTAAGTCGCATAATTAAGCATAAAACACATAATACTCAAATAATACATTCTTATGATTTCAAAATGGGTTACAAAGGCTAACCTAGACTACTACATCATCATTAATGTCGAGCCTGGAAACACGAGTGTTACAATTCTCTCCCCCCTTAGGATGATTTCGTCCCCGGAATCACACATCAACAAAAAAATGTGGATAGCGACTCATCATGTCACACTCCGTCTCCCAAGAGAGATTTGGCCCATTCGTATGTTTCCAATGGACAAGAACTAACTCGACCAACTGCGTCGCAACTTCTTAGTCTTTTGGTCAACGATTGCCTCTGGCTCTTCAATTAACCTCTTGTTCTCATCAATTCTCAACTCCGAAAATGGAATCATGTCAGGAACTTCCCCCATGAATTTCCTCAGATAACATACATGAAAAGTGTTATGAATTCCATCCAGTTCTTCGGGTAATTCCAGCTTGTAAGCTTGGTTCCCAGTCCTCTGAAGAACTTTAAACGGTCCAATAAATCTTGGACTTAACTTTCCCCTTTTTCCAAACCTTATAAGTCCCTTCCATGGCGAGACTTTAAGCAAAACCGAATCCCCAACTTCAAAAGTTATCGGTCTTCTTTTCTTGTCAGCATAGCTCTTTTGACGATCCTGAGCTGCTAACATTCTCTCCCTGATTTTTTTCAGCTTTTCAGCAGTTTGATGGACTATCTCAGGTCCCATAAATTGCTTTTCCCCAACCTCAAGCCAACAAGATGGCGTAAAACAAAGCTTGATAAGGTGCCATTTTTATGCTCGAGTGGAAACTATTATTGTAGGAAAATTCTACCAAAGGCAAATGTTCATCCCAGTTACCTTGGAATTCCAGGGTACATGCTGTCAGCATATCTTCAAGCGTTTGTATCGTTCGTTCGCTCTGACCATCAGTCTGTGGATGGTAAGCTGTACTCAAACACAACTTGATACCCAATTCCTCTTGTAGACTTCTCCAAAATCGCGAGATGAAACGACTGTCACGATCTGACAAAATTGTTAACGGAACACCGTGAAGCCTCACAATATCCTTCACGTAAGAATTCACAAGCTTATCCATAGACCATTTCTCATTGGCTGCTATGAAAAGCGCACTCTTAGTAAAGAGATCAACGACCACCCAAATCATGTCGTGACCATTCTTTGTTTTGGGCAGTTTAGTGAAAAAATCCGTAGCAATGTCTTCCCATTTACCTATAGGCACAGGTAAAGGTTCTAAACTCCCGTATGGTTTCTGATGTTGTGCCTTGACCCTTGCACATGTCACACACTCTGCTACGTACTTTGCAACATCAAGCTTCATCGTCGGCGACCAATAATAGGGTTTCAGGTCCCTATACATTTTACTGCTGCCATGATGAATTGATTACATGGTTTTGTGAGCTTCTTCCATCAGAAGATATATTCTTCCTCCTGAATTAGGTACCTAAATGCGATATTGGAATACCTTCAGTCCATGAGCGTTTGTACAAAACACCAACGTTTTACCAAAACATTCCTCCTTCTGGTCATTCTTTCAGAAGCTTCCTCTTGAGGTTTCTGTATACTTTCCACAATAGTCGAGACAACTTCTATTCTCAACGCTCTTGGCCTTTTTCTTTCAAGATTGACTTTCTGACTGAGAGCATCAACGACAACATTTGCTTTACCAGGGTGGTAAAGTATCTCATAGTCGTAGTCCTTAAGTAACTCTAGCCAGCGTCGTTGCCTTATATTCAATTCTTTTTGACTAAAGAGATATCAGAGACTCTTATGATCAGTGGAAAGTTTGCACTTCGTGCCATAGAGTTAATTCCTCCAGATCTTTAGAGCAAATACTACCGCTGCCAACTCCAAATCATGAGTGGGGTAGTTCTTTTCATGCTCTTTCAGCTGTCGAGACACATATGCTATCACCTTTTCTCTTTAGGTCAAAACACAACCCAACCTAACCCTAGACACTCCATCGGGTAGAGAAAGAATCGGTGCTTCACATAGCTTCTTCTTTAGCAGCTCGAATGCTTCTTTGTGTTTATCATTCCAATCATAAGTATCTCCTTTGTGAGTCAAAGCTGTTAGTGGAGTAGCGATCGAAGAAAAGCCTTGGATAAACCTTCAGTAATATCCGGCTAATCCCAGAAATCTAAGGATCTCTGTGGGACTTTTCGGTTGTTCCCAATTCATCACAACTTCAATCTTTGTTGGATCAACCGTTATCCCTTCTTGGCTGACCACGTGACACAAGAATTAGACTTCTCAAACCCAAAAATCACATTTGGAGAACTTTGAATACAACTTCTCCTTCTTCAAGACTTCTAACACTTATCACAAGTGTTGGTCATGCTCCTCTTGGATTTTCGAGTAAATCAGAATGTCATCTATGAACACTATCACAGATTTATCAAGGAAAGGTTTACAAACCCTATTCATTAAATCCATGAATGCTGCTAGAGCATTGGTTAGTCCAAACGACATAACCAAAAACTCGTAGTGTCCATATCGCATTCTGAATGCAGTCTTTTCGATATCCTGCTCTCTCACCTTCAACTGGTGATATCCTGACCTTAGGTCGATCTTTGAAAAATAGCTTGAACCTTGTAATTGATCGAACATGTCATCAATCCTTGGCAGTGCATATCTATTCTTTATCGTTGCCTTATTCAGATCTTTGTAATCGATGCACATTCTCATACTCCCGTCCTTTTTCTTCACGAATAACACCGGAGCTCCCCAGGGTGATGAAATAGGTCTTATGAAACCGTTGTCCAAAAACTCCTAAAGTTGCAACATCAGCTCCTTCATTTCCGTTGGTGCTAGTCGGTAAGGTGCTTTTGCTATTGGCTTCGTCCTTAGTAACAAGTCGATACGGGATTCTACTTGTCGATCAGGCGGTAATCTGGGAAGAACTTCGGGAAATACTTCCAGATAATCACACACGACAGAAATGCTCTGCATCTCCTTTTTCTCCTTCTTAGCATCGATCACGAATGCCAAATATGATGTACATCCTTTGGCCAAACACTTTCTGGCTTTCATTAGAGAAATGATTCCAGAATTTACTCTGCGTTTGTCCCGATACACCATAAATGACTCTTTCCCTGGCAGGTTTACTTTTACTATCTTCTTCTTGCATAAAATCTCGACATCGTTGGCGCTAAGCCATTCCATCCCCAGCATGATGTCGAAACCGTTTAGTTCAATAGGCAATAATTCCTCATGGAACTTATTCCCATTCAAATCGATGTGGATGTTTTTCATAAGATGGCCAACAGGTATAAACTTGCCACTAGCAACCTCGATTACTAAAGCGTTATCTAGTCTATCAACAGGCAAAGCTAGTTTTCTACCAAATTCATGCGAAATAAAAGAGTAGTTGGCTCCAGAATCAAATAAAATTTGGGCAGGCAATTTGTTTATGAGAAAGGTACCTGAAGCGACATCAACTTCATCTTTCGTAGCCTCGAGTGTCATCTGGAAGGCTCTCGCCTTTGGCTTTGGCAGAATGTTGGGTTTTGTTGCCTCCTTCTTTTTAGGACAGTCTCTCAAAATGTGCCCCTCTTCGTTACATCCAAAGCACACTCTCTAGTTGGACGGACACTCATTGGCATAATGCCTAGTTTTTCCACATTTGTAGCAGGCCACTTCCTCACTACATTTCCCAAAGTGCTTTTTCTTGCACTTTTCACACCATTTTGATTCACTTCCAAACTTCTTCGAATTAGACTTCGAATTTTTTTTCTTGCTGGAACCCGATGTTCCTTCAAACTCCCTCTTATCACCAACTTCAACCTTGCTGGCGGTTCTTCCCTTGATCATATCCTCAACAGACTTGGCAGCCCAAATAGCTGCCTCTAGAGTATGTTCCTGACGTACTGGCACCGAGTACTCCCATGGGAGTCCTTTTGCGTACCGGTCAACCTTTGTCAGCTTGTCTGGGACGATGCACAAAGCAAACTCCATTTTGTCTATAAAGGCATTGGTGTAATCATCGACTGACATGCTGCCTTTTGTCAATGTCAGAAACTTGATCTCCAACTCCAGTTGATTTTGGGTTGAGCAAAACTTGCGCTTGAATTGCACCAAGAACTCTGCTCAAGTCAGTTGCACTAGCTTATTAAGGCTTAGGGTCTTCCCCAGAGTGTTCCACCAACGAACAACTCCACCCCTGAACTGACGTACTGTGAAAGTGGTCTGCAACTTGCCTCTGTAGCCACATATCATGAAGACTAGCTCCTTTTCTGAGATCCAATCCATAACTCCGATCGGATTCTCCTTTCCAGTGAAGGTCAATGGTTTGCAAGTCAAAAATTCTTGGTACTTGCATCCAAGTCCATCAATTCCTCCCTCATGGTGGTTTTTTCTAACTAATGGTGGGTTGGCTTGACCAATAGTCCCACTGAAGTTACCTCCTTCCGAATGTCCTTCATTCAACTCGGGCTGTTTAATCGGCATTGAAAGTTCTTCACGATTCTGCCGAAGCAGACGTCTCGTTTCTTCCATCTAACGATCCAACATCATTTGAATCATCAATTGTACCCCAACCATTGTTATTGGCTTAGGTGTCGCTGCTACAACAGCCACTCGCTCAATCACAGGTGGTTGATTCATGTCTTCATTCACGTTTCCAACTCCACTTCTGGTTCTTACCATTTTTGATCTACACACCGAATAAGGTAAATGTAACGACCTAATTTTCACGTCCAAAAATTTCGTTTTTAAAACATTACTTTAGAAAACATTACTAATTAAAAACATTGTTTGATCAAACCACATCACAACGTAAACCATGTCTGAAAGCCAAATCATACAACCAATAGAAATATCAGAGTATCAATCCCAGGGTAAACTCATAAATGCGGAATCAAGGAGTGTGTGTGATGAGTCGCTACCGTGCCTGCTCCTTCCCCTTGGCTGAAGAGGTACCTGAAACAACAACTAAGAAACGTAAGCACAAAGCTTAGTGAGTTCCCCCATCGTACCACATACCACACAACACATATCATACATACTGCCAGGCTATTCTGGGGTGCCTGACTACTCGGTACAGCCATTCTGGGGTGCCGACTACCCGTGTCAAGCGATTCTGGGGTGCTGACTACCCGTGTCAAGCCATTCTGGGGTGCTGACTACCCGTCGGTCCTGACAACCGATCCTCGGGGACTATTTCACCCCCTACTGCTACTACTATCACATATCATAACAAAACATATTATCAGACATATCTAGGGTGTCTGAACTACCCTTCGGTCCTATCAATCGAACTCGGGGACTGCTCCCCTCCTACTACCTCTAACTCATATAACAGATCGTGCTAGCATATAAACATAACGCCAGAGGGTGTACGAAAGACACCTGCTTGATATGGAACGTCTACTGGCTGAGCTAAGAGTTCACCAGAGGGATGATCGTCACCAGTAGGAGAGACTTTACTTTCCTTCTTGTTTTAAAGAACTGCGTTCCTGTGTATGTCCTATGTGGCATTTTCTATGAAACTGCCTTGTATTGTAGGTACTTTTAGTTAGGCCTTTATGCGGCCAAAAACTTTTGCTACTCCGGATATGATGTAAGACCTTCTTCAAGGTCAAATTTCCCTGAACTTATTACATTTTAAACATCGATGATGTTGACAGTCGGCTAACTTCTGTGTCACATTTTTGTTCAAATACTCTCATCATACTTTCATTGGAGTCTATCTGAAACGTGCTTTAGTCAAGTCATTTGGACTATAGTAATTTAACTCCGGAGACAGTCCCAAGTCTCTTTTAGTGGTTGGATCATGTTATTCACCAACCAACGATACCTCGGCTAGAATGAAAAACGTCTTGAGACCATTGTACGAACTTACTTCCACTCTTTGCTAGGACTGCATCATAGGGATGTAGGTCGGACGTACGAGAACATACTTCTATTCTTTACATGAGCGATCAAACTACGTCTAGGTTCAACCATACTCGCTCACAAATTCATTTTCTTTCAGTGAAACAGAATCATGTCGCCAAAGAAAAATGATCAACCCATCAACCAAACACCAACTCTTCAGATTGATGCAGCTACCTTTCAAGCTGCAGTCTCGGCTGCCGTGTCAGCTATTCTGACCCACCTTAACGCTAACAACGCAAATGTTAGCGGTATTGTTAACAACAATTCCAATCCGGGAAACAATCAAGCACCTCAACGAGCAGCAAACTACCATGACACCTCGAGTCCCGAGACCAAGAGTAACAAACGGAAGTCTTGGGCTAAATCTAAGGACAAATCGCTCCGAAGGGCGAACAAGAAACAACCACCGGTAACAACCTTCACAGCCACGACATCGCTACCTCCTACTACCATCCCTTCGGGTATCCCAATTATCCCTAACCCAACCAGACAATATGCTGGAAATCTCCCAAAGTGCAGCAAATGCAACTATCACCACTGCGGACCTTGTCGGGAGATACAATGCTCAAACTGCAACAGAAAGGGGCACACCATACGTTACTGCAAGAGCCTAGCAAGGCCGATCAACCAAGTGCCCAATACCGGTGTGAACCAGGCTTGCTACGGTTGTGGCAAGGTGGGTCAATACAAAAAGAACTACCCAGAGGCAGCAAATGCTCGCACAGACGGAAGTATGCTACTGACCACCGCCGCAGGAGAGACTACTCTGGACCCACGTTAAAGTAATTAAGGCGTTTCGTTGTAACAGACTTATAAACTATTTAAAACTAGTGCAACTGGAGTCTTATATTTTGTGAGATCCCGTCAGTTAAGGGGTCCTCGTGCTGTGTATACTTGTCTTTTGTAGTATACCTTGTTCGCAACAATAGTCTTGTAGTAAATCTAAAGTATAGTAACTCTGTTAAAGGTTGCATTGGTGTGTTTTATCTGTAACACCTTATGTTCAAATCTAATGTCTTTAGTTTCCGTATGATTCCGACTTTATCATACGACTCGAGTCAATTCGATCCTCGCAATATCAGTCTCAAGCGCACATCTCTTCCTCCGAAATCGTCTTTCTAGCGAAGCTGTCAATTCAGAACATCGAAGTACTCATTCATGGAGTACCTCATGTTTCTAATCCTTTCTGAAGGAAATCTGAGCACACCTTCCCGAAGTACCACTCATACAGACGGAGAACTGCCCGAGACTACGAGTGAACGCATCGTCATGCAAACAAACTTGGGACCCAATACGACTCCTGTAAACCGATCGCCCTACGGTCTCACACCAACGGAGATACAAGAACTGTTCGGAGAACTTAACGACTACTCAACAATAGAATGATAAGACCAAGCTCCTCACCTTTGAGAGCTCCAGTCTTACTCTTCAAGAAGACAGACTTCAGCGGGTGCGATCATACCAGCACTAATGCACTGGATCCCATCAGAACTCCGCAGTTAAGCGTGCATGGGTGAGAGTAGTACTAGTATGGGTGACACTTGGGAAGTCCTCGTGGTGTAGACCTCAACATGACTTCCATTAGAAATCATCACGCTTTGCCTCGCATAGATGAATCAGTTGACCAACCACAAGGAACGACGTATCTCTCACAAATGAACCTAATATCCAAATATCACCAGTTGCGAGTGTTAGTGAAGGATGTCCCAAGGACAATCTTCCAAACTCGACACGGACACTGAGAGTCCGTAGTGATACCCCTCGGATAGGACCAATACGCCCGTAATATTCATGAACTTAATGAATAGGGTACGCCATTCTTACTTGGATCAGTTCGTCATTGTCTTTATAAATGACTTACTTATCTACTCTCGTAGTAAGAAGGAAATCCTAAAGAGCATCTACAACAAACCCTGGAAACATTACGATCAGAGAAGCTTTACGCGAAATTCTCTAAATGCGAGATTTTAGATTTGAAGAGTCGAATTCCTAAGATACATTACCCGTAATGTGGGAATTCTTGAGGACCCTGCCAAAAATTAAAACCACTAAGAATTTGTCAACACCGAAGACACCGACGAGAATTCGCCAAATTTTAGGTCTCGCTGACCTACTGTCGAGAGTTCATTAAGAACTCCTCGCGGATTACAAAACCTCTTATGACTTTGACTCAGAAGGGAGTGACCCTTGACTGGGAAGACAAGCAAGAGGAAGAAAACCTTGGAATTTCAAGTGAGAGGCCAAATCCTTTTGGAAATCTCACTATGGTAAGGCTTGATACGCTTCGGAAAGCGTGGTAAGCCAAATCCAGAGTAGTTAGGACCTCCGAGATTCTTTCCAGAATCGGTCCTGTAACTCACCAACCGAACCTACACCACAAACTTAGTAAAGTACATTTTACCCTTCTCGTCTCGAACTCGAAAACGTACCTTTCCGTCAGGACTCTCGTAAGCCCACTCGATGAGATCGAGATCAACGAGATCCTTGCCTCCGTGGAAGAACCGTAGTGACCCTCGACCGAGAGGTCAAGCAAACAAAGAAGAGCCGTATCCCGATAGTGAAGGTTTGCTGGAACGCCAAATGAGGACCTGAATACACTTGGGAATGAGAGGATCAGATGAAACAGAAATATCCTCATCTTTTTGCTTAGTTATTTGTAACTACTTATTTGCTTAAATTCTAATTTTGGGACGAAGTTCCTTCTAACGGGGGGATGATGTGACAACCAGAAATTTCCATTCTGTACTACATATCAAGTCAATAGAAGTCAGAACAGTTACTGTTAACTTTCGGATGATTTGGGGTAAGTTTGAACATTTTATGATTAACACTTTAGGAGATGCCAGGAGAGGGGATGCTATTAGGGTTATCGCGAAACAATGACATTTCAAACTCCAAGAAATTGGAATTATACGACCCAAACATAGAGTTTGCGGTCCAAAACCCTAGGGGTATATATATGGTCCTTAGCCACATTTATTCATTTGTTCCATTTCCAACTAGAGAAAAGCCAAATTCTCTCTCACGGATCTTCGGCCTTTCGTCCCAAATCATGAGTACTTCTATCTAAGTGTATTATAGAGCTTGATATGTGTCTAATAACCTAGATATCGTATGAAAACAACAAGATCAAAGAGTTTACGACCCAAGAACATCTTGGACCGTAAACCCTTCTTTAAGGGACAAAAGAGTGCCCTAGTCCCTTCCTGTTGCAATGAAACTAGCCTAGACTCGTACCCTAATATGGCCTGGCCAACTATATTCATTCGAGACACGGCCAACATGTGCTTGGGAGTGACTGTGGTATGCGGCATATCTAAAACTTACCCAATACCCCAAACAACGAGTCGTCGTTGCAGTAAATCAGGAAATACTATGGGAGTATTTCTCGAGTCAATCCTTTGTAGAAAATCCTCGTATAAGCGTTGCTCCTTGATCATTTCTCTAGCGATAAAATGTTCTGTCTTGATAACTCTTTCCTGCTTTATTGCTTAATACAGTGTTATATCTGTCTTGATGAGATATCCCCTGTTCCATATCTCTTGATTCAATTCAGAGGACTTATGATCCTCTCTTTCCTGATCTTTTTAGATCAAGATGCCTCCAAGAAAGAGACCCAGCTCAAAGAACAACAACAATCCTCCTCCGCCACCACCTCCTCCTCAACTTGATCTTGCATCACTTCAGATAGATCTGATTGCTGCAATGGTAGCAGCCATGTCGCAAATGAACCCTGGTAATTTAGGAGGTGGTCCCCAACCCCAAAACCCAGAAGATAGCCAGGGACACCAAAAAGGGGGTTCCTATAAAGACTTCATGAACGCGAAGCCCACATCCTTTGATGACACTGGAGGTGTCATTTCCCTCACCCGATGGTTCGAGAAAATCGAATCAATCTTTGAAATATGCGCCTGTTCGGAGTCTGATAGAGTAAAGTTTGCCGCCTGCACCATCCTAGACAAAGCCCTAACTTGGTGGAACGGCCGAGTCAAATCCCTGACTTTACCTGTAGCCAATGCTATGGGATGGGAAGCTATGAAGGAGCTTCTTCTCGCAGAGTACTGCCCTCGGGGCGAAATTCAGAAACTAGAACACGAACTCTGGAACCTTAAGATGAAGGGTTCCGACATAGCCACTTATACTTCAAGAGTCGATGATCTGGCGTTACTCTGTCCGGGAATGGTTATCCCGGAGAGTAAAAAGATTGAGAGGTTCATCTGGGGGTTGACCCAGCCAACCAAAGGTAATGTCTTAGCTGCAAAGCCAGACACATATGACAGCGCTAAATGTCTTGCAAAAATTCTGATCGATCACGAAGACAACTCTGATGAGGAGGCTACCACCCCCGAGCCAGTCACCAGTGGAGGCGGAAGCAAAAAGAAATCTTGGAACAAGCGGAAGGCCCCAAGTATGCAAGGGTCTTCTAAGAAACAGCAAACAGTAGCAGTCCATGCTGCTACTGCCCCGGTTGCTGTTTCGGCTGTCGGTTCCACAGCCCAAACTCCCGCCAGTGGATACACTGGTACCCTTCCTTGGTGTGGTAAGTGCACCTACCACCACCGCATTCCTGGTCCATGTCGCGAAAGGATCTGCGACAACTGTGGCAATAAGGGCCACCTTGCTCGAACCTGTAGAAAACCAGCCAAATCAACGAACCAATCATCCGGAGTGGGAATCAGTCCGGCCTGCTACAATTGTGGCGAAGCAGGGCACTTCAAAAGGAATTGCCCCAAAGCAGCTACAACCGCTAATCCCTCTGTCGCCGTAGGTATACATCTCTTTGATAATTCTTATACCTGCAACTCTTTTCGATTTTAGTACAAAAAGGGAAACATGTTATCTATCTATCCGAACATTTTCTAAACTCAATCCTTCGTATGTAATCGAAATGTGTACCGTCGAGACAACTAACCCGCGAGATAGAGAACACTAACTTCGTACCTATAGATTAAATCCTCAGTCCGGAGGATTATTCTGTTCCATTCGATCAAAAAGGGGGAAACTTTTCACGAAAATACTTTGATACTATGTTTAACATGAAATGACCGAGTCTCATTCATGTTGTTATCCTTGGTTTCGAAAGGGTCGCTCGTCTAGATCTTTTCCTCGACCCAGTTCTCGTGATCTTCGGCATCAAACTTTCGTATCATTCCATGACTTAGAACTCAAAAGTTTTTCCCGATATGAATTACCACGCATCCCTCGTTTCTGTGATCATTGAGAAACGGGAAGTTAGCAGCTCTTTCCTCTAAATGTCTTTCCCGAAGGATTCCCGAGAATTTCTTTCGAACGTCTAGTTTAGTTCCACATCAGACCTTTCGAGATCTTCGTAGAGTTCGATACTGCAATCTTCAGATTTCGGATGCCCTTAGAGCTTGGTAACATCTATCCAGTACATCATGTCTCGAATCCTTAGAAGCATCTACCCAACGAAACCCTAGTGATTCCTTTGAGGAAACCGAAGTCGTCCAGGGTTGGAACTTCCATGAGAGAACCGATAGATATCGTAGATTGAGAGAGAGTTAATGTGCAAAACAAAGACACGTCCCGATAATGAGAATTCGTTAGAACACCCAGTAGAGACCTAATTCCACTTGAGAAAGTGAAGATCCGAGGCAACAAATCCATTCGTGTCTCATTCCAAATTCATGATCTATATCCTATTCTTTGAATTTCGGGACGAAATTCCCTCTAACGGGGGGATAATGTAACAACCCGAAGTTGTTCATCACCGATAACCCGTTCTACCCGTAAAGATTTGCCGTTTGTCAATCGTTCCGTTTTTCGTTTGGGGTTGAATTATTTAAATTTATATGTTTATTATAAATCCAATGAGTGTCCAAATCCTTTAGGAACTCATGAATCTAGCCCAAAAACGTTTATTTCAAAAATTTAGAAACGTCCCTGCCGGGTGACGGAAACTTAATCAGGTGCGACCTAAAGCCCTGTTTAAGGCCGGTATCGGGTAGAATTCCATCGTGTCCAAGTTTTAGGACCTATATAAACATGTTTAAACATTCATTTGAAGCTTTTTCTTCCTCTCTCTACTCTCTCTCTAACCTCTCTCCTAAATCCAAGTTTAAGGGTCCAAAACTCAATTTTAAGGCCTCAAATCCCTAAGGTACCTTCCTAACCTTAATGTATAGCATATTTGGCCTTTAAATTCTAGATTAAAACATGAATTAAGACCTTGTAGATGAGCTTACAGCCCTGGAAGGAGCTTGGGCCGTAAACACATAATTAGTGGGCTTTTATGCCTTTAAACCCCTCCTAAACAATTTTGGGACTTAGATATGGCTAGATGGCTTTAAGGAATGGACCTAGAATGCCTTAAACTATAATTTGGAGACTTGTATATGATTTTACAGCCAAGGATGGTGTTTAGGCCGTAAACTCATAATTATAGAGTTTTTAAGCCCTTAAACCCTTCCTAAACCTCAACAAGACATGGATATGACTTCTTGAATATTTGCTTTAGCCTTGGAACACTATAAACATAAATTTTGGGGGATTTATATAAGTTTACGGCCAAGGCATGTGCTTGGGCCGTAAACTCCTCAACCTTGGGTGTAAACTCAATTTAAGGTGTTAGAAAGCCACTTTAACACCCCTAAAGCCTTAGAATAATTTTTAGAAGTGTTTACAAACAAGTTTTTGGCCTTAAAACGTGATAAATCCCTCTCTAGGAGAGTTTACGGCCATGAGGGGGGTCTCATAGGCCGTAAACTCCAAAAACACCTCAAATGTTCCATAGAAATTCATGTAAGGCCTTGAAATAATTTTAGCAATCACATGTGATTTGTTTGGAGTCATTTACACAATTTTTCATGGGTTTATAGGAGTTTACGGCCACGAGTCCTATGCTAGGCCGTAAACTCCCTTAAATATGTCCATTTGGTGTTTAAACATTATTCCAAGCCCTTAAACCAAACCTAGAAATTATTCCCTAAGCGTGTGAAGCCAAATTGCACCATAAACTACCCCACCATGAGTTTACGACCGTAAACTCATGGGGAGGGGGTCATTAGGGCCGTAAACTCCCTAAGGAGTTTACTCTTGAGGTCCCAAGTCATTATCATAGCTAAATGTGTCCCCAAATGCCACCCGGGTCCCTCCAAACACTAGTATCGGGGTGTTTTCGCGATTAGAGGTAATTGTCCCTAACAAATAATCAATCTAAGTCCTAATTAGATACAAATGTGTATCTTTACATTATACTTAGGAACCTCGTGTGTTTGCAAGCCCCGGACCAACGTTTAACATCCGAAATCGTCACGTTTCTCGTTCGGTGAGTTCATACCCCTACGCTTTTCCATGTTTTTCAATGTTTTCACGGGGGGGGGGGGGGGGGGGGGGGAATACAAGCAAACTAAAACTATTTTCAAAACATAACATTGATGTGTTTCAAATAATATCTGGCAAATTTATAAACACTTTTACTCCTTATGTATTATGTTGAGCATAAGGAATGATTTATCAACTACAACTAAATGGATTTTAGTTAAGGAAATAACCAAACTAATCAAATTATTATGGGAATAATTTGGGGTTCTTTAGCGTTCATTTGATGATGTACTGATATGTGTATAAAGTTATTAGATAAACTATGTCTGATTCAGTTTATTTCCGTATCGTTTGATTGTATTGCCAGATAGTTTCATTGTATGTATCTATATTCAATGTATTATGTTTCATAATCTTTTGTATGTTTGATACCATATGAGAACCCTGTGAATAGTTTAGTACTAGCTTGTGAGTTTGTCACTACCCTTTATGGATGATCAGTAAATCCTCCCCGGAAGTGTAACCAGAGTCTCCTGGAGGGAGAGCGAGGAATTTGTGAATAGATCTATTCGGGACTGACAATCCCACACCTTAACTGCTAGCTACAGTTAGGCGGGCACGCCTGGGGTGACAAATTCTGGATATCGTCCGACGTCTGACAAACGTCAAGGAGGTCTCGTTGTCGTATCAGCATGGTTACCCGACTCACAATATGTATTAATATAAGTTTATTCACTGCTTCGATTTTAGAATTTATATCTAGTCCGGGATGGTAGTCCCATGGTTTTTAGTCTATCGAACTTGTATCTAGTGCGGGATGTTATTCCCATGGTTTTCAGTATGTATATATCTTATATCCAGTACGGGATGATAGTCCCATGATTTCAATCTATATCTTATACAGGATGGTAACCCCATGGATTTCAATCTATATCTTGTACGGGATGGTAATCCCATGGTTTTCAATCTATATCTTGTACGGGATGGTAATCCCATGGTTTTGAAACTATATCTAGTACGGGATGGTAATCCCATGACTTTATCCAATTATCTTATATCTAGTTCGGGATAGTGATCCCATGGTTTTATCAAACAATCTTATATCTAGTTCGGGATAGTGGTCCCATGGTTTTCAATCTATAATTTCAAGTATATCAAACTATCTTGTAACTAGTTCGGGATGATAATCCCAAGGTTTTCAAACTACTTTCTATCTAAAATTCGTGTATATCAAAGTATTTCATATCTAATTCGGGATAGTAATCCCATGATCCTCAATATATAGTTTTGTGTATTAAACTATACTCTGTGTTATTCAATCAATCTTGCATTTAGGAAAATATGGGATTTTCCTGGGGTTAACATATATCGCGTAATTGAACTGTATCGAAAGATAACCAAACTAACTTTACATACGAAAATATGGGATTTTCTTGAATAACAAACTTTTTCGGAAAAACTAAAGGAAACCGATACATTTTCATAAAACAAAACCGCTTATGAACTCACCAGCTTTATGCTGATTTTCAAACTGCTTGTATTCTCAGGTCCACATTAGACAGGTACCCGACGATATCTTTTGGAGAAGGCGGAGTGCTCAGAAGACTCGTCTCAACTTTTGTTCATATGATATATGTATAACACTTGTATAATTTACTTTTGAAACAAATGTAAACTTTCAAATATATGTAATGTAATTGTTGTTTACTGTGATTACTATGTACATTGGATTTGATACTCAACGTGGAGTCAACCCCGAAAATGTTTCCGCCTATGGTTTTCGAGGTGTGACAGAAAACCACAAAAACACCATGCCCATGAGAGATTACGGCCGTAATCTCTAAGGGATTTGGTTCTAGGGCCGTGAACTCCTCAAAGGAGTTGAAAGGTGCCCTAATCTCTTCCAAGGACTAAGCCATCAAGTAGCAATACTTATAAGGGACATGTAAGACTTCAAAACACCAAATAAACTAAGGCTTAGGAGCTTACGGCCGTAAACTCAGTGGTTTATGACCGCAAACTCATTGTTGTTATGGTCTTGGTGAGTAAACTCAAGAATGGGGTCCTTTGGAACCCTAAACCCACTAGCCTTGTCCTACAACAACTTAGATGCCATCCTTAGGGCTTATAACACTTATATAAGGTGTTTAGCATGTTCTAGGAGGTCTTAACATTTTCAATTAGTAGTTTAAGATTAATTGGGTACATATATGTGTGATTATATGTTAACTAGGATCCTTGGGTGTGTACAAGTTTTCACTTGACACTTAGCAATCCTACATCGTTCAGTTCATCCAAACCACCATCTTCAGGTGAGTTCATACCCCTTAATCAATGTTTTAAATGATTTTAAATGCTTTAATGGGGGGGGGGGGGAATACAAGTAGAAAACAACATGTTATTGAATCAATAATGTGTGGTTTATAACTGTGTTTTCATCCAGTAGACTTCACATACTTCAAAATGTGATGCATGAAATGGTTTTCTATCTTAAAAATACTTTGTTATCAAATGTATTACTTTTGAATGTTTATTAAAATGATATCAAGTCATTGTTTGTTATTGTTCAAAACTCTTAAGTGTCTTACACAACCATTTTCATCTTCTTGATCAAAACTATATCTTTACACCTATGTTCTTATATATGGATTGATATGATAGCTTTCATCCTTCATTCAGTTCCCACACTCTTGTGTAGCAAGGGCATATAAACCTTCTTGGAAATCAATTACCTTCTAGTAAACTATTATAGGGATAGTTAGGAGATACCAAACATTATTCCTATTATAAGGAATTACACCAAAGTCAGTTCATTCATGAGTCTATACTATACATTACATGAATACGTCTACATAGATACGCTTACATGAATACATTTACATAAATACATTTACTTGTATACACTTACATGGATACTTGTACCTAGATTCTACATGATGAGTTACTAGTACATATTATACGTGTAAATTAGTTCTGCTTATCCTAGTTCAATAGGATAACTAGACGGGACTAACCATTCCGGAACCCACCTGTTAGTAATAGAGGTAATGAACATCTACAGATGCCTACGGTTAATACTTATATTAGGGGTACCTTTACGGGACTAACCATTCCTTAAACCTACTGTTAGCTACAGAGGGAAATGAACATCTACGGATGCCTACGGTTAATACTTATATTAGGAGTACTTTTACGGGACTAACCATTCCTTAAACCTGCTGCCAACTACAGAGGAAAATGAACAATCTACGGATGTTCAAGGTTAATACCTTTTCGGTAGTCGCGATGTCGAGGTGATCCTAATACAAAAGGACAACACTTACATGGCTATATTTTTCCTATTACTTTTATTTTGTGATACATTCACAAAAATGACGAGGTAGACTTTACTTTGTTAATAGTAGTTATAGAGGGGAAAACCATCTTTGTTATAGCAAAACATTCGGGTCTTGGTAGAAGGCTACTCTTTATATTAATAGAAATCATAGGGATTTTCTAGGGTATTCAAACGCTTTCAACTGCTTTCAAACAGTTCATACTTATACAGTCTTTTTCCAAAGGTTTTCAAGTCATTACTTTACAATTTTACAAATCAAAGACACATTAATACTTATGAATTCACCAGCTTTTTGGCTGATACTCGTTTTCAAAATAACTTGTATTCTCAGGTCATAAATAGACAGGTACGACGACCAGGTTCTGTGAAGACGGAGAAATCAAGACTCCTATTTTATTTTGATTATTCATTATGTTGTATTATATTATGAAAGAGCACTTGTAACTAAAATTATACTATTAATGCAGTGGATGATGTTGTTGCTTGTTTACTACTTTACATTGTTATGATACATTACATGATGTCCTCCGCCCCAAAACGTTTCCGCCGGTCTCAGTTTTGGGGTGTGACACATACTTTTTTGTTTCATAATTGTTCGACACTTCTTCTTCATTCTCATCATCACTACTATCCATTTGACTATCTCTTACGCTCATATGATCAAAGTCAAAAACATTTGAAGTAGATGGTCTATCAGTGTCATTCTCAACCATCGAATCATCACAAATTTCTTTACCTTTTGACATAGATGTGACATTAATGACAAATAACTGCGAACAATCGATATTTTCCTCCTCCTTAATTTCACTGATTTCGCTAAAACTATCAGAATTATCATCGATATCAGCAAAATTAGATTGAGAGTCAAGTTTCGAATCCTCAGTTCTTTTCAAAATGTTGATTTGTTCACTTTTGGTCAAAGTTTTATTCACTATCTCAACAATTTCGTCTGCATTCAAATATTCGTCTATGTTAACAATACCATAAGCAAATCGATTATTAGGCACTTTATCAAATTCAGCTATGGTTTTCTCACAATCATAGGACAAACTATCAACTTTCTCTCTTTCAAAAACAAGAAAAAGGCAATAATTTCCTATGTTGTTCTTTGCTTATATCAGATGAATGATGCAATGAAGTCAATTTAGCATATAATATTTTTGCTGAATTACAGTAAATGTTTCGTTGAGCAAGTAACATTCGAACTTCACTATCTAGACATTCCCTATCCTTATTCACATTATTCAATTGCAATTCCAAATACTCTACCCCGCTTCATTTCGAATCTAGCAATTTTTGGGTCTCTAGCAACTGGATGTTTAGTTTCTTAGCTTCATTACTAGCATACACCACAATTGTATCAAAGTAAGCAACAGTATCATCAAATGCAATTATTTCAGAATCATAAGCTTGTAAAGGAATGTTAAAAGATTGAAGAATAGAATGTACCTTCATTGTCATCGGTGATTTATCTCCTGATTTGGTCATGAAACAACGACCGGTCACCGTTTTGTCCTCATCCTCTTCAAATGGTGCGAACATAGTTCCATGCATCAGATTACACATCTTTTCGTCATCAGATCCTAAAGACCAGATCTGATACGTGCCATCTTCCTCACCTTCCCCTCTTACAACCAATGACATCATTTTTTCTTTTTATGTACCTCTTCCAGTTTTTCCACATAATATGCTTCGTCCTTGACCTTATTCTTTTTCTCTTCTTTCTAACGAAGCATGCAATCATTAGCCAAATGATTTGCTCCGGTGCAGTAATGAAAGTCAATGCCCGAATCTCCTTTGAGTTTCTTCTTGCTTTTGGCTTCAATTGCCTTCACATCATTCTTCTCAAATTTCTTCTTCTCCTCACCTACAGACTTATTCATGAAACTTGCTTTAGCATCACCTTGCTTCACCTTGGAGTTGAATGGTTTCTTAAAGAACTTTTTAACTCGGTTGTCTGAGTAAAAAGCAACCGCTTCATCATCAGAGTCATTAGAAAACCTTCTTCATCTGAATTATCTTTTTCACCTGCCTCTTTCTCAGACACTTTCGAAACAAGATCTAAAGGGCTTCCTAAACTAAGTTTCGACTCTTCAGCCATCTCATTCACTTCAATTTCGTGAGTTTTCAACTGATTATACAAATCATTAATAGATGAAGTATTGAAGCTTTGTTGATTCTCACCATCATACTGACACTTCTCCATTCCTTACGAAGTCCTGTCACAAAAGTGAGATTGAACTCCATTGATGACCTTGTGATTCCATAACGATTGCATCTATAGATCAGTTCATTAAGACGATCATAGTAAACTTCAATCATTTCATTCTCTTTTTGTTTGAACTCTTTCAGCTCCACAAGACACTGCTTAACATAATTTATCTTTGTTTTCTCGCTTCCCTGATACTTTTCCTTAAGAGTGTTCCAAATATCCTTTGCAATTTTACAACCACATACGCAATTGTAAGCAACAGGTGGCAATGCACCTCACAATTATCTCAAACAATACTTTTCGTTGTTCTTCAGCCTGGTGGATTGATCAGTAACTGCAGGTGTTGATCCAGATGATCCAATAGTTTGAACATTCGATGGAGGTTAAGCGATTCCTGTAATGCAGCTCTAGAGTTCCTCGTCCAATCCATTCAAGTAATCCTCCATTCGATAAGTCCACTGATCATAGTACTCATGAATCAACATAGGAATCTTCGTAGAAGATCCTAACAGATAAAAAAAATGAAGTCATCATGTTCATGTTGAAATTCGCCATTAACGTACCGATGAGATTTTTTCATAAAAACTTAAAAGAATTCAAAATAGAATGAATGAATTGATCAGAAACTCAAAATCGATTACTCAATTACACAATTCAAACATAGAATCAGATCAAAACTGTAGATCAGAGATGATTTTCAAAATCAAATAGTGCAGAAACTTTGAGACAAACTCGTGACTCAAAAACTAGAGATTCAATTGAAAATAAGATCTTCGTAGTATTGATTCCTGCTCTGATACCAATTGTAGAAGTGTTTAATCGAGTATAAGAATCAAATCAAAGTAAAACGATGTAATATGAACACAAGAAGTAAATAAGATTTGGTTTAGTTCATATTACTTTCAGTGAACAAGAGTACAAAACTGATGGTAAAATGATTGGAAAACTCTACTATCAACTATATGTTCAACTCCTATTTATAGGAGGCTAAAAGTACAAAAAATACTAAGGCTAGACATTACGCTTCGTTAAACAGATGCCTTAGCAAATACATAGAAAACATACGAAAGTGACTAATACACAGAATTTGAAATATTACAAGATATTTTGACTCTACAGAATGATTCTTGACAAGAGAATCTTATATGTCAAGAATCAGTGGGAGTCTTAAAGATCTTGAAAAGTTTCAAGAACTAATAAAGAATACAACCTATTGTTTATCACTAGCACACGACTTGAGGTTTGTAACCTATCGTGTTGACATATTCGTCTTTTTGTGTCCATTCTAGTTAAAGTTGACTATGCATGTGAGTTCTATGAGTTCTCAATTGTTTGCATGACAACCTGGAAGCAATGGTAGTCCCTTGAGCTGCCCAGTGGCAAGAAGTTAAGATTGATCAAGTTCAGTCCATATGAGTTTGGATTTGTCACTAACCTTGTCTTGTCATTATGGTTATGACAAATTTACATGGATAGGACCACATAGACCATATAAAATCTAAGTGTCATAAGGTTTCTCTTCGATTCATGAAAATGATGGTGAGGAAACGCTTTCACTAAGTAGATTTTAAGTAGATAGCAATTGTGATATTTGCATTATCAAAGTCGGTAGTGGAGCGTGTGTGGTTAACCGGCACAATAATATGGACTTGTGAGAAATGGCAAAGGTCTAAACAATTGAGATTATGATTACGCCATCCCTTTTTATAGTTCTAAAAATTGTTTAGACACATATGTGAGCTATCTAAGGAAAGGTGTATGATTTTAATAAAGTTTTATCAAAGCATATCGTATCAGAAATATGAACTTTGGTAAGAAAGTTAATAAAGTATTGATTTCTAGAAGTCCAACTGATTTCTAAGTACGTGTCAAAGCTATTGGGAGCATATGTGTTATGCTGGTAAGATAGTAATTATTATGCTAGTGGAAGCATAATCTATTATGATAAGTGTTGCAAGTTAGCAATGTTAATTATAGAAAACAAGAATTTCAATTGTTGAAAAGTTGTTTGCTATAATTAACGGAGAGGAAATTACACTTCATTTCAATTCTAAAAGCTTAAACTGAGATTTTAATCATCTTTAGTCAAGGATATATATATATATATATATATATATATATATATATATATATATATATATATATATATATATATGAATTTTATGTTGGAATGGTTCAACAAAAGGAAATTCTATCTATATTGCTTTCTCAAAATTCGATTATGATTACGACATCCTTCTTCATAGTCGAATTATGAAAACATGGAAAATAAAAAATATTGTAGCAAACGGCTGGTCTAGGATCATGTCTTTATGTGAGACATCATGAATCATGTCCCATATGCTTCGAGTATAGGATCGATTACATGTACTATAATATTTATCCTTTCTAAAATTTTCAAAATGTCTAGGGCATTAAGAGGGAAAAAGTACTAGAACTGGATATGACTAAAATGATTAAGCAATTGTCGAGGACAATCTGAGGTTTACCAAAGATTGGTTGCTCATGGACAATTAGAAGTATAGTGTTAATTTTGGAAGGACCATATTGACATATTCTGAAAGGAGGCAACTCTTGTTCCGAAGTGATAGTCAAAATGGGAATATGGAAATGTTTCCATAGGTGGAAGTTATTCATTAAATCTGTGTAAGATTAGAAAACTTAATGCACGAAGGATGTTCAAAGGAATTTACTTTGAATTTTAGACTTCATTTCCATGGAATTGCTCTCCATTGGAACACTTTTTAATGTCTGTTGTCGAGATCTCTGTGACTTTTGTGCATATTCTTTACAAAAGGATCATTGCATATAAGTTTAGAATATAACAGATTTCAGTAAATGGGAAAGAATATTGTATTCTTACATCTGCGATAAAGGATTTGGGATTGTGAAATAAGCATAATTGGAATCATGTTCAATTGATCTATTTCACAAAGTAAGGATCATAGACTAACATAGTGTGCATACTTGATGTATGTCATAACTATTGTTTGGACAAACATAGTGTGCATGCTTGGAGCATGGCATGAGTATTGTTTTAATTCAAGTATTAAGTTGATAAATCGAAACATTATACAATGAATAATGTGTAATCAATATGGTGATAAATAAAAGGTGTTTTATTTATATTCATATGTTTTGAGACCATATTGGATTCGATTATTCTTGTGTTTCACTTTGCATGTTTTGACTTCCCAAATAACTAGTTTATTCAAACTCTCCACAGTCAATCATACGTTGGAAGTAGGTATGAATTAAGATTGTCATGAATTGGGTTTGTAGATGTCTAAAGTGTTTAGACATAGCAAAAGTTGCTACAACATTCATGAGTGCCCCTGAAATAAGATTCGAGTATTGGATTAAACCCACACTCATTTGAATCACTTTATGGATTTTATCACGAGTGATCATGAGACGATAATATCTTATATTCTTCAAACGGAGATGTGTAAGTTGTAGTTACGCGTCAGTTGCACATTGACATATGTAAACGCAACCACTAACTTGGTTGTTATAAAACAAATCGTTGTGTGTAATTTGATGAGTAAGTACAAGAGAACATTTGGGTCAAAGTTTATCCATTCCTTTTACCCTTGGAGGGATAAAAGCGATATATGTGGGCCCCTCGAGGATTTAGTGATGACAAACGTAAGTGCTCGGTCGGGCCTGTACTGATTTGATTTGTTCAATTAGTCAGTCGTCATAAATTGGAAATCGGGTAACAACAGATGGACAGAGAGAATGATTAAAATCCATGTCTCAGTCCATATATATCTAGAATGGAGGAATATATGATCCCTTATCTAATGGAGATGTCATTCATTTGTTCAGAGTACAACAATGGCTTTTAAGAGCTATGATTGCTAGTCAGGTTGTAGAGTCATACTTGCAATAATAGTTATTAGACTTATCCAAGTGGGAGACCGTTGGATTAGTATCTAAGTCCATAACTATAATTGGTATGTACTTCACCCGATTTGGCATGGTCCATTTAGGCTGCATGGAATTGGAACAATCTGGATAGACTTTTGTGATAAAAGGATATTTATGATTTATTAATATATTATAAGTTCTAATATATTAATATGAAATTATATTATTTAATTAGTATTGATCAAGAATTAATTTTGTGATCAAAAGACACTAATTAAATATATGAGGATTGATTGTGTAAATCATTCATTCTTATATATGTGGGCTTATGATCCATAGTTCTTCATGTTGGGCTAAACCCATGGAGTAACCCATGGATACTCCATGGAAGTTTTAACCCATGGATCATGAAGAATATGGAAAGTCATGAGTCACATAGTGTAACCCTAATAGCCGCAATATATAAAGACCCCATAGTTCAATAAATCGGCCCTAAGGATTCATATGAGAGGGCTAACCGATTTTGAGCATAACAACTTTTGTATCAAGTTATTCCAAGTTGTTGGTGGTGTTGTGTGAACCATAGGATGTTGTAGTATACTAAAACCCCTCAGTATCGCCTCATGGACAACCTCGATAACAACCGTTAATGTTAAATCATGTGTATCCATTGGTAACCTTTAGCGGCGGCCCTGGGAGTGTGCAAGAAGTGTAGTCGCACGAGGCCTCCGATTTTAGGGGGGCTCTGAATTATGGGATAAATATATAGTTATAGTGTTGTTATTGTCATAAAATGCAACTCTATATAATATATTGAGAAGGCTTTGGATTGTGTGAAAGCTATTGCTTTCGATTTGGGAATTTATCTAGAGTTTGTTGAGAAAAAATTTTTAACGTCCCGAAAATCATGACATAATTTTTTTTTGTTTTTAGATTAATAAATAATTAATACATAGCTTTCCCATAAAACCAAGGTAATTGAGTCTTAACAAAACAACATTAAATAAGAGTATTTCACAGAATGCGGAAACATGTTTTGTGTGCTCCGCAATCATCCCGAGCCCTCTCATTTGAAAACCGAAGTACCTGACACATAAGCTGAAGACCGTAAACACAAAGCTTAGTGAGTTCCCTAAAATACCATACAACATACTAATGTGTTTGAGCCAAAA
This sequence comes from Lactuca serriola, assembly GCF_051521515.1. NCBI lineage: Eukaryota > Viridiplantae > Streptophyta > Magnoliopsida > Asterales > Asteraceae > Lactuca > Lactuca serriola. The sequence continues at coordinate 262,099,666 of NC_136411.1, forward strand.
GAACATCTTATGTGCTCATGCAAACCCTAATGCTTGGATCTAGGTTTCTCTATTGTACATGCAATTCATCCAAGACTTGCAAACCCTAGATCCAGTGTATATAATTCGAAATTGACATAACAATATAGATCTTGATGATTACCTGTTCTTGAAAGGCTTGAATCTTCTTGTCCTAGGAGCTTAGAGTCACAAATGTCACTCCTCTAATGGCTTAAAAACACCACAAGCAAGAGGATGATCTTGGAGAGAGGTTGGAAGATCTTGAAGTCGGCTCTGGTACTCTTAGAAGTAGGGGTATCTAATTTCTGAAGCCTAAGGGGTCTATTTATACTTGTGCTGTTAGGGTTTCAGTCAAAACCCTAATTGGATAACTTAGGCCTTAAGAAGTCGAAAGAATCTTCCAAAATAAAGGTCGTGGACGAAATTAGATGGGCTTCCACTCTAATTTTCGTGCACCCCTTTAATCCAAAAGGATTCTCAGCCCAAACCAACTATCACACAATTGACAGTTTCAGTCCCCTTTATTTAATTAATCTCATTTAGCCACATAATTAATTCTTGTGTAATATTAATTAAACTATATGATTTATCTTTTAATATATTATTCGTATAACATATTAATAAATCATAATAACCTCTTTATTCATAAATCATCCTATCATGTTGCTTTGGTGAAGACAACCCAAAAGGACCATGCACAACTGGGTCAAGTACTTACCAAATATAGTTACGGGCTTAGACACTAATCCAACAATCTCCCACTTGGATAAGTCTAGCAACTACAAATGTAAATACAATCCGATTAGTAATCGTAGCTCTCAAAGACACTGTCGAACTCTAATCTTATCAGTAACCTGTCCTTTAGATAAGGGATCATATAGTCCTCAATTCTAGATATCGTGTGGACAATTACATGGAACATAGTCATACTTCTTGTCCAGCAGTTTGTTTCTCGATCTCAGATTCGTTTGACATAGAACTTAATTTAACACATCAATTCAGTCCTGAATGGGCTTGGTACATAATTCAAACCAAATCATCGAGGGCCCTGATATCACTTTTAACCTCTTAGGATAAAAGGAACAGATAAACTTTGACTTATATGCATTTACTATCCACTAATCAAATCATACACAACAATGCGTTTTATAACATCGTTACTGATGTGTTTACGCATTATCAATGCACAGCCAATTAGCAAACAATAAACCATATATCTAGGTTTTAAGATCATATGATATTATCGTCTTGCGATCACTCGTGATAAATTCCATGAAGTGATTCCAGCAAGCGTGGGTTTATTCCAATGCTCAAATCAAGATCATAAGCACTCATGAACGTTGTAGCAAACTTTTGCTATGTCTAATACACTTTAGACAATCTACACACCAGTTCATGACAATCTTCATTCATACCTACTTCCAACATATGAACGACAGTGGACTGTTCGAATAATCTTATTATTCAGGAAGTCAAAACATGCAAAATGAAACAATAGGTAAACAATTAACATAAGACAGTAACGTTACTCATAAATAATACCCATTTATTTAATCATCAAATGTTAATTACAATTTATTTATTACACGTTTCTAAACTATCTAATCTAAATTAATATCATCTTTCAGCCCGATGCTCCTAGCATGCTGCAAGTGCTTAACCCTACATAATCCCTTCGTAAGCGGATCTGTTGGGTTATCCTCTGACAATACCCTCTTTACTACGAGGAGTCCTTCTTCCACCCGATGTCGAATAAAGTGATATTTTATGTTGATATGTCAAGATCTGCCATGATCCCTCGGTTCCTTGGTCAAGGCAACCGCTCCTTCATTATCACAGAAAATTTCAATGGGCTCGTTTATGGCTAGCACAATTTCAAGGTCTCCAATGATGTTCTTCAACCATATCGCCTCCTTTGACGCTTCGCTTGTCGCTATAAACTATGATTTGCATGTTGAATCAGCTACGGTCTCCTGCTTGGAACTTTTCCAAGTCACTGCTCCTCCTTTAAGGGTAAAGACCCAGCCCGACTGCGAACGGTAGCTGTCCTTGTCGGTCTGAAAATTGACGTCATTGTACCCTCGCACCCTTAAGTCACCACTCCCACCGAGGACTAGACCCCATTCCTTAGTCCTTCGAAGGTACTTAAGAATATTCTTGACTGCCGTTCAATGCGCTTTGCCAGGGTTTCCCTGATATCTGCTGACCATGCTTAAAGCGAAGGCCACATCAGGGCGAGTACAAGTCATATCATACATAATCGAGCCAACTGCAGAAGCGTATGGTACTTGGCTCATTTTTGCTATCTCGACTTCGATACTCAGGCTTTTAGTCTTACTCAACTTGGCAATACTTTGAATTGGTAACTCTCCTTTCTTTGAATTCTCCATACTAAAAAGTTTTAGTACCTTGTCCAAGTAAGTATTCTGACTAAGTCCTATTAGTCTTTTCCTTCTATTTCTCACTATCCTTATTTCCAGAATCTAGGAAGCCTCTCCGAGGTCCTTCATAGCGAAGCACTTCCCGAGCCAGGACTTTACTTCCTGCAGCGTCGAGATGTTGTTTCCTATGATTAGTATGCCATCGACATACAATACGAGGAAGCTTACTATACTCCCACTGGCTTTGACATATACACATGATTAATCCTCGCATCGTAGAAAACCAAACGCTTTGACTTTCTCATCGAAACAAAGATTCCATCCGCGAGACGCTTGTTTCAGTCCACAAATGGACTTCTCAAGCTTGCACACTCTATCGGGATGCTTTGCATTGACAAAACCCTCTAGCTGAGCCATGTAAACGTCCTCAGCCAACTTTCCATTAAGGAAAGCGTTTTTGACATCCATCTGCCATATCTCATAGTCATGAAATGCAGCAATGGCCAACATCACCCTAATAGACTTTATCTTCACAACTGGTGAGAAGGTTTCATCATAGTCAACTCCAAGAGTTTGAGTGAAACCCTTCATGACCAATCGCGCCTTATAGGTGTGCACATTCCCATCCATGTCCGTCTTCTTCTTGAAGATCCATTTGCACCCGACCGTCTTATGACCTGGTACATTGTCAACCAATTTCCAAACTTGGTTGTTATACATCGACTGAATCTCGCTGTCCATCGCCTCTTTCTACTTTGTAGACTCCGGGCCTGCCATGTCTTCCTTATAGCTGTTAGGTTCGTCTAAATTCACTAGTGTACTATCACTAATGAATGTATTCCCTTCTGTAGTAATATGAAAACCATAAAACTGGGGTTGAACCCTAACTCTTTCAGAACGTCTTAGAGGTAAGGACTCGTCAATCGGTTTAACCAGAGTTCCCTCCTTAGGTTGAGTGCCAGTGTTGGAGGTTCCTTCATTACTCGAGTCTTGAATCTCTTCAAGATCGATTTGCCTCCCACTATCCCCTTGGCTTATGAGTTCTCGCTCACAGAAAACCCCTCTTCTCGCGATGAAGACAACGTTGTCACTCGGTCTATAGAAGAGATATACAAAGGACTTCTGCGGGTAGCCGATGAAAATACACCGCTCACTACGAGGTTCGAGCTTGTCGTGAGTCTCTCATCTTACGAATGTTGGGTTTTGAGCAATCTAATACTTCCTAAGTGTGCATGCAACCCTAATAAACCTTGGATCTATGTTTGTCTAAATACATGCAAAATAATAATTTTCCAAGGTTTATAACCTATCTAACATGGCATGGGGAACATTTCAACATAAAAAGTTAGAAGAGATTACATACCTTTTTGATGAGTTTGGTTCTTGAGGAGTTTGAGGGCCAAGCACCAATAGTGTGAATGCCTCAAATGGAATCACAAAACACCACAAACTCTTGGAAAACTTTGAGAGAGTATACACACTTTGTATTTTCGGCCACACACAAGCACACACACACACACTAGTTCACTAGTTGCCATTTCATGCTCCATAAGCATGCTTATATAGTGTACATGGTTAGGGTGAAACCCTAATAACCCATGACCCTTCCTTTCCAAGGATCTATGGGTTAAAAGCTCCATGGATCATCCATGGACTTCCATCAAAGCCTAGCCCATTAACAAATGAGTGTTAGCCCACACCATATAAAATCAATAGCCCATAATCTAATTAGTCTTTCTTTTAATCTCTAAATTAATTCATAATTAATTTAAGACTAATATTAATTAAATAACATAACTTCATATTAATATATTATAACTTATAATATATTAATAAACATATGTGTATAACTCTCATAAAATTATCCATAAATAGTTTGGATGAGATGCAACCCAAATGGACCATGCCGGTCGGGTCAAGTATATACCAAATAAGTTATGGACTTAGACACCTTATCCAACAGACTCCCACTTGGATAAGTCTAATAACTCTATTTGCCTATATAACTTCAGGAACCAACCAGCAATCGTAGCTCTCGAAAACTCCGTTGAACTATGAAACGCCATTTTAAGAAAAGTGATCATATAATCCTCTGTTCTCTTGATATCAGCCAGACAAACACATGGAACTATGTCTTGCTTATTGTCTGGCAGTTGTTTCCCGATTTCCGACTTGTTTGACTAAGAACTTCACTGAACACATCAGTTTAGTTCTGACCGGGCCCGGTACATGGGTCAACACAAAATCATCGAGGGGCCCAGATATCGCTTCTATTTCTAGAAGGAATAGATAAACTTCGACTCATATGCTTGTTCTACTACTTGTTGAATTGTACACAAAGGCACGTTTTACAACATCAAGTTACTGATGCGGTTTCGTGCAATCAATGCACAACCAACTCATAGGTAACAACTCATATCTCTAGGTTTGAAGACTTATATGATATTATCGTCTCACGATCACTCGAGATAAATTCCATGAAGTGATACTAGTGAGCGTGGGTTTATACCAATACTCATAACTTATGAGTACTCATGAATGTTGCAGCAACCATTGCCATGTCTAAACACCTTTAGCCATCTACAAACCCAATTCATGACAATCTTGATTCATACCTACTTCTGACGTATGACCGATTGTGGAGGTTTGAATAAATTAATTATTCTGGAAGTCAAAACATGCAAAACTGAAACAATAGTAAATAATTGACAATGATAGTAACACTTTACTCATAAATAAATCACAAATTTTATTCATCATCAAAACGTCGATTACATTTTACAAGTTTCAGGAAAACTATCTAATCTGTAAAACTAATATCGTCCCTCAGCCCAATGCGCCTCGCATGCTGAAAATGCTTATCCCTCGTCAGTCCCTTCGTAAGGGGATCTGCAGGATTCTCATCCGACGATATCCTCCTTGCCACAAGGAGTCCTTCTTCAATCTTGTGTCTTATGAAGTGATATTTTCTGTCAATGTGTCGGGATCTGCCATGATCTCTTGGTTCCTTGGCTAAGGCAACCGCACTATTGTTGTCACAGAAAATCTCCATAGGTTCTTTAATAGTTGGTACAACTCCAAGGTCTCCGATGAAGTTCTTTAGCCATATCGCCTCCTTTGCTGCTTCACTCGCTGCTATATACTCTGATTCGCAAGTCGAATCAGCCACCGTCTCCTGCTTGGAACTCTTCCAAGAAATTGCCCCTCCATTTAAGGTAAAGATCCTACCCGACTGAGAGCGGAAGTTATCCCTATCAGTCTGAAAACCAGCATCACTATACCCTAATACTCTCAATTCATCACTCCCACCAAGGGTAAGGATCCAATCCTTAGTCCTTCGCAGATACTTGAGAATGTTCTTTACCGCGGTCCAATGAGCCTTGCCAAGGTTCCCCTGATACCTGCTGACCATGCTCAAAGCAAATGCCACATCAGGGCGGGTACAAGTCATAACATACATGATCGAGCCAACAGCGGAAGCATACGGTAGTTGGCTCATCTTAGCTATCTCTGCCTCTGTACTCGGACTCTGAGTCTTACTTAGTTTGGCATTGCTTTGGATAAGTAAATCTCCTCTCTTGGAATTCTGCATGTTGAACCTATTCAACACCTTATCCAAGTAAGTACTCTGACTAAGTCCAATTAGTCTTTTACTCCTTTCTCTTAATATCCTTATCCCTAGGATATAGGCAGCCTCCCCTAGGTCCTTCATAGCAAAGCACTTCCCAAGCCAGGACTTAACCTCCTACAAGGTTGGGATGTCATTTCCTATAAGTAGTATGTCATCCACATACAGTACCAAGAAGCTAACTATACTCCCACTAGCTCTGACATACACGCAAGACTCATCTTCGCTTCTCGAGAAGCCAAACTCTTTGACCTTCTCATCAAAACAAAGATTCCAGCTATGAGATGCTTGTTTTAATCCATAAATGGATTTCTCAAGCTTGCATACTCTATTAGGGTACTCTACACTGACAAAACCCTCTGGCTGATTCATGTACACATCCTCAGCCAACTTTCCATTAAGGAAAGAGGTTTTGACATCCATTTGCCATATTTCATAATCATGAAATGCTGCAATGGCTAGCATAAACCTAATATCACTTAATCTTGGCTATCGGCGAGAAGGTTTCATCATAATCAATACCCTGAGTCTGAGTAAAACCCTTCGCAACCAGTCGAGCCTTATAAGTATGCACTTTTCCTTCCATGTCGGTCTTCTTCTTGAAGATCCATTTGCACCCGACTATTTTACGGCCTGGTACATTGTCAACCAAGTTCCAAACTTGATTTTCCTACATGGACTGTATCTCGCTGTCCATAGCCTCCTTCCATTTAGCAGACTCCAGGCCTGCCATGGCTTCCTTAACACTGCTAGGTTCATCCAAATTTACCAGTGTACTATCGCTGATAAACATATCACCTTCCGTAGTAATATGAAAGCCATAATAAAACGAAGGTGTGTTCCGAACCCGTGTGGAACGCCTCGGAGGTATAGACATGTCAGCTTGCTCAATAGGAGTTTCCTCCTCAGGTTGACTGCTAGTGTCTGAGGTACCTTCACCACTTGCTTCTTGAATTTCTTCAAGATCAATTTGCCTCCCACTGTCTCCTTGGCTCATAAATTCTCTCTCACGAAAGACCCCTCTTCTTGCTACAAAGACCACATTCTCACTGGGTCTGTAGAAGAGGTAACCGAAGGATTTCTGTGGGTAGCCGATGAAAATACACCTTTCACTTCGGGGATCGAGCTTATCATGAGTCTCACGCCTCACGAAAGCCTCGCAGCCCCAACTCTTGATGTGGTTCAAATTGGGAACCTTCCCAGTCCACATCTCATGAGGTGTTTTGGTAACCTTCTTTGTAGGGACTAGATTAAGGATATGGGCGATAGTCTCTAAGGCATACCCCCAAAAAGAGATTGGTAGCGAAACTCGACTCATCATAGAGCGAACCATGTCCAACAGGGTTCGATTACGCCTCTCAGCTACACCATTCATCTGTGGTGTCCTGGGAGGAGTCAATTGTGAGACAATCCCACGCTCCTTAAGATAGTCAAGGAACTCGGTACTAAGATACTCACCACCTCGATCGGATCGAAGCATCTTAATGTTCCTGCCCAATTGTTTTTCTACATCCTGTTTGAATTCCTTAAACATTTCAAAGGTTTCTGACTTATGTTTGATTAAGTAGACATACCCATATCTACTAAAATCATCAATAAAAGTCACATAATACCGATTAGCATCCCTTGTGGCGGTTTTGAATGGCCCACATACATCAGTATGTATTAGGTCCAACAAACCCTCACCCCTTTTACAAGTTCCAGTGAAGGGTGATTTTGTCATCTTTCCAAGTAGACAAGATTCACAACTATCATCCGATTTAAGGTCGAATGATTCCAAGACTCCACTCTTTTGGAGTTGGCCTATGCGTTTCTTGTTTACATGTCCAAGACGAAAATGCCACAATGATGCTTTATCTAGGCTAGTAGAAGAATCACTATACAACACATTATTTCCTAAGTTGTCTACAATCGACACAGTTTCATACACACCATCACAAGGTAACGCTTTAAAATAAAACACATTTTTAAAGAAAGCATTAATACCACCACATTCATTATCAAACGAAAAGGTAAAACCTTGTTTGTACAAAGCATGAAAAGAAATAATATTTCTCGCCATTTCAGACGAGTACACACATTTATTCAAATCTAATTTTAACCCATTATTAAGCAACAAAGTATAAAGTCCAATCTTGGAAACAGGTGAAGCCTTCCTATTCCACATGATCAAGTTTATCTTCCCGTGCTCCACATCCTCACTTCTTCTTAGGCCATGCATATCAGAACATATGTGAATACCACATCCTATATCAAGCACCCAAGAGTTAGAATATGATGAGTGATTAGACAATATTGTGTAAATACCTGCATGGGTGGGTTTCACTTTCCCATCCTTTAGATCCTGCAAGTACTTAGGGCAGTTTCGCTTCCAGTGTGCCTTTTCATGGCAATAGAAACATTCAGCATCCTTGGGAATGGCAGAAGGAGTGACAAAACCGCTCTTGGGCTTCGATGAGGAGCCTTCAAGAGACTTTCCCTTGGTACCCTTCGAAGGGTGCTTCCTCTTTTTCCCTTTGCCTTGCCCGATAGCCAAAACAGGGGTAGATGTTGGAGTAGGAGTAGTAGAGGTAACAACCGCCTTGCCCTTAAGACCGGTTTCCGCGGTCTTCAAGAGTCCTTGAAGCTTGCTGAGGGTAACTTTCTCCTTGTTCATATGATATGTCATACGAAAATGGTCATAACAAGAAGGTAAGGAGTGCAAAATGATGTCAATTGCCAACTCCTTAGGGATGTTCACATTCAGCTAACGGTCCACATACCTTTGCATCTTTTGCATGTGAGCCGTGACGGAATCACCGTCCTTCATGCGGGTAGTTATTATGGAGGAGATTATTTCATACCGCTCCTGACGAGCACTCTGATGGTACCTTTCCATTAGGTCTTGGTGCATCTCAAAAGGGTAGAAATCTTCATATGACTTTTGGAGCTCGACTGTCATCGTGGCCATCATGATACATGCCACCTTAGTAGCATCTCTCTCATGTGTCCTAAACTCAGCGATCTCCTCAGGAGTAGCAGTAGACTCATCAAGCTCTTTTAACTCCTTATCGAGGACATATTCCTTGTCCTTATAACGAGTAACCATCCTGATGTTCCTAATCCAATCCATGAAGTTGGAACCATCAAAGATGACCCTCCCACAAAGATTCATGAGAGAGAAAGAGCCAGTTGGGTTAGAGCCTGAAGCATTAGTGTTGGAAGACATCTGAAGGAAGAAAGCAAGTTTAGATTAGATATATAGAATCCTTAATAAGACACCCAAATGTAATATTAAGGCTAGGACCCAATCACAATATATTATACTTAGAAGAGGGATGCCGTAATCTAAGTAATAATATATTTGAAAGGTAGGTGAATGATGATTCACCAATTTCCACCATGAAAAACAAAATGCATTATTAGGTTTTAATTGGATTTGAAATTCCTAGATTCTTTTGAGATTCATTGAACTTTTCAATGACATGTTTCAATCTCGATTGTGCCCTTCAAGTTTTGTGACTGGGATGCCGAGGATCACAAAACAAGGTGTGAATAACCATGCTAATTCACTTGGTACCCTTAATATTATCACCTAATCAATGTGCCGGTAAACCACACACACTCCATTGATCCATGACAAACATTAAGTCACCCTCCGTGATCCTTACTAGCCCAAGTTAGTGTGCCGGTTAACCACACACGCTCCACCAACGACTTGGTAAGGTACAAAGTGTGAATTCCATGGACTAGCACCATGTTCACATTTTTCCTAAAATAACTAAGATTGGGGATTAAAAAGTTTAGTTACTTTATAATAATCATTATACTTTTAATGAGGATTTAAAGTCATTGTCCTACCCGTTCGGCTAACGACCCTCCACCAGTCAAGCGAGCGGTGGGTGAGAGTGGACACCCATTAAGTCACCATTTTATAGGCAACAACCTTATACCCACCTTATAGACCGGCTTCGTGAATGAGGCCTACTAACGGTAGAACGACTTATTCTTATACATATATATATAATAATTAACCATTAATGTTATAAATAATATAAGGGTTGAATTTTAACTATTAAAACTCTAAGGGTTGGAATTAAAGTTTATTAAAGTGTGTGAAACTTTACAAATTCCAAAACTTGAGGACAGGTTTTGTAACTATCCAAAACTTTTCATTTCATAACTTATGAATTAAAGGTTCATAAAAATGAAGACTCTTCACTTTCATGTAACTTATGTGTTTAAATGTGTGTGTTAAAGAAAGTGACCTTTTGATATCCATAACTTGAGGACAAATTATGGACTCCATTAAAACACATAAATGATCAAGAATTAATTCTAAACAATTCAGCAAATAATTCCTATCATCTTCTAAATTCATAAGAACATGAACATGATCATCAAAATTTCAAGAATTATATGAACACATAAAATCATGGAATTTTGATATATGCTATTGTAAATGGATTAGAACAACCATTACACCAACTCAAACAAGTTTTAAAACACCAAAACAGTTTAGGGTAATGTTTCTAGTCCATATCCAGCAGCAAAAGTCGAAAATCTGCACTCTGTCGCTCCTACTCATCGAGTGCATCAACCTACTCGGTGAGTAGGTTGAAGACACACATGGACTCGGCGAGTTCATCAGGCAGACAGCAAGTTTTTCGACTTTTTCAACTATTTTGCATCAAGTATCAAACAAGCAAGCCTAGGCTCTGATACCACTGTTGGGTTTTGAGCAATCTAACACTTCCTAAGTGTGCATGCAACCCTAATAAACCTTGGATCTATGTTTGTCTAAATACATGCAAAATAATAATTTTCCAAGGTTTATAACCTATCTAACATGGCATGGGGAACATTTCAACATAAAAAGTTAGAAGAGATTACATACCTTTTTGATGAGTTTGGTTCTTGAGGAGTTTGAGGGCCAAGCACCAATAGTGTGAATACCTCAAATGGAATCACAAAACACCACAAACTCTTGGAAAAATTTGAGAGAGTATACACACTTTGTATTTTCGGCCACACACAAGCACACACACACTAGTTCACTAGTTGCCATTTCATGCTCCATAAGCATGCTTATATAGTGTACATGGTTAGGGTGAAACCCTAATAACCCATGACCCTTCCTTTCCAAGGATCCATGGGTTAAAAGCTCCATGGATCATCCATGGACTTCCATCAAAGCCTAGCCCATTAACAAATGAGTGTTAGCCCACACCATATAAAATCAATAGCCCATAATCTAATTAGTCTTTCTTTTAATCTCTAAATTAATTCATAATTAATTTAAGACTAATACTAATTAAATAACATAACTTCATATTAATATATTATAACTTATAATATATTAATAAACATATGTGTATAACTCTCATAAAATTATCCATAAATAGTTTGGATGAGATGCAACCCAAATGGACCATGCCGGTCGAGTCAAGTATATACCAAATAAGTTATGGACTTAGACACCTTATCCAACAACGAAAGCCTCACAACCCCAAACCTTGATATGTGCTAATGAGGGAGCCTTCCCTGTCCACATCTCATGATGTGTTTTGGCAACCTTCTTCGTAGGGACTAAGGTTAAGGATATGGGTGGCAGTCTCTAAGGCATACCCCCAGAATGAGATAGGTAGCGAAGCATGACTCATCATGGAACGAAACATGTCTAGCAAGGTTTGATTATGCCTCTCAGCCACACTGTTCAACTGTGGTGTCCTAGGTGGCGTAAATTATGAAACGATTCTGCATTCGTTGAGGTAGTCATGGAATTCAAGACTTAGGTACTCTCTACCTCGATCGGATCGAAGCATCTTGATTTTCCTGCCCAATTGATTCTCCGCTTCTTGTTTAAACTCTTTGAACTTTTCAAAGGTTTCTAACTTGTGCCTAATTAAGTAGATATACCCATATCTGCTATAATCATCGGTAAAAGTCACATAGAAGTGGCTCGCATCCCTTGTGGTGGATCTAAAGGGCCCACACACATCGGTGTGTATGAGATCCAATAAACCCTCACCCCTTTCACAAGTGCCAGTAAAGGGTGACTTGGGCATCTTTCCAAGTAAACAAGACTCGCACACGTCATCGTCCCTAAGGTCGAATGACTCCAACACTCCATCCTTTTGGAGTTGGTCTATGCGTTTCTTGTTGACATGTCCAAGACGACAATGCCACAAGCATGCTTTATCCAAACCATTGGATGAATCAATACATAACACATCATTTCCTAAGTTATCTACAACCATCACAGTTTCATATATTCCATTACAAGGAAATGCTTCAAAATAAAAGACACCATTAAGATAAGCATTAATAGAACCCTTTTCATTATCAAATTAATATCTAAAACCTTTTCTATTTAAACCATGAAATGAAATGATGTTTCTTGCCATATCTGGCGAATAGCAACAATTATTTAAATCTAATCCTAATCCACTATTGAGCATTAAAGGGTAAACTACGATCTTGGTGACAGGCGACGATCTTCTATTCCCCATGATCAAATTCATCTTACCATGCTCCACATCCCTATTTCTTCTTAAGCCCTACAAATCAGAACAAATGTGAAAACCACATCCTGTATCAAGTACCCAAGAAATAGCATGTGATGAATCATTAGATTTAATATTGTAAATACCTGCGTAGGATGTCTTGATCTTCCCATCCTTGATTGCTTGCAGATACCTTGGGCAGCTTCGTTTCCAATGCCCTATCTTGTGGCAATGGTGGCACTCTGCCTCCTTTGGGTTGGATTTGGGTTTAGCAGAACCAACTTTGGTTCCACTAGAAGAGGTCCATATTGGGATTTTCCCTTGTGGTGGCTATTTGAGGGAGCCTTCCTCCTCTTACCCTTCCCTTGACCTATTGCCAAGACAGGGGCAGCAACGGGAGTAGGAGTTGATGCAACAGACTTATCTTGGAGATTGCTCTCAATAGTCCTTAACAAGCCTTGAAGCTTGCTCAAAGTGACCTCTTCCTTATTCTTGTGGTAGGTCATGTGGAACTGGTTGTAGCAGGGAGGCAAGGAGTGAAGGATGATGTCAATTGCCAGCTCTTCATCAAAGTTCACATTCAACTGTCGCAGGTGATCAACATATTTCTGCATCTTTTGCAGATGAGTGGTAAGGGACTCTCCATTACACATTCTGGTAGGGATCATCGAAGTGATGATCTCATACCTTTTTTGCCTAGCGCTCTGGTGGTACTGCTCCAACAAGTCTTGATGCATTTCATAGGGATACATGTCCTCATAGGAATTCTGGAGTTCGACAGTCATAGTCACCAGCATGATGCAATGGACCTTCGTAGCATCACGCTCATGGGCCTCAAGGACCCGTCAAAGAGCCAACACCGGGGCTTCGCACAATCTCTGGCGAAGAGTCTCAAATGAGTCATGCTGCTCTGGGCCCCAGCTAAACACCACACCCTTCCGGGTCAACCTGGTGGGAGGAATGGCAATCTTGGAGAAATCCCTGATGAACCTCCGATAATAGCCGGCCAACCCTAGAAAACTCCTGATCTCAGAAGGAGATTTCGGCACCTCCCAACTCATCACCGCCTCGATCTTGGCCGGATCGACCAAAATCCCCTTTTGGTTAACGAGGTGACCAACTGACCAAGGAACTGCACCTCCCGTAACCAAAAATCGCATTTAGAGAATTTGGCGTAAAGCCTCTCTGATCTCAGCATACTGAGGATTTCTCACAAATGCTCCTCATGCTGCTCCCTGGATCTCGAATACACCAAAATGTCGTCAATGAACACAATCACTGATCGATCCAGCATCGGTCTGCATACCCTGTTCATGAGATCCATGAACGCTGTAGGCGCATTGGTGAGCCCGAATGGCATCACCACGAACTCATAATGCCCATAACGAGTCCTGAATGCGGTGTTCTGGATATCCTCCTCGCGCACCCTCATCTGATGATATCCATATCTCATATCAATCTTGGAAAACCAAGACGCTCCCTACAGCTGATCGAACAAATCAGCGATCCTCGGCAAAGGATAACGGTTCTTGACCGTTAACTTGTTCAACTCTCGATAATCTATGCACATTTGGTGAGAACCATCCATTTTCTTCACAAAAAGGATTGGTGCTCCCCACGGCGAGCTGCTCGGCCGTATAAACCCTTTCCCTAGCAGCTCCAGAAGCTATGAGGATAACTCCTGCATCTCTGGAGGTGCAAGGCGATAGGGCACCTTGGCAATAGGTGCTGCCCCTGGAATCAAATCAATGCGAAACTCAACCTACCTCTCGGGAGGCACACCCGGTAACTCCTCGGGAAAGACATCCGGGAATTCACGCACTATCGGAACCTCCTCAACCATACACAATCTCTCTGCACCAACTCTCATATCCATTACATACGCTACAAAACCACTACAACCCTGTTGTAGACTCTGCCTCGCTCTAGCAGCCGAACAAAATGCTGAATCGGGACGGGTACCCTCGCCGTACACTGTAAGAACTCCCCCACTTGGGTCTCGTATAGTCACCAGCTGCTGTTCGCATTCGATAACTGCTCCAAATCTGCTCAACCAATCCATGCCTACGGTGACACAGACATCCCCGATCGCAATGGGGACCAAATCAATAGGAAACTCTACACCGAAAATCTCGAGTACACATCCTCGAATCACCTCCGTGGCATACACTGCTCTCTCATCGGTGATGGAGACTCTCAGAGGTCGACTCAACGCCTCTCGACTAATACAGATGTGCTGACTAAAAGCCAACGATATAAAAGATCGACTCGCACCCGAGTCAAATAACACCAAAGCAGGTACATAACTCACAAGAAAAGTACCTACGCATATCATAATATAAGAACAAAATCTTAGACATTAAAATAAATACATGAAAGAATACATACCAGCCACGACATCGGGCGTTGCGCGGACCTCTTCCGCAGTCAACTGGAAGGCTCTCCCCCGAGCCTTCGGTGTCTCGGTCTTCACCGGCCAACTATCCGAAGCTCTAATAGCAGCAGGTGCAGACCCCTGAGAAGCTTCCTGTGCTGACCCTTGCAGCGGTGGACACTCGGCCTTCCGGTGTCCGGTCTGGTTGCAGTGGAAACACACTGCAAACCCCTTGGGGCAGTCCTTGGCCATATGCCCCTCTTTGCCACACTTGTAGCAAGATCCAGCACAACAAACTCCATCATGACTCTTGCCGCACTTTCCACAAGTGCGGCCCTTCTGGCTCCCTGCTCTGGGATCAGCGGGCTTGGCCCGCTTGGCTGCCGGCTGGGACTGTGCCGGTCGCTGATCCCTCCCCTGAGACTCCGCCTCCTCCCTAGCCTGAGTCTCTAGCTCGATCTCCCTCTTCCGAGCATTTGCCTGAAGCTCGGTAAATGTCCAGTACGAGGAGTTCACCACGAACTCCCGAATATCTCTCCTCAAAATACTCAGATAACGGCTCATACGTGCCTACTCAGAAGGCAGGTGTTCAGGGCAGAACATCGCCCTCTCATGAAACATCTTGGTAATAACCGTAACAGACTCCGTTCCCTGCTTGAGGGTCAAAAGCTCAAGTGCCAACCGATCCCGTTCCACCGGGGGAACGTACTCATCACGAAACATGGCGGTGAACCTCTCCCAGGTAACCGCAGCAAGCTCTGCTGGAGAATAGTGTGCTATCGTGAACTTCCACCAGTCCTTCGCCCCCAGGTGAAGCTGGTTCAGCGCAAACAGAACCCTCAAGTGCTTCGGGCACGAGCAGGTATAAAAACACCCCTTAATGTCAGATACCCATCTCATCGCTACAATCGGATCATGCGTCCCATCAAACTCTGGTGGCTTCGTGTTGCTGAACTCCCTAAACAACAACGAATCACCCCCTTGCGGCCTAACAGCAGCGACGGCTGCGGTGGCCGTTGCAACAGCAACATCAGAAAGAGCGGCATAACACTCGTCAAAAGTCTCAATCAGCGTGGTCTTGATAGACCCGAACATCTCTGGAATCTCTGCCCTGATGGCCGCAGCCACCTCCTCATGGATGATTCGGCGGATCTCCTCAGCACTAGTCTCACTGCTCTCTGGCGCATGATGTGTCCTCACCATGATCTACCTCTGAAATACAACATACGATATATTAGAAAGTCACTCGAGCATACTCGCACTCAATAACTCAAATCTCCTTGATCCCTGACATCCCGAAGATTCTTACTTGAACTGTACACCGTCCCGGGTTTTCAGTAGTACAGGCCCAATACTACCGTCCACACCGCATTAGTATACACCCCAAGTCCTCCTCCTAGGATCCCAAGTCCCTAGTACTCTATTATGCATAATCCACTTTCTAACAGATCTCACATAAGCTCCTCACTGCTACATACTCACTCTCAAGCATCTCATAGCAACTCACCTCCCCTAGGCTAAGGCATCACAAATTAGGCCACTCTAGTCCTAATAGGAATACCTAGCCCACTATAGCACGAGAATACATCATCTCAATCTCATAAGCATATAACATAAGGGTATTTTGGGAAATCACCGTTCGGGTGCTGACTGATCGTACACACGACTCTGCTCTGCATTTTCCAAAAATCTTTTACTCTTTTTAGAAAACTTGGTTCTCTTTTGAAAATATTTCTCAAATCCTCAGTTTGAGTTCAAATACGCCCGAAGGTGTACTCGAATCCCTCAAACCAAGGCTCTAATACCAACTTGTAACACCGTAAATTTCAAAACAATTTTTTTGCATTTTATAAAAAAACATAATTCATTCATTACTCATAAAAACATCATTGTTTAAAACTCAATTCATAACATATATCAATCCCAAGATCTCATAACATAAAAATCCCGTGTGTGTACTGATCAGGTCGGCGTCTTCCCGCGATCCTCACTAGTACCTGAAACACATAACACTGTAAGCACGAACCTTAGTGAGTTCCCCAAAATACCATATATAACACGTATTAGCCACTCGAGGCTATAACTCTGTGGGTCCGTGCACCCAAACTCTGTGAACCCTCAGGTTCTATCTCAGTGAACCTTCAGGTTCTAACTCTGTAAACATGCACAACATAAATCACATAGAATAATGCAGTGCAACACATAACACATATATAGCATACAAACACTGTATAACATAACTCTGATTACCTACTCAAGGTAAGGTATAGTGAGAAGACTCACCTCAGACTCTCGTAAATCCTAGACTCGACCCTCTATTGTCACCCTCAGAAGGGTAAAAGACTATTTTACCCCCTCTTAACTCAAGGACTCCATTGTTGACCAAACCCTAAAAGTCAACAAAAGTCAACGGTCAAACTTTGACCCAACTCGCCGAGTGCACTCCAGAGACTCGGCGAGTACACACATGACTCCTAACTCTTTGTCCTGCTTGGCACGTCGATTCCCTCCCTAAACTCGACGAGTCACATCAGGCATGAATCGCGGGGCCACCTTGACTCAACTCGCCGAGTTTCAAGAACAACTCGGCGAGTACAACCTTGAACTGCAGTCCTCTAATCCCCTTCTGAGTCACTGAGTCGTCCCCTAACTCGGCAGTCCACTCACTGAATGATTAATGGGAAACCTTCATACTATTCGCCGAGTCTGTTCTTGGGACTCAGCGAGTTCATGCCATGCACACTCTCAAAACAACTTCTGAGGTCAGATCCGTCCCATACAAACATAGATCTGGCCTCCCCAAGCATGATAATCACGTAAAGCTAACATCTTGGTGGTCATGCAAAGGCTTAAAGGCCTTATTTGAAGATATGACCACTAAAATGACATCCAAAGCTCATAACCCCCCTTAACACTCATAAAGCTCAAGGGAAAAGGGTCTCTGGACCTCTTTGGGTCCAGATCTACAGCACCAACACGAGAAGGGACCAATTACTCAATAACCTTCCTCTAAAAGGGGCTAAAAAGCCCTAACTCTAGGAATTACACCATAAAATGAATAAGGGTCGAATGAATACCTCAAAATGAAGTCTCTGAGCCCTGGAATCACTGGATTAGCACCCTCTTCAGCCTCCTCTTTCCTTGGTCCTCTTCTATTTGCAAAAACACCAACAAGTGATCAAGAAATGGCTCCTTTCCCCTCACAATCGCTCTAACTCATTTAGGGTTTCTCTCTAGGGTCTGGTAGCCGCAAATGATGGCCATAAGGCCCCTTAAATAGGCCCCAAACCCGAGGAATTAGGTTTTCATTAAACAGCGTGGACTCGCCGAGTCCTCGGGGCGACTCGCCGAGTCCAGCCATCCATCCGGATAATGATTCGCGTCTCTACTCGGCGAGTCTACGCGCAAACTCGCCAAGTTCTTCCACAAAACTTGAAATACAACGAATAAATATAATACCTGAAATTCCGGATGCTACAAAAGATCACTCTCCCATATAAGTTCATGAGTGAGAATGAGCCGGAGGAATTTGAGCTGGAAGCGTTGTTGTTGACGTTCGACATCTGAAAAGGAAAAAGAACAAAGTTTGATTAGAAATGAATCCCCAATTAAACACCCTATGAGAAATTAGGGCTAGGATCCAACAACATTATTTACAAATTAGAAGAGGGATGTCGTAATCTAACAAGTAAATAATTTGAAGCTAAGTGAATGACGATTCACTAATTCTCCACCATTAAAAACGAAAAAGAGATTAAGTTTTAAATGTATTGAAAACTCCTAGATCCTTTAAGATTCATTGAATTTTTCAATGGCATGTTTAAATCTCGATATGCCCCTCAACTTTGTGACTGGGATGCCGAGGATCACAAAGTGGGCGTGAATAACCATGCAAATGTATATGGTGCCCTCATTGTTACAGTCACCTATTCGATGTGTCGGTTAACCACACACGTTCCATCGAACTATGACAAACAATGAGTCACCATTTGCCACCTTTTCTTAGAACCCAATTAGTGTGTCGGTTAACCACACACGCTCCACTAACGTCTTAGCAAGGGTACAAAGTGTAATTTCATGGAATTGCATCAATTCACTTTTGCCTAAAGTAACTAAGATTGAGAATTTTGTATAAACATTTAGTTACTTTTATGAATTCATTATACATTTAATGAGGAAAGGGTTGTCCTATCCTACCCGTTTGACTAACGACCCTCCACCAATCAAGGAAGCGGTAGGTGAGAGTGGCCACCCATTAAACGACCATTTTATAGGCTATAACCTTATATCACATTTATAGATCGGCTCTAGTACTCTTACAAACACCACAAGCAAGAGGATGATCTTGGAGAGAGGTTGGAAGCTCTTGAAGTCGGCTCTAGTACTCTTAGAAGTAGGGGTAGCCGATTTCTAAAGCCTAAAGGGTCTATTTATACTTGTGCTGCTAGGGTTTCAGTCAAAACCCTAATTGGATAGCTTAGGCCTTAAGCAGTTTGGCTAACGACCCGTTTGGCTAACGACCCTCCACCAATCAAGGAAGCGGTAGGTGAGAGTGGCCACCCATTAAACGACCATTTTATAGGCTATAACCTTATATCACATTTATAGATCGGCTCTAGTACTCTTACAAACACCACAAGCAAGAGGATGATCTTGGAGAGAGGTTGGAAGCTCTTGAAGTCGGCTCTAGTACTCTTAGAAGTAGGGGTAGCCGATTTCTAAAGCCTAAAGGGTCTATTTATACTTGTGCTGCTAGGGTTTCAGTCAAAACCCTAATTGGATAGCTTAGGCCTTAAGCAGTCCAAAGAATCTTCTAGAACAAAGGCCTTGGACGAAATTAGATGGGCTTCCACTCTAATTTTCGTCCACCTCTTTAATCCAAAAGGATTCTCAGCCCAAATCAACTATCACACAATTGAAAATTCCAGTCCCCTTTATTTAATTAATCTCTTTTAGCCACATAATTAATTCTTATCTAATATTAATTAAACTATATGGTTTCTATTTTAATATATTATTCATATAACATATTAATAAATCATAATAACCTCTTTATTCATAAATCATCCTATCATGTTCCTTTGGTGAAGGCAACCCAAAAGGACCATCCACAACCGGGTCAAGTACTTACCAAATATAGTTACGGGCTTAGACACTAATCCAACACATACAACCACAAATTATCATATAACATACATATAGTTTCCATGGGCTCCCTCCATGGCCTTTACGTGGAATGCCATGGGCTCCCCCATGGTCTTTACTTGGAATGCCATGGGCTTCCCCATGGCCTAATATTCGAGTGCCACGGGCTACCCCCGGGGTCTTCCATGCAAGTATCACAAAGACAATTAGCATACCACATAACACGTAATAGTCTGACATTTATGCATTCGACCCATGGATATAGTGAGTAGACTCACCTCGCACTACCGTATCAAACAGAAAATCCATGGCTTCTGGTTGACAAATCCCCGAACTACCGAAGTCAAAACAACACCCAATCAACAATTGGGTTCCAATCCATAACCATAAATCCATTACTATGGTAAATGACCAATTTACCCCTCACCTACTTTTGGACCAAGACTTAGGCCCAAACCTAATAGTCCACAAGGCCTAAATACTAAAAACTACCCAAGGCCCAATCCATGGCCTAGTTTAACAAATTGGGCCCAAATCCATAGTGGGCCTCCACAAATAAATATCAACCCAAAACTTGATGGCCCAACATGACCCAAAACAACAAAGCCCAAAAGATGGACCAAACTGAAGCCCAAAAACCGAAATCCCACTTTGATGAGTATGCGGGGAGTACTCAGCTTGTACACCAAACGTACTGGCTTAAGAACTTGTACATTATGCGTACAGGCTTATACGCCCACCGTACTCCTCCTGTTTGACAAACTCTCAATTCTAGCTCTTAATCCATTAAGCCAAGACGTGCAAAACCTCAGAATAGCTAAATTTAAGTGACTTGATCCTAAAAGTCAAATGCTTTAATCCTTTGCAAGGCTTAATGAAGCCCAAACACTAAAGATGAATTCCAATGGTCAAAATCATTCCAAAATGTCTTAAAAACCTCTTAATACCTTAATACCTTAGTCCAGACTTCCAGATCTGATTCAAAGGGACTTCTTAAGTCATAAAGTTCCTGACTTTATGACTTAGCATGACTTAATGGGACCCAAATCAAAACCCTTAGTCCTAATCTTCACCAAAACACTACCAAATCTTTCATGGAAGGTTTATACTCATGACTTTATGAGTTTGATGTGCCTAAGTCCCAAGCATGACTTTATGGCTGAACTCAACCTACCTTTCAAGAGGCACACCGGGTAACTCCTCTGAGAACACATCCGCAAACTCCTTGACAACTGGAACCTCTGAAACTGCAATCTGATCCCCAACCTGAATATCAACCACATAAGCCAAGTAACATACACACCTGTGCTAAATATACTGACGATCCCTGGCTGCTGAATAAAACTCAGAACCAACCCTGGTGCCCTCTTCATAGAAAACCAGTTCTCCCCCACTTGGGGTTCGAACTATCACTCACTGAACCTAACAATCAATCATGGAACCAATCATGCTTAGTCAGTCCATACCCACTATCACGCAAACATCCCCCATGGGGATAGGTATCAAATCAATCGTATAAGGCACCCCGAAGATCTCCAATACACAACCCTGATACAATGCAGATGCAGAAACCCCGTGTTCGATGGAAATGGACATTCGCAACAGACACTCTAACTCCCCAATAGGCACATCAAACTCCCTACTGAATTATCAAGATACAAAGGACCGACTCACACCTGAGTCAAATAAAACAAGCGCAGGCAAAGAGTTCACTAAGAATATACCTATTATGATCAAATACATGAGCATAACATAAAACATAATCAACAGAATAATAAATAGAAACATACCGGTTACGGCGTCTGGTGCCGACTTGGCCTCCTCTGCTGTGAGCTGCAAAGCACGACCTTGAGCCCTTGGGGGCTCCGCCATGCCCTGACTTTCATCTCTGATCCTTAGAGTAACCGGTGCTGGAGCATGTGCCGGCCTAGCAACAAGAGAGGGATAATTGGTCTACACATGGCCAACGTGGTCGCAGTAGTAACAAATCCTGGAGCTGAGTGTTGGGGCCTGCTTGCGGCAATCCCTCTCCATATGGCCTTGTTGGCCACAGTTGTGGAACACAGAAGAAGATCGGAAAGCACCATCATGAACCTTATCGCACTTCCTACAAGTGCAACCTTTCCGACCCCCAGATCTTACATCAACGGCCTTAAACAACTTTAGCGCAGGCTGGGACTGCATCGGGGCCAGTATCTGCTCCCACTTCTAGAGCTCCATCTCAATCTCACGCTGCTTGGTGGCTTCCTGCAACTCCAACAATGAACCATAAAGGTGAGTGGATACAAATTGCTTGATGTCCGTCTTGAGCATGTTCAAGTAACAGGTCATGTGAGCTTGCTCAGAAGCAGCAAACCTAGGACAAAACATGGCCATCTCCGTGAACATCTTGGTTATCTCTGTCACCGACTCCGTCCCCTGTCTCAAATCCAAGTACTCCTAAGCCAAACTCTTACGTTCCACCAGTGTAACATATTTAGAATGAAATATCTCCGAGAACTGCTACCAAGTCATTGCAATCCTCTTCTCAGGAGAATACAAGCTAGTAAGAAGTCTCCACCAATCCTTTGCTCCAGACTTTAGAAGGTTCAGAGCGTACCTGACCTTTTGGTCAGCTAGGCAAGAGCAAGTGAAGAAGCGCCCCTCAATGTCTGATAGCCACCTCATGGACATGATCAGATCCTAAACTCCGTCGAAAGTCGGGGAGCTTGGTTTTGTCAAAGTCCCGATACTGGAAAACCCTCCCAGTACTAACCTCAGCAACAACAACGGTTGCAGTTGCTGCAACAGTAGTAGCCTCAAAGAGGGAAGCGTATTACTCATTAAAGTACTCCACTATGGCAGTATTAATAGAACCATAAATCTCTAGCAACTATGCCCAAAAGTGAGCAACAACCTCCTCCTAAAGGATCGCCCTAATCTTGTCCTCATACACAGCTGGCCCATTCTGGCCACCTGTCCCTGATCCTGATTCGGATCCTGCCTCGAAACGTCGTGTCATCACCATACTAAAAATAAACCAGGGATATATCAGATAACACACAAGTCATACCTAGGGAACCAACTCCTAACAAATACCTAGGGGTTGTGCCTTCCCTGCTATGTGTACAGGTCCTATGCTTCCAGTAGTACGGGCCCATACTACCTTCCACACCTACCCGTATTTATCCCAGAGGATCATCACAAAACCGTAACAATACAAGCTAACATACGTATATACTCAATCCTCATTTCCTAGAGGAAGGCTAAACATTACAAAATTGGCCGACTAACCCCCACACAACACATCCGTGAAACTTCCATAAACTTTCAACACTCGTGTATGCTAATCAGACATAACACTGGATCCTATAGACAGTCGAATACCTGATTCTACCCTAAGCCCTTCATTAAACAAAAATAGGAAATAAGGCTAAACCAAACATTCTCAGGTTATAAAATCTTCGTTATGTACAACTATGATGCACACACTAAGCAACTACAGTAATGATTTCAATTTCATATAAGGAAAACCTTAGGCTACCAGGCATCATATAATCAGGCAAATCTATCTTGCAATTCCTGAGATCCCTAGCCTATCACTAGCATGTTGTTCTAACATATCACAAGATCAAATAACAGTTTGGTAATTTGGGGTCTACTTACTGGCTCTAGCTGATTGTACACATCGCATCCTCTTATATACATATACATATATATATATATACATATATATATATATATATATATATATATATGTATATATATATATATATATATATATATAACAATTTGGAAATTATTTTTTAAAAAATCTTTTTCCCTAGTTTGAGACTGGATTCACACGAGTGTTCCTCTCATTCACTCAAACCAAGGCTCTTATACCAACTTGTAACATCCAAAAAATCATGATAAATATAAACCTTTTAAATGCAACCCCAAAATATAAAGTGTTTCCAAAATAGTTTTCAAAACATTTTCATCATCAGAGTTTCCCAAAATCATAGATCATAACATAGGATCGTATGGTCATGCCTTCGCCTTCCTGCGGTAATCTGAAGTACATGAAACATAACCCAAAACTGTAAGCCAACGCTTAGTAAGTTCCCCCGAAGTACCAACACATCAACAATAACATATTCAATAACAACATGCAATGAGTCCACATCTAAAAGACTAGATTATCTTTGAGCCCTCAACATAAGTCTGGCTTGCCCTCGGGGACCACAACTTATGGTGGCTTGCTCACTGACCAGATCAATCATCGGACTGAAACACCATCAAGCCCTCAGTACGAGTCTCGCATACCGCCCGGTCCTCAGCTCATATCTGGAATGCTCATGAGCCTCGGTATGAGTCTGGCATGCCCTACCTGACCCTCAGCTCATATCTGGAATGCTCAAGGGTTTGTTGGCTACCACACGGAGCAATACAACCTCAACCCAACACAATATGTTGACATATACAGATAATCATGCAACAGAATCATAGGTAGTCCTACAAATCTACCAGACTAGCATATCAGTAACTAGCATAATCATGCATATCTATTCCATACTCAACATATCATTAAATATCAACTAATGGTCCGGCCTTGGTGCCTTCTGATCGACGTCGTTTTCCGAATCAAAAAATAACCTAAAAAACCACTAGATAGCTAGGGTAAGTAAGGGTTGAATCCACAAGGAGTTCGTTGTTAATCCTTGTGTTAAAATAGTCAAATGGAAAAACTAATGCTTGCAATTATACGAATTCAAATTAAACTAAAAGAAACTAAACAACTAGAAAATTTATGTTGCAAAAGGTTGTTAAAACAAATATTATGAATGAGAAAACAAGGTACATCCGGGTCAGTTGTGGACAGTTTAAATTCACACACATTCTTCCCTAGAACCCTAATTCAATTACTTAGATGCAATTGGGGTTTTTAACTTGTAACACATAGTTTTAGGCACACAATATGTTCATTCAACTAGTTGTCTTACTCATTATGTCTAAATGGATTAGGAATAATTAGTGAACTAGCAATAAAATGTCTTACAACTACCTATTACCGCATTAAGATTCAATATCATCAGTTGGATTAATATATGTTGATTCATTCACTTGTCTTTGTTCCTAAACTTTCCGAAACACGCCGTTCGAACACGGGATGCCCCTAAAATGCCAAGACGTCCTAGGGGACATCTTTAACACCATGTAAGATGCCGACGAGGTCCTCCTTTTTTTTCCTGCTCTAAAATTTTTCCCAGATGCTGACCGTTTGACTTGGATGTCCTAGGGGGAGTCTTAGACGCTTGGAGGCTTCCTTCAACTTCCAAGCAAGTTTTGGTGATCAAAATGACATAACTAGCAGAAACGCAAAACATGAAAGTGGTAGAAAATATTGTCTAGTTTCGATAACTTCTTTACTCATGTCAACCGAAGCTCTAGAACTTGAGATATGATTAAAACATTAAAGCATGGTCAATTTCCCCAGCAACATTTCTTCATTCTTTTAACAATTCGTTTTACTTGCAGGTTCCGCCCACTTTTAGTACAATATATTGACCTGCATATGAAGTTCAACAACTCATCAAAGTAGTGCCATTATTTGACAATTATGCATCAATTCAACAGATTTATGACAATTTAGTACATCATAAAATAGACGTATCAAACCTCCCCAACTTTATTCCAAACTCGTCCTGAGATTGGCCTGAAATAATCACCTTAGGCTTAATATCTCTTCCTAAGAAAAAGTCAATGGAATCACAAATTCCGTACATTTTATCACAATATTTTCGATAACACAATATATTGATTTTGAGGATTATTATTTTCTTATCCGAACTTTTAAACTTAAAAGACATGTTATGCTAATTTTACTTTGTTGTTTGAAACCCTCTACTTTTTGAACCCTTTCCAATAATCAACCTCATGAGTAATCAGTTGAAATCTTTGCGAAAGTCCTATTTTCAAGGTTTACTAACATAGTTAGCACTGTCGGTAACACTTAATGGACCAACCCATACACTCTGGCGATCAAGGGGTCACATATTGTTTCACACAATGTCTTCCACCTAAACTTTTCTTCATTTTTATCTTGATTGTGCGTTCTTCAAGTTCTTTGATGGCTTCATCGGATTTGATCATCTTTGTATTTGACTTGAATGTCTTCTAATGCTTTTGGTTGTGTGAAAACAATAATAGCCCCTCCTAACCCCAAAGGCGCTGGAGTAAGTAAGACCAAGTACTCAGAGCATGATGGCACATATTGTTCGGTTGGGTCCTCAATTGAAAGATCGTAGGATCGAGCCAAAAACCTTCATTTTTCAAAAACTTGGGTGTTTCACATAACAATTTTTAAATAAATATAAATATTCCCAAACTGGCTGAGCAACCCACAAAATCAATATTAAATAGATATTATGACTCGACGTACGAAACTCCTATCATTTTCCATCTTGATGAGTTACATTTAAGATATAGAGAAGCTACTAGCTCATCACATATTTCATAGAACCAACCCGATAGAGAATAATAATAATAAGTTTAATAGTAGTATATTCATCCCAAATGAAGACATGAAAATCAAAAGAAAAATAAAAATAGAAAGAAAAAGTCTTCATCACAAAACCATAAAAATAAAAATCAAAAGAGGATCTCACCAAAGTTCACTGCAGGGGCGGCTGTGGCGGATATCGTGGGTATGGTGGAGGATAACCAAAGATCGATCCAGCTAAATCATCAAATTAAACGGTGCTTGTTGTAGCTGGTGGTGGATGATAATGCCCGTACATGGATGGTGATGGATAGTCACCCGGGTCCCCTGATCGGTAGAAAACCGGTGCTGGTGCTCGACATCGCTGTGGTAGATCAATGTCCACCGGGTCATGCTGTACACAAATGCATCTATAAGTGGCATCTGTATAGTACTCATGTTGCTATAGCTGACGAGTAGCAACACTATAAGTGTTGTCAGCTGTAATGCCAACCTGTCACATCTGCTCAGTAAGATCAGCTAGTCGTGTCGACACCCTCCATCAATATATTTGTTCTCCTCATCCAAGCCTGCACCTCTTGGTTATGCGTGTTTTTCCTCCCTACAAAGTCCTCCCAAGTTGTCCAAATGTTCCATCCCTGATCTGCTACCTGTCCCTATTATTGCTGCTGATCACCCTGAAAATCACCAACGAATGGCTCCTCATCCCTACTTCGAGTTGTGCCGTGTATGTCATATTTGTGGCAGAATACCTTAGAGTATGTCTCCCATTTTCCACATGAAATGAGATGTGTCTGAAGGAAGTGACAAAAGGGAGAACAATATGGTAGTATGATGTTGCTCGTGGGACCCTGATCCTATTCCCCAACTCCCTAGTCACATATGTCGATATCAGAGAGACATGGGGATGGTGACACTGTTCTGTATATCAAAATAGGACCATATGTTGCACATAACATTATATGCATAAGATATAAATATGGATCATGTCATCAATTCTAATAATACATATAAATCCTATGTCCTCACCGTCCTAGGATCGCTATTCCTCGGGCTCACATTTTCAGTGATAATGTTATGCAATGCCTTTGCTAAAGGCACCAATTCGTGGAACCAGCCATATACTCTCGTCCCCTCACGGAATATTGTGTAGTACACCTCTGCCATGATAATCCCAAGGTAACCTCCCCTTGTGTCAATACATCTATACTCGGTTGGCTAGTTCTCAAGATCATGTAGATGATATCCAATGTCCACATGAAACATATCCCAAATACCCTGCACAAACATCACTATATCATGAGTATGAACTGTACCAATCAGCTGAAACTCCTTCGTCCTACCAAGCACCTCGATAAGGCGAAGTGTCCTCATCTACTCCCGCACTATATTTATATAAACTTGTGTAGGCTCGAAGTCTAGCACTCCACTACATCCATAGCGATCGAATGTCTCCATAATATTGTACCCGATAAAGCTCTGTCGTTCCATCATTTACTCCACTATAAACCCTGTAATCGGATGAGTAGCCTCATAAACTGCTGAATGGATGTCATCAGGATGCTCATGAAGTGTGTGATTTTGTGGGTTAAAAGCCACAGGTACATTTGGTTCCAGTTGTCTGACTGGTTGTCTCGCAGTTTGCCTAGCTGCACTGCTTGATGATGCTACCCTTGATCTCTTTGTTGGCATCTCTAAAATCAATCACACACAAAACCACAAAACAAAACTTGCCATTAAACATATAAAATGTCACAAATATAAAACAATAATTCAGTTGGGAAGTTGTTCCAAACAAAGTTAAAATGAATTCAGTCTAGATAAATAACTGTGTTAAGTCCTGTTATGTTTTTAGTAACTAAATATTTTTAAAAAATTAGTAAAAACACAGCTAAACCAAAGGTTAACTGCAATGTCAAAATAATAATGCAATGTCAAAATTCAGTGTTATTCTGAATATTTCTAAAAACTTGAATTTTAATCTAAGCACAAATGTAAACATAACAATGATTTTCCAACATTATATGTGCGTTCCTCATTTTTTTTAACAATTAACAACAAAAATTCTACTTTCAAAAAAATTCATAGATGACACATGCAACTTGTTTGGAACATCTATCTACCAACAACAAACATTTATCCATAAGATTCCACACAAGTCTATGCCAATATTCTCAAAAATTTCAAAAATTTCTAGTATATATGAACATACCAACAAAAATTCGAAATTGCCCCAAAGAAATAGAGTTTTGAAGCACATACCTTGTTGAGACTGTGTTGCTAATGAAGAAGAAGCAAAAACTCGAAGAAAAAAAAACCCAAAATAAGTCCAAATTTTGAAACCCTAGTTTTTGTGGGTTTTGAAATCGGTCCCAAATAAGTGATTAAAGTGTGTAAATCTGCAATGTGATGTTTCTTACTTGATTTCTTGAAGAATGCAACAAAAATCAAGAGTTTTGGTTGAGATTTGAGGAAAAAAATCAAGAAAAATCGATTTTTAGAAGGTTCTCTCAGCCATGGCAGTGGAATAAGAAGTAGAAGTGAAGAAGGTGTAGCAAACCAACTCTAAAATGCATCAAAAATGGCCAAAAACGTGTCGGCGTCTTACGAGGCATCTTATACGTGTCCTAGTATGTCCCACATAAAAGGGGCACTTTCGTAATTTCGCGTGGGATTACGCTGGAGGAAAAAGAAACGGAAGCCCGACAACGTCTTATACGACGTATTAGACTTCTCCTAGGACGACTGAAGCTACTATTTTTTGTTTTTTTTGATGTTTTTCACTATTTTGACTGTTTGGGAACAAATTTCAAGTATTTTTCAAGAACTTTTTTTTAATTTTAAGCAAAAATTAAATACCCCCTCCCCAACTTTAAACCTTGGATCGTCCTCGATACAAAAATAATTAAAACAAACAAAACGAAAACTAAAAGTAAAAAAACACCAAACCGCGGGTTGCCTCCCGAAATGCACTAAGTTTTACGTCTTCAGTCAGACGGTTTACCTCGAAAAAGTTGTTTCTGAATATTGTGGTACCTCGAGCATTGTTTTCTCAACAAGTGTCGTTTCACCATCTACCATTCAAATATAAGGTTTGAGTCTTTGTCTGTTTACTTTGAATGGTTCACTGCCTTTCATGTCCTTGATTTCAATGGCTCCATGATCTGCCACATTTGTTACCACAAAAGGTCCACTCCATTTATTCCGAGGCTTTCCGGGGAAGAGTTTGAGACAAAATTTAAATAGCCACACCAATTTTCCTTTAACGAATTGTTTTCGTACAATATGTTGGTCATGAAATGCCTTCGTCTTTTCTTTATAGATCCTTGAGATTTTGTAAGCTTCCCTTCGAATCTCTTCTAATTCAACAAGTTGAAGTTTTATTTCTGTGCCTGCATCACTCAATTCAATATTAGAATTTTTAATAACCCACATGGCACGGTGTTCCAACTCCACCGGGAGATGACATGTCTTTCCATAAACAAGCTGGTACGGGGACACTCCGATGCGCGTCTTATAGGTTATTCGATATGCCCATAAGGCATCTTCTAATCTTAGGGACCAGTCTTTTCAGTCGAGACGAACAGTGTTTTCCTAGATGCGTTAAATTTCCCTATTTTACACCTCTACTTGTCCACTTGTTTTTGAGTGATATGAAGTAACAATCCAATGTGTGACACCATAGTGTTTTAGTAACTTTGCAAAATGCCAATTTTTAAAATGGGAACTCCCGTCACTAATAATCGTTCAAGGGATTCTGTGTCTAGAAAAGATGTTCTTTTTGACAAATTTACAAACAACACTATGGTCATTCGTGTGTGTAGCCTCGGCTTTGACCCATTTTGATACATAATCAATGGCTACAAGAATGTATAGATTGCCAAAAGAAGTGGGGAATGGACCCATGAAATCAATGCCTCATACATCAAAAATTTCAACTACTAAAATTGGGTTCATTGGCAGCATGTCCCGTCGTGAGATCCCCCCCAACTTGTTGGCAATGAATACAAGCTTTAACGAATGTATGTGCATATTTAAAAATAGAGGGCCAGAAAAACCACTTTGTAGAACCCGGTGCCCTGTCTTTTGGCACTAAAATGGCCTCTACATGCATATGAGTGGCAATGTCGAAGAATATCTTCTTGTTCCGTGTGTGGTACACATCGCCTAATCACTTGAGGCCACTCCAATTTTGAAAAGATTAGGGTCCTCCCATATATAGTATTTTGTTTGAGAGTGGAATAACCTCCTTTTTTGAGCAATCCAATATGATGGATTTTCCCCTGTCACAAAGTAATTCACTAAGTTAGCAAACCATGGTATAGTTTTGACAGCAAGAATATGCTCATCCGAAAAGTTTTCTTGAATAACTTCCGGTGAGTTGTCATTATTAATTATTCTAGATAAATGATCTGTCACAACATTTTCGGAACCCTTTTTGTCCCAGATTTCAAGATCAAATTCTTGAAGAAGAAGGATCCATCTAATGAGACGTGGTTTGGCATTCTTCTTTTCCAAAAGGTGGTGAATGGCACTATGGTCGGTGAAAATTACAACTTTAGACCCCCAAATGTAGGATCTAAATTTGTCTAGTGCAAACACGACCACAAGCAATTCTTTTTCCGTAGTAGTGTAATTTAATTTTGCATCCAAAAAAGTTTTTCTCATATAAAAAATTGCAACGGGTTTTTTATTCACTCGTTGTCCCAAAACTGCCCCTACCGCGTAATCACTCGCATCACACATAATTTCGAAAGGTAAGTCTAATCGGGTGATTGCAAGATAGGGGCTTCAACAAGTTTATTCTCTAAAGTTGTAAAAACTTCAAGACATGCTTTATTAAAGGAAAATGGTGCGCCTTTTAAAAGTAAATTACAAAGAGGTTTTGAGATTGCACTAAAATCCTTGATAAATCTTCGATAAAAGCTGGCATGTCCAAGAAAAGAACGGACGCCTTTTACCAAAGTGGGTGGGGAAAGAGTAGAAATAATGTGTACTTTGGCCCAGTCGACTTTAAAACCACGCTCGGAGATAACATGGCCAGGTACAATTCCCTCCTTTTCCATGAAATGACTCTTCTCCCAACTTAAAACCAAATTAGACTCAATACAACGTTTCAAAACTTTTTCTAATTGGTTTAAGCATGTATCAAAAGATGATATAAAAATAGAAAAATCTTCCATGAAAATTTCTAATGTGTCCCCCACCATGTCTGAAAAAATAGCCATCATACGTCATTGGAATGTGGCGGGGGGTTTACACAAGTCAAATGACATCCTTCGGAAAGCAAAGGTGCCATAGGGACATGTGAATGTAGTTTTGGATTGATCCTTGGGGTGGATGGCAATTTGATTATACCCTAGTATCCATCCAAAAAGAAATAAAACTTTTTATCGGACAATTTTTCAATGAACTGATCAATAAAAGGGAGAGGGAAATGATCCTTTGATGTTGCAACATTAAGTTTGTGATAGTCGATGCAAACTCTGCATCCGGTGACCGGTCTTGTTGAGATCTTCTCTCCATCTACCGCATCTACCATTGTATTGCCCGACTTCTTTGGTACTGTTTGTGTCGGGCTCACCCAATCACTATCAGATATCGGGTAGATAATACCCACATCAAACCATTTCAACACTTCCTTTTTAACAACTTCTCGCAGATTCGGATTGAGCTTTCGTTGTGCAACTCGGGTTGGCTTTGCTCCGACTTCAGTGATGATTCAATGAATACATGTGACTGGACTAATCCCCTTCAAGTCTGCTATGGTCCATTCAATTGCTCCCTTGTACTTGGAAAGAACCTTCAGTAATGCTTCCTCTTATGGACTTGTCAAATAAGAAGATATGATAATTGGTAAGTTCTCGTTAGATCCTAAAAAAGAGTATTTAAGATTTGAAGGAAGAGTTTTAAGTTCAAGAGTGGGTGGCTCCTCAAAAGATGGCTTAAGTGGGTCCGAAAAACTTGTTGGCAATTTTTCAACTTGATGACTCCATGGTGACCTCTCTTTTTCAATAGCATTTTCAAATGCCTCCTCAACCATCTTGATGTCATCCAAGTCTAAAACTTCGTCCATATCATTAGAAAGAAAAAGCTCTAACAGATCCAGGTGTAATATTTTGGGAGTGAATTGATGCACTAAGTCAGCAACCACATCCACACGATAACAATCATAATCCGATGGTGAGTTAGGAAATGTATTAAACACATTTATTCTAAGTTTCCTATTTCCAAAAGAGATATCCATGGCACCCGTTCTACAATTAATTTGTGCATTTATTGTTGCCAAAAGTGGGTGACCCAAAAAAATTGAAGGTTGACTTTCTTTATAGGTGCTCTCGATGTCAAGCACAAGAAAATCAACTGGGTAATAGAAATCTTCCACCTTAATGATGACATCATATAATATACCCTGGGGAATTTTTGTTGATTTATCAACCAATCGTAAAATAATATCAGTTTGTTCCAAAGTGCCTAAGTCATGGTGATCAAAAAGATTTATCGGGATTATATTAACACTAGCTCCAACATCAAGGAGCACCTTTTTGATATTAATGTTACCTAAGGTAACATAAATTAAAGGTGTTATGGGATCCTTAAGCTTGGGTGGAAGTTTATTTGATATTATGGAACTCACATGCTTGGTTAAATCAATATTTTTAGGGAGGTGTGCTTGGAGTTTGCGTTTTTGAACACACAAATCCTTCAAAAATTTAGCATATGAAGGCACCTCCTTAATAAGTTTGACTAACAAGATATTTATTTTAACTTGACTAAATAGATCCCACATGTCTTCCATTTTCGGCCCTTGCTTCCCAAAAGGGAAGGATGCTGATTTCTCTAAAGCTGAAGGGTATGGTGCAGTATTAACCTCCACACCATGCTCCCCAACATTAGAGTTATCTTTACCCTTAGCTGCTTTTTGTTTTTCAGATTTGAAACCTTTCTTAAACTCTTCTTTTTCATCAAAGATGACTTCAGTGTCACTGTAATTATCTAAGGTATGAGCACTTACCTTGTTGTCAACCTTTTTCCCACTACGCAAAGTGATTACCTCATTCACTTGATGCTCTTTACCCGGTCTTTGGTTGTGGGACGGGTTGACTGTGGTGGTACTTGGAAACTTGTCATCTACTCTTTTCCTAATTAGCTCCGCAAGTTGAGCAATTTGCTTCTCGATAGCGGCTATGGAATTTGAATTTGTATCAACTTTCTGATATGTTTGGGTTATGAACTCCATGATTTTGTCCAACTTGTTGCCATCGGTTTCCTCCTTCTTTGATGTTCCACCTTGGTTAAAATTGGACTGCTGGAACTGTTTTGACTGATTTTAGTTTTGGCAATTCCCTTGACGGTTGTTGCTGTTGAAATTCCCATTGTTGTTGTAGTTCCCACCTTGGTTGTAGTTCTGATTGAATGATCGTGGAATATTTTGGAATTGACCATAGCCGTGCACTTGATTGATTTCCACTTGACTTCTCATGCACTCATCTGCAATGTGTCCTGAATCTCCACAACTTACACATATCTTCTGTCCCTATGAAAAAAACACACATTTCTCTTTGCCTAGACTAGAGAGTAGTAAGTCAAAAATTTTAAGAATTAATACTAGATTTGACTTCATTTTTGTAGTTTTTTTCTAGTCCAACTGATGCAGCAGATGAAACTGGAGTGTCCCATTTCTTAGCTGAGTAATTGGTTTTTGAACCATGACTCAACTGCTCTAAGAATCGCCAAGCGTCTTTACTATCTTGCACCATGATAGTGCCGCCAGATGATGCATTAATCATGGTTTGATTGGCAGTGTCGACACCATCATAAAAGAAACGTACAAGTTGTCAATGGGGAAATTCATGATGGGGGCATGAACGCAACAATTCCTTGAGGTATTCAAATGCATCATGAAAATTTTCATTGGGTTTTTGTGAAAAATCTTGTATTGCTTTCCTTATTTTCGTTGTTTTACTAGCAGGGTAAAACTCTTGCAAAAATTTAGTTTTTAAGTGTTCCCATGTAGTAATACTATGGGGCGCAAGAGAAGTGAACCAATACTTAGTTTTTTCTTTTAAAGTGAATGGAAATAAGTGAAGTCTAAAGGAATATTTATTGATTTCATCGCAAAGTATTCGTGTTAGCAATTGCAAGGAACTCATAGAGGTGATTGTATGGATCATCTGTTTATGTCCTCAAAAGACGGGTAATACACTAATTAGTTGTGGCCTTACTTCCACATGGTGCTCATTTCCTTTCGCGGAGAGTATAGGTGAAGCATCATCACACTATCTCGGCTGAAAATGAGACGTCACATATTGTCTATTAGGTTGCGGAAAGTAAAGATGAGGGAATTGGTTACCTTCGTTGTAGTATTCTCCATTTGCATTGTTGAATCCACCATTTGGATTCCTTCGCTATTGATTCCCAAAGCCTTGATTTCCGAACCCATCATCCATTGTGAAAATTCAAGTTGTTCCAGTTATTGTTGTAGTTCCCGTTTCCACCCCGATTGCCTTGATTCCGCCTATTACCACCGTTGTGGTTCTGATTCCAACCAATTACATTATCACTTCCATCATCAAATTCCCAGTCATCCTCGTTGTCGCCATTACCACCATTACCAAATTGAGGACCAACATTTCTAGGATTTTGGTTCTGATTTCTAACATTACCACTGTTGTGGTTTCCTAAATTGCCTCCTATATTTTGTGCCCAATTTCCTCCATTTCCACCGTTTTGGCCACGGTTGTTTCTATTCGGTTGTGGTTGTACTGGTTGGATGATTGGTGTACTGGCATTGTTGTTCTTCCCATTGTTCCCATTGTTTCCATTCTTATTGTTTAGGAATTGAGGAGCTGATGGTGGAACTAGTGGTGGAGGATTGTTGATTGCATCCTCATGCCCCTCTACCACATCTTCCATGACAACATTATCTACACTCATAGTGTTGGTGTTCCTTCTGGCGAACCAATTTGAGCGAGCTGTTCGTTCGATTTCCTGATTAAATGCAAGTGGTGAAGAGCGTCCGCTATGTCTTGTATGCATGCACCGGTGTGCCTGCACAACACAAATAAAACAAACGTGAACAACAAACAAGAATTAAAAATGAAAATAAAAGACTATGACTACTTAAACACAATAGTTCAAGCACACAATCTCCCTGGCAACGGCGCCAAATTTTGATCGAGGTCGTTGTCCCAATCAAAAAATAACCTTAAAACCAACTAGATAGCTAGGGTAAGTAAGGGTCGAATCCACGAGGAGTTCGTTGTTAATCCTTGTGTTAAAATAGTCAAATGGAAAAACTAATGCTTGCAATTGTCACGAATTCAAATTAAACTAAAATAAACTAAACAACTAGAAAATTTATGTTGCAAAAGGTTGTTAAAACAAATATTATGAATGAGAAAACAAGGTACTTTCGGGTCAGTTGTGGACAGTTTAGATTCACACACTTTCTTCCCTAGAACCCTAATTCAGTTACTTAGATGTAATTAGGGTTTTTTAACTTGTAACACATAGTTTTGGGCACACGATATGTTCATTCAACTAGTTGTCTTACTCATTATGTCTAAATGGATTAGGAATACAATTAGTGAACTAGCAATAAAATGTCTTACAACTACCTATTACTGCATTCAGATTCAATATCATAAGTTGGATTAATATATGTTGATTTAATCACTTGTCTTTGTTCCTAAACTTTCCGAAACATGCCATTCCAACACGGGACGCCCTTAATGATGGGTTTTGGTCCTAAGAACATCCTATGTGCTCATACAAACCCTAATGCTTGGATCTAGGTTTCTCTATTGTACATGAAAGTTATCCAAGACTATAAACCCTAATTCTAGCATTCAAGTAATCATATTAACATGAGAATAGGTTTAAGATATTACCTTGATTGTTATGTAGCAATAACAATCCCAAATCTCCTTGTATTGACTTTAGAAATCTTAGAGTCACAATTGTCACTCCTCTAATGGTTCACAAACACCATAAGCAAGAGGATGAAGAGGAGAGAGGATGGAGGCTGCCCAAAACCGTCTACAAACCCTAGAGAAGTCTTAGCCACATTTTTGGTCATAAGGGATCTCTTTATATAGGAGGCAATTAGGGTTATCTAACAAGGAAACCCTAATTTGGATGCTTAAGCCCTAAGCAACCCATGGAGCCCTTTCCTTAAGGCCTTGGACGATTTCATATGGGCTTCCCCCATAGAATTCGTCCACCTTATAATAAAAGGCAATCCATGGCCCAAATTGCAATTATCTTATAATTACAATTCCAGTCCCTTAAGTTTAATTAATCTCTTTTAGTCACAAAACTAATTACCAATTAATTATTGACTAATATTAATTAAACAATATGATTTCTCCTTTAATATATTATTCCTATAATATATTAATAAATCATATTTAATCCTTTCTCTCCATAATTCATCCTATCAAGTTGCTTTGGTGAAGGCAGCCCAAAAGGACCATGCACCATCGGGTCAAGTACATACCAAAATAGTTATGGACTTAGACACTAATCCAACAGTAACACCAAGACGTCCTAGGGGACGTCTTTGACGCCATTTAAGACGCCGACGGGGTCCTCCCTTTTTTCCTGCTCCGAAATTTTGCCCAGATGCTGACCGTTTGACTTGGACGTCCTAGGGGACGTCTTAGATGCCTGGAGGAGTCCTTCATGTTCCGTGCAAGTTTTGGTGATCAAAATGACATAACTAGGAGAAACACAAAACATGAAAGTGGTAGAAAATCTTGTCTAGTTTCCAAAACTTCTTTACTCATGTCAATCAGAGCTCAAGAACTTGAGATATGATCAAAACATTGAAGCATGGTCAATTTTACCCAACAACGTTTCTTCATTCTTTTAGCAATTTGTTTTTCTTGCAGCTTCCGCCCACTTTTAGTACAATATATTGACCTGCATATGAAGTTCAACAACTCATCAAAGTAGTGTCATTCTTTGACAATTATGCATCAATTCAACAGATTTATGACAACTTAGTACATTCATAAAATAGACTTATCACCTTCGACCCGCAAGTAGAATGAGGAAAAATCACCTCATAGATTGAATAGTAGCTGATGAGGTCCTGACTCTGAATCTCAGCTCAAACTTTCACCTATCCACCTAAATGACCAATCAAAATCAAAATACCAAAATACCCTTAAGATTAAACTTAGTCAAAGTCAAAGTCAAATTAGTCAAACCAACTAAGTCAACTGAGTCAACCTAGGCGAGTCAACCCAACCGAGTCAACTCAACTGAATTGACCCAGTACGAGTACGTGGGGCGTACACCGAAGGTACGTTGGGCGTACTCGAGTCCTCGTATGTTGACCACTATTGGGATGGTTGGCCTCGTACGCAGGGCGTACTCCGAGTACGTGGGGCCTACTCCAAGGAACTTCAAAACTCATTAAGTGCTTAATGGCTTAAGCACTTACGTCTATATTTCAGATCCATGGCTAAAATACACTCAAGAGTCATAAAGTTTCCAACTTTATGAATTTGCATGCCCATTAAGTGCTTAACTCAACTTCTTAATCCATTAAGACATTCTACTAGATGCATGGAGCAAAACCAACCATTTGAAACCCATTTTTATGACTCAAGACCCTCCCAAGGGTCTGAAAGGATAGCTTAATGGGTCAAGAACATGCTTTGTTCATGAAACACAATATTTGGGACAAAAAGAACTTAAAACTAACCCAGAACAAGATCTACAAGAAACAACACCAAGTTCAGAACTGGATACCTCAAAATGGTGCCAAAAGGTGGTGTGATTATGGATCTAAAGAGCTTCACTCCTTCAAGGTGGTCTTATATTCCTTCCTCCTTCTTCAAAAGCACCAAAACACACACAAGCTTAGAAATGGCTCCTTAAGAGGGTATTATGGTTGCAAACACATATGAAAGGCTGGAGGCTGATAAGGTGAGGAAAAATGAGGCTATAATGGGGTTTAAATATGAGCCACACCATAAAAATTAGGGTTTGCATGTTGCGCACATATGCCCCGCATACCTATGTATGTCCTGCCTACTAAGGCACACCTTCGTATGCTAAGCATACACATGTACGCTTGGCGTACTCCCAAACCCTCCAAATTACGAAATTGCCACCAAGGCTTCCCATGCACACTTCCTTCTACTTAGGGACCCAAAATGCAACATAATAAAAATATAGGGTTAAATTTAGGAGCACCTTATCATCGGGATGTTACAATATGAAGAAAGACATGGTTTTCTTGGTATGATTAGATGCATCGATTGCATCATTGGAAATAGAGATAATTTTCCTCATGCATGGAGATGGTAGTTTGCTAGTGGTCATCATGGATCGCATTTGTTGGTATTAGAGGTTGTTGCTTCCCAAGATTTATGAATTTACATGCTTTTTTCGGGGTTGCGGGTTCCAACAACGACATCAACGTTCTTGATCAGTGACCGATATTCAACGATATTTTTTCAGGAAAGGCACCAGATGCTCCTTTTATAGTGAATGAAAACGAATATAAGTTTGGGTATTACCTTTTGGATGACAAGAAGTAGCATGTAAGGATGATCTTTTCAAAAGAAAACAAGAAGTAGCACGTAAGGATGTGAAATGTGTTTTTGGAGTTCTAAACTCGAAGTGGCACATAGTAGAACACGCGACATACCCATTTGAGATAGAAACTCTATGATATATTATGTATACATGTATCATAATGCAACATGGTTGTGGAAGATAAATGACGAAATATTGCATAATATATGTCATCGGAGCCCAGACACATACAATTTGAACTACTCAACGTAATATTTGCATGACAAAACTGCACAAATGGTCCCTATGGTTAGCTGAAAATCGCCACTTTGGTCCAAAAAAGTTTGGACTAACACCAGAGGTCCAAACTTTTCATTTTGTTGCGAGTTTGGTCCAGTTTGCTTTAAACTTTTTTATAATGACGATTGTGCCCTTTGCATTTTCTTTTTTCCAATTTTTTTATTATAGAAATTAAAAAAAGGAAAATACTCTCTCTCTCTCTCTCACACACACACACACACAAAAGCATCTGCTTCATCAGATTTTCAAAAAACTAATCCCCTTCACCACCACCACCATCGATGATGGAGGCTTCCGGCAAAGAGGCTTCCACCTCCAAAACCCCAAAAACCTGCAGCTTGCAACCCTCAAGATCCAAGAACACACCATTTTCTCGCCTTTATTGGAGTTTAGGCGAACAACACCATCTTCAAGTCATATTCTCAGGCGACCATCTTCTTCAGAAAACCCTTCGATTCCGATGATGATCTGGATGAGTGTTACAGATCCATAAGGAAGGAGGCACGAGCCAATTTCAAGATGAACAAAACATAAAAACGATGAGACTGAGGAAGATGACAATGCCATTTTCGACAAAATTACGATTGCAGGTAACGAATGACTGTAATCGATCCTCTTGATCAATCGAATAGAAAAACAATCCTCTCACGGTGGAGAATCGGACTTACACAGGTCGCAAGGGGTGACGAGACTGGTTGGAGAGGGTCGGCGGAAACAGCAGCTATTGGCGGCAGTGTCCCACAACAGCGGCTACCTGCTATGGTGGTCGGAGGTTCCTTCGGCCTTGTTTTTGGTTGGGTTCTGGTTGAAATCGGTGGAGAAATCGAATGGGAGTGGTGTTTGGTGGTGATTTTCAGTCGAGAGGAGGGGGTATAAAGTTGTGGTCGGACTTTCATCAACAGTGGTGAAACAAGAAGGTGAAGACGGTGGCGGTGGGTGGAGATGGCAACTCCGTTGATTTCGTCTTCCTGTTTTGACGGGTTTGACCAGAGGGAAGGAGGAGGGAAAGGGTTGTGGTTGGTGGGTTGATCGGCGATGGTAGGAGGGTAAATGGGTGGTGGCGGCGGTGATGTTCCGGTGGTCCCTAGTGGTTTTCCGGTGACACAACTCTATGACCGGAGGAATGCAATAGGCGGTGGTGAGAGTGTTGGGGTGGAGGTTTATCATAAGATAATAGGGAGCAAGGCAGATCGGAGGAGGTGTCTGGGTGGGAGAGAGAGAGAGAGAGAGAGAGAGAGAGAGAGAGAGAGAGAGAGAGAGAGAGAGAGAAAGAGAGAGACGGGGGGAGAGGGAGAGAGAGAGAGAGATTTCATTTTTATTTTTTTTTATAAAAAATTATAAAAATAAATAGAAAATGCAAATTTTCTTTTTTAGTTTTTCTTTTAATAAAAAAAAGTATTTAAATAAGAAAAAAAACTAAAAAAAGAAAAAAATAATAAGGGCAAAATAGTCATTATGAAAAAGTTTAAAGCAAACTGGACCAAACTCGCAACAAAATGAAAAGTTTGGACCTCTGGTGCTAGTCCAAACTTTTTTGGACCAAAGTGACAATTTTCAGCTAACCACAGGGACCATTTATGCAGTTTTGTCTATTTGCATACAGTCGTTGATAATCAAGATGTACAAAAACACATGCAACTTCGAGAAGACTTGACATATCATATCTACGATGCTAACGATGATGATGAATAGTGTATTTAGAAAAAAAAAAGTTTATGTAATTTTTTTTGCTCTTGTATTGTTTTTTTTTTCAATTTAAATGTTTTGTTTTTTAATATTCTATAAATTACTTTTATAATTATAGAAGAAAAATGAAAAAAAAACACTGTAAAAAAGATATATAATATGGAAATTAAAATGGTGTAGAGATGTGGTGATAATTTCCTACCTAAATGTCTAAATGATGTGATGTTAATGATAACGTGACATGTGAGAGGTGATAATCTTCTCTAATCTTCTAATCTTCTCTAATAAATGAAAGTTTTTTTTGCCATTTGTCACTCTTACATTAATTTGGACACATGTCATTTTTTGGTATTTTTGAATAATTTTTTTTCCATTTGTCATTTTCTCCTTTTTTTTTATCTTTTTCTTAATTAACAATCAAATTTACACACCAATTACTAATTGCCTTAATTAAAAATAGTCAATAAATTACAATATTAGTATTTATATATATATTGTATTTAATATGTTTCCTTTTAAATTCAAATTTAAAATTTAAAATTTCAAATTTCAAATTTAAATAAATTTTTGTTTAAACATTTATATATATTTTTTGTTTTACCAAACCCATATAACATACGGGTCTCATAACTAGTTTTTTGATATTATAACATATATTTATACCCACGAGCCTTAGTTTTAAAATGTTATGAATTTCCTTGCGCTTGAAATAACTTTAGTAACGATAAATTATATTTGTGTGACACAATTTTATTATTTAAGTTATACATGGTAACTTTAGTTTCCTTTTATTTACTTAAACCATAGAAACTATCCTGATACACAAACTTAGATACTCAAACTTCATGAAATAATGATTTCAATGAATAAACTTTAATGATAGTTCAAAACCAAATATATGAGATGTAATTAACGAAACACTAATGATTTATTCTTTAAAGAATTTTAGTATTTTCTAATTCAGACGAAAAAAGATATAACATTAAAATTGTAATATAACTAAAAACAAAGAATAACCAATTGATGTTTAATACGTCAATTATCCTTAATTATTAAATGGCGCAAATAAATAAAATATATGTCTCCAAGATATTTTAGTCAAAAATCTATATTGTAAAACTATTATTTGGTCGACTTTTCGTTATAAAACAGATATAAATAAACTTCACTTTTTATTTTTTAATAAATTAACAAACGTATGTTGGGCATAAATAAAAATTTATAGTAAAAAAAGACAAATAAATGCAATTAAAAATATATTTAGTATTATAAAAGGTATCAATTTTTGTATATTTTTTTTTCTATGCAATGCGTAGGCTTCCGCCTAGTTTGATATATACGGCTGTCAAATCGGGCCGTCGTGTTGTGTTTTTGTCTGACACGGCACAACACGACAAAGTTTTGTATAACACGAACACGACACACGATGTCGTGTTTTTTTTCATTAACACGAAAACGAACCAATTAAAACACGACAACATGACACGACACGACAAATATAATATTACATAACTATTAGTGTATTTCGTTCATACTTAAATATATATAACATGACAAAAACGACAAACACGAAAAACACGACAACCACATGCTTAATCGTGTCAATTTCGTGTCGATTTATGAACACGAACACGACACGACACAACATCGTGTTTTTTAATCTTGACACGAAAACGACACGAACACGAATTTGAATTTTGATTTCGTCCTGATTTCGTTTCGTTTCGTGTATTTTTGTCATGTCGTGTCATAAATTGACACCCCTATTCATATACAATAAATGGTACAGAATATTTATTGGATCAAACTATGATGTTATTTGTATAACACCAATATACATATTTTATGATGACAAAAGGTAAACGTTTGTGTCAAAGTTCGTAACATGTTTTATGTGTATATTGGTGTTACAACTGTGTTTTGACACATAATAAAGTAACTAACTTGTTTTAACTGTTTAAATTACACCAATATTACTGGCTAATACATGTTTTAACCGGTAACTCAAAGGGAAAATGACTTAGGAGGTAACAACCTCTTATCCGTGTTCACATGTTGGCAACTTCTTATTTTTTGTACATAAGAAAGCAACAAACTTGTTTTAACTGTGTAACATCTCAAAAATCATGACCAAAAATTTCGTTTTTAATTTGATACTAAAACCATAATTGTCAAACCATTAATTTAATACTCCGACATCAGGCCCCGCCCGGCATCAGGCCCTGCCTGACATCGAGCCTCGCTCGGTATACAGGTCTGTCTCTCTTAGGCACCCGCCTGTCTCCGGGCCCCGTCCGCTAAACACATACAATCATATAACATGCTAACACATAAATAAACATACTCTACTATATCCCTGTCCTAAGAAACGTACTCTGCTAATAATGAGATACAGAACATCGTCCGCACTCAGCTAGTGATGAGATATGTGACCTCACCCACACTCACCTCCTTACCAGGCACATACAAGTATCACACAGTCAACAAGTATAATCTAACATGCAAACATTCCTCGGGCACCTGCTCGACATCGGACCTTGGTCTGGAATAACATACTAGCATACAATGCCTAGGGCTAACCCCCGGGTCTTCTTACTCATAGACTACATGGGCTGACATTGTGGCCTTAGACCCATTCACACAGTGAGGAGACTCACCTTGCACTGCTGAAGCCCTGGCTGGAAATAGTTGAGTACAGACGAAGTTCCATATCTCATTATTAGCAGAGTATTTTTCTTAGGACATGGATATGGTAGAGTATGTTTCTTTATGTGTTAGCATGTTATATGATTGCATGTGTTTAGTGGGCGGGGCCTAAGAGAGACATATCTGTATACCGAGTGGGGCTCGATGCCAGACGGGGCCTGATGCCGGGCGGAGCCCGATGTCGGAGTATTAAATTAATGGTTTGACAATTATGGTTTTAGTATTAAATTAAAAACGAAATTTTTGTTCATGATTTTTGGGATGTTACACAGTTAAAACAAGTTAGTTGCTTTCTTATGTACAAAAAATAAGAAGTTGTCAATATGTGAACACGGATAAGAGGTAGTTACCCTCCTAAGTCATTTTCCCTTTGAGTTACCGGTTAAAACAGGTATTAACCGGTAATATTGGTGTAATTTAAACAGTTAAAACAAGTTAGTTGTTTTATTATGTACAAAAAAGAAGAAGTTGCCAATATGTGAACACGGATAAGAGATAGTTACCCTCCTAAGTCATTTTCCCATATTTTTACAAAATATCCGATATGTATCCTTCTAAAA
Source organism: Lactuca serriola (assembly GCF_051521515.1). NCBI lineage: Eukaryota > Viridiplantae > Streptophyta > Magnoliopsida > Asterales > Asteraceae > Lactuca > Lactuca serriola. Next base: position 262,143,928 of record NC_136411.1, read on the forward strand.
GTATAGGGTGTGTGTTTATATTTTAGAAAAATATAAAAATGTATGGGTGTATGTTTATATTTTAGAAAAAAATTTGGCGTCAGAAAAATATGAAAAACAATGATTATCGGTTTTCCAAAAATTTCCAACGACTTTTTAATTTTAGAAAACGAAAAATTTTCATTTTCCGTGAAAAATTTAGAAAAATAGACGAACTAAACGCATTTTCAAAATTCTCAATTTTTTGGAAAAACTTTCCAGAAAACGATTAATTTTTCCGCAACTAAACGCACCCTTAGATTTTGCTACATATTTACCGGTCCTTGAAACTCCAAATGATATTCACTTAGTATGAGAACATATTTTGGAGATGTTAGTCTTCTCTAAAAATGACTTAAAATGATTATAAAGAATGATATGAAATTTGAGAATTGTATTGGTCATTCTTATGATTATCATTTATTCGTAAAAGAAATGCAACATGGGGGTAACAGTACCCTTCTAAAAGTTACCAAGTTATCACGTGAAGGTGTATTTGTGATGGGGAAACAGCAGTCCCCTCTGTTGCAAAGAAGACAGTTTGCCTCATGCACTCTATTCTTACTCTATCTTCTTTAGAATTTTTGTCTCTATACTCTTTTATCTTAAAGAAAAATATAACTTTTACTTTTTTATAAAAGCAAATGGAAAAACAAAATTGTCCTTTTGAGCCCGATGGTATGTTTTTTCCCCATAAATCCATCTTTTTTCTAAACTTGCTTTCCACCAGAAACCAAATAGAGATCCAACCGGATCCCATTTGGTTTGGGTTTTAGTTTTTATAGTTCACAAATCATTGCCCATTTGATTTTCGTTTAAGATCATAAATTATAAGATAATGTTAACATTAATAGGTTTTGAAAATAAATAAATTCAACCTGTATTCATTCAATTCATGTAAGTTCCTCTTCTGATACCAATTGCCCGTGACAGTTTAGAGTTTGATTTTTTATTTATTTATTTATTTATTATTATTTTTTATAACTGGTTTTTATATTAGAAAGATTGATTGCAAAATTTCCAAAATATTGATATCTATAGGAACGTTAGTCGACTCCCTTGGTTCCTTACGGAGGTTAGTAACACATTTTTTTTTACCGGTGTCTTGGTCCCATTGTTCTCAAAGCATAACTATTGAATATTGTGAAAACGTGGGTTAACATCGTATAGATATCAATATATAACAATGATATTTATACAGGAATCGTTACATTTTCGGAAGCTATTTATATCCCATATAACTTGAGCAAACTTTTGATGATTAATCGGAAGCTCTATGTTTCACGGGTGCATGGCAGATGTAATTTAGCTCTTTTTGTGCAAAACAACGTATGGTAAGTTATTTATTTGTTTATTTATATTTATTTTTTATATTTTTTTATGTATCATTTTATTGAGAGAGGCTGATCGGTGGGCTACGGTTACATGTTCTTATGGCAGTCATTTTTTGTTGTTCACATGTCCTTTAATTTATTGTGCTTTGAAACTGTATTGTGTAACTGGTTGGGTTGTTCAGGTGTCTCCTTATTAATTTAGGATGTTAGTTGTTGATTGTGGACTCTATAAATCAAGAATGGGGAGCATTAATTGTAGATAAAATTGGTGGATCTGTCATAGTGTTTGAATAGATTCAAAATATCATTTGATTAATGACTTGAATACCAATACCAATATATTGAAGTTCAATGGATATGAACAATATTGATACAATTTTAATGGACGAGAATGTATCAACATGTCATGGATAAATTTTATCCCTTTTGTTTGCATCGATATAATTTTTAATTCTTCGCAACATGTTTACTTGAAGCCGCCTGAATTAATCAATATTTATATGGTTTTAATGGAGGAGAATCTATTAACATGTCATGGATAAGTTTTCCCCCCTTTTGTTTGCATTGGTATTGTTTTTTTATTTTTCGTTAATTTGTATGATAATTTCAGGAAAACCATATTTCAACTATTATCAAGAATGTTTTAATTTGCAAGTTTGAAGGACTACTGAAGGAGGGCAATGTGTATGTTTTTTTTTTCAAATTTCTTTGTTGGAGATAACCTTGCCCGTTTGAAACTAGAAGATCATAACTTTAAAACATAATAAACGGGTAGTGCAAAATCTCTAGTGGATGCTATGCAATCAGATCAAGCTCTTCCCTTTGCTACCAGAAGTACCTGAAAATTTTTAAACTTAAAACCATAAGCACATCGCTTAGTGAGTTTTCCCAAGATACGACGTACATCATAAAAACATAGGGCCCCGTCCGGATAATGGGCCTCACCTAGAGTAATTGGACCCCATCCAAATATTTGGTATTGCCCAGAGTAATTGGACCCCGACCAGAATACAATAATCAAACATATAAGCATGAGTCATAAAGACAACAAGCATACAATGACACCTTGTGTCCTACATAGTATAGTGAGCAGATTCACACCTAGTCAAAGCAGATAACGGCATAACTTACGGGAAACATAAGGCTGGTACTACACACCACCTAAACATTAATCAAAATGTCAAACCTCAATCTACATCCTAAAACCCTCAAGCTGACCAAAGATCAACTAAGTCAAAAATCAATGGTCAACGGTCAAAGTCAAAGGTTGAGTCACCACGTCGTGGAAAACCCTTGGCCGCACAATGGTGACAACGTGAGAAAATTGTGACAACCGTCAAAATTCGAATAAGTTCTAGATTTGATAAACTTAACTGCATGTGTAGGCACGACACATACTAGACTTAGTAATTAGAAGCTAAGTTATAACCTACTAGAAACTTAGAAACAATTAGAAACAATGGATAATATACTTAGATTTCACATTGATATGTGAATTCTACAACTACTTAACTATAGTGACTATCCATATTAGGATCACTCTTTGACTCAAACACCTTTTCATGAATCATATACACACATCATGCATTTGACCTAGTAGTAGAAATTAGGTTCGGGTCTCGTTGGAACTTAAGTCAAAGTTAAAAGCTAGGACTAGTATACTTGATTCCTCAATTTTACTTGAATCTCAACACCACTATATAGAATGCCAATAAACCGATAAAATAAGTTACAAACATTATTTATAACTATAAAAGAGTTATAATACCCTAAGATAAATTGAAGTCTCAAAGATTCTATTGATTTTGATATCTAAAGATTTACAAACTCTCAAAAACCCTAAATGCCCTAAAAACCTAATTTAACCTTAAAAATACTATAAAAATAGTTACGAACCTTATAATATGATCTTATAATAATTAAAATTATGAAAATGCATTCAAGGAAAATAAAATTTAACTCATTAACATTTACCCTTAGTTTATAAATCAAAAATCAAGGTTTTATGAATAAAAACTTGATTTTAGTGCACATTTTATATAAAAATTGAGATATTTTATAAAAGAATTTAAATTTTATAAAAGAAAATGAATGAGAAAGAGGTATTACACCTCAAAAATCGCCCCCCCTCTCCTCATTTCACTCTCATTCTCCAACACACATACACACATCTCTTCTTTCTCTCTCTAAAAACTTCTCTCTCACTTCTTTCTAAAACTGACGAACATAGATGCAAAATCTATGGGATACATTTTTCCAGTTGATAATTCATGAGTCAGATGCATCTCAGTATTTTGGTGGAGTATAACCCCAAAGAGATGACGAGAGAGATGAGTTATCCAGAGAGATAGAATCCCTCTTTTCTCTCTTTTCTTCTCTCTAAAACCCTCATTCCTTCTCTTCCTTTCACCCACAAAAATTTCCAGCAAAAACCACCATTTTGCAAAAAAAATATCCATCATCCATAAGGGCTCATCAAGGTAAAAGCACCTAACTAAATCATGCATGCAAGTTTCTACTATTTTCTTATGATTTTATGTGTATATTACTTCAAAAACCAACTTCTACTTCTTCATCTTTTTCAAATTTGTTTCCTTTTGGTTAAAATGGCTTTTGTAACATCATGGATGTGTTTTAACACCATGCGTGTAGAAAAACATGGTTGTATGTTCATGATCTTAACACAAAAATAAGTTTTCAATTTAAGAACATAAAACTCATTTTTAAGAGTTCTTGAGAAATAGGATTTTTGTATTTTAATGCATGTATGTAAATTATGATTTTTAAATATATTTGATCTCTGGAAACATGACCATAACATGCATGGATCATGATTTCATAAAATATTTCAAAATATTTAGTCAAAGAAATGATAAAAACTTACTTTTCTAACCAATCATCATGCATGCAATCTGCCATATTTCTTTGTCTGACTTTAAATTGCCATATCTCACTCATTTCTTAACCAAAATTCGAGATTCTTTTTCTAAAATATGATATTGTGAGTTAGCTTTCAAACCCATCTGACCTCACTGGAAAATTCTAATATTTCGATTTTTTAACAATTTTTACAAAGCAGTTGCTCAAACAGCACCTTTTTGTGAATAATAGTTTTGTATTGCATGTTAAAAGGTCTAATTCCTAACTAAAAATCTAGGAAAAATTAATTTGAGCACTTAACATCATGTATTAAGAGGGACAAAAAGATATTGATTCAAAAGCCTTTGGAACATGTTGCAAAAATTCTCAAAGTAACATCAATAATCTTTATCAAAATCACAAGAACCAAGTTTTCTTTATAATTTATTGAGCCTTTACGGTTGTTTTTCGACATCAAAAAAATAAGAAAATGATTTTTCATTGTTAGTAAATTGTATGAATATGTATTAAGGAAATTTTCAGGTCAATATATTTTCTTTATTTTTACATAAAAATAATAAAAAAATAGGGTGTTAAGCATATAAAATACTTAAACTAGTTAATAAATTTTGAAAAAAAAATCATGAATGACCTATACCGTAAAACGACATCCCCCATGAAGTTTGAGAAAATTTTATTAGTATTTAGTATTAGTTTTTATTTTATTGTTATTAAGCACAAATAAATAACAAAAGTCAGGTTCCCAGTTATAAAAATCATATTTATTATTTTTCAAAGCTTCTATATATATATATATATATATATATATATATATATATATATATATATATATATATATATATATTATAAGCTTTACAGAAAAATTTGATGAGTTTTACATAACCTTTTGCTACTTTTCCAAGATTTAATGTATATTAAAAGAATTAAATAAGTGAAAGATAGTTAAACTTATCCGAAATTTACAAAAACTTACCAGGAAATCTTTTGTTACATTATAACCATAAATAAAAAATTTGGGGATTTATCTTAACTGTTTTCTATTTATTTATATTTTCTTGGTATTAAACACACTTAAATTCTAAAAATAGGGATTTGCTGTTCAAAAATGAATTCCAATAACTTTCTTAGATTATGTACACTGTATACAAAGTTTAAAAAATGTTTGGTAATTTTCCTTAACTGTTTACTAATTATTCACGAATTAATGTTTATTTAAGTAAATAAAAAAAAGAAAATATCTAAACTGTTTGGAAACCAACTTTTATATTTTTCCCAGATTTTATATATCTAATAACACTATTACAAAAGGATTGGGGAATTTTTGAAACTGTTTTATATTTATCTCTATTTTGATAGAAAAAATACACAAAAATCAGAAAAATCATGTTAAACTATATGAAAATACATTTTATTATTTTTCCCATATTATGTTATCTGTAAAACAGCCACAAAAAATTATAAGAAGTTTTCATGATAATTTACTATTTTTCCATGATTTTATGATTATTCAAGGAATTAAAATGGTGAAAAATAGTTATACAAATCAAAAATTCAAGAAAATTTATCTTAACATCTTTGACTTCGTTTGAAACTGAAATACAAAGTTTGGAAAAGTTTAGAACTAAATTGATCTAGTTTTTGAATATTTAATCATTGGAACACCTCTTAAAATGTTAAATATTAACATTTCAATAATGTGAATTTTCCACTTAAATTGTTATATAAAAATTGATTCATAGAAATCTAAATTTCACAGAAAATTGTTTGTAACTTATCAATATTAAATTTTGACACAATATTGGCATAATTCTATTGTAGTAGTAAGTATAGTAGTATTAGATTTTGATTGGAGACTCATTAATGTGTAACATCGTGTATGAATCGAAAGTGGTACAAGTGGAACTCAGTTCAAGACATCATTTGCATTATCTCAAAGCATTGCGAGTATTCACGACTCCCCCTATTTTTGGTTTTTTATGTTTTGGGGTGGAAAAGCATGTCCGAAAAACTATTTATTGTTCGTTGTATTTAAATTGACTTGTATCAAACTTGATTGCTATATTTTGCTATGTATGTCTATGCAACACGAACATGAGGCCTTATCGTCTTAAGTCCCTTCCCTTTCACTTTACTCCAACCATTAACTCTTTGAGCCAATGGTCATTATTGATAGCGCTATTAGGAATTGACAACTCCTCACGCGCCCGATTGCTTGAGTGCATGATACCATATTCATCTATGAAACGATAAGCATAGATCTTGATAAGGCATCAGTCATAGGCTTGGATGTGAACTCATTATTTGCTCATATACATACGGAACTAATTTACTTATTATAGCAACGAACTTTTATTATTGGAAACTTATTTACTTGTCTTAGCAACGAACTTGGTTGCTCATTATAGTAATGAAACTTGTTTACTCGTTTTAGTAACGAACTTTATTTCCCATGAGAATATGAATGTTGCATCTTATTTTGGCAACATATTTTATCTCTCATGATGACAACGAACTTTGTTTATGCAAATTTATTACTCATTTTTTGCATTATATTTCTATTTATGGAAACTTTATTACTCGCTTTAGCAACAAACTTCTATTCATGAAAACTTATTTACTTATTTTAGCAATGAACATTTGTTTATGGAAACTGTTATGAATATTCTAATTATCATGATTTCAAACTATATCATGTTATAAACTTATGAGTACTCACCAACTATTTTTATAGTTGAAGCTCGTTTTACATGCTTTTTCAGGAATCATCGAGTAAGTGGCTGTGACAACCTGAAAATTTCTATCTTACATTCTTCATTTCTTGTCAAAGTTAAACTCGTTTTTACTATTTTCTAGCACTGTTTGGAGTCAAATAGAGTGTTTAAAGCCTAGTATCAGCAAGGTAGGAGTCGGGGGATAAGTATTATGGGTGTATCGCCTTGAAATTGAGCCAATCACACCAACACAACGTGTGTGCGGCCGCACACAAGGGTGTGCGGCCACACACCCATCCCAACCGCACACACTCCCACTATATATTCAAGACTTAGGCATTTTGAACACATTCTACACTCCTTCAAAGCTAGGACCCGAAATCCTCTCAAGTATCATCCAAATCTCCTTGAGGATCTTCATAAAAGGTAGCATCTTTAACCAAGAACACCAAGAACACCAAGAACACCAAGAAAACTAGGTGTACGGCCGCACACAAGTCATGTGTGACCGCGCACAGGACTGGCTGCACACTCCTGGCTGCAGACGTGTCCTGACCGCACACACAGCCGCACACTCACAAAGATGGAGTTTTGTGGCCTTACACTCGTCCTAAGGGTCGTACACTCATTTGGGGACTTCATATGTATTAGCAATACTTGATTCTAAGTGTTCTTATGTCCCGATAGTGTATCCAAGTGTGTATTAGTGGTTATATACCCTAAATATATTCATATATGTGTTATTACATGTTAAAATAGGATCCGTTTTTGCCCATGACTCCATTCGACATCCGGTGATCCCATATCAATCTTCTTTCGAGATTCTCAAGTCAGGTGATTTCATACCCCTGAATTAACCTTCTAAATGTTTTTACATGATTTTATGGGGGGGGGGGATACAAGTTAAACATGCCAGTTATCATATCAATCACATGTGATTGATAACCCACATGCACAAGGATTTATTACACTGTTAACTGTTTTTACCAAGTATGATACTGTAAATGGTTTTCTAAAACGTTTTTACTTGTTTAAAAGTTTTCCTCAAAATGACCCTCGCGCTGAATGTTTTATCAAAGTTTCATTAAAAACTTGTTTATGAAAGGTTTTCAAAGGAATTCTGAAGGTTTTCAAACTTATTTTAAAAAAGAATACCAAGTCGTGATTTTCTTACGTATAAAGGTTTTCCAAAGTTTTCATCAAAGTTTTCTTCCGTGTTTTTATACTCCTACTTTGTTAGATACTACTGCTTTGTTATACTTCCACTTAGTTAAATGCTATTACTTTGTTAACGCCTTTTACTTCGTGATACGCTCCTACTTCGTGGAACGCTTCCACTTCGTTATACGCTTATACTTATTAACGCTTCCACTTCGTGATACGCTTATACTTATTAACGCTTCCACTTCGTGATACACTTATACTTATTAACGCTTCCACTTCGTGATACGCTTATACCTTATAAACACTTCTACTTCGTGAAACACTTCTACTTTGTTAACGCTTCTACTTAGTTAAATGTATGCCTATACTTTTATAGTTATATAAATAATGTTTAAAGGACTTAGGAAGGCTAGTTCGCCCTATTTCCTTTTCCTTGTTTGGATGTGGTCTGGTGGAATCAGATATCGATCCGAAGGTCGTTTGATCATTAATTATATATCATGTATACATGTATAGACATATGGGTTTACATCGATTGGTTCAGTTATGAGTCTCTACTGCTATTCCAGCACTTAAATCAGAATTCACTGTTTAGGATACATCTTCAGGACACGACCTTCTCCGTTGTCTAGTTGGTAACCAGAGTCTCTTGTAAGGAGAGCAGACATTGTGTGTATAGATCTATACGAGATTGACACCCCCGCACCCTGACTGCTAGCTACAGTCCACGGCCTACCAAGCCAAGGGGTGACAAATGTCATACTTACACCGATGCTTGCATGGCGTCAAGTACTCTAGTGTCGATTAGTATGGTTACGAGTATCTCCATGTTTACCTTATAATTCATGGACTTAAGGTAACGATGTTTAACACTGTATGCTGGAAACACACTTACACTGTTTTGGACCTTGCTAGCTGTATCTTTCATTTGATACTATCTGGGGTCTGTAATCACTGTTTTGGACCTTGCTAGATGTATCTTTCATTTTATACTGTTTGGGGTCTGTAATCACTGTTTTGGACCTTGCTAGTTGTATCTTTCATTTGATACTGTCTGGGGTCTGTATCTCCCTTTTGTTAGACCGAGTCAGGCGTGTCGTTCATTCGATACTCTCCTGGAGTCTATGATTTCTTTTGCCTTAGTCAGCAGTCTTCACTGCTGAGGCATATGTTATTTTCCCTGATATTTTCCTACTTTCTTTACAATCAAACACCGTATTTTGGTAATGATAGAGTTTAAGGGAAAATTACTTTTTACAACATAACTCTGTCGGGTCTTGGTAGAAGAATACTTTTATTTAAGAAAATATAGGATTTTTTGGAAAGGACTCTAATACACGGTTGATTCTAAACTACTACTTTTATAAAGTTATTTTGAACTTACACAAATGACACTAAATACTTATGAACTCACCAGCATTTATAAAAATGATGATACTCGCTTTCAAAATAACTTGTATTCTCAGGTCAACAATGGATAGGTACATCTCAGGCACTTTTGGTGAAGACAGTTTTGTACCAAGCTGCACCTATACTATTACTTGTATTACTTTGATGTTTCTATGTAATGTAAACTATGTAAAACCATTACTATTGATGCAATGGTTGTTGTACTTTGATTACTATAATGCATATGTTATGATACTTGACATGACGTCATCCACCCCAGAACATTTCCGACGTTCCGGTTTTGGGGTGTGACAGTGGCACTTAGGGACACTTCACTTTTAGAAGCATTCGCATGTGTTTTATTTCAATTTACATTGTAATTTCATTTAAAAATTTGTTCAAACTCATTGTAAATTTGTAATGATTTTTGATACTATGGTTGGTGTTGTCTTTTAACTTTTGCTATGAAACCCTTTGTATCGACACACCCCGTATTTTCGCTTTAGCGGGGTGTGAAAAAAATAGACACGATGAAGCCTACCACAGTGTGGCACCCCACCACTCACCATGTCGTGGTGAATGTCTAAAATAACATAATGAATTAAGCACTTAACCCTTAACCTCCAAAGATCTAAAGCTCATATTTGATAGCTGTAAAGGTCTCAACAGATAAAGTTTCCAACTTTATCTATTACCATGGACCAAACTCATCCAAACCTCAAGCCTAACTCTTTAGAGAGCCAAACCACACATATGGTCCTTAAGGAAAGCATGGAAACACATCTTTCTTATAACACTATCTTCCAGAAGTCATTTGGGTCACTTAAATAGTCCTGGAGTTGCTCAACTCCAAGGATATCTAGAAAAGGACTCAAAAGCACTCAAAAGATGCATAAATCTAGATCTAGGAAATCAAAGGTCAAGGTTAGAACTTTATACCTAGGATGGATCTGAAATCTGAAGTAGATGCTGGATTTAGGTTGGCTCTTTGCTTCCTTGCACCAAATAGGATTTCCTTCCACCTCAAGTTTCACTAAAACAAGAACAAAAGGTCAAAAACCAAATGTAAAGGATAGGGTTTAGGAGAGTGATGTTCTCAGAGGATGGGGACTACAAAATAAGGCAAACCTAGAAGTTAGATCCCTTAAGTAGGGCTCGGATCCATATATCTAAGGTTTTGAAACCTAGTAGCCACTGTGCCGTGGTGAGAACACAACTGCGTCACCACTTATTGACATGCCCCATGTCGTGGTCCAATCCTTACCATGTTGTGGTGCAACTAAAACTATAAAAATCACGACTTAGATGACCCCACTGTGTCACCACTTATTGACATGCCCAACACCATGGTCCAATCCTTACCATGATATGGTGCAACCAAAACCCTAAAAATCAAAACATAGATGATAAGGAATTATACTTGGAATACGGATGTTACAAGTCTCACCCACTTGAATAAGATTTTATTCTTGAAATCTGCTACAACAAGCAACTCCAATCAATGGCACCTCAGCTTCTCCTTAGGTTCCCAAGTACATTTGAAAGCCTTACAGTATTGCCATTGCACCTTAAACAATTCCACCACCTTGTTGCGTAAGGCCTCCGTCTTCCAATCTAGGATGCCAATTGATCGCTCAACATAATTCAAACATTCATCAACCTAGATATCATCCAATGGAACCACCGTAGACTCATTAGCTAAACACTTTTGTTGTTGGGAAACATGAAAGGTGTTACATATATTGTTGGATTAGTGTCTAAGTCCATAAATATAATTGGTATGTAGTTGAACCGATTTGGCATGGTCCATTTTGGGTTGCATGGCATCGGAACAATTGGATAGACAAAATGAGAAAAATGATACTAGTGATTTATATTAATATATTATAAGTTCTAATATATTAATATGAAATCGTATCATTTAATTAGTATTGATCAAGAATTAATTTAGTGATTAAAAGGAACTAATTAAATATGGACTCTTATATAAATGGTGGGCCAAGTTCATTTAGATTGAGCTAAGCTTTCATGGATAGTCCATGGAGTGTTTAACCCATCGGTCTTATAGAAATGAAAGGTCATGGGTATTAGGGTTTACATGAATGTAACCCTAATCCTCCACATTATATAAAGAGGTCCCTAGTTCATGAAATGAACACTAGAGTGTGTACACAAGGGTGCTAGGTACTAGTGTATAGTACACAAGAGGGCAAAACCGATTTTGGTGCAAGTATCCTAATTCTCAAGTTATTCCAAGGGTTCTTGGTGTTGTGTGAACCATTTGAGGAGCAACACTTGAGGCACTAGGCTCTTAAAGGTTTCAAGACTTCAAGCTCCATCAAAAACGTACTTTATTCTACTAAATTCTTGTAGTGTAGTTGCTTCATATTATGCTAGTTACGATGAAACCTTGGAATATTGAATATTTGCATGTATAATAGAGAAAACATAGATCCAAGGTTTATAGGGTTGCATGTACGTCGTAGGAGTGTTAGAATGCTCAAAACCCTTCAGTGGTATCAGAGCCTAGGCTTGTTTTCATGTATACTTGATGCAAATTGCTGAAAATCAAAGTTTGTATGCTGTCTGGACAGCTGACTCGCCGAGTCCATTAATGGACTTGACGAGTCCATGCCTAAATTCATCCAACTCGTCAAGTTGGTTCATGCACTCGACGAGTTGAACCCCCAGACAACATATCTTCGATTTTTAAGGCTGGAATTGGTCAAGAATATTACCTTAAACTGTTTTGGACTTATAAAACCTGTTTTGATGTGGTAATGATTATGGTAGACCAATTTCAAGGTTGTTATCAAAATTTCAATTTTTATGTGTGTTTATGTAATTCTTGAAATTGTTGATATTATTGTTCATATAGTTATGAGTTTTGGTAGATCATAGGAATTATTTGCAAATTGGTTGTTAGTTAATTCTTGATCTAAATGTTTTTTTTAATGGAGTCCATAATTTGTCCTCAAGTTATGGGTTACCAAAAGTCATTTCTTTTAAAGATCCATTCAAATTCATAGGTTACACAATTGAAGAGTCTTTTTGTCTTATGGACTCCGTAACTTGTCCTCAAGTTATGGATGTTCAAGAGTCTCTTTATTAAAGTTTTTAAAACCTTAATTAAACTCATAAGTTATGAAAATCCAAAAGTTTTTGAATAGTTTAAAACTTGCCCTCAAGTTTTGGAATTTGTAAAGTTTCCCCTCATGAATACTTTAATTCCAAGTTAAACCCTTAGAATTTAAAAAAGTTAAAATTCAACCCTTATACTTTATAGTATTATAAGTTAATAATATATATATATATATATATATATATATATATATATATATATATATATATATATATATATATATATACGTAGAAGAACAAAGTCATTATTACCGTTAGTAGGCCCCATTCACGAAGTCGGTCTATAAGAGGGGTATAAGGTTACTGCCTATAAAATGGCAGTTTAATGGGTGTCCACTCTCACCCACTGCTTCCTTGATTGGTGGAGGGTCATTAGCCGAACGGGTAGGACATAACTATAATTCTCTCTTCATTATAAGTATAATTATAAATATAAAGTAACTAAACCTTTTCTAAGTTCCCAATCTTATTTACTTTAGGAAAATGTGAATTTGGTGCTAACCCATGAAATTAGACTTTGCACTTTGCTTAAGTCGGTAACGGAGCGCATGTGGTTAACTGGCACACTAGCTTGGATTTAACAAGGTAGGCAAAGGGTAACTTAATGTCTATCATAGGATCGGTGGAGCGCGTGTGGTTAACCAGCACATCGATTAAGTGATAAATATTAAGGGTACCAAGTATATTTGCATGGTATTCACACATTGTTTTGTGATCCTCGGCATCCCAGTCACAAAACTTGAGAGGGCACAATCATAATTGAAGCATGCCATTGAAAAGTTCAATGAATCTCAACAGATCTAGGAGTTTCAAATCCAATTAAAACCTAATAAATTATTTCGTTTTTCATGGTGGAAATTGGTGATTCGCTTACCTACAAATATTTTATGGCTTGGATTACGGCATCCCTCTTCCAAGTTATAAAATATTGTGTTGGGTCTTAGCCTTAATATTTCATATGGTATGTTATATTAAGGACTTTAAATCAACTAACTTGAATTTCTGCCATTATAGATGTCTAGTTCAGACAACTATGATCTTCCCAAATCTCATGAAAATCATACTTCTCTTCCTCCGCCTCCTCCAATTATTCTCCCTAACCCACAAGTTCAAGGTCACTCATTCCATATTGGCAAGCAAAGTCTATGTGTGCTCACATCTTGGAGATGAAGTCACATATTAACAAGTTGGGAAAGTTGGGTGTCAAAGTCTTGAAAAAGTTGGTTGTCGACTAGGTTCTTCAATCACTTTCTAAGTCACATAGTGAGTTTCCTTTGGGACTAATATGTAACAGACTATGACATGACCCTTAATGATCTTATCTATTTGCTTGGTGCTGCTGAATCAGCAATGATTTAGAGCACTGGTAAATCAAATTTGATTAGATGATCAACTTTCCAAACTAGCATGGACATTGACAATGGTAACAATGGATATATAGAAAAGCTTTCTCTTTCCAATGGAAAGGGATCGACCATAGTCATCTCGGTTGACCAAATGGTAAAGAGAAAGGCTAAGTATGAGATAGTCCCATGTACCATTACCAAAGAGTCCATATGTTTCTATTGCCAAAGGAAGGGGCATTGGTTGCGAAGCTGCCTTGGCTACTTGAAAGATATGAGAGAAGGAAGAATCAAAAAAGTTTGACTATGCTTTAGGTAAGTCCACTATCTAACTTTGTTAAGTTCCTAATTGATGATTCTTAATACAAAACGTGACTCGGTTACATTTTGTTGTTTGGCAGGATCAAGCAAAGGGAAGGAAACTTAAAGGAAGAGTATTTTGAATCTGATCGCGAAATGGATTTCAATCGCATGGTTTGAAGATCGGATTCTTGAGCTACTACTTAGGAGTTATGATAGATTGCTAGAAAATATGTAATAGCATAGTTTTCATTTAAAGTTGCATTGTAAGGAAAAAGTTTTTTTTTCCCGCATTTATAAATAAATAAAAATTTTGTTTTACTTTATTTTATATCTCCTTGCAATGGCATTTATGGAAAATTGATGTTTGTATGTTTCTAGCAATAATGAAAATATGAATTTGATTCTTTCAGTTGTGGAAATGTCTAAATTTACCAAATAAGGAAAGATTCTCATCACCCAAGTTTCAACTAGATAGAAACTTGGAATCATGCAAGTTGTATGATGAATGAGAATTTTCATCTTTGGAAAATTAAGACTAATTCCTTGTTCACATGTATATTTGAGTCAAGTGAAGGACAAAGGGATCGTGTACACTTGGTTGTGCACTGGTTAGGTCCACCACAAAAGATCGATAAGACTATTCGTCATGATTTACTAAAGTTTAGTAAATATGGTTATACTTACAAGTTTAAGTATAATTTTGAAACATTGGAAAAGTTTCTATGTATGGTAGAACGAATGAGAAGAATCAAATTAGGCAGAAACATAAAAGTTTCTCAAATCTGAAAAGATGAGAGAGTACTTTAGTATCATATTTTGTTATCATCTTAATGATTAAGAAATCAATTCAAAATTCATCCTCTAAGGACATCTTAGTGCATTCCCATGACTAATGTCACACCCCAAAACCAAGAACGGCGGAAACGTTCTGGGGCGGAGGACGTCATGTTTAATATCAACAACAATGTAAAGTAGTAAACAAGCAACAACATCATCCATTGCATTAATAAAATAACTATTATACAATTGTATTCGGTCAAATTTTGATAAACACTAAAGCATAAATCAAAATGAAAGATAAGTCTTGAATAAGCTTCATCTTCCTTTCTCCTTGCATCGGTACCTGTCTATGATGACCTGAGGATACAAGTAATTTTGAAAGCGAGTATCAGCTATAAAGCTGGTGAGATCATAAGCATTTAGTGTCTTAATTTGTATGTAAGTATTTGTAAGTCTATGTATTGTAAGAATTTGTGAATGTATATGAATTGTAAGCGTTTGAAAAACCCTAGAATCCCTATGATTCCTTCTAGTATGTGAAGGTGTCTTCTACCAAGACCTAACTGTTCTGTGTGTGTGTCTCTTGTAAGAGTATGTGTTTTTCCAAAGTATAACTATCATTATCCAAAAATATAGTTTGTACAATTTTGTTTAAGTGAGGTCATCACTAAAATATGTACTGGAAAAATTAACGTAGTACTAAATCGTAGCTCTAAAAGGGCTACTAATTATCAACAGGTAGTAACTACATTACCGTGCTCCCTATGAAGAATTCACTAAGTGAATGTAATAGGAAAGGAATGGTACTATGGTGTAGTGTCGAACTACAACCGTACCTATTACCTTATGTCTAGGGTAATACTTCCAAGTACCATAGTATTTGGATATATATGTGTATATATATCAGTACATCGATACTCAACTTGCCTTATTTGAGGGATAAGGTATAATGTGATGTCTAGATCCCAGACTGTTTCGCTCCCCTATCAGAGGGATTTTAGGACCTACCCACGACCCCTGCATGAATGCAAGCCATGAGCATCCACATTACTATGATCATGTATACTCGATATTCCAATCACAATTGTAGTGTGAGTTATCCGTATAGTTAGATCCTGAACTGGTTCTGAGCTATAGCCCCTAGTGACGTCTGTTCTATGTATATGTATATGTATATGTATATGTAAGCGTATTCATGTAAGTGTGATCATGAAATTGTACACTGGTGTACTGAAATGTTCTACGTGTGCTAGCTGAAATATGTGTTCTCTCTATCTAGCAAGTATTGTTACGTAAGCGTTCTAGTATATCTGTATATGTATTGTTTCTAGTATATCTGTATATGTATTGTTTCTAGTATATCTGTATATGTATTGACTCATGAATGAACTGACTCATTGTATGATATCGCGTTCTAGTACTGGTTCTAGTATCTTCCTGAACTACCCGTATGGTAGCTTACTAGTAATCTAAGTAGTACGTATGGACGTGGATGTATACCCTTGCTACCCAAGGGCATAGGATGAATTGGAAGGACCTTTTATGACTTTATATGTACACATGATATATAACAAATATTTAAACGACCTTCGGACGAGTATCCGATATCCCACCAGACCACATCTCAAGCGCAAAAAGGAAATAGGGTGGATAGCCTTCCTAAGCCTTTTAAACATTCCTTATATAACTATACGTATAGAGGCATGCAATTTTATAATATCAAAGCATAAATAAATTTAGTAACATTTGAAATATAAATATTAGCCTAAAGAAAGATCGACTTGATGTCAATCTATAAAACAATTTGAAGGCATAAGTTTGATAAAACAGTATAAGTACAAAGAACAGTTGTTTGAAAACACAGTTGTAAATGAGTTTGAAATATGATGACAGAGTAAGAAGTACAGTGTAATAAGTAGTTGAAAACATATAAAATGTTTATAAAAATCTTTTGAAGGAAAACTATTTGGTAAAACGGCTAATGAGTGGCCAAATCTTTTGAATGCTGTATATTAATCACATGTGATTGATGTAATAAGTAGCATAATTCTACTTGTATCCCCCCCCATAAAACATTTGAAATAGTTTAAAACATTAGTTAAGGGGTATGAACTCACCTGCAGTATGTGACTGGAAATGAACGGGCTGCTATCGTACGGAAGGATCGGACAAGTGCTTGGTGTCAAGTGATGACTTAGACACACACAATGATCCTAATTACATATGAAGACATATTTATATAAATAATTAGTGATTATAACACTAATTATACAAGTAATAACATTTAAGTGCGAGGACAACACTTGTGGTCAAGTGCTAGGAGGCAAATGGGTTGCAATAAAGGAGTGCAATGCCCCTAATGGAAGTTTAAGGTCAAAAGACCATAATCAATAGAGTTTACGGCCCAGGGGAGTATGCTCCTGGCCGTAAACTCTCAAACAAGCCATGAAATGGAGTTTAGAAGTACTACAACTTTAGAGGGGAATTGTTTCAAGGCTAGGCAAGAGTTTAAGGCACCATATTGACTCCTAAGGGGAGTTTACGGCCCAAAGACCCTTTTCCCTTGGAGTTTACGGCCGTAAACTCCCTTGGGAGGGTTCTTATTGTCTTTTCAAGTGTCTAACAATTCTAGGAACAAGTCTAGGCTTCAATACTTGGATTAAGGGAGGTTTAAGGCACTAAATGGGACCATTTGATGGAGTTTACGGCCATAGAACTCTTTGGGCCGTAAACTCCCTCACACATGAGGTCCTAAGAATTTTAACTAGTCCATATCTCATCTAAGTACTTGCCCTAAAAGTTTCTTGGCCTATGGAAGTGTTTAGGGTGTCCTTTGACCCCATTTAAGGAGTTTACGGCCCAAGAAATACTCTTGGCCGTAAACTCTCAAACACTTATGCTTTTCATGATTTTCCTTGGTCCTAAACCCATTAAGGTGCATGCTAAAAATGAAGACTAAGCCTTAGGAAGAGTTTGAAGGGGTTTTGGCCCTAAATCTTGGAGTTTACGGCCTAAGGAGCATCTTGGCCGTAAACTCCCTTCCAAAGTGGGTTTCTAATTGTTTTGTTGGTCTAAAACACTTGCTTAAGGCTTCTAGGTTCTTGTTCTAAGGCTAAATGTGACAACCGTCAATTTTCGGTCAAGTCAAAGTCAACAAAAGTCAACAAGTCAAACCGGTTAACCCAATTTGCCGTGAGTACTAGAGTTTACGTTATGTAACTTCTAAACAACTCTCTATCCTAATGAGAGATCATAAATCGAAAAGTGCGTTCACCTAAATCTCCTTAACCTGAAACGGTGGTACGTAGAAAGCCAAACCGATACAACAATGTTACATACTCATCGGGAGTATGCAAGATCCCTAATCAAGGCTTAACGGGGTTTAAGGACCTTGCAGTGCGTAGCCGGACACTCAAAAAGGTCACCAGTGAAATCTCTCTCAAATATCTCTTTGTATGGAAATCTCTCCAAGTATGTCAAATCTCTCCCAAATCTCTCCAAGTATGTGAAATCTCTCTCAAATACCTCTTTGTATGTGAAATCTCTCCAAGTATGTCAAATCTCTCCCAAATCTCTCGAAGTATGTGAAATCTCTCCCAAATCTCTCTGAAAACGAGGAATCTCTCTCAAATCTCTCTCGAAATCTCTCCCAATTTTCTATAATCACTCGGGACATTCCGACCCTCGAAATTGGCGAAAAATAGCCCAAGAATGGAAGTCTACGCGAAAAACGGACTTAAGAAACGAACCCACCGAACCGAAAGTACTATTCATGAGGGTCCGAACCGAAGTTACTGTTCATGACCCGAACCGAGGACACTGTTCATCCGAACCGAACCCAGCTTGGAAGGAAGGTCCGAACCGAACCCAGCTTGGAAGGAAGGTCCGAACCGAACCCGACATTGAAGGAGGTCCGAACCGAGAGTACTGTTCATTACTGTTCACAACAGTGCCTTCGGTTCTAGCCTGACTTCGGACCGAACCCTTGCTTTCGCTTCTCGCCTTCACTTCGGACCGAGCCTCGGACCAGCCCTCGCTTCGCTTCTTCCCTCCGGCTCGCGCCCCTCGCCTCCGAAACATGCACCATCTGACCGAACTTCGGCCTAGGTCCGAAGAATTCCGCTGGAAAATTCGTTTTTCATCCCGTTTTTGCGTATTTTTGCGTTTTAAACCCATTTTTAATTATTTTAACATAGGGTTTTCACTCAAAACTTTATTTTAAAATATAAGACCCCTAAATTAATAATTTAATCATATTTTAAGGGTAAAATCTTATCCAAATAAGGTTAGGTAAAGTTCAAAAAGAAAAGTGTTGACCTTACCTTATTTTATGACACAAGCAACCCCATACCCACTCCATGACAACTCACACTCCTCCCCACCATACCTTGTACCTTTTACTCTCATTCACAAGTCACCCCCACAATCTAAGGGCTGATCATACACCCTCTCTCCTCATTCTCTTCAAACACTCTCAAATTTCACCAAGATTGAACTCCAACTCTTTCTCTCCAACTTCTCTCTCTAACTCACGATCTCAAGGCTGATCATCAAGTGTTCTTCCACTCTTGGTAAGTGTAATCCACCCTCCTTGTGATTCTTACACTTCATTCTACTCAAATCGTTGATAGCTCATACAAACTCCATAACTATCGTGCTAGATTCTCGAAAATCTTCAAGACATCCCAAGTGTCCTTGAAGTTAAGCACCTCCATTCTTCAACAATCATCTATTGAAATCACACAAGGTGAGTTCATACCCCTACATTTTCATGTTTTCTCAAGTTTTTAGGGGGGGGGGGGGGGGAATACAAGTTAAAACACCAAGAACATAACTAAAATTTTCTAACAGCTTTCATCAGAAAAGTTGGACTCCATTCACGGACTGTTTTGGACACCTTAAACATTTTAGTTTTCAAAACTATTTTAGGTGCATGTAGTTCCACTTCTTAGATTTAAAATTACTACTTGCACATCTCCATACGATTTTTCTACAAATTATGGTGATTTTTACAAAACTGCCTATCATTTCAAACACCAATCCGGACCAGTCTGTGAATATGGACTTTTTCATCTAAGTTACAGGTCATTAAAAACCATGATAAAAATTATGAGTAAACTAGACACATTTTGGGAACTCCCAGAATTTACGGATTTAGTTTTCGACTTCGTATGATTTTTCTATGAATTTTCAAAAACAGTGTAGAAAGGCTGAAAAATTGTTAACAGCTTGTAATTTTTATAACACTTTGTATTATGTTGAGCAAAGTGTATAATGTCAAGTTCTAAATATTGAATGTGTTACCTTGTTAGTCTATCATCATACTGAAGTATAGGCATATATGATAAGATTATTCATTTATTTGGAACAAGTATATTAAACCATAATGAGCATAGTTTATGAATTTATAACATTAAAGCATTCATAGAAGAATTTTTACATATTACAAACGTTTTGGATAAACTATAATAGGTATAGTTTATGTATCATTACCTCTTAAACTTATTTATCAAAAGTTTTCCGTTTAGTTCACGTAAATCTGTTAATGAATAAATTTGTGAGTCATTCCCTTCGGGTTACTTCCAAAGTAACAAAGCCAAAAAGTCCTGTAAATTGTAACCAGAGTCTCTTGTAAGGAGAACGTGATAGTTGTGTATAGATCTATATTGGGTTTGACAAACCCACACCAGAGCTGCTCGCTACAGCTAGACCGGCAGGTCTGTGGTGACAAGTGTCATTTAACGGCGACGCCTGAAGAACGTCGCATTACGAGGCCACCCAAGTAAAGTATGGTTATAATAGCTCACATGTGGTATTAACAATCATAAGATTTACGGGTTCTAACTTTAAATTAGCGAGTTATGTCTATTTAGCTCACTGAAATTACTTTAAGTATAGAAAAATACTTGTACGCCTTCATATCAAAAAGGGTTTTATGTCGATTTAAAATCACTTTTTACATCAACAATTACATACTTTATTGTATACTTTCGGTCTTGGTATTTAAGATTACACATCATTCATTACGGGATTTTTCTCACATCAGAAAGGGTTTTATGCCGATTTAAAATCACTTTTATATCTTTAAGTATGACATATAGTTGTTCATTTTTCGGTCCTGGCATCTAGGACTACATAACTTTTGTAAGGAAAATATTGGATTTTTCTTGGTATCATACATCTCTTTACAAAGATCGATTTTCAAACTCTTACTGTCAAAAGCTTATGAACTCACCAACCTTTGTGTTGACACTTTTCAAAACTACTTGTGTTCTCAGGAATTCAGTGAAAACAGGAAATCAACAACGTTTTGAGGATGGGACGATAAATCGTCGAACAGTTCACTTTGTATCATAATGTAATTGATTTGAATCATGTAAACATATACTTTGGTGAAACTTTTTCAATTATATTTATGATGGTTGTATTTACTTTGAGCACTATTATACTCATTGTTGTGATACTCTACATGAAGTCCTCCACCCCCGAACATTTCCGCCATCCTTGGTTTGGGGGTGTGACAGATTGGTATCAGAGCATTGTTTATAGTGAACTCAGTATATCGAACCACATAAGATATACAAACTATAAATGCATTGGGACTAGAGTCTCTGATTTTATGTTTTCAAAACAACTATGCTTTTAGAAATAAGTAGTTTCTTATTAAAAGTATACACGCGTGCATACATACTAGGGTCACGTCGTTCTAGAACAAAACAAAAGTAATGATTGTTGGATATCACAGGTAAGCTCAGGGATGTATGGTCAGTCTTGGGATTGGCATAGCCTGATCAACTATGCTCGTCCGAGGAGTGATTAGCACATGCCCAAGAATGGTTGTGATATGGCAACAAGTCTAAAAACTTACCAACACTACCACAATGAAATACCATAGGGGTATTTGGTGTTATTATAATTATTTATCTGAGAACTAAATAGATTTTTATCAATAGGTCAATAATTGCTTAGTGGATACATTAAAATTATATGTAGCCAGGACGTCATAGACTTAGAATCTGTGAATCTTTGCTTTACTTCCTGTTCTCGTTGGATTGGGGATTTAGAGTTAGGGTCGCTTATTCGAAGGTCTATCCTGTCCCAAATACATATGACTAGTATGCACTAAACAGTGTATTGAAGTACCTGATAAAGATCATCTTATAATTATCTAATTAGTACATCTACTTAGTTATTTCTTATATCCCCATTTCTCGCAAAGGTATCATGGCTGGATTTCATCCCCACGACGACCCGTACTACCCTAACCCCAACAATACTGAATGGCTTGGAGAGGAGCCAGAGAATGATCACCCAATCCCTGTGGATGGTCACCAAGCTGAAGGCCTTGCTGACGGTTTCAACTCCGAACCTGAAATGGTGAACCTATCCTCGATGACCCGTGTTCCCAATCCCAATCCTCGACCGACTTTTCAAGGCCCGATGCCTCCTTGGGTAGAGTGCTTGGAAATCTAGAGCGAAGAACAAGACCAACCTATGTCATTCGATGGAGATCGAAACTTCTGCAACATAAACGAAGGAACCCCAACAGATAGAATTTTTCCAATCCTGGTCTGTAGAATTGCCTGAGACGAGATTCAGGGCAGAACAACTCTCCATAGTATCGCAGAGGTTGATGCAAATGCAGGAATACATACAATCCGCACCAATCGCCTTGATCACACTCGTGAAAAGTCTGCGAAAGACTATGAAACCCTGCTGCAAGCACGGGCTGAATCACGAACCGATGTCATAAAACTCCGAGTACGCCAGAGGGTGTACGAAAGGCACATGCCTGTTATGGAGCGGCAGCTAGCTGAACTGAGAGATCACAAAAAAAATGACCGCCGCCAGTAGTAAACGCCTTACTTCATTTCATGTTAATAAGGGAATCGTTTTCCCTATCTATGCTCTATGTGGTATTTCCTATGAAACTATCTTGTACTGTAGGTACCTTTAGTGAGGCCTTTAGGCGGCCAAGACACCCCTGCTTTGATATGATATAAGACCCTCTACAAGGTCGATTTTCCCGAATTTGTTACATCTTAAACATCAATGACGTATCAATCAGCCGAGTTCTGTGTCACTCTTTTGTTCAAACACTCCCATCATGCTGCGATAGGAGCCTGCCTAAAACCCACTCTATTCAAGTTGTAAGACTAGAGTAATCTAGCTCCAGAATCGTTCCTGATCTTCTCTCCAAGGTTGGATCATGTCATTCACCAACCAATGGAACCCGGTTTCAAACAACCAATATCAAAGGATCACCACCTGAACTTACTTCTACTCTGTATTAGGATTGCATCATAGGGATGCAAGTCAAGTCTTCGAGAACATGTTCCAATTGGTCATGATAAGGACCTAGCCTGGGTCAACTATAAGGCACCACTTGGGTGCAGAACTACTAAAAATTCATGGGTTTCCATAAAAAGACTCCCGTTATGAATTATTTTCAGAACGCCCTTAACGACCAAATTACGTTACAAATCAATATAAGATAAAGCTTAGTTAGAAACTCACGACGTGTAGCCATTCTAAAAACTCATTATCATCTCACCCTTAATCATTTTGTTGAGAAGTTCCTTCATCATAGACTCACGGGTACGAATCATACCAACACTAATGCACCGGATCCCATCAGAACTCCCCAGCCGAGCGTGTTTGGACACACATGATTCTAAGATGGGTAAAGCTTGACGCCCGTATGAAACCTACCCCTGCCCACTGCTGTAACCCTATTTCAAGAATGTTAGCGGAAACACTAGGAATAGTACAGTAATGTGCAAAAATTTATATGTGTTAATATAAATTGTAAGGATGCACTTAAGATAATCGTTTCCACTAACGAAGATGTTTTTCATCGTGAAACAGAACTATGTCTTCACCAAGAGGGAACCAACCAACTAGCAAGGTGCCAACTCTGCAGATAGACGCTGCTACTTTTCAGGCTGCAGTCACGGCAGCCGTGGCAGCCGTAATGGCACAGTTCAATGCTAACAACGCCAGCGGAAATGGAAGCGGTGCTGACAATACAGATAGTGGTAATATTCAGGAACACCAACGGGTGTCCGCCAGCAAAAATACCTCAGGTCTCAAACCTACGAACAAGAAGAGAAAGTTTTGGAACATGAAAGAGAGCCACCAATCACAAAAATCCATTAAAAGACAACAACCTATGACCACCCCCACCATCACAACAGCAGTCACGACGCAAGCCCCGATACTAGCCACAGGGTCTGCCACACAAACGCCGGCCAGACCATATAAGGGGTCACTCCCGAAGTGTAACAAGTGTAATTACCATCACTCAGGAGCTTGCCGAATTTTACAATGTGATAACTGCTACAGGGAAGGACATACCGCCCGTTTCTGTAGGACCCCGACTCAGTACATCACACCAACCCCCATTACCAAAGAAATTCCAGTGTGCTTCCTATGTGGCGAAGCGGGACACTTCAAGAGAAACTGCCCAACTGAGAGGAATGACGGGGAAAGCGGAGGAGCTTAACAAACGAACCAACAAGGGTAATAGGGAACCATATTAGGACTTTTGTAATGTTTCCCAACGACAAAAACGTTTAAGTACTATATGTTTGTAATGAAATTGTTATGCTTGCTAAAGTCACCGTCTTTCTAAAAGTAGTTAAAATACTCTCTCGTTTAAATCGAACCAAATACATTCATATATGATCTAAAGATCATTACCTCTAAGATGTGATGACTTTGTACATACATCGGGGTTAATTATAATCGAAATACTGAAAGTTTTGGAAACAAATAATTTCATCCCGACTCCTAATCCGTGTCTAATAGTAAGAGTTGAGTGGGGCCACCCACTCGACGATTCCCCAACATTAGATCCCATACGACGTTCATATACCATTCGATCATAGGGAGACCTGCCAGGGGTCATGATGTCAAATATCATTACTAATTCTCGAAACACACCTGCCGCCAGTACTAGACACTGTGGTATAAATCATCTACGATAATGATAACATCAAACAAAGTTTATCACCCTAAAAAGAAACACAAGATACTCTATCACTCTAGTGATCTCTTCTTGCGAATACAGCTTAGCTAGTTTTATCTAAAAAGATATTGCTGTCGTCATTCAATCTTCATTGATATAGCCCTCATCTTCCCAATTTAACATCTACAAGAGGACCTTTCACCTAACCCCTCCAAATATCGAAACCTTCGCCTCTCTTAAACATCCAGCTCGAACCTACGAATTATCTTTTGCTACGGAACCCCAAAACACACATCAGAGGAGTGTTATACTTCCGAAACCTTATCACAAGTGCTTACAGGAGACCCTTGGGAATGTCACGCATGTAGTAGACAAGGTCCAAGCACAGAAGCCTGGGAAAGACATGGTACGAGTTCTGCCATGAACTTCGGGCCAAGGTAGCCCAGGAGGGCGAGTAAATGTCCTACCATATAAGAAGGCCTAATTGTGTAAACCAAACCCACATGCTTCCTACCGAGCTACAAGAACTCTTAGGTCAAACCTGTCGAACTACTCAACAATAAAATTGAAGGACCAAGCTTTTCACCCTGGAAAGCTCTGGTCTTATTCTTCAAATAGAAAGGCAAATTGCTCATAGTTCCATTAACTTCAGAGGCCCTGACGATATCTCCAGTAGAAACCTTTACTATATGCCTCACTTAAACGAATAGGCCGACCAACCACAAGGAACGAGGTACCCTTTAGGAATCAGACCTGAGATCTGAATATCACCAGTCGCGAGTATTGGATAAGGATGTCCGAGAACAACCCTCCAAATTCGATGCGGACGCTGCAAGTCTGTAGTGATACCCCTCGGATAGGACCAACCCGTTCGCAGTATTCATAGGATGTGTCATACTTACTAGGATCAGTTCATCGTTATCGTTATAAGTGACTTGCTTATCTACCCTCGTAGTAAGAAAGATTACTAAGTTATTTGCTATGATTTCCTCGCTTATACATTCCCCAGTTATACATAACGAACACCTGGTAGATAATAGCATGTGAGAATTCTGACTTAGTTTCTTTTCCTCGTTGGGATGTGAAACTGAAGTAGAATCACACATTTTACTATCCGCCCAGTATTGGTTATATCATAATGTGTATGAACTAAGATTTCGTGTATAATAACTCATCTCTTAGTCAGAATCAAAATAATGTAGAGCCGACCTTAGTCATTTACAAACTCCTTGCCTAAATTCGAATTTCGGGACGAAATTCCCTCTAACGGGGGGATGATGTGACAACCGTCAATTTTCGGTCAAGTCAAAGTCAACAAAAGTCAACAAGTCAAACCGGTCAACCCAATTTGCCGTGAGTACTAGAGTTTACGTTATGTAACTTCTAAACAACTCTCTATCCTAATGAGAGATCATAAATCGAAAAGTGCGTTCACCTAAATCTCTTTAACCTGAAACGGTGGTACGTAGAAAGCCAAACCGATACAACAATGTTACATACTCATCGGGAGTATGCAAGATCCCTAATCAAGGCTTAACGGGGTTTAAGGACCTTGCAGTGCGTAGCCGGACACTCAAAAAGGTCACCAGTGAAATCTCTCTCAAATATCTCTTTGTATGGAAATCTCTCCAAGTATGTCAAATCTCTCCCAAATCTCTCCAAGTATGTGAAATCTCTCTCAAATACCTCTTTGTATGTGAAATCTCTCCAAGTATGTCAAATCTCTCCCAAATCTCTCCAAGTATGTGAAATCTCTCCCAAATCTCTCTGAAAACGAGGAATCTCTCTCAAATCTCTCTCGAAATCTCTCCCAATTTTCTATAATCACTCGGGACATTCCGACCCTCGAAATTGGCGAAAAATAGCCCAAGAATGGAAGTCTACGCGAAAAACGGACTTAAGAAACGAACCCACCGAACCGAAAGTACTATTCATGAGGGTCCGAACCGAAGTTACTGTTCATGACCCGAACCGAGGACACTGTTCATCCGAACCGAACCCAGCTTGGAAGGAAGGTCCGAACCGAACCCGGCATTGAAGGAGGTCCGAACCGAGAGTACTGTTCATTACTGTTCACAACAGTGCCTTCGGTTCTAGCCTGACTTCGGACCGAACCCTTGCTTTCGCTTCTCGCCTTCACTTCGGACCGAGCCTCGGACCAGCCCTCGCTTCGCTTCTTCCCTCCGGCTCGCGCCCCTCGCCTCCGAAACATGCACCATCTGACCGAACTTCGGCCTAGGTCCGAAGAATTCCGCTGGAAAATTCGTTTTTCACCCCGTTTTTGCGTATTTTTGCGTTTTAAACCCATTTTTAATTATTTTAACATAGGGTTTTCACCCAAAACTTTATTTTAAAATATAAGACCCCTAAATTAATAATTTAATCATATTTTAAGGGTAAAATCTTATCCAAATAAGGTTAGGTAAAGTACAAAAAGAAGAGTGTTGACCTTACCTTATTTTATGACACAAGCAACCCCATACCCACTCCATGACAACTCACACTCCTCCCCACCATACCTTTTACCTTTTACTCTCATTCACAAGTCACCCCCACAATCTAAGGGCTGATCATACACCCTCTCTCCTCATTCTCTTCAAACACTCTCAAATTTCACCAAGATTGAACTCCAACTCTTTCTCTCCAACTTCTCTCTCTAACTCACGATCTCAAGGCTGATCATCAAGTGTTCTTCCACTCTTGGTAAGTGTAATCCACCCTCCTTGTGATTCTTACACTTCATTCTACTCAAATCGTTGATAGCTCATACAAACTCCATAACTATCGTGCTAGATTCTCGAAAATCTTCAAGACATCCCAAGTGTCCTTGAAGTTAAGCACCTCCATTCTTCAACAATCATCTACTGAAATCACACAAGGTGAGTTCATACCCCTACATTTTCATGTTTTCTCAAGTTTTTAGGGGGGGGGGGGAATACAAGTTAAAACACCAAGAACATAACTAAAATTTTCTAACAGCTTTCATCAGAAAAGTTGGACTCCATTCACGGACTGTTTTGGACACCTTAAACATTTTAGTTTTCAAAACTATTTTAGGTGCATGTAGTTCCACTTCTTAGCTTTAAAATGACTACTTGCACATCTCCATACGATTTTTCTACAAATTATGGTGATTTTTACAAAACTGCCTATCATTTCAAACACCAATCCGGACCAGTCTGTGAATATGGACTTTTTCATCTAAGTTACAGGTCATTAAAAATCATGATAAAAATTATGATAAAAATTATGAGTAAACTAGACACATTTTGGGAACTCCCAGAATTTACGGATTTAGTTTTCGACTTCGTATGATTTTTCTATGAATTTTCAAAAACAGTGTAGAAAGGCTGAAAAATTGTTAACAGCTTGTAATTTTTATAACACTTTGTATTATGTTGAGCAAAGTGTATAATGTCAAGTTCTAAATATTGAATGTGTTACCTTGTTAGTCTATCATCATACTGAAGTATAGGCATATATGATAAGATTATTCATTTATTTGGAACAAGTATATTAAACCATAATGAGCATAGTTTATGAATTTATAACATTAAAGCATTCATAGAAGAATTTTTACATATTACAAACGTTTTGGATAAACTATAATAGGTATAGTTTATGTATCATTACCTCTTAAACTTATTTATCAAAAGTTTTCCGTTTAGTTCACGTAAATCTGTTAATGAATAAATTTGTGAGTCATTCCCTTCGGGTTACTTCCAAAGTAACAAAGCCAAAAAGTCCTATAAATTGTAACCAGAGTCTCTTGTAAGGAGAACGTGATAGTTGTGTATTGATCTATATTGGGTTTGACAAAGCCACACCAGAGCTGCTCACTACAGCTAGACCGGCAGGTCTGTGGTGACAAGTGTCATTTAACGGCGACGCCTGAAGAACGTCGCATTACGAGGCCACCCAAGTCAAGTATGGTTATAATAGCTCACATGTGGTATTAACAATCATAAGATTTACGGGTTCTAACTTTAAATTAGCGAGTTATGTCTATTTAGCTCATTGAAATTACTTTAAGTATAGAAAAATACTTGTACGCCTTCATATCAAAAAGGGTTTTATGTCGATTTAAAATCACTTTTTACATCAACAATTACATACTTTATTGTATACTTTCGGTCTTGGTATTTAAGATTACACATCATTCATTATGGGATTTTTCTCACATCAGAAAGGGTTTTATGCCGATTTAAAATCACTTTTATATCTTTAAGTATGACATATAGTTGTTCATTTTTCGGTCCTGGCATCTAGGACTACATAACTTTTGTAAGGAAAATATTGGATTTTTCTTGGTATCATACATCTCTTTACAAAGATCGATTTTCAAACTCTTACTGTCAAAAGCTTATGAACTCACCAACCTTTGTGTTGACACTTTTCAAAACTACTTGTGTTCTCAGGAATTCAGTGAAAACAGGAAATCAACAACGTTTTGAGGATGGGACGATAAATCGTCGAACAGTTCACTTTGTATCATAATGTAATTGATTTGAATCATGTAAACATATACTTTGGTGAAACTTTTTCAATTATATTTATGATGGTTGTATTTACTTTGAGCACTATTATACTCATTGTTGTGATACTCTACATGAAGTCCTCCACCCCCGAACGTTTCCGCCATCCTTGGTTTGGGGGTGTGACACTAAAGGATCACTAGACACTCATTTGTGCCCTTTACTTGGAGTTTACGGCCCAAGAGGTGGTTCCTTGGCCGTAAACTCCTCAAACTAAGTGATTTTGATTAGTTTCTAGCCTCCAATGATCATACACTAGGTCCTTAGTTAGTTTCCTAACACGGAAATGGGACTACGTGGCCTTTAGGCTTGATTTTGGAGTTTACTCCCCAAGAACGTTCTTGGGCGGTAAACTCCCGGATCTTGTGTTTTGGACATGCAATCAATGTTATAAAGCATATAACAAGTATTAAAACACATTAAGGGAAGTAGACTCACAATCTGGGATAAAAACCCGAAGATCCGTGAGAGAGTATTTGGCTTTTCTCTAATTGGAAATCAAATAATGAACCAATTTGGTTCAGAATTCTATTTATAGTCCAGAGATTTTTGGCAGAAAATATTTCTATTCTCGGAATGGTTTCTAATGACCTAGAGTAATGGATTTACAGTGTTGCACAAAATCCTAGTGCAATCACTCTCCTAATAACTCCTTAGGTGTAAAACCCTAAAACTGCCAAACTTATTCCAAAAGTTTGAATTCTCACTGAAACAGCTCTACTTCTATTGGATTGATGTGGTTTGATTTGAATGGAAAATTTCGGGTTGTCACATCATCCCCCTGTTAAAGGGAATTTCGTCCCGAAATTAGAATTTAGGCAAGGAAGTATGCACGAATGATCAAGACGTAAGAAGGAAACTTCCTAATCGATTGGTTCTAGCGCACTTAAGTGAAATCGGGCTCTCGGTTGGTATCCCAACGAACCTTCACTGGTTGGCGATGGCGTTGCTTCGTCCACTTGACCTCTCAGTCGAGGGTCACTACGGTTCTGATACGAAGGCAAAGATCTCGACGAATGGACTTGTAAGAGTCCTGACGGAAAAGTATGGTTTCACGATCAAGATGCGAAAAGTAGAAAGTACGTTACTGAGTTCGCGGAGTAGGTCTAGTTTGCACGAGGCACAGGACAGATTCTGATAAGAATCCCGGAGGTCCTGTCAAATTGGGATTTTTGCTTTTCACGCTTTATGCAGCGTATTAAGCCATTCTCAGAGTGAGTTATCCTAAAGAACTTGGTCACTCACTCGGAAACTCAAAGGTTCCTTTTCTTGCGTAACTTCCCAGTCAAAGGCCATCCCTTGCTGGGTCAAAGTCGTATGAGTTTCTGAAGCTTGTGAGGAGTTCTGAATGAACTAAGGCGGTAGGTCGGTAAGACCTAGAATTTGACGAAAAACTGTCGGCGTCTCTGGCGTTGATAAATGCTCAATGGTTTTTGACAAATTGAAAGAGTACTCAAAATTTCCCACATTACTAACAGTGTGTCCTAGAAATTTGACTCTTCAATTTCCAAACCTCGTGCCTAGAGAACTTTGCTAAAAGTTCCTCTGTAGGAAATGTTTTCATCGGTTTTCTTCTTACTACGAGGGTAGATAAGTAAGTCATTTCATGGAGAAATGACGAATCGATCCTAAGTAAGAAAGACGTAACCCTATTCATTTAGCTCATGAAAACCATGGGCGTACTGGTCCTATCCGAAAGGTATCACCACGGACTCGAGGCGTCCGCATCGAATTCGGAAGATAGTCTTCCAGACATCCTTCCCTAACACATCGAACTGGTGATATTCGGATCTTAGGTCTATTCCTAGAAGTAGTTTCTTTCCTTACGTGTGCTCAACCATTTTGTCTATGTGAGGCAGAGATAATGATTTCTATAAAAATCTTGACGGATTCCTCGATAACCGAGGCACATACGATGCGATCCATCGATCTCTGGAAGAATCTGACCGGGGTTCTCTAGGGTGAGAAACCTAGTCTTCTAATTCTATTTCTGTGTAATTCGCCAAGTTGCTCGTGCTGTTCTTGTATCTCCGGGGGTGTTTAAACTATAGGGTGATCTGTTTTCAGGAGTTGTACTGGGTTCTAAGTTTATTCACATGACGATGTGATTACTCGTATACTTAGGCAGTTTCTCCGTCCTGAAGTCCTTTTTAGAATTCATACATGGATTTACGATCACAATTTCGTGTATACGAGTCGTATATAATTAAGATTGAAAAGGTAGTCGAATAACTGATTCTTCCTTACCCTCATATCCCAAGGAGGAAATGAGTTAAGGCGGAATCATCAATTCTAAACCTGTAGAACCTTGATTATATAACACTCTTATGTATACCTTCCTCAGTGATAGATCATCCGCATGAATCCCTGTATTGAACTTTGACGTACTGCACGAGTGGCACTTCGGGGATTTCTTCGGAAAGAAATTAACTAAGAGGTACTCCGGGAATGAGTACTTCGGCGTTCTGTTATGACGGCTTCGCTGGAAAAGTGATCTAGAAGATAGTGACGTACGTATGAAGCTGTTTTCGTGAGGATCAAATTTTAAATCTAGTCGTATGATAATGTCGGAATCATACAGAAACTTTAAAGACATTAGAATTTAAACATAAGACGTTTACAGACAAAACACAACCGTGCAACCATGAACAAGAGTTACAGTACTTTAGATTTACCACAAGACTATTGCTGCGAAATAAAGTATACTACAAAAGACAAGTATATGCAGCACGAGAATTCCTATATAGGCAGGATCTCGCAAAAGGTAAGACTCTAGTTGCACTAGTTCTAGATAGTTTATAAGTCTGTTACAACGAAACGCCCTAAATATATTAACGTGGTTCCTGAGCAGGCTCTCCTGCAGCTGTGATCCTGAGAATCTTCCCATCAGCGCCAGAATTCTGCATGATCGGGCAATCCCTCTTGAAGTGCCCTGTCTCACCACATTGGTGACATGACTGGCTAGTACTAGCTTTGGTGACGGGATTTCGGTGCTTAGCTAGTGTTATGTGGACACGAGTGCCTTCCTCGTTACTCCACCTCGAAAATTGCTTCTTGAATCGTTCTGTGCTATAACTCAACTTGTGCGCAGGGTTAGTCTCGATGAAAGGGACTTGAGTGACAGGTCGTTTCGGTGCTCCATAGTCACGAGCATGATGCCCTATATTCAGGCAATTGCAACATTGCATCTCATGGCAAGTCCCATGATGATGGGAACTACACTCTGTCACACTTAGGGAGTTTTCCCTCATATGACCTGCGCGGTATGGGAACGGCAGGGGTTTCCACTTGCTGTTGTGGTATAGCCAGCTTTTGGGCTCTCTTGCGTTCCTTTCGGGCTTGACGCTTTCGTTTCTTGTTCTCTGCTTTCTGACTTTGCGAGCCCGGAACTGTTACTGCTGGGTGACTTCCTGGATGGATATCACGATTGGGAACTTCATTCCCATCAGCAGCATTGACCGTGTTGATAGCGCTACGGTGCATCATGACCGCGGTTACTGCAGCCACTACGGCAGCTGTAAATACCGTTTGAAAGGTAGCGGCGTCCATCGGAAAAGTAGAGGTCTCGTTGCTTGGCTGGTTGTTTCTGGATGACGACATGATTCTGTAACATGAAAGAGTAATGATTTGTAAGCGATTCTGGTTGACCCTGATGTACTTAGATTTTTCATGAAAAGAGTAAGAGTATGATCTCGAAAGTTTGACCTACATCCCTATGATGCAGTCCCGGTAAAGAATGAATGTATGTTCGTAGAATGATCTCAAGACGTTTGTCGTTCGAGCTGAGGTATCGTGGGTTGCTGAATAACAAGATCCAACCATTGAAAGAGACTTGGAAGTGTCTCTTGGAATAAATCACCGTAGTCCAATAACTTGACTAAGGTATGATTCAGGTAGGCTCCAATGAAAGAAAGATAAAAGTACTTGAATGAAGAATGACTCAAAAGTTAGCCGGCTGTCAATACCTTGGATATTCACGATGTAAAGATTCAAGAAAATGACCTTGTAAAGGTCTTACATCATATCCACAGAAGATAGTTCCCGACAGCATAAAGACCTAACTAAAGTACTTACGGAACAAGATAATTTCATAGAAAATGCCACATCAGGCATAGACAGAAAAACATGATTTCCTTTTATAAGGGAAAATAAAGTAAAGCGTCTACTACGGCGACGGTCATCCCTCTGGTGAACTCTTAGTTCAACCAATTGACGTTCCACGTCAAGTAGGTGTCTTTCGCACCCCATCTGGCGTACTTGGAGCTCTATGACTACGGCTCGTGATTCAGCCAGTGTTTGCAACAGGATTTCATGGTTTCTCTCTGATCTCTCGTGAGCATCCTCTAGATGAATGGTGTGGAGGGTATGCATTCCAGCATAGGCGACTACTTCTGTAGTCTGACGTAGGGCTGTCCTGCCTTGAATCTCATTTCTGGCCTCTCTGCGGACCAAGATTGGCAAGACTATATTTGCTAAGCCCTCGTTGCTCAAGTCGTAGAAACTTTGGTCGCCGTCAAATAGCATAAACTGATCTTGTCCTTGGCTCCCTGTTTCCAAGCATTCCATTCACTCAGGGTCGGGTCTTGAAAAGCCGGAAGAGGGTTAGGAATCGAAACGGGAGCTGCTCGGGGTAGGTTCTCACCCTCTGGCTCGGGGTTAGTATCATACGAAAGGTCTTCATCACGGTGATCATCCAGGGAATAGGATGATCATTCTCTGGTTCTTCTCCAAACCAACCAGCTATGACTTCATTCGGAAGATACTGGTTGTCAAGGGGATGGAGTCCAGTTATGATTTCTATGCGAGAATTTAGGGTAAGAAGATAATTATTAGACGAACTATCTAGATAATTATTTAGGAAACCTTCATTAGTTACATCGCTATTTGTGAAGTGCATACCAGCTATGTGTAATCTAAACAGGATAGACCTTCGAATAAGTGACCTTAATTCCTTATTCACACAGAATAGGGGTAAGGCAAAATTATCACAGATTCTGAGTCTATAACATCCTAATTACATGTAGCCTCAGTGTATCCACTTAGCAACTATTCAATCTAGTAATGAAGATCCCATTTTAATTCTCAAGTATATAGTACTTATAGTAACACCAAAATACACCTATAGTATTTTAAATTTATTGTTATGTTCTATTGTTCTCATTGTGGTAGGGTTGGTAAGATTTTAGCATTGTTGCAACCACACACTTAAACTTAGGCACATGCTAGTCAACCCTCGGATAATATAGGCGATCAGGCTATATCATCCCAGTTTTGACCATATGTCTCTAAGCCCACTTGTGTTGCCCAACAATCGTAATTCTTTTGTACTGTCCTAATGACATTGATTTTAGTATGAATGCAGCACGTATACTTACTTAAATATTTTAATATTTAAAGTATAAACTCTTGGTCAGAGTATTTTTAATCCCTTATGTATTTATAGTTAGTATATCTTTTATGAGTTGATATACTTAATTCACTATAAACAATGCTCTGATACCAATCTGTCACACCCCAAAACCAAGAACGGCGGAAACGTTCTGGGGCGGAGGACGTCATGTTTAATATCAACAACAATGTAAAGTAGTAAACAAGCAACAACATCATCCGTTGCATTAATAAAATAATTATTATACAATTGTATTCGGTCAAATTTTGATAAACACTAAAGCATAAATCAAAATGAAAGATAAGTCTTGAATAAGCTTCATCTTCCTTTCTCCTTGCATCGGTACCTGTCTATGATGACCTGAGGATACAAGTAATTTTGAAAGCGAGTATCAGCTATAAAGCTGGTGAGATCATAAGCATTTAGTGTCTTAATTTGTATGTAAGTATTTGTAAGTCTATGTATTGTAAGAATTTGTGAATGTATATGAATTGTAAGCGTTTGAAAAACCCTAGAATCCCTATGATTCCTTCTAGTATGTGAAGGTGTCTTCTACCAAGACCTAACTGTTCTGTGTGTGTGTCTCTTGTAAGAGTATGTGTTTTTCCAAAGTATAACTATCATTATCCAAAAATATAGTTTGTACAATTTTGTTTAAGTGAGGTCATCACTAAAATATGTACTGGAAAAATTAACGTAGTACTAAATCGTAGCTCTAAAAGGGCTACTAATTATCAACAGGTAGTAACTACATTACCGTGCTCCCTATGAAGAATTCACTAAGTGAATGTAATAGGAAAGGAATGGTACTATGGTGTAGTGTCGAACTACAACCGTACCTATTACCTTATGTCTAGGGTAATACTTCCAAGTACCATAGTATTTGGATATATATGTGTATATATATCAGTACATCGATACTCAACTTGCCTTATTTGAGGGATAAGGTATAATGTGATGTCTAGATCCCAGACTGTTTCGCTCCCCTATCAGAGGGATTTTAGGACCTACCCACGACCCCTGCATGAATGCAAGCCGTGAGCATCCACATTACTATGATCATGTATACTCGATATTCCAATCACAATTATAGTGTGAGTTATCAGTATAGTTAGATCCTGAACTGGTTCTGAGCTATAGCCCCTAGTGACGTCTGTTCTATGTATATGTATATGTATATGTATATGTAAGCGTATTCATGTAAGTGTGATCATGAAATTGTACACTGGTGTACTGAAATGTTCTACGTGTGCTAGCTGAAATATGTGTTCTCTCTATCTAGCAAGTATTGTTACGTAAGCGTTCTAGTATATCTGTATATGTATTGTTTCTAGTATATCTGTATATGTATTGTTTCTAGTATATATGTATATGTATTGTTTCTAGTATATCTGTATATGTATTGACTCATGAATGAACTGACTCATTGTATGATATCGCGTTCTAGTACTGGTTCTAGTATCTTCCTGAACTACCCGTATGGTAGCTTACTAGTAATCTAAGTAGTACGTATGGACGTGGATGTATACCCTTGCTACCCAAGGGCATAGGATGAATTGGAAGGACCTTTTATGACTTTATATGTACACATGATATATAACAAATATTTAAACGACCTTCGGACGAGTATCCGATATCCCACCAGACCACATCTCAAGCGCGAAAAGGAAATAGGGTGGATAGCCTTCCTAAGCCTTTTAAACACTCCTTATATAACTATACATATAGAGGCATGCAATTTTATAATATCAAAGCATAAATAAATTTAGTAACATTTGAAATATAAATATTAGTCTAAAGAAAGATCGACTTGATGTCAATCTATAAAACAATTTGAAGGCATAAGTTTGATAAAACAGTATAAGTACAAAGAACATTTGTTTGAAAACACAGTTGTAAATGAGTTTGAAATATGATGACAGAGTAAGAAGTACAGTGTAATAAGTAGTTGAAAACATATAAAATGTTTATAAAAATCTTTTGAAGGAAAACTATTTGGTAAAACGGCTAATGAGTGGCCAAATCTTTTGAATGCTGTATATTAATCACATGTGATTGATGTAATAAGTAGCATGATTCTACTTGTATCCCCCCCATAAAACATTTGAAATAGTTTAAAACATTAGTTAAGGGGTATGAACTCACCTGCAGTATGTGACTGGAAATGAACGGGCTGTTATCGTACGGAAGGATCGGACAAGTGCTTGGTGTCAAGTGATGACTTAGACACACACAATGATCCTAATTACATATGAAGACATATGTATATAAATAATTAGTGATTATAACACTAATTATACAAGTAATAACATTTAAGCGCGAGGACAACACTTGTGGTCAAGTGCTAGGAGGCAAATGGGTTGCAATAAAGGAGTGCAATGCCCCTAATGGAAGTTTAAGGTCAAAAGACCATAATCGATAGAGTTTACGGCCCAGGGGAGTAAGCTCCTGGCCGTAAACTCTCAAACAAGCCATGAAATGGTGTTTAGAAGTACTACAACTTTAGAGGGGAATTGTTTCAAGGCTAGGCAAGAGTTTAAGGCACCATATTGACTCCTAAGGGGAGTTTACGGCCCAAAGACCCTTTTCCCTTGGAGTTTACGGCCGTAAACTCCCTTGGGAGGGTTCTTATTGTCTTTTCAAGTGTCTAACAATTCTAGGAACAAGTCTAGGCTTCAATACTTGGATTAAGGGAGGTTTAAGGCACTAAATGGGACCATTTGATGGAGTTTACGGCCATAGAACTCTTTGGGCCGTAAACTCCCTCACACATGAGGTCCTAAGAATTTTAACTAGTCCATATCTCATCTAAGTACTTGCCCTAAAAGTTTCTTAGCCTATGGAAGTGTTTAGGGTGTCCTTTGACCCCATTTAAGGAGTTTACGGCCCAAGAAATACTCTTGGCCGTAAACTCTCAAACACTTATGCTTTTCATGATTTTCCTTGGTCCTAAACCCATTAAGGTGCATGCTAAAAATGAAGACTAAGCCCTAGGAAGAGTTTAAAGGGGTTTTGGCCCTAAATCTTGGAGTTTACGGCCTAAGGAGCATCTTGGCCGTAAACTCCCTTCCAAAGTGGGTTTCTAATTGTTTTGTTGGTCTAAAACACTTGCTTAAGGCTTCTAGGTTCTTGTTCTAAGGCTAAAGGATCACTAGGCACTCATTTGTGCCCTTTACTTGGAGTTTACGGCCCAAGAGGTGGTTCCTTGGCCGTAAACTCCTCAAACTAAGTGATTTTGATTTGTTTCTAGCCTCCAATGATCATACACTAGGTCCTTAGTTAGTTTCCTAACACGGAATGGGACTACGTGGCCTTTAGGCTTGATTTTGGAGTTTACTCCCCAAGAACGTTCTTGGGCGGTAAACTCCCGGATCTTGTGTTTTGGACATGCAATCAATGTTATAAAGCATATAACAAGTATTAAAACACATTAAGGGAAGTAGACTCACAATCTGGGATAAAAACCCGAAGATTCGTGAGAGAGTATTTGGCTTTTCTCTAATTGGAAATCAAATAATGAACCAATTTGGTTCAGAATTCTATTTATAGTCCAGAGATTTTTGGCAGAAAATATTTCTATTCTCGGAATGGTTTCTAATGACCTAGAGTAATGGATTTACAGTGTTGCACAAAATCCTAGTGCAATCACTCTCCTAATAACTCCTTAGGTGTAAAACCCTAAAACTGCCAAACTTATTCCAAAAGTTTGAATTCTCACTGAAACAGCTCTACTTCTATTGGATTGATGTGGTTTGATTTGAATGGAAAATTTCGGGTTGTCACAACTAAGAAGAGGAATCTTGAATTATTAAATCAAAAAGATGACTCATACTTCGTTCCAAACAATTCTTAGAGTCATACTCCAAGATTGTAACTTGAGTGACATATCTTAAAGAAAGATTTATAACACTTGTCAAATGTAAGAGTAAAAAGTGTTCTACTCTTGTACATTTGAAATTGATAAGTTGTGATGTTTTGGATAAAACAAAGACTAACTAAGTCCAATTGTGTGAAGTGTTTGTGTTGGTAAAAAATCTGCACTATCTCTTGAATATTTGGCAAGAGAGCCTTATATGTCAAGAGGACAGTGGGAGTCTAAAAGATCCTGAAAGAGTTTCAAGATCTAATCAAGAATAAAACCTGTAGTTTTTCACTAGCACACGACTTGAGGTTTATAACCTATCATGCTGACATATTACTATTTATGTGACCATTCTTGTTAAATTTGGCTTTGCATATGAGTTTTGAGAGTTCTCAGTTGGTTGCATAACAACATGGAAGCAATGTGATAAGTTAATAAAACTAACTTGAAGATCGTTTAGATCTTTATAACAAGTAAAATGATGAATACGAAAACTATAAATAACACAAGTATGGATCAAAGTGTGTCGAATGATTAGATCAACAATCCTCAGCAGAGCTCGACTAAGAACTTCCGCTGTAGAGGATTTAGGGTTACAAGAACGATAATGAAATAATGCTCTGATCTATCGTAACTATCTTTTCAATCGTTAACCTAATATGCATGCAAGCACATATATTTATACTAAACCCTATCAAGCTCTCGGTTGGACAGGCCCAAACCGGAGTTACAAAACTGGACTAATAAGCGAGCCCAATAGACACAACACATAACAAAACACGACCCAACAATCTCCCCCTTTACGTCAAATTGGAGCGAGACTACTTCTTCTTCTTGCTTGGGCCAGCAACAGGAACTTTCTTCTTTACAGTATCAAAAAAACGTGAGATAAGTGCAAGGATCGCCTGTCTGAACCGAATGTACCATTGTATCATGTCGTCAAAGTACTTGATATCATCCGTTGTGTTTTGCTTGCATCTGTGGATGATCCCCAACACATGCTCTAGGCAAGCAGTGGTGTACAAATATTTATCAGCTAAGGCAAAAAGACATTTTTGTCCTTCATTCCTAGTGAACATGACTGAGTTTCGCCTCGAGTCAATTTTGCCCATTTGCATTTGATTCAGATCACTGGCCGAGCCAACAGGAGATATTGTTGGTTTCTTCTTGAAGACGCTTGCTATCTCCTGATCCATCAGTGCAACTTCCATGATGTAGCACACCAGCATCCTCTTGAGATGGTCGATGATCGGACCATATTCAGCTTCGTTGGTCAAAAGGATGTTGTGCAGGATAATCCAATCATGGGGATTGAGGTTCAGAAGATCTTCTAAAGAAATGGCATGTTTGGTTTTGGCAGATCCCCGAAGCACCTTGAACCGAACGTTGATGAACTTCCCTTCAGTGTACGGCTTCAAGACCCGAACGTTGATAATCTTCTGAGCGCTCCAAGTTTGATATTGGGGTTGAGCAGCTTTCAGATAAAAATCAATCAAGTCCTGATCAACCTGTGGATGAGGATGTGGGAACTCTGCAACGTTGGAGAAGGCGTGAAAGATGAACGCCTTTCGGGTCAGTGGCATGTCAAACTGAGAGTCGACAGTATTGGAACAGTCAAAAGAAATAACTGGTTCCAGCCACAAGATGCTCGGAGTGTCGTTAGCTTCCTTTATCATCCTCTCGAGAGTCCAAGCAGGAAAAAGAGTTTTCTTACTCTCAAGAAGGTCGTGGGCTTCCTTTTGTTTTTGTTCAGCTTCTTCAGCCTCTTTCGCCACACGAGCACTATCATCAGCCTCATTGCGTCGACTTCTACGCTTCAACAAGTCGGAAATGGTTTCTTTGTCTTCTTCCTCTTCTTCCTCAGCAATCTTCTTGCCTTTATCTTTCACACTCGAACCGG
Source organism: Lactuca serriola (assembly GCF_051521515.1). Classification (NCBI taxonomy): domain Eukaryota; kingdom Viridiplantae; phylum Streptophyta; class Magnoliopsida; order Asterales; family Asteraceae; genus Lactuca; species Lactuca serriola. The sequence goes on from NC_136411.1 coordinate 262,184,647, forward strand.
AGGCTTGGCCTACAGGAGGAGGTTCGGTTGTGTGAGTTGCCTTTGAGGAATGAGGTGGTTGGGATACAGACTCCTTTTCTCCCCCTTGTTTCGGATTGGACACGAAATCGGGTAGACCTTCAATTTTGCTTAACAGGTCAAGGGCAGGAGCGAGCTTCTCTGCAAGGGTACGCCTCACATAATGGTTAAGGATAGGATCATGTGCTTCGAGGATGTTTGAGATAACTGAGTGGACATCCGAAACACATGTCTTTATGACCTCCCGTTCGGACCGAAGAGAGTCAATCGCCTGTTGAGAATGGGAGTGTTGAGCACTCTTGACCTTCAGGGCAGTGGTCTTCTTGGCTAAAACATCCATCAACGAGTTCTCAGCAGCCAAATCTTCTTGGAGCTTTGAGAGACGCTCGTCAATTGTAGCTCGGAATGCTGAGTTGTCGTCTGTGAGCGTTTGACGAAGTGAAGCAAAGGACTTCAACTCAGTGGAGACAGACGTGGCCAACTGTTGAACAATTGGTTCCAACGTAGTCTTGGTGGCATTTGCACTCTCCTGTAAAGACTTTAACAGGACAAAGGCATCAGAAAATAGTTTATCGACTTTTTCGGTCACAGCCTGACAGGCTTTTGTTGAGGCATCAATGGCGGAGGTTACAGAAGCGAGAGAATCTTGCTGAGCTTTTGAGAAAGCATCAACAATCTTTTGAATAACAGCTTCAGAAAGAGATGAGTGAGACGTGGAAGAGGAGGCAATGAGCAAGTCAACCTTGTCATGGAGCTCCTTGAGATGTTTCTTTGTTACCGGAGCGTCATCATCATCATCGCTCTACACTTGAAACGGACTATAGTAGACCGACTCAAACGTCATGTTTTCCCCGCCAAGGAAAGTATCGTCTCCCTCAGAGACATGACCGGGAGATGGTGGTGGTGGAGAAGCTGGTGGTACAGTAGTATGGGTAGGTTCGGGTTGGGTTGTTTCTGGTGTAGGTATGGGGGTAGGTTCGGGTGCTTTTGGGGTTTCGGTTGTGTTTGTGGTTTCGGGTGCTGGTGGAGGTTCGGTTGCATCAGTATGAACCCCCGTATCAGATACGTTGGCTCTAACATCTGCAGTGGATGCTATGGTTGCTTCGGTGAATATTGGTGGTGGCATTGGGATTGAAGTGTTTGGAATGTGGGTAAAGGGGTTTATGGTGGGAATGGAAGTAGGAATAGTTTTAGGAGGAGAGGGAATTGGAGAAGGAGGGATTTGAATCTCAGGGGTAGGAGATCTGGGTGGTGTGTTGCCTCGTGGAGAGTCGTCAGAATTCGAACTCTCACCCTCTGACTCGCTGGAGGAGGAAGCGATAATCAGCTTTCTCCTGGGTTGTGTTTTTCGCCTCTTTTGCTGCGGAGACTGAGCAGCTTTTGTGGGTTTCCTCTTCTTAGGAGAAGGGCCTTTAGCCCCTTTCGCCACCTGTTTCCCTTTATCAGCCTTCTTGCCTCTTGGAACAGGCTTGTCAGCTTCATGAGACGACTTCAACATCTCCGGTGTGAGATCCCTCGGACCAGAACGCTTGAATTCTTTGTAAGTTTTGATAATCCGGCTATCAGCGGGAACGTCTCTATACATGGTTTCCGGAATTGAACCGTTGAATGGAAACTTGGAAGCATCTGAGACGATGATCTTCGTGGTATGAAATGTACCAATCGAAGACATCGGAGCACCGGCAAAAACGGGGACGGTGTACTTGTCCATCACCCATTTCGTAACCAAAGTCCAGAACCGGGCGTAAGAAATTTCAGAATGCCTGGATGTAGAGGAGAGACTCTGGATGAGTTGTTGCCACAGAACAGACCCATAATCCATGTTGATGCCATTGTAGACACCATACATTATTGACAGAAATAACCGACTGGCCCCGTCAGATCCAGAGCTTCTTTCAGATAACCCTTTGAATAGCACAGTGAACATCCCGTTCCACTGTGGCGGCAGGCAAGACTTCTTGAACTTCGCGACGGAAGAAAGCACCTCCGTATAACCCATGTTATAGAACATGTTGAATAAATGCCCCATTGGAACTGTTTCTGGGTTAACCCTCGAGGAATCAGGTTCAAACCCTAATAATGAGCAAAATCTTTGCTTTGAAATCGAGGCCTTGTGCTGAAGAATATCAAAGAATATTCTGTCAACGACCTTGTCGTAGTGAGCAGTCGCAAAGATCTGCGACAAGAACTCCATCGGAACGGATTTAACTCTTGTAAGTGCAGGAGCAATCGGCGAAAACTTCAGACACTCGATAATGGGGAACATGTAGGAATCGTAAGCATGAGGGGTTAGATCGATGATGAGGCATTGTTGTGGGTGAATAGGCAGTATGTGGGAAGTTGCGTGAACGGAAGATGAATCTGCCATGCTTGAAGAAGGTGGAGAAGATGATGAACAGTTAAGGTTCAGGGATTTCTTGCGCTCTGGGAATTTTAATTGCAGTAAAGAGGTAAATGGTAGAGGATGTTGCCTTTTATACTGTGGGGTAAGGAGAGAGAAAGATCTTCCCAAATCTTCGATTGAGAATGGAAGGGTTTTTCGGAGTTGACTGATGCGTGACAGTTGGGGTTGTCGATGATCACGCATGAGAGAGAGTGTCCGACCCCTAAGAACACGCCTCCCATCAAGCGCCGTTTGGAGATGAACCGTTTCAAATTCACACGCGTGTCTGCGACATCATTTGGAGATTAGACGTTTCAAATTCGCACGCGTTCCCTTTTACGCCATTTGAAATCAAATCGATTAGACTCCCGCCTGAGTCAGCAACTCTTCATCTTATCCCTTTAAAGTGTAATGGTATCTTTTGAACAATGCTCCCACGTGGATGAAAATTGACCACAGCTTATAATTAACCACCAAATCAATGAAAAGGCCTGTAATTAATAGAACCGAAATGTTGGAAAATCAAAGATTTTCGTGCTAAGGGTGTAAAAGAAAAGAAATAAAGCAATACTTTTTAGGAAAAATTGTGATGTCAATAAAGACACGAAACAAATGATCCCGGGCACGAGTCTCTTCCTTCAAAGTCAAGAGAGACCTTAAAGTGTTAGTATGATTTCCCGTTGAATAACGATCAAACACTTATTAAGAAGTGTTGAAAGGCTTCTTTTAATTAGGCTTCTTAGGGTGGCTTTTGCTTTGATTCAACAGTACTAATCTTGAAATAAGATAGAAAGTGAACAAAGTACTTGTGAGACCGGTGTAGTCTGTTGAACAAGTAGGTTGGTAATAATTTTAAATTGGCTGGGAAATATAAAATCTCAACAAAAATTAAAAACTGGATCCCAAGGGAAGAAATGTTATGGTGTTTAACAATTTCATAGGAATCACACAAAAGAAAAATTTGAGATTTCATGAAGATACGTCCGTCAATTCATTAGTGAAAACTAGAGCAAATTAAATGTTCACCGTCAATTCAGATTGGGTATTGAATTTTGGGTTTCACTTAGCTCGTAGTGGCACGAAACTAAGATCATGAACACAGTTATTGTGTAACCATAAACCTCAGTGGTAATTTCTGAGAGTCTCAAGGGTTACGTTTGTGAACTGAGTGGGATGGAGAAATGTAATGTAGATTGTGTGAGAAAGCAAAAGTACCTATGTTGTGAAAGATAGGACTAAGCAGAAAACTCTTATCTCTTGTGAGAAAAGAGTTAGGTAGCTCACGATTAGAATAAATGTGATAGCCTAATTGGGAAGACAAGGTTTGTGTATACCAAGTCATTAAGGCTATTATTCAGAATCAGATGAGGCTTTGGACACATACATCAGCATGCTTCTAGGGACACTTAACTAATTCAACAATTTCCCCATAAACAAACACACAAATAAAATTAAAGCCAAAAAGAAATAAAGAACAAAATATTTTTGGAGTTTTTGAAATTATATATTAAGAAAAATATTTTTGGATTTTTGATAAAGAATAGTGAAAGAAAATTAAATAAAGTAAAATAAAAAAAATAAAAAAGAGAAATAAGACTGAGAAAGAAAATAAAAGAAAAAAAAACTTTGGAACCGAACCCGAGCGTTCGGTCTATTTCGTTTTTTAAAAAAAAAACTTTGAGAAACCGAACCCGAGCGTTCGGTTTATTTCGGTTGTGAAAAACTTTGAAAAACCGAACCCGAGCGTTCAGTTTATTTCGGTTGTGAAAAACTTTGGAGAACCGAACCCGAGCGTTCGGTTTATTTCGGTTGTGAAAAACTTTGGAAAACCGAACCCGAGCGTTCGGTTTATTTCGGTTGTGAAAAACTTTGGAAAACCGAACCCGAGCGTGCGGTCTATTTCGGGTGAGAAAAATTGAGGAAATGAACCCGAACGTTCGGTCTATTTTGGTTACCAAAGAAAATGGATTTTCAAAGAGAGAATACTTTTAACAATAAAAGAAATGTAATAGGAACAATTATACATGAAATTTACAACCAAGAAAACCACCTTTGATTAATGAGCGAAATGCAGATTATCAAACCGAACCCGAGCGTTTGGTTCATTTCGGTACATGAGTACAAGAACCGAACCCGAATGTTCGGTCTATTTCGCTTCTTACTTTTGAGTTTGAGAGGTGAGTTGTGGTACTGACTCTGATTCCATCATGCCTAGCCCTTGTAGAATTTTGTTGAACGATGCTTCAGGAAGGGCTTTGGTGAAGACGTCAGCCAGTTAATCAGTGGTTCTAACGAAATGAATTTCAACGTTCCCATCTTCCACATGATCTTTAATGAAGTGATACCTCAGTGCTATGTGCTTAGTTTTTGAGTGTTGCACTGGGTTATGACAGATCCTAATTGCACTTTCAGAGTCACAATATAGTGGGATCTTTTTCATATTGAGTCCATAGTCCCGGAGTTGACTTTGGATCCAAATCACTTGAGAAGTGCAGGATGCAACTGCAATGTATTCCGCTTCAGCTGTAGATAAAGACACACAGGTTTGTTTCTTTGATTGCCAGCTAACCAACTTCCCATCGAGGAATTGGCAGCCTCCGGTGGTGCTTTTCCTGTCTAGTCCACAACCTCCAAGGTCGGCATCTGAGTAGACTGGAACGAAGAAGCCCGAGTTGGATGGATACCATAGACCTAAAGAGGTAGTTCGCTTGAGATAACGGAGTATGTTCTTCACTGCAAACATATGAGGTTCACGCGGATTCGCCTGAAATCTAGCACAGTAGCATACAGAGAACATTATATCAGGCCTGCTAGCAGTAAGATACATTAGTGAACCGATCATCTTGCGATATAGTGTAATATCAACTGCTGGCTTATCCAAGGATGGAGTGAGCTTGGTGCCGAACGCCATTGGAACTTTAACCTTTGAATCTCCCATCATGCCAAATTTTGCTAGGAGAGTCTTCGTGTAAGCTTCCTGATTAATAAAGATGCCTTCGGGTCCCTGTCTAATATTTAAACCAAGGAAAAAGTTAATAGGACCCATTGAGCTCATTTCTAATTTAGTCTCCATCAGCTTTCTGAATTCAGCTGTTAAGCTAGGATTCGTTGAGCTAAAGATGATATCATCGACGTAAATTTGAACAATCATAAGGTGGTTACCTTCCTTCTTACGAAAGAAGGTTGGGTCAACCGAACCTTGTTTGAATTTGGACATCTTTAAAAACTTTGTTAGCGTTTCATACCAGGCTCTCGGAGCTTGTTTCAGTCCATACACGACTTTGTCCAAAATATAAAAATGATTAGGGTACCTTTCATTTATGAATCCAGGAGGTTGCTCCACGTACATTGTTTCTTCAAGTTCTCCATTTAGAAATGCACACTTGACATCCATTTGGTAAACTTCAAAGTTGTTGTGTGCAGCATAGGCAAGAAATATTCTAACGGATTCCAGCCTAGCTACAGGAGCAAACATTTCTTCATAGTCAATTCCTTCCTCCTGACAGTATCCTTTCACTACCAGACGTGCTTTGTTTCGTATCACGTTCCCTTCCTTGTCCATTTTGTTTCTGAATACCCATTTGAGACCAACAACTGAGGCATCTTGAGGAGTTGGAATGAGGCGCCAAACTTTGTTCCTTTCGAATTCATTCAGTTCGTCTAGCATAGCTTGAACCCAATCGGAGTGATCAAGAGCAGTGTTAACTGTCTTTGGTTCAACTTTTGATATGAAGGAGTTAAACATACAGAATTCTACTTTTGAAAACAAAGAAGATTGTTTTGCCTTAAGTTGTGATCGGGTCAGAACTTTTTTAGAAACATTACCAACAACTTGGGAGACAGGATGATCTCTGGTCCATTTGACGAGAGGAGGGTAATTTGGATCATAGGATGGATCCAATTCAGCGTTTACCATCTCTTCTTGTTCGGATTGACTTTCATCGTCATATAGCATATCGACATTCTCCCCCTCGACTGATAAGCTTTCAGGTAATTCTTGAGTTTCTTGAGCTACAGAGGTTTCTGGTGGTGCTGAGCTTTCGGGTGTGGATGCACCTTCAGGTGGTGAAGTACTTTCGGTTGGAGTGGTACTTTCGGTTGGTGAAGTGCGTTCGGGAGCAGCTTGAGAATTGTGCTCCCCCTCAACATGTAAGCTCAGCTGTGACGACGACGATTGATCCTCCCCCTCAACTGAAGCATTGTGCTGTGGAGGGTCGTCAGAACTTGATCCTCCTTCATTCATTCGCTTTGTAGCATCTTCGACAAGTTGCTTCAGATGATCTACTCTGTTGTCTGCTGCACTGGCTTCTGAGAGAGTGACCTTCTCTGGTTCATCAAATAACTCAACGAACTTCTCAAAGAGATTTACGATTGAGGCTGTGACTTGGCCAGTTTGAGGAAAGATTTCTCCAGCTGTGTCTTCGTTGGCCTTTAGCTTTTTGACATAGCTATCATCAAAAGTCAAATAATAAGTCTCTTCTATTTTCATCGAGCGTTTGTTTAATACCCTGTACACTTTAGAAGTGAGAGAATAGCCCAGAAAAATCCCTTCATCGACTTTGACATCAAACTTGTTGCGGTGTTCTTTGGAATTGAAGATGAAGCACCGAGAACCGAACACATGGAAAAACTTGACATTTGGCTTCCTGTTGTTGATGATCTCATAAGGAGTGAGAGTGAATCGCTTATTGAGATATGACTTGTTCTGTGTAAAACAAGCAGCAGAAATAGCATCAGCCCAAAAATATAAAGGTAAAGAAGCGAAACTTAGCATGGTTCGGGAAGCTTCACACAAAGATCGGTTTCGTCTTTCGACAATTCCGTTTTGTTGAGGTGTGTAGGGAGCTGAGAAGTTGTGACTAATTCCTTTTTCTGCCAAGAATTCTTCGAATTCTTTATTTTTGAACTCCAGCCCATTGTCGCTCCTGATGTTGCGAACGACTTTCTTCAGCTGCACTTCAACCTACTTGATGAACATCTTTAGCTTGTGAGTCGCTTCAGATTCAAGCTTCAGAAAGAACACCCATGTAAAACGCGAAAAGTCATCAACAATAACAAGAATGTACTTGCTACCACCGATGCTTTCGATAGATGATGGACCACATAAGTCAATATGAAGTAACTCTAGTGGTTCAACAACTTTAGTGTTTATAATTGATGGATGACTTTGACGACTCTGCTTCCCCATTTCACATGCAACACATAAGTGTTCTCTATCGTACTTGAGCAATGGAAGACCTCGAACATGACCTCCAGTGACAAGTTTGTTGATGTCCTTAAAGTTGAGATGAGAGAGCCTTCGGTGCCACAGCCAGCTTTCGTCAGATTGTGCTTTGGATAACAGGCAGATGGCTGGATTCCCTTTGATAGGTTTGAGGTTCAGGGGAAACATTTCACCTTTGCGCTCTGACTTGAGAATAACTCTTTTCGTCTTCTTCTCAAGTATTTCTGAACCCTCATCGTCGAATGAAACCTTGAGACCGGTACCTCCAACAAGCTGAGATACACTGATGAGGTTATGTTGTAGTCCTTCTACGTATGCAACCTTCCTAATCATGAAATCACCGTTTGTAATCATTCCATAGCCTTTTATGGTACCGAAGGAGTTGTTCCCGAACTTGACATTTCTGCCGTTTGAAAGAGATCTAAATTCCTTAGCTCCTCCTTCCTTCCTGTCATGTGACGTGAGCAGCCACTGTCAATGTACCATTCTTCGTCAAACTGCTCGTCACTGATAACCTGCAAAAATTAAGCAGATTTAGGAACCCAAAGTTTCTTGGGTCCACGTGAGCCTTTCACAGGAACAGGAATAGTAAGAGAGATGTCAACAAGATATGTTCTTTTTATTAGTGTTGTTTCATCTTTCTTTTTGATGGTGAAAACCTTAATTTTATTGGAATTTGTTGCTTCTGGTTTGGACTCTGGTTTAACTGACGAAACCTTCAATTTTCCTTTTAGATCTGTTGAAGATTTAGGATTTTGAGAGCGAACAAAATAGAATTTAGAATGGGGTTGAGAGGAATTAGAAGAATTGGAAGAATTAGAAGAGTTAGAATGAGAGAATTTAGATTGAGATGATTTCTTGACTTGAGATTCTAGGTGACCCTTTTGTTTTTGATCATCAGTGGGACCGAACCTAGAATTTTGATCGCTTTTGTTCTCTGAACCAAACCTTTGGTTTCGGTAGATGGTTTTCTCCGAACCGAACCTTTGCTTTCGGTTGATATTGTTTTCTGAACCGAACCTCTGCTTTCGGTTGATGTTGTTTTCTGAACCGAACCTCTGCTTTCAGTTGATGTTGTTCTCTTGTGATTTAACAGGACTTTTCTCTGCCTTTAAGTTCCTGTCATGATATGAGAAATAGGCATTTTGAGATTGCCAAAACTGTTTCCTTTCAGAGAGATTCTTCTTGTATCTCTGATTCCTTTGCTGTTTTTGATTTCTCACCTGCTTAGGTTGATGATGGATATTCGCTTTTGGTTTTTGATTTCAGTTAGCTGGTTTACTCTGAACAGATGATGTTTCGCTTAAAGGAGTGACTTCTTTTGCAGGAATTCCTTTTTCTTCAGGAACATCTTTTGTACCACTAGTACTTGGCACGTCGAAGGTATCAGGCTTATTCAAAGGTTCTGGCACATATCTGCCTTTGCTTTCCCATGAAGTCCTTTCAGACAGACTTACCGTTTCGTCAGCATTATCGATGGGAGCTGAGCAGAAGAACTCGTCGCAGCCATCAGTATTGTCTTCGTTTACAATAGCTGTGAGTTCAGCGGTCTGATGTTCGGTTACACCTGTGACCTTATACACTTGATTTGGAGTTGTTCTAACCTTTTGGTATACTACAAACTTTTCTGCAAGGATCGGGGACTTTTGTTGGGACAAATGAGCAAACTCCACTGAATTTTCTGAAATGAGATTCTTGTGGTTTTCGGGTTCGCTCTTGACGAATTCTGAACAATCAACTGTGTCCTCTATAGAAATTTCACTCATATTGTCATCCTCATTAAGCTCAGATGCATTTTCAACATCAATTTTATTTTCTGAGCTCAAGTTGGCATTCAATGAGTCAAATTTTTGTATGGTTTCGTTCCTCAGTTTCAGTTTATCATTTTCATCCAAAAGGTTTTTAAGCATGTCCTTATGGTCCTTGAACTTTATGAAAGATTCGATTTTGTCAAGACCATACATGTATGTAGGATTAACATCCTCAGACGAAATAACACTTTCACAATTATACGCTTCAGCATCAATTTCATCCTCCTTAAACTCAAGGAAGGGCAAAATCATGCGATGAATTTTCTGTCCTATTTCACAGTCCAAGTGAAGCTGAGTGATATTAGTGTAAAGACGTTTAGCAATTAAACAAAAAACATTTCTCTGTTTTAAAAGCTTTTAATTGTCTCTTTGCAAATAAATGTTTTCATCTTTGGTTTTGATTAACTCCGACTCCTTTAGTTCGATCCACATCCTCTGTTCCTCACTCTTTGAAGACACCCTGCTTATTTGGTCAGTCAGGTTAGAATTGGTGACTCGAGTCTGAGTTAAACTGCTGTCTAGATGAGAGATTCTAGAATTAACATTTTTTAATTCTTTTTCATATGAACTTTGTGGAACTTTGAATGCAATTAAAACGGATTGTACCATCTTGATTAACTCATCAAGTTCGTTGAACTGCACGCTGAGCGGTTTTGCTGTGAAGCACAAGTCCTCTCGCTCCTTTGTGTCTTCATTCCCACCATCTGTGTTGTATCCCCTCATCTGAGACACATCAGATACCATCAAGCATTTTCCACCGCTACTCTCATCTTTCGCCACATAAGCCTTTCCATGAGAAGGCTTCCTTACTTCATCATCCTCGGAGTCGGTTGACCAGACCTCCACGCCACCGAACTCATCATCCGCTACCGAACCCTGCACAATCAAAGCATTCATAGAAGGGTTAGCAGTAGATTTCTTTCTCTTGATCTCTTCCAACTTTTTCAACAACACTGCCTCTTCATCTTTCTCCTCATCCTTCTCTGCCATTTTCTTAAGAACACAATCTTTGGCATAGTGGTTCTTTCCTCCACAATAATAGCAGCTCACTCCCGAATCTCCTTCAGCTTTCGGTTCCTTCTTTGGTTCTTCTGCCTTCGGTTCTTCCCTGACCTTTTCAGAACTATAACTTCCCTGCCAATTTCGGTTCTTGTTGGTGGGGAACCTTTTCTTGATGAACCTTTTTGGGTTTGACACCATCATTGCATAGTCTTCAGAGGTAAGGTCATAATCCTCTAGGTTGAGGTCTTCATCTTCCATCACAACTTTGCTTTTGGACAGAAGGGCTAATGAACCCAAGCTTGAAACCACATTTTTCTCCTGTAACACGATCTTTTCTTAAGACTTCAGAATGCCTACCAGTTTCGCCAAAGAGTAAGATTTGAATTGCTCATGCGCTTTAACTGTGGATACAACTGCTCTCCACTCAGATCTGAGACCGTTTAAAAATGTGACCTTTTGTTCAATCAACTTCCTTTCAATATCATTTTTAATCATCTTACTAAGAAGATGATTGAAGCGATCGAACGTCTGAGTCACAGTTTCTTCAGGACTCTGCTTGAATTCACCAAATTCGGACAAAAGCAAGGTTTGAATGGAATGCTCAAGATCTTCGTCCGTAGAATATAACTCTGGAAGCCTGTCCCATATTTCTTTGGCAGTTGTGCACGAACTCACTAGCCTGAAGGTGTCAGATTGAAGAGCGAATCTGATTAATCTCAATGCTTTAATATTGCACTGAAATTTATCTTTTTCGTCTTGAGCAATATCTTTAACGTCTTTCAAGAGATCATTATACTCCTTCTGGGTTTTAATAATTCTTGAAGTTGCTGAATGAGCGAAAGGTCCTGATACGATTGCTTCCCAGATGAGGTATCCATTGTCCTCAGATCCAATGACATAATCTTCAAAGTGATGTGCCCAGACCTCGTAAGCCTGAGTATAAAGAATGGGAATCTTTGTTGTTGATCCAATGCTGTTTGAGATGTTGATGGGATTGGATTGTGACTCGTCCATGCTTGATCGAATAACCTGTTTAAAAGATCATATTTGTAATGAATTAAATTAGGGCAAAACAAATAAATACTGAGTTACGTCAATTATGGGATGACGGCTCAATAAATATTAGTAAATGCGGAATAACCCTAATCGCAACCTTTTTCACAGAAAAGAAGTGTATGAATTACACAGCCTCCTGCTCTGATACCAATTGATAAGTTAATAAAACTAACTTGAAGATCGTTTAGATATTTATAACTGGTAAAATGATGAATACGAAAACTGTAAATAATACAAGTATGGATCAAAGTGTGTCGAATGATTAGATCAACAATCCTCAGCAGAGCTCGACTAAGAACTTCCGCTGTAGAGGATTTAGGGTTACAAGAACGATAATGCAATAATGCTCTGATCTATCGTAACTATCTTTTCAATCGTTAACCTAATATGCATGCAAGCACATATATTTATACTAAACCCTATCAAGCTCTCAGTTGGACAGGCCCAAACCGGAGTTACAAAACTGGACTAATAAGCGAGCCCAATAGACGCAACACATAACAAAACACGACCCAACACAATGACAGGCCCTTGTACTACCAGGTGGCAAGAAGTTAAGAATGCACAAGTTCATCCATATGAGTTTGGATTTGTCACTAACCTTATCTTGTGATTATGGTTTTGAAAAATTCACAATGATAGGAACACATACACCATAAGATCTAAGTGTTATAAGGTTTCTTTCCGATTCATGAAAATGATGGTGAGGGAACGCTTTCACTAAGTGGTTTTAAGTAGATAGCAATTGTGATATTTGCATTCTCAAAGTCGTTAGTGGAGCGTGTGTGGTTAAATGACACACTAACATGGACGTGTGAGGAATGACAAAGGTCTAAACAATTGAGACTATGATTACAAAATCCCTTTTCATAGTTCTGAAATTGTTTAGACACACATGTGTGTTATCTAAGGAAAGGTGTATGATTTTGATAAAGTTTTATCAAAGCATCTCGTACCAGAAATCTGAACTTTGGTAAGAAAGTCAATAAAGTATTGATTTCTAGAAGTCCAGCTAATTTCTGAGTACATGTCAAAGCTAGTGGGAGCATAAGTGTTATGCTAATAATCATCATGTTAGTAGGAGCATGATAATTATAATAAGTGTTGCAAGTTAGCAAGGTTAATTAACGAAAACAAAGGTTTCAATTGGGAAAAAGTTGTTTTGCTATAATTAAGGGAAAGGAAATTATACTTCATTTCAAATCTAAAATCTTAGATCGTGAGATTTTAATCAATTTTAGTTAAGTATATATATGAATGTCATGTTGGAATGGTTCAAAATAAGGAAATTCTATATATGGGAACATTATTTGTATTCTAAAATTTGATTGTGATTACGACATCCCTTTTCATAATCTGAATTATGAGAACATGACAAATAGAAGTAGAAATATTATAGCAAAAGACTGGTCTAGTGTCATGTATTTATGTGAAACATCATGAATCGTGTCCCATATGCTTCAGATATAGGATTGATTGCATGTGCTATAATATTCATTTGTTTTAATTTTTTCCAAATGCGTAGGGCATTAAGAGGGAAAAAGTACTAGAACTGGATATGACTAATTTGATTAAGCAATTGTGGAGGACAATCTAAGGTTTCCCAAAGATTGGTTGCTCAGGGACATTTGGAGTATGGTGTAAATTTTTTGAGAGGACCATATTGACATATTCTAAAAAGAGGCAACTCTTGTTCAGAAGTGATCGTCAGAATGGGAATATGGAAATGTTTTATAGGTGGAAGTTATCCATTAAATCTATGTAAGATTAGGAAACTTAATGTAATAAGGATGTTCAAAGCAATGTATTTTGAATTTGAGACTTCATTTCCATGGAATGATCTCCATTGGAATACTTTGTAATGTCTGTTGCCAAGTCGTTGTGACTTTGTGCATAGTCATAGCGAGAGGATTAATGAATATAAGTTTAGAACCTAAAAGATTTCGGTAAATGGCAGGAATTTGGAATTCTTACATTTATGGTAAGGATTTGGGTCTGTGAAATGAGCATCATTGGAATCATGTTCAATTGCTCTATTTCAAAAAGTAAGGATCATAGAAAAACATAGTGTGCATACTTGGTGTATGGCATAACTATAGTTTAAAAAACAAAGTGTACATGCTTGGAGCATGGGATAACTATTGTTTTAATTCAAGTATTAAGTTGATGAATTCGAAACATTATACAATGAATAATGAGTCATCAATATGGTGTTTAAATAAAAGGAGTTCTATTTACTCTCAAAGGTGCTTGGAGCCATATTGAATTAGTTTTATTCTTGTGTTTCACTTTGCATGTTTTGACATCCAGAATAACTAGGTCATTCTTCCCGAATGACTAAGTTATTCAAACCATCCACAGTCAATAATACGTTGGAAGTAGGTATTAAGGCAAGACTGTCATGAAGCTGGCTTGTAGATGTATAAGGTGTTGGACGTAGCAAGAGTTGCTACAACATTCATGAGTGCTCATAAGTTATGAGTATTGGATTAAAACCACGCTCATTTGAATCACTTCATGGATGTTATCACGAGTGATCATGAGACGATAATATCTTATATTCTTCAAACCTAGAGATATGAGTTGTTGACTATGAGTTGGTTTTACATTGATTGCACGAAAATGCAGTAGTAACTTGATGTTATAAAACGTGCCTTTGTGTATGATTCAAAAAGTAGTATAACAAGCATATGAGTCGAATTTTATCCATTCCTTTTACCCTTGGAGGGATAAAAGCGATATTTGTGGGCTTCTCGATGATTTAGTGATGACACCCCTAAGTGCTTGGCCAAGCCTGGACTGATTTGATTTGTTCAAATAGTCGGTCATCATAAATTGTAAATTGGGAAACAAAAAATGGACAGAGAGAATGATGATAATCCATGTCTCAGTCCATATGATATCTAGAATGGAGGAATATATGATCCCTTATCTAATGGACAAGTCATTGACTAGGTCAGAGTTCGATTGCGACTTTAAGAGCTACAATTTCTAGTTGGGTTTTGGAGTCATACGCAATAATAGTTTTAGACTTATCCAAGTGGAAGACTGTTGGATTAGTGTATAAGTCCATAACTATATGGATATATTATAAGTTCAATATATTAATATGAACTCATATTATTTAATTAGTATTGACCAAGAGTTAATTTAGTGATCAAAAGGAACTAATTAAATATGGACTCTTATATAAATGGTGGGCCAAGTTCATTTAGGTTGGGCTAAGCTTTCATGAATAGTCCATGGAGTGTTTAACCCATAGATCCTATGGAAATGAAAGGTCATGGCACTACTAGAAAACAGACCTTTAATGACACGCTTTTTACGACACGCTCTGATTAATGATACGCAAAAGGGTGTGCCCTATAAATAATGTCAGATCTTTAGATATCTGAAGAATTTAGGTCGCACATTTTTGCGTGCCCTACAATTAGTGTTCAACAAAAAAAAATTACAAACACGGAGGGCGCTTATCTTAAACGTGCGTCGTCTACAGATGTCGCTTTTTATAATTTTTTACTTAAACACGGGTTTTTAAAGGGGGAAATTAAATCCTTAAAATTTCTAAAATTTTGAAGTACCCCGCTTTCCACTCTATTCTGTAGATCTCCCTTCATTCTCTCCCTCCCTTCTCTCTGCAAACCCTAAGGCATTCCATTGCCACCAACATTAAACCCTGAAAACTCTCCTTATATTGGGGATAAACCACCCTGATTAAGGGAAAAATATCATATCGAGGGTTAATCTCAATATTGCCGACAATAACTTTTTGGAGTCTAAAATCCCTAATATCGGGTCGAACTATTGATTATGTACAATCGGAGCTTGATGCTACGGTAACATAAATTACTCGTCGCAACCAAACCTCCGACTTTAACCCACTTCCACACAACATTCGGGAACCCTAAATTGGACCCAATGTATACGCCCGATTGAATCTTCTCACTAATCCCCTTTTACCTCTCTCTTCGATCTTTCCATAGTTCTTAAATCTCTACGAACATACAAATCTCTTTAATACCCGTTTTAAATTTCTTGTTTTTGTTTATAATCATCAATTTGAATCAACATAGACGTCGGCAACAAGGTGCTTTGCATTACAAGCTTGCGATTGACTCTAGATATTCGTAAGGTTGATTTGTTGTTTCCAGTGAATTAGTTAGTGTTTTTGCTTTTATTGGTTATTGTTGATTATAAGTGTTTCTCTTAGGTTCATTTGTAGATTCATGAAAATTCCAGGTTTAAGGCTTTAAGCTAATATTTGTTTTTTTTTTTCTTTTAACAGGAGGATGATTTTGATCCTATGATGAATCAAGGAGTTACGGACACTATAACCACCCTGGACCTGAATTCACTTGAGGTAGGCATTAAGACACCTGCAGAAACAATGCTTTAGCATGTTTATATAACACTAATCGATGCCTATGGATGATATTTAAATTCTTTTGCTAGTCATTCATTGGATTTTAATAATGGTGCATTTCAACTAAAACCATTTTTGATTGTTTTGATTTTTAAGCATCACGTTGTTGATTCAAGCCATGGACAAGCACAATCATATTATGCCTCATCTTCCGCCCCTGAATCTGCATCATGGACCATGTATGGAGCTGTTAGCGATTCCACAGGGAACAATTATATTTAAATTCTTTTGCTAGTCATTTATTGGTTTGTTCCTTCTATTGTGATTTAACATTTGGTTGGATTCGGCACATTATCTCAGTTTGGTGATGATTATGCAAGCAATATGAGATGTGGGGCAACCGACTGGCCTATGTCATATCCCAACAACAATATTCAGTGATACCCAACCATTTCATATTGAAATTTGAAAAAAAAGTTTCACCATGCATACCAAGTGTTCAATAAAATGCTTGAACCAGGACAATCCAGTCCTTAAAGAGCAATAACATCCGGTCCTTAAAGGGAGATAATAGGGCAACATGGGAGATATTTGACCTGATCAAGGTTGTTGATTTTCTCATGTAACAACAGTTTATATTGACACATGGATAATGATTTGTTTTATCAGACAACTTGATACTTATGTAAGTTCTTTCTTCCTATGCATCTGTATGTTTCTTTGACCTTTAACTATTTATCTTGTGACAAAATTCTACAGGTTCCGATGGAGGTCTTAAAGTAAGAATACAATAGTCAATAGCTTTTCTTTTAAAGTAAGAATACCATGTTCTTGGAAGTTTTTTTTGTGAAGCTGCCAACCCTTCCCAAAACTTTGGAAGGGGTAATCAGTAAGGAAAAGTTCAAAAAGAATCTAGAGCTTATAGTCTTGATAAAAGCTATCTAATATTTTCATCATCATAATATTTATTTTCCTGCAACTTCATGTTCATCAATTCATATGTTTTTTTCTAGTAACTTCCACTTCCTTCATGGGTTTGTAATAATACTGATGGAATCTGCTATTTTGCTGATGGTGTAGTACCTTGGTTCTCGAAGGTGGGCAGTTTAGTCTTTCCCATAAATTTCAATTATGTAACAAGTTTTTACATCTATTCTGACTGTTCTGATTTTGCAATCACCAACTACAGAACAATTCAGTTCATTCTTTTTTCAAGAAGAATATGTTGAATTAGGGAAAAGGAATGGGATTAGGAAGAGGAACATTAATTTCTTGCTCATGCTATCAAATGTATCTACAGTTACCTGCCACTAGCAATAGGTAATATTGTAAGCTTGCTCATGCTATCAAATGTACTTGAACTTTTAGTTGCCCCCTCTGTGCATTCGTAGTCATCAGTTGTTCCTTTAAGCAAATACTCCACTTCCTCTTCATTCGAAGTACTTTGCACCTACGGATGCTTTTGTATCAATGATGCCAATATTCCTTCCAGTTCCATAGCTACTTCCTTCATGGTAGGCCTTTCATCTCCTTGAACATGTAAGCATCTTGCTGCAAGTGTTGAGACTTTGATAATCTCGTTATGATCATCATTTTTCTGCAGCTGTTCAACAAGAATCTGGAAGAGTCGTCCCTGTTTTAAAGAAGATAGAAAAATCATGGCTAGGTTCCTCTCTTCCTCTGGCCTATCAAAGCTAAGAGCTTTTTTTCCAGTCATTAGTTCCACTAACACTACCCCAAAACTGTAAACGTCACTCTTATCTGTCAGCTGGTTCGTCTGCATATATTCAGGATCTAAGTAGCCTAGTGTTCCTTGCACCATTGTCTTCAGTTGTTTCTATTGCTATTCTAAGTCTGATGTCCCATGTAATAGCTGATGACTTGCCTTTGTTGTGGATGTGATCATAGAGTGTACCATTTGGAATGAACTCATAAACCAATAATGGGACTTCTGTTTCCAAGCAACATCCAATCAACTTTACCACATTTGACAAAACTGTAAAATTGGTCCCTGTGGTATTCAAAATACTTTGGATAGGGTCCAAAAAGTTTGCAGCTTGCATGGATGGTCCAAAATCAAGATTTTTTTTGTTGTTTTGGTCTAAAAAAACTTGAAAAGACGATTTTGCCCTTTTATTTTCTTTTTTCTTTTTTTTATAATTATTTTAACATTATTTTAATTTTAAAAAAAATTTATTAAAAGAATTTTCCACCAACCGCCCACCATTCTCTCTCTCTCTCTCTCTCTCTCACACACACACACACAAGAAAAACCCACCTTCACCTCCCCTACCCCCACTCCCGATCTTCTTCTTCCCAGTTCACCTTTAACTTAAAGTACACTCACATACACACAATTAAATACGTTGCCGTTTAACCCTTTCTCTATTCCCAGCGAACAATCCCAGCTCACCATTGTTTCTCAACAAATTCTTGCAGATTTCGACATCTTCTCTGTTGTTGGAGCTAATAAACCGTTACAGTTAGTTGACTTAAGAGTCTCGATCAAACCTGGTGAGACAATTGTAATTAGGTTTGAAGGAATCACTGGAAGCCCATTGGTTAGTGGAATCTGCATAAGGAGTCACCACATTTCTATGATTGATTTGAGAAATGATAAACACTTCATTAATAAATTGCTCTATCTGGGTTTGGGTTTGATCTGCTAGTTTGGACTTCTTTATGGCAACTGTTCTACTATCTGATAGTATTCCTTTATAAACTGTGCCATAGCCACCCTTACCAATAATCCTGTTATCATGATAGTTGTTGGTTGCCCTCTTAAGCTCCTCTATGGTAAAGACTTTTGCTTGATCATTAGCTCCACCATCCCTAGAAATCCGTTGTTGCAACAGGATTCCACAATTTTGCTTGAAGAATTTTTCTCTAAGGATCATAAGTTTACGTTTCTTGAGTCTGAGGTACAACCAATTAAGAAACACAATCAGAAAGATGGCAGCAAATGAGGAACCTGCAAACAAGATACTTTAATTTATAAGTTGTAGTAGTATGAGCTCAACATGAAAGGATTGTCACTTTACTTACCTGCTGAAATCTTTATAAGCATTTATTGATCTGCAGTGCATCCTGTTCCAACTTTCCAGCCATCTCCATAATAACCTTTTCGACATTTACATGTATACTTTATTCAGTTCATTCTTTGTAATAGTAGGTAACAACAACAATTATGGTAGTTGGTCGCCAGGTTTTTCTCTCTTTCATCTGTTTGACTATTTTTAACATGGGTCAAAGAAAAACTAAAACATCTTATTGAAATTTTGTAGGCTGGTGGACTATTATCTTTCATATCTGAGTTGGTTCTCAACTTGTATAAGAATAACATAAAATATTTTGGCATCCGAGTGTAAGAAAATAATATTTGAAATCATAAGTTCCTTAATAATACTTTATTGTGTTACATGTACTTTATTACTTACTCATAATATATACTTCAATCTGATTATTGATTATATTTGGTGAGATCG
This sequence comes from Lactuca serriola, assembly GCF_051521515.1. Lineage (NCBI taxonomy): Eukaryota > Viridiplantae > Streptophyta > Magnoliopsida > Asterales > Asteraceae > Lactuca > Lactuca serriola. The sequence goes on from NC_136411.1 coordinate 262,203,989, forward strand.
TGTTCTCTGTTCTTGATGCTGCATCAGATAGGGAACCAAAAGTGAGGGGTCAGGAGTGAGCAGATGCTTTTACAAGAAATGCTTTACAATATTGAAGGAAATTTGGATAAAGTAAAACATGAGCTACAGAAGGCGAAATTAATGCTTAATGAAACATTTACGACTTTGCCACTTGAACCTGCACATTCAACAGTTCCTTTGGATTACAAGAATAACACCATTCCATTAAAGAGGTGCTGTTTAGAATTTTGCATCTATAGATGACTATATGTACTTCATACAAGTTTACATGATACTCTTCAATATAATTGTAAATGTGGTGCAAGGGTAGTTCTAAATATTTGCATCTGGTTTCAGGGGTTACTCAAGGAAAATGCAAATGGTAGCAAATACTGGGCATATGGAGGTGACTTTGGAGATACACCAAATGACTTAGATTTTTGCTTAAATGGTCTCATATGGCCTGATCGGACTCCTCATCCTGCTCTAAATGGTGATTACTATAATTTTTTTGCTTAGTATTTAGGTTTTTGTTTAGTTATTTCCAACAAAAATGTTCCCATGATGAATCTTTTGGTAGAGACAATGTATAAGAATTACTTCATTAAGCTAATTATGATGCGATCCTTTGTTTATTTGTTTTTAGAGGTTATGTATTGCTATCAAGTATCAACCAATTAAAATTTCGTTCACCAATGGCGTAATTAAGCTATCAATATCATCACTCTTACTTATTTGTCTATATAATTTTCATGAAAATGTTTATGTTGCGCATTATATATTCATATGTCAAGTTGTGCTTTCTATATAGAAAATGTTAACCTTGGTCTTTGCGTTTTTTGTTCATAGATTACAAACACCAATTTCTTTCAAACAAAAATAGATCTAGAGTTTAATTGGGTGATTGAAGGTGATGGATGTAAACTTGATTCTGGAACTCCCAGTCTACCAACATTAGAGTTTAATTGGGTGATTGAAGGTGATTTTGGTTCTTGAAATGGGACTCAAGATATCATATTTTGGCATAGCTAGAAGCTTTGGAGGAAACGAGACTCAAGAAAAAGTAAACACACAGAGATTTATTGGCACATGGTAAGCTAGATGATGCAATTGTATATAAATGAGTTCATTTTTTTATAACATTTACTCACTTTTGGAATAATTATTTGTATTTGACATATTAGTGAAATGAATTATCTTTGTTATTTATAGTATTTTATTTTGTATTATGAGATTTTTAATGTATTATTTAATTTGAAAATTAGTAAATCTATAAATAATATATTTTTTTAAACATTTAAAATTATGATACGCAAAAATGTGTGTCATCTTCATTTCTGACATGGCCTTTCTTGACAGGGGCTTTCTTGATACGCATTGCGTGTCATTAACACGTGCGTCGTAAGGTTACGACACGCGAACGCGTGTCGTCTTCCTTTATGACAGGGCCTTCCTCGATACGCATTGCGTGTCGTAAACGTGCGTCATAATTGCGCATCGTAAATGAGCGTCGTAAATGCGCGTCGTCTATAGACGACGCGCAAAAGCGCGTCATCTCTCTTTATGACAGGGCCTTCCTTGAAATGCATTTGCGCGTTGTCTGAGCCTTTTACGATGCGCAATGAGCGTCGTAAAAGGCTGTTTTTCTAGTAGTGTGGGTATTAGGGTTTACATGAATGTAACCCTAATCCTCCACATTATATAAAGAGGTCCCTAGTTCATGAAATGAACACTAGAGTGTGTACACAAGGTTGCTAGGCACTAATGTATATTACACAAGAGGGCAAAACTGATTTTGGTGCAAGTATCCTAATTCTCAAGTTATTCCAAGGGTTCTTGGTGTTGTGTGAACCATTTGAGGTGCAACACTTGAGGCACTAGGCTCTTAAAGGTTCAAGACTTCAAGCTCCATCAAAAGGTATGTCATTCTACTAGATTCTTGTCGTGTAGTTGCTTCATATTATGCTAGTTACGATGAAACCTTGGAATATTGAATATTTGCATGTATAATAGAGAAAACATAGATCCAAGGTTTATAGGGTTGCATGTACACCGTAGAAGTGTTAGAATGCTCAAAACCCTTGAGATATGACTAAGCTCCTCAGGCAGATCCAAACGGTAGGGAACCTTGCCCACTTAGCAATAACTCTGAATGTACCAATGTATCTGGGTCCCAACTTTCATGGTTTCCATCATAGAAAACCATGTTGGGTTTTTATTCAAAAATCCGGTTTCACAACCGGTAAAATTGACAATGGAAGCTTTAAAATGATTTAATAAAACTAAAACTATTTTACCCACCAAGGATCATTTTGCAAGAGTTAGAAAGATTAAAACAACCATATAAGGGAAAGCATAACAACCTTTGAAGACTTTGACCCTCAGGGGAGGTTGGAATTTGATGAAGTGTGGCATGAAACTCTAAAACAAGAATTCTCTATAAGTATCCACCAAGCAAGAGTAGAACAATCAAAAAATGACAGTATTAACTTGTAATTTGTTGTTCATAATCTTTTGAATTATATACAAAATATATATTCAAAGGTGAAGCAACAAAGGGGACTTTTTCTAACATCAAAATGAAAGAGAATGGAGGAGAAGAAGAGCTTGCAAAGCTCGGAATTGGCAGCCCTCTTAGAGCTCCTCATGCCCATGGTTTTCACTCTAAAGAAGAAGGAGAATGAGGCTTGCAAGAAGTGTATCAAAAATCCTTCTATGATCTCTCTTATATAATGGCAAAAAACTGAAAGGAGGCCATAAAGTAAAAGGAGAGACAACTTTGTCCCAAGCATGACAAAAAACAACCATGCTTGGTCTCCTTACACGTTTCGAAAAAGCTAGCCATAATGAAGACAAAAGTTGTCTCATGGCTAGTTTATATATATATATATATATATATATATATATATATATATTATCTTTATAAAAATCAATCATTTTTATAATGAATTTCCAATATATATATATATACACACACATCACACACACACACACACACATATATATATATATATATATATATATATATATATATAACTAGTCATATATAAATATCTTATTTTATATAAGACTACCTTTTATATAAATTGTAACTAGCTTATTAAGATATAAATATGAATATATAAATATCTTATTTTATATAAAACTATCTTTTATATAAATTGTAACTAGCTTATTAAGATATAAATATGAATATATATTTATATCACACTACCTTTTATATAAATGAAACTAATTTATTAAGATATATAAATATAACTTATAAATAATCATACTTTATGCTATATTTGATAAGTTGTTATTTCTCCAATAAATATTATTTTCACGAATAATAAATTCTAAATTAGTAAGAATATTATCTCCATGAAATAATAATTTTCCAGTTAAATACAAGTGTTGATATATTTATTAATAATCAAATTATACTAATAAATAATCAATTGACAGTAACTTGCTATATGGTGTGACCCTATGGGATCATACATTATTAACAATATTATTCTATAATGACTCTTGGGCATACTAGATCTTTCAATCTTCCACTTGCACAAGACTCATCATATATTGATATAGACATTGATGAACGTCTAGCAACATTTCACTGCCCCCAATAATATATGATGAAGAATGCCATTCATAAACATCCAATTCCCAAAAGCTCTAAGCTTCAATTGATGCATTAAGGTAATTTTATCAATTATTTATTTGTTACAGACATCTTGTTGAACATGAGCCTTAGATTGCAATCAATCTAATTTGTAATTCAACTTTGGGTAACGCGCGTTAGATGTCTAACTCTCAACACATAAGAGGAAAAAATCCCATCTTGACGACATAAGCCTCTTGCATAGTTCACACCATACCCGAATATGACTTTTATAACTGCCTGGTCAAGGAACAGCGTTTGGTCATATCAAAGGACAACACTCCCTACACTTAAGTGCCACTATGTATCTCAAGTGTTAAGGATACAAAGATAGTATAACACCCCATTTATAAAATAAATAAATAAATGTATAGAAGCCCTAAAATGAATAATAATTGAGCGAGGCGTTAGTTTCGAGGAGTTAAAAGTCATAATTACAAAAGTCAGGGTGCGTTTGGTAATTAATGGACTTGAATTGAAGATATTTGAAGGCTTAAGGGTTTATTGGTAATTTAGGGATCTATTATGAAAAAATTTATGGGATCAGGGCTTAAAATGTAAGTTTTGGATTCAGTTTGTAAAGATTTCGGAAGGCAAGGTTAAAAGTGTAACATATGAACTTATTTTGAAAGAAAAGAAGGAAGGAGGGATCGATTATGTTAATATGGGAAATGTTTTGAGAGGCATCCGGTATATATTTGTCTTAAGGAACCCTAACCCTAAAGATGTGATGTCGGCTGTCACCTCCACTCTCTTTCATCCTCTAGCCACCAACCTTATGACTCCCACCGGTGCCGCCATACTTCCTCTACCACCGCCGCTAAGGCCTCAAACCTCCGAGCCCGACCACCTTGCTTCCTCCTACTACCGGGAGGTCCATTGGCGACCAAGTCGGAGCCATGAATGTCAACGAGAGGGCTGTATATCTCCTCAGTCGCCGCCCAGCCGAGTTCATCCGTTGTTGCACCGACAAGCCCGCTACCACCTCCATCTATGTTGGAACCGGAAGACCGACGACTTCAGGGGCTGTTATAGGCCCTAGTTGAGTCGTTCACTATTTCATCGCCCTTTCATGCCCATTATCATAGACGCCGTTGTTGTCGCTAGCACAACCATTTCCGGCGCCGCCTTGCGGTTGTTTCATCGGAAGCCGCTACCAAACCCTAGCCGCCACCTCTGTCGCCTTCTCATGTCGTTGTACCTCTGTGGGACGCCATGCTGCTGCCGGACCTCCGTGAACCACCAGGTGGGTGGTTGGGATACACCTTGTAAATTAGGAGCACGTGTGTATGGATTGTATGTGTTTATTTGGCTAGAAAAAATGGCTGCCGCCACGAGCCACCACCGGCCACCACTAGGGTGGCTGTGTGTGTGTATGTTAGTTAGTGTGTGTGTGTGTTTATTCTGTGGATTAAGCATTGTAATTGTAATTGCATGGAATAATAAAAATAATGATAACCACCACCGTAAGGTGGTGGCCGCCGCTGCAAGCCGCCATAGACCACCACTACCCGAGGTGGTAGTGGATGGTGCCCCTCTAGCAAACCCTAATGGGCTTAGAGATTGGTGTTGGGCCTATTGGGCCATGTTTGGGTGGAAAACCCTAATTGTTAGCATTTGGGCCTTGGACCTATTTGGACCCACTTTTAGGCCATTGGGATTGGATTGTGAATTAAGCCCAAAGTGTTCCATGCCATTTATCTAGTAGAGTAAAGGACTTAATGGACTAAGTCCTTAATGGGCTAACTGAGAAAATCCTAATATTTGAGAAATTATTACGACACACACAAGAATTATTTAATAAATTAAATATTAAATAATAATCATTGGTAGAAATTAATCTAAGCAATAATGGTCTTAATGGATTAAGTCCTTAGTGGGTTAAGCCCTTAATTGGTTAAGTGAGAAACACTTAACCCTAATTATCATTTTATGTGAAATTTTAATTCACTTGGGCTTTGTGTTGGGCCATCGAAGAATAATCAAATGGACTAGAGTAATTAGTTGGCTCTAGGGTAAGGCCCATATGAAGGATTGGGCCAAATTTGGAAAATTGGGCCATAGATGGGCCATAGTTTGGGCCTAGTTGGTTGTATGATATTTGGCCCTTAGAATGAGACATGTTGGACCAGACTGAGAAATTAGGTCTTAAGGGAAGTCCATCTAGAGGCTTGGGCCCAATTTGGAAAATCGGGCCATATGTTGGGCTTTGATCCCTAGTTGACTTTGGGCCTCTGGATTGGGCCTTGGGCTGTAGTAATTACCCTAAGTATGTATTTATAGTTATGTGTTAGAACCCAATTATTAATTGGGTGGTATTTTGGTGTTGACAGTTTGGGAATCTGTCATCCAGCAGCTAAGGTTGAGTCTGCGGGACTTCAACAATGTGGGATTGTGTCTATGGGACTTCAGCAGTGTGAGGTGAGTTTCCTTCCAGTAGGAACGGGTCTACGGCCACAATGCCGGTCCGTCTAGTTAGTAGTAGTTACGGACTATAGTCCAATGCAGTAGTTCAGTATGCTTGGTGTCTTTGTGATGCAGGCACAGTATGAGTTATGTGTTCTGGACTATGGTTCGATGCAGTATGCAGTATATGTGTTCATATTATATGCTATGATTATGTCATGCTATGTTCAGTTAGTTCCGGACCTCGGTACGATGCAGAAGTTAGAGTTCTTGATGTCTTTGTGACTCAAACATGTTTTGTGTTATGTGTTCCGGACTCTGTTCTGATGCAGTATGCAGTATATGTATTCATGCTAGTTGATATGTCTATGATATGTTATGTTCGGTCAGTTCCGGACTTCGGTCTGATGCAGGGGACGGGGTCCTAGTCAGTTCCGGACTTCGGTCCGATGCAGTCAGTTCCTGGCTTCGGTCCGATGCAGGGGACGGGGTCCCAGTTAGTTCCGGACTTCGGTCTGATGCAGTTAGTTCCAGAATTCGGTCCGATGCAGGGGACGGGTCCCAGTCAGTTCCGGACTTCGGTCCGATGCAGTTTTCGAACTTCGGTCCGATGCAGTGGGCAAGGCCCAATATGTGTTTATATGTTATTGTATGGTATGTGGTAGATTGTGGGAGCTCACTAAGCTTCGTGCTTATGGTTTTCAGTTTTGGTTTCAGGTACTCAGTTTTCAAAAGAGGAGATCGGGAAGATTGCAGTGCGCACACCATTTGCTCAGCCTGAGATGTTTATACTCTGATATATTTGACAGTTGTTATGATATTTTGAGATACATTGTTTATGATTCTTATATGACATTTATGAATATGGAATTTAAAACGAAATTTTTAGACTGTGTTTTTGGGACATTACAAGATAGTACCTTTTAATCAAGTGTCACTCATGACTGTGATCAATGAGTTGATCTTGATGCGGGTCCGTTCAATACTAGTTCTCTAACAAGTACCTATGAAACTTGGTTACAACCACTTGCCTACTTTCATAGTGAGAGTCAACCAATCCATTTCATATTACTCTTACTTTATAATTGCTCCTACAATCATGACCGACTATGAACCTTTAGAATAATAAGATTATTCATGGATTAAACATGCTAATATAGAACACAACAAGTATTAATGTAATGATCATATTCCAGTATATTAAAACATTATTTAATAGTTGTTGTTACAATGTTCCAATATCCAAATACTAAATTCAAATCAAAATCTCATTACTAGAATAATAAAGGTCTTATGGTTAAAGTGTCACCACTCATACTTAGCTTAAAAGGAAAGACTTTATTAATGGGTTCGAAGAAATTTAATTTGTTTGAATTCTGCAAATACAATAATCTCCATATTTGACATTACTCTAAGTATAGTTAAATATTTCAGAGAATATAATTGGTGTTGTTGTCTGACATAGAGTTTCTTAGCTTGATTAAGTACACCCTATTACACACAAAAGATTTCTAGGTTATCCCTAAATGGAAGGATTCTAGTTCATCCAATTATATTGGATTTCAACTTCTGAAAAGTAGTGTATTCTTATTTAGTAGATAGAGCTATTTTGTTTTGCTTGGATCTCATTCCATCTAAACTTACTCTTCATTCCATAATGAAGTCATAATCCAATTATAACTCATAATTATCTATATTTATTTAGAAATCAAAATCCCATGTATCTCTTTACATTAAGATTTTATTCTAAACTAATTATCTCATATACATTCTCTTAGCTCTTCTTAATTACTCTTAGAATGTTCTCACAGCCATTTAGTTACTTAACCATATATTCAATTTTATATCTCATGATATGACATAAATGATGGATTCATTTATCAAACAAACAGAATATAAATCATTTTATCTAGCTCAAACCTATGTCCTAGGTCCTTTGAGACAAACTCAAAAATGGTGTCATGTGACAATGTCAAGAATCCTCCAAAGGAATCTTGTATCTTGACCTCTTTCAAGATATTTCCATTTCATGCAAAAAGAATTTTAGAAACCTTTAACATTCATAGTTATCTATCACTTATATATTTTACATTCCAAGAATGTATCTTGTCATTCCTAAGTCTTTCATTTTAGAAATACTTTCCGAGTCAAGGTGAAAACCACCTTGCATAGTTGGAATGTTATTTCAAATGATTAAGTATGTCTCTTTCACACAAGATTAGGAATATCACTATCCTCCCTCTAGTTCTTGGTTAACACACACACACACACGTTCCTTTCATTTTGATATAAAAGCATACCTTGTATCTTTATATTAAAATGACTATTCTAACCTTGAGATGTTTGTTATATCCACAAGCGGATCTTAAGCCTTACACATTTGGTTAGGATAACATGGATTAAGAAAACCTCCAGGCTAAGCTATATAGACATCTTCTAGTAGATTTCTATTAAGAAAAACGATCTTTCTTGAAATCTATTTGCTATGCCTCATATTAATATCCTTGTTGATCTGATCACAGCTACTTGTGAAAAGGTTGAATCATAGTCAATGTCATGAGTATGATAAGGATCATAGTCAATGACATGAGTATGAGAAAATCCTTATATAACAAGTATTACTAAATATGTATATATATATATATATATATATATATATATATATATATATATATATATATCCATGTATATATTCTTTCTAGAAGAATCTCTTACTCCTTCTAGCCTTGCTATAGAGAAGAAGATTCATCAAGCCCATACTTGATTATTAAACATGGATTACATCTTAATGGTTATGACTATAATTTATTTGTCAGATTCAAGATCTGATATAACATTTTGGTCGTTGACGGCTTAACTAGAAACCATTAAGAACTCATCGATGAGAGATTTTACATTTCTCAAGTCATAGATGATTTCTACCATTATTGTGAGCAATTTCTGTTTATGAATAACTACTATTCATGTTCAACAATTCCTTGTTCAAACTAGTGTCAACTATTGTTACATCCAGATATGGTTCTTGAACTACTTCAACTTCCATGTGCCTCCCACTTGCCATTATAAGCTTGCTTTCTACTAACTCAGCTTTCAGAGAAATAAATGAACTTATTCTTGGTGGGTTTGTATATAATAATCTAAATCCCCTTTTAGAATGTTCTACAATTGTGTAATTAGTTGGTGTTTATATTCTAGATACAATTAATAGTGATTGAAGTATAATCCCAAAAAGGTTAAAGGGAGGACATTTCTACCAATTAGAAAGTAAACTATATCAAGTAAAGTTTAATTCACCATTTATCATCACAAAGGCTTTAGATGGTACTATTGGCTTGTATCTTGTGCTCAATCATAGACATTCATTCGAAAGGAAGTCATACACCAAAGTGTATAGTTCCTTAATAATTATTTTCTCTACACTTTAGTGAAAATATTATTATGAATCTTTTATATATAAATATGATCCACATATGTCAAATAAACTACATTGTTTTCCTTCAAAGATCCCTTTCTTGAAGTTGGAATATGTGAATTTCATTTAAACAACAAAGATAATAATGTCATGGATAAGTTTGATTTAATACAAGTTTAAGTCAAAAGGGCTTGCATATAGAACTTAAATTTATTTATAGAATGTTGATATTACTTTGTAATTCTATTAAGAGATCTAGTCTCAGAAATAGAAGTCAATCATTTCAGAATATACGTATTATCGTTATGAAAAACGATCTAGTAAATAATCAAACATTTAAATAAATAACCGAGACATAAATATTTAGACATGCTAAATTTAAAACATACATTGTTCCAAAACAAACATTATTTTATATTACAAACAATTTATGTTTTAAGCATAAATAATAAACTAAACTTCGAGAGTGTAGTTCCAACTTGCTTGTGCTCAGCTAGTTACTCTTCTGTAAATAATTGCAATCAAGTTAAAAATATTAGATTAACATTTAAGTACCAAGTACTTGAGTGTTACACGAAAAGTATAAGTTATATCCAGTAGATACCTGAAGTACTAGTTTCTTTCAGACTTTCTTTCTAGATAAGAGGAGCAGTTTGTCACACCCCCGAACCGGAACGGCAAAAACATTCGGGGGCGGAGGAAGTCATGTACAGTATCACAACAATTGTATAATAGTAAGCAAAGCATACACAACCATTACATTGATAAAGTATAGTTTTTACATCTGTTCATAACATAGTTTGTATGACATCAAAAGTGTATAGACAAAGTATAAAAGACGCGACTCTATAAAGCTTATTCTTCTCAAAATCTTGCTGGTGTACCTATCTACTGGTTCCCTGAGAATACAAGTGATTTTGAAAGTGTATCAACATTTAAATTGGTGAGTTCATAAGTATGTTTTTGAGATGAAAAGTTTGTTCTTGTTCTTTGAAAATGTTATAGTGTACTTCCAGAAAATCCAATATTTACTTTAATAAAGAAATGCAGTCTTAGGCATTAAGACCAAAATGTATATTCGTAAATGTACTCTGAAATAGGATATTGTAGTCTTATAAATAAATAAAACTATATCATGAATGCTCTTGAAATTTTATGTTGTACTAGGGTTTGAATAATTCTCTGACTTTGCCCGTCAGTTTGTGGATGGTAGGCTGTACTCATGTCCAACCTAGTTCCCAAGAATTTCTTTAGCGACTGCCAAAATCTTAAGGTGTATCTACTATCTCTATTAGATATAATAGAGATTGATACACCGTGCAGTCGTACAATCTCTTTGATGTATGTTCTGGTCAATTTCTCCATCTTGTGGTTTGCTTTATTGGTATGAAGTGTGCGGACTTGGTTAATCTATCTATCATTACCCAAATGGTGTCATGACCACCCGTGGTCTTGGGCAGCTTGGTTATGAAATCCATTGTGATCCGCTCCCACTTCCACTCAGGTATCTATGGTTGTTGTAATAAACCGGAGGGATTTTGGTATTCTACCTTGACTTTGGCGCAAGTTAGGAACTTTCCCACATAGGTAGTAATCTCGGCTTTCATGTTCGGCCACCAATAGATTTTATTGAGATCCAGGTATATCTTATCTGAACCTAGATGAATGGAGTATCGTGTCTTGTTTACTTCATTCATGACAACTTCTAGGTAGCCACCAAACTTCGATGTCCATATCCGGTTCATGAAATAACGAACCTCGTCATCCTTGATTTCTAAGTTCTTTTCCATTCCTCTTAAGGCTTCATCGTCCACATTTTCAGGCTTTAAGGCTTCCAGCTGAGCCTCTTTAATTTGTGTGGACAGATTTGAACGGATAGTCATGGTTAGTGCCTTCACTCTACGACATGAGTACTCCTTTCGACCAAGGGCATATACTACTACATCGACTTTGCCGGGATAATAGCGAATTTCACATTCGTAATCATTGAGTAGTTCTACCCATCGTCACTATCTCATGTTAAGTTCTTTCTGATTAAAGATGTGTTGACGAATTTTGTGGTTGGTGAAGATGGTGCACTTGGTACCGTAAAGGTAATGCCTCCAGATTTTTAGTGCAAAAACTACCGTTCCCAACTCAAGATCATGAGTGGTGTAGTTGACCTCGTGTTCCTTTAGCTGTCTTGAGGCATAGGCAATAACCTTTCCTCGTTGCATAAGCACACAACCTATCCTCTGATTGGATGCATCGTAGTATACTACAAAATCTTCTGTCCCTTCTGGAAGAGACAAGATAAGTGAGCTGTACAGGGCTTGCTTCAATGTTCAGAACACAATGACTTGTTTCTCTTCCCAGCTTAAAGTTACACGCTTCTGAGTTAGGGCTATAAGCGGTTTAGCAATTCTAGAGAAGTTTTGTATGAATCTGCGGTAGTAGCCTGTAAGTCCCAAAAATTGGCGGATCTCTGATGGCGTTCTGGGCGCTGACCAGTTCTCGACTGCCTTTATTTTGGAAGGGTCCACGTGTGTTCCTTCTTTACCGTCCACGTGACCAAGGAAATTTACCTTCCTAATCCAAAACTCGCACTTTGAGAATTTCGCATAAAGCTTTTCCGCTCTTAATGTTTCTAAGAGTTGTCTCAGGTGCTGACTATGATCTTCCTTACTTTGTGAGTAGATGAGTATATCATCTATGAATACTATCAAGAATTTGTCTAGGAATGGACGGCATACTCGATTCATTAGATCCATGAATACCGCGGGTGCATTCGTTAGACCGAAGGGCATTACTACATACTTGTAGTGACCATAACGAGTTCAGAATGCTGTTTTGGGAACATCATTCTCATGGACTCGTAATTAATGATACCCCGGTCCTAGTTCTATCTTTGAAAAGTAACTGGCTCCTTGGATTTGATCGAAGAGGTCGTCTATTCGCAGGAGAGGGTATCTGTTCTTAATGGTAAGCTTGTTTAGTTCGCGGTAATCTATGCACATACGGAACGATCCATCTTTCTTTTTTATGAATAGGACTGGTGCTCCCCAGGGTGAAGAGCTCAGTCTAATCAATCCCTTACTGAGTAGTTCGTTTAATTGGTTGGATAATTCTTGCATCTCTGTTGGCGCTAGGCAATACAGGGATTTGGCTACAGGGGTAGCTCCAGGAATTAAGTCGATTCGAAACTCGACTTGGCATTCAGGAGAAACATCTGGAAGATCTTCGGGAAATATTTCAGGAAAATCACAGACTTCAGGAATGCTCTCGAGGTCTTTTACTTCTTGTTTTTTGTGGACTACACGAGCCAAGAATGTATGACACTCTTTTTGCAGGTATTTTTGGGCTTTGATGCAAGATATGATGTGAAGGTTTGTACTGGGTTTGTCGCCGTAGATAATGAGGGTTTCGCCACTTGGCAGATTGAGGTGAATGTTTTTTTTCATAGCATAGAATATCAGCATGGTGGAGACTTAACCAGTCCATGCCGATGATGACGTCGAAGCTTTTTATGGAGACCTACATAAGGTCGATTGGGAAAGAATAGGCGGTTAGAGTGAGGGTACAACCTATGAATATGTCGTTAGTGCTCTCTTTCTTCCCATTATCCATCTCGATCGTGAATGTTTTGTTTAGTGGTTGTGGTTTTTGTTTGAGTAGATGTTTAAATTTATGGCTTATGAAGCTCCTCTTAGCACCACTATCAAAAAGTATGCAGGCATAAGAGTTAGCGAGAAGGAACGTACCCATGACTACTATGGGATCCGCTACTGCCACCTCGTGACCCATTGCTAGCACTCTTCCTGCTCTGCCAACATTCCTTGCTTCCGGGCAATCTCTCTTGTAGTGCCCTATTTCACTACACCCATAGCAAGCTTGGCTTACTCCTTCACTAGGGGCCTTATTGGTTGGTTGTACTGGCATCTTATAAAAAAGGCTGTATGCCCCCTTCTTGTTGCAGTTAGTGCATTGCAACTCCCGAAAATGTCCGTGATGATGGAAGTTGCATTTGCTACACTTTGGGAGGTTCCCAACGTATCGACCGGGAGGTGCTTGAATAGTAGGAACAGCAGCGGGAACAGTAGCAGCATGAACTGCCACAGTTTGTGTTTCTTTGAGGGCTCTTGAGATGACTGCCCCTTTCTTTTGTTCCGTAATTTCTCCTTGCCACTACTTTCTTTGGGTTGCTCGGGGGTAGCTGTCATGAATCCTTAACGAATCCCATGATCTACGAGAGTCTGTTCTAGATGCTTGGCACTGTCAAAAGTAAGTGGATTTGCAGCGATTACATTCCCTTGGATCTGAGGAGATAGCCCCCAGATATACCTTTCCACTTTATTACTTTCCGGGGTTACCATCCCAGGACACAGAGTAGTCTGGTCACTAAATCTAGAAGTGTATGCAGCGATGTCAGAGTCCTTCATCATTAACCCCTAGAGATCTTGCTCCAACTTTTGCACCTCGCTTCTCGGGTAGTATTCTGCTAACATTAGTTCCTTTAAGTCATCCCAACTCATGGAATTTGCTATTGGGAGAGTCAATGACTTGACTTGGCTGTTCCACCAAGAAAGTGCTCTGTCTATGAAAGTGCATGCTGCAAATTTCACTTTGCTAGCTTTAGGACACACAAAGAATTCAAATATTGATTCGGTATTCTCGAACCAACGAGTCAAAGCAATAACACCTCCAGTGCCATCGAAGGTTTTGGGATTAGCGTTTGTGAAGTCTTTGTATGAACACCCCTTTGGGTGTCCATGACTATCTTCGTGGTTATAAGGGTTGGCACCACTACCAACCGCGCTAGTGCCAGTAGCATTAATCTGCATCATGGCGGCTGCCACGACAACGGTTATTGCTGCTTGGAAGACAACATAATCGTACTAAGGAGGTGGTGGCGGTGGTGGATTCGTTGGAGGGTTGTTTTTCTTCCTGTTGGACTTCTTTGGAAGCATCTTTTTCTAAAAAAGATTCAAGAGGAAATGACGATAAGTCCTCTATAGTGGTCATGAGTCAGGTGATATTGAACAAGTTATATCTTAGTCCTAAACGCATCATAAACTGACTTTTATAGTGCTCTATGAGCGATTTACAATAGAGGTTTACTAAAATAAGCAAACAATCGCAAATTTTCAATTGTGAGAATTAGTAATACTTGTAACAAATTTGTATAGTGCTATAGCGCCATAAATTCTCATATAGAATTTTAACTTTATGTTTGGTTCTAGCGTTTCCTTTGTATATAGTGTTGGTAAGTTTTAGACTTGTTGCAACACCACGGTCACTCCTAAACACATGTTGGATGTATCTCATATAAATATAGTTGATCAGGCTATATTTATCCCAAATATGATTACATAAGTATCCAGGTTTAACCGTAATGTCCAACTCATCCAAATACTTTTATGTAGCTTTTACTGTGATACTATTTCTGGTATGTATGCATATTCGTATACTTCTTGTTAAATACTGATAATTTAAAAGTATACTTTTAGTTCAGAGCGCTTCGGCCCCATAGTGTTTATAGTTGTGTATCTTGTAAGTTTTGATATACTTAGTTCACTATAAACAATGCTCTAATACCAATCTCTCACACCCCAAACCGGAACGACGGAAACGTTCGGGGGCGGAGGACGTCATGTACAATATCATAACAATTGTATAATAGTAATCAAAGCAAACACATCCATTACATTAATAAAGTATAGTTTTTACATTTGTTCATAACATAGTTTGTATGACATCAAAAGTGTAGCAAAAGTATAAAAGACGCGACTCTATAAAGCTTCGTCTTCTCAAAATCCTGCTGGTGTACCTGTCTATTGGTTCCCTGAGAGTACAAGTGATTTTGAAAGTGTATCAACATTTAAGTTGGTGAGTTCATAAGTATGTTTTTGAGATGGAAAGTTTGTTCTTGTTCTTTGAAAATGTTATAGTGTACTTCCAGAAAATCCAATATTTTCTTTAGTAAATAAATGTAGTCTTAGGCCTTAATACTAAAATGTATATTTGTAACTGTACTCTAAAATAGGATACCGCAGTCTTATAAATAAATAAAATTATATCATGAATGTTCTTAAAATATTATATTGTGCTAGTGTACTCTGTACTGAAATAGTAGTGTATCGTAGTAGTGTTTGTATGAAAACCCTTTTGTATGAATGCCTGGAATCCACCGGCTGTAGTGTAAAGTAGTGTACTATAGTTTTATTAATTAAAATAAAACCATTAAAGTAGTGTTAATCCCGTAAACAAATGTTTTAGTTGATACTATTGTGAGTTTCATATAGCCATGCTAAAATGACTAGTGGCCTCTATGACATTCTTCAGGCGTCAGAATGTTATGACATTTGTCACCCCATGTTTGCCGGCCTAACTGTAGCTAGCAGTTCAGGTGCGAGATTGTTAGTCCCGTATAGATCTATACACAAATCCACGCTCTCCCTCCAGGAGACTCTGGTTATAATTTGTAGCACTTGAACCTGTACCCTGATGGATACAATGAAGTAGTTCCTCATAGTCCTATATTAACTAGTTTACATGTAGTGTTATAGTGTTCTCTTGTACTTAAAACTGTATGTATTACCTTGTAGTAGCATACTTGTATTGTAGAATAATTATACTTCAATAATTATTTAGTAGTGTATCCTTAAATTAGTGAAATAGTGTGGTGTTCCATAAACTATACCTATTATCGTTTATATACTTGTTTTTGTATAGTGTTCATGAGCTTGTAAAATAGTGTAGTGGTTCACAAACTATATCAATTATAGTTTATATGTACACCCTGTAAATAACTGAAAATTTTCTAATTATAGTATGAGATTTGTGAAAAATACCGAAATTAGATAGATCTTGGTCTATTTTAGATTGTTCCTTTTAATCGTAATCAAAGATGTTTTCTTGTCTCTCGTTTCTTTTCTGAACAAATAAAAGAACCTAATGGATCGAACTCATCCTTGGCTGCTACGAAAGCAAATAGGCCTTGCGTTGCGGAAGAGATCCCCCTACTCTTCACACCCCTCTAGTCCTGATCTTGCTTATGCATTACTTGGGAAGGATTTCCCTTTCCCTTTGTTGGGGGCTTTGGCTACCCTACCTCATTCCCTTCACAAGCCAAGGATTCTTGGATGAGTGGAACATCTTTGAGACAAATCATCTCCACCCGGGTACATAGCTTCATCCAAACCATGGATCCACAAATTGTTGCCTCAGGTCAATGGCAAGTTCTTGGTACGATATGAGTTGGGTCTCTTTGGTCTTCCATTCTTCCCTTTTGCTTGACATGCTACAAAAGGGTTAAAAGTATATGTAAATATATTTTGATAACTACAATGATAAATCGGTTTGAAATCATTTGAATATTAACACAAGATTCCTTGTGTTTTACTTGTATTTCCCCCCTTAAAACATTAAAAAGTAGTGAAAACGTAGAGGCATGAACTCACCTCTAGTGCATGCTCGTGTTCAGGTAGCGAAACTGCAGAGATGATCCTCGGGCTAGCGTACGTGAGAATAACAGTATCCTAATATTATTTAAACACGTAATAGTATTTAAATTAGCGAAATAATTAATTAAAGTGTTAGACAACACTTAATTTATGTAAGTTATACTTATAAAATTTTTAAGGAGAGAATTATTTGAAGTGATGATAGGGGTTTTCAGTCTATCCCTCACCGAAATCCCTTGATTTCAGTCTTAACACCTCAACCGAGAACCAAGGTCACGGTCTTAAAGGGTTCTCGGTCTGAGTGAGTTCTCGGTCCAGGTAGTTTTTAGTCAACTTGAAGATTTGAAGATTGTTCTTGGTGTTCTTGGTATTCTTGGTGAAAATGATGAAGATTTGAAGGATTTTGCTTGAAGATTTGAAGATTCTTGGATGATACTTGAGAGGAAAATGGGTGTGTTTTCAGTTGGAAAAGTGATAATTGACTTATGTTTTCGAGTTAAATCATATATCTCGAGAGGGTTCTCGGTTGGAAGGGTGTTTTCGGCTGCAATCCGTTTTCGGTAGGGTTTGCGGTCCGAAGGTTTTCGGTGCGAGGAGGGTTTTTGGTGTGAAGGTTCTTGGTTCCAAAGAGAAAAAGTTTTGATTTTTAAGTGAAATTTTATTCCTTTACTTTAAAATACTTATATAAAAACATCATTTATATAATTTAAATCATATTTAACCCTTATGATCTTAATAAAATAAACAAAACTTGAATTTTATTTTGAGGATTTGACTTGAAAATAATGGGTTGTTACACAGTTCTTTTACCAGTATCCCGTTTCTTCACAAAAGAAACAAGATCCATCTATGTGCGCCTTATTGGATTTCTTGGGCTTAAAGGTGTTTATTCCATAAAACATGAGACTTTTAGATCACACAAGGTGACTCTTTTGGCCTTGCACTATTCCAACAAAATATCACTCTATTTAATGGACTATTGCTTAACCTATTATATTATCATATATATATATATATATATATATATATATATATATATATATTATCAAAAACTTCCTAGAAGTCATGAATAATTGTTCCTAGTATGATGTTAGAAGCATCTTGAGCATCATTATGATGCATTTACTAGGTATCATATTCATGTTTATTGCTCAAAGAAATTTGTTTAGGAATAGGTCATTTACGTGTATACAATTTCACATCTCTCACGAGATTGTCTCTTAAGATATGCAACCTTTCATTGAAGTTGTATCTATTGAATGTTATTGTTTCACTAAGTCATTTAAAGAGAAATGACAATTCATGGTTATGAGAGTTGATTATATATCTACAAAATTTTAACAAAATTCTTTTAGTATTTTCAATATTTAATCTTTAATAATTAATACCCTTTTAGTTTCTAAAAACATTAATTATCAAAGTCTAGGATCCGAGTTGCAAAACAATTAAATGGTTAGTATCCTTTATCCCATTCATCTGAATTAAACCCGATAGATATCGATTCTCAATTATATCTTACCATATAATTCCAAGATTTATGGTACCCCTAATAACAAATTTAATTGGACATGTTTGATCCCATCTATGCCTCATAACTCTCTTGCTTAGGTATCCTTTATCACAAAAGATTTCCAATCAAATCGTCCAATTTGAAAAATTTGTGTAATCGGTCTATAACTTGGTTATAGAAATCGCAAAGACACTCCGACCATCAAAAGATAGCACTAAGTGGTTAGGTATCCATTATCCCACTAGTGCATACAAGAGACATGCGAGTGTTCTTTAAAAAAAGGATTGCATAGATTTGATTTTTGTAAAGGGTCTTTGATGTTTTTATAATTCTAGTTTAAAAAATATGTTATATCGTGGTTATTACATGCATCCAATAAACCATTGTATACTTTAAAGATATTATTTCATGTTAAAATCACATTTTTAACAATGTTCTATATAGAAAACCCAGTTTTATATAATTAACGTGATCAAAGCTTTAAATTAATAACTAGTATTAACTTATATCGTTTAAGCGCTTTAGAACATTTTGGAAACATTTTAAGAAAACTTCCTTTTATAAAATAAGGTTTGGAGTTTGATAAGTTTACAAATCTCTCTTTTAAACTTATTGTAACATCCCAAAAATCCGTACCAAAAATTTTCTTTAAATCATTACTAAAACCATTTTTAGAAAAACATATCATAAAGCATAACATAATTCAGAGTATTAATTCCAAAACATAATTTCATTATCAGAGTGAAACATCCCAAACTGACTAATCAATGGTGTGTGCCATGCGATCACCCCGAGCTCTTCCCTCTGCTACCAGAAGTACCTGAAAAAAATTGAAAACCATAAGCACGAAGCTTAGTGAGTTCCCCCAACCTACCACATACCCTGCATAAACACATACTGCACATACTGGGCCACGCCCGCTACTCCGAGCCTTGCCCGCTACAACGGCCCTGCCGCTCCAGGCCCCGCCTGGCTTCGAGCCCCGCTCAGATATAGATTTGTTTCTCTTAGGCCCCGCCTATCTCTGGCCCATGCCCGCTAACCACATAATACAATTAGCATATAACACATAACTGAACATACCCTACTCTAGTCCTGTCCTTAGCCCTCGCCTGTCTTGGGCCTCGCCCCTATCCTGTCAATAGTGAGTCATGGAACCCCTTCCACGCTTCTACTGTAAGTGAGATACGGGCCCACGCCCACACTCACTCCATACCTATCTCGGGCCTCGCCCATGCTCTACTACTAATGAGATATGGAACACCATCCATACTCTGCTATTGATGAGATACGGGACCTCGCCCACACTCACCTTCCAACCAGGCACATACATGCATCACACAGAAAATAAATATACTCTATCATGCAAACCATTCCTTGGGCACCCGCCCGACATCGGACCTTGGTCCTGAATATCATAATAGCAACCAGTGCCTAGGGCTAACCCCCGGGTCATCCTACTCATAGCAACATGGGCCGACATTGTGTCCTTAGACCCATTCACACAAAAGGGAAACTCACCTGCACTGAGGAACTCTTGCTGATAACCCGCTGACTGCTGACCGATAATTCTCTGAACTACTGCTACACTAGCTCCCTGAGCTATCAATATCAATATACATAACACTTAGATCCAAACAGAACTCTTAGAATCCGTCTAAGTCCACTATTGCCAAAGTCAAATTCCTGGTCAAATTCAACCATCTTGACTGGCTCTACTCGCCGAGTCAACCCAAGACTCGTTGAGTCCATGAATCCAGAAACTCCCATAAAACAACTCAACTCGCCGAGTCACCCCAAGACTCGTCGAGTTCAATGATCTATGAGTCCCATCCTGCCCAACTCACTCAACTCACCGATCTAAGTCTTAACCAGAAAAGGTTGAGGTTCTGCGATCCAACTCTTCGAGTCCAAGAACAGACTCGTCGAGTCCATTGCATTATTCAACAGATTCGTCGAGTTGTTCTTCCAACTCATCGAGTTCCTGCCTAACTTCATCCAACTCGCCGAGTCCACCCATGTGACTCGCTAAGTAGCTTCAGTTCTTAATCCATACAGTGGATTTTCGAGCCATGCAGGGGTTCCATCTTGTAGATCCACTCTTCCAAAGTCTATTCCTCACATAAAGTTGCAAACCTTACGTGAAACCAAGGAGTTATAGGCTTAAAACACTCTAGGGCTAGGGTTTGTGACAAAAGGGCTTCACCAATAAGTTATTGGCATAAAACTTACGGCTTTCTGGATTCTTAATTGCCTAGATCTGAGGTAGTAACCTCAGATCTACTCCAAACTCGAAATAAACCTTCACCATACTCAAAATGTCCAAATCTCAATCATAAGATAGATCTTATTGCAATAAGGTCAGCTTATTACCTCAAAGGATCTGAAAAGTCACACCAACTCTGTATCCAAGGCTTCCTCTTGCACCACTATGAACCTCCTCTTCCAAGCTTCAAATCACTTCACAAAGGCTAGATCTTGCTCAAAATGAATATGGTGGCTAGGGTTCGATATTCTGGGTGAGAGAGACTATATAGGAACCTTAGGAAGAGAATGAGACGTTTAAATAGGACACCAAGTCCCGAACTTAGGGTTTTCCCAATCCAGACCGGACTCGCTGAGTCCATTCTCCGACTCGTCGAGTTGGTCACTTACTCTTCGACTCAAATCCCGCTCGGACTCATCGAGTTCACCTATGGACTCGACGAGTTGACCCCTTGACATAGGGTTTTCCTTTCCTTTCTTGGTCTTTCTGATTCTGGGTGTTACAACTCTCCCCCACTTAAGCTAAACTTCATCCTTGAAGTTTCTCTACGACTAATTGCCCTACACCCTGCTTTCAACACTCTGCTTGGTAGACCTAACACCCGCTGACTACCTTCTTTGGCCTTCCGCCTGGTCATTCTGACTAACATTAGTCCTTGCGGATAATATTCTCGGATCAACCCTAAGCCTGACCATCCTGGGAACACAACTTACTCAACTGAAAAACCTTCTGGTACTCCCCGAGTACTTATGCTGGACACCATAGGGGTTCACCTCGTTTTCCTTGTGCGTTTTCTGGCCTCCCCAAGGCAACGTTCCATAACCAACTACTTCCTCTCTCACTATGAAGGTCCTATCCTTCACCAACTCCATTACTCCCGCTACTTCTAGTACGGGTCATTACCGCCAGTATCCACTAGACACTTCTCACTACTATAACTTAGTGTTGAGCACCCCTCCCAACGAATGGTTCGGATAATCCTTCGAGTCAAAGATTCATCCCCGCTACGGTTACACTTAGATGAGAGCTGTGCGACGGGGTCAAACCCTTCCCTTTGAGATTATCGAACCTGCTGTGATGTGCATAGCACCCCTCGATCAACTAACTGTATTCCACCATAGACTGCTTACCATCACTGCTACTGACTGCAAATTTCTTCTGTCCCTTATCCGCCTTCCGGGTGAACCGAGACAGCTCTGATCCCTAATGATCTATCAATATCTGGATTACCGGCTCCCACCGGTCGCTAGCCCCAACACAAACTTCTAGTCGCTCCCAGCGACTTCCAAAGAAACTTAGGCTACCTAATACTGCCCCCTCTACTCTGCCACTCTAGCGCTACAAGTCCTAGGATCTTCGATCCCCCTATCTCGACCTTAAGGTCCTTACCAGGTCCCACCTATGCTACTAAAACTCACGAGCCTCGCCCATGGGTCTCGCCTGACTATACTACTGAGTAACCCTGCTCTCAGGTCTCACCTATACTGCTACTCTCATACAGGCCTCGCCCACGGGTCTCACCCGACTATACTATTGAGCAACCCTGCTCTCAGGTCTCGCCTATACTGCTACTCTCATACGGGCCTCGCCCACAGGTCTCACCCGACTATAAAATTCTCATCTACTACCCATTCCTGATCCTCACCTTGATCACTTAGGAGAAAAGGGCCTCGCCTAAAATCCGCTAACTAGGAGATACGGGCCTCCGCCCACACTCCACTAACTAAGCTGCTAGGGAATGCTACGGCTTACCCGTAGTCTTGCAACAGCTTCCATACTCACTGGCTGCTAGTGAATGCTACGGCCTACGCGTAGTCTTACAAAACATCCACCTCTGGCTTGCTGATGAAAAAAATGTTGCGGCTCTCCCGCTGCTCTACCATGCTCTACATGTTGTCTCTGCCACTGACTACTAAAACGAAAGCATCCCATGCTAACCATTCTGAAAA
The DNA here is from genome assembly GCF_051521515.1 of Lactuca serriola. NCBI lineage: Eukaryota > Viridiplantae > Streptophyta > Magnoliopsida > Asterales > Asteraceae > Lactuca > Lactuca serriola. The sequence continues at coordinate 262,226,620 of NC_136411.1, forward strand.
TCCTCCTTCCAACTTTCTCGAGTCCTACAGGCGACCCTCCAACCCGAAATCCCCAACCAGATACTAACCATCTTGATTACATGAACTAACTGTTGGGAAGTCTCTCAAACTCCCAACGCTGAACTCCTCAACCCATCAATCGTTGTGCTACTTTTTTTCCTTCTTAGAGGTCGTGTACTCATTCTGGATCTGCGTGCTCTTACCCTTGTACACTCGTAGGGTTCTCCCCCACTTTGATTCTGCTTATACCTCACTGCTTAATGCTTGAGAAGAATTCCCAATCTTCTCGGCTATACCGCAATCAATCTGCTGAAGAACCAAGTTTGCCATAACTAGGGGTCTAACCGATCCATCACTCAATAACACCTTTCTGAATCCAGCGGGTCACTACTAAGTTCCACACAAGCATGCTATAGTTACTTCATCCTGAGTAACCTGCTTCCCTAAGGCACCACCCCCTTAACTACCACTTTATTATCCAAGGTATGCAGATGGCATATAACTAAATTGCAAGCAAGCCGCTCAATTCTAAAATACTTATACCACAAATGATGCAGAACCATAACAATATAATCATGAATAGAGAAAGCAGAAAACAGAAGACACATACCTGTAACGTACGGAGTTGCTCGCGTCTCCATGGTAGTCATCTGAAAAGCCCTGCCTCCTACCGCATGTGCCTCTACTCGGCCCTGACGGTCGTTTGTGATCCTCAGAGTTGCAGTGGCAGGTGCTATCACCCGTCCTGCCGAAATCAAACTGGGGCACTGGGGCTTCTTGTGGCCCCGCTGACTGCAGTGGAAACATATCAAGTCTGATCCCTGTGTGGTGGTAGCAGTACAATCCCTGCTAAGATGAACAGTCCGGCCGCACTTGAAGCAACTCAAATCTCCACCACTAGCACTCATACACGCACCCTCGTGCATCCTGCCGCACCTCCCGCATCGGCCTCGACTCTGGTAATATCTCGATCTTGAATCTGACCCCTTGGGACTTTTTCCCGAACCTGTGGCTACCTAAACCTCACCCGACTTCCTCTTTCGGATCCGCTCCAAATCAATTTCTCTCTCTAGCTCGAGAAATCATATCTTCCAGCATCTTACAGATGGACCTGCTCACGAACTCCTTGATGTCAACCCTCAACATCTCGTGATATCGGGCCTTCTTCATCTCCTCGTTCGCGACATACTGCGGAACAAGTAGGGCCCTCTTTCTGAACTTGGCAGTGATCTCCGCCACAGTCTCAGTAGTCTAAGTCAAATCCTGAAACTCTCGTGCCAACTGTTGCACCTCAATAATCGGTGAAAACTCAGCCCTGAACCTGGCCGAGAAATCGCTCCATGTCATCGCGTCCAACGCGACATCATCACTGATGGCATGACCAACCTCCTCCCACCAATCCCTCGCTCTGTCCTTCAGAAGACAGGAGGCGAGTCTGACCTTGTCCCCCTCGGGACACCGGCTCGTACGGAATGCATTGGCAACATCGGCCAACCACCTACTGCTAGCGATGGGGTCTCTAGCCCCATGATAATCTGGCGCTCCGCAAGCTCTAAACTCTCGGAATATCATAGTACGCGCTCCCATCAAAGCCATTATCTTGGTACGAAAGGCTCCCAGCCTCTCATCCAAGATCTCCAGTATACCCTCCTTGACCGTGCCAAAGATCATAGGAGTCTTATCTAGGATATTGCGTGTAACCTCAACTGATATCAACTCCCTCATTCGCTCTTGGAGCTGCTCGGCCCCTGAACCCGAGCCTGATCCCTCTATGGCGCCTGATCCGCCCACTGGTCTCTCTCGTAATGTCACCATGCTGGAAACATATCACAATAACTATCAGAATACTCATCACTGCTGAGGGATCATACACACACTACATGTTTCCCGGTCTCATCTCGGCCTTTCTCGAATCAAGTACGGATCCTCTGCTTTCAGTAGTACGGGCCCATACTACCTTCCACATCTATCCGTACTTTCCTCAAGAACTGCTTCGACTCGACCAGGTCCCTTTCTCTACTACTACAACTCCCAGCACTATCTCATCCTAGGCTTACCCTAGGTAAACCTCTAAATCAACTCAAACCAGTCCTCAGCTGCTGAAGGCCTCCTTAGGATGCCAATTATCCATCACCTGAATACCATCACATGTGACAAGGCTCAGATAATCCTTCGAGTAGAAGACTCGTCCCTACAACGGTTGGACTCAGACAAGAGTTGCGCAATAGTGCCAAATCCAGCACTCTGAGATTATTCAACCCTGATCACATGTGATGTGACGTATTCACCTAATGGCCAACTCTCATCACTTAGAATCACACAATGCAGAAAGCAAGCAACATTCGGACAAGGGAAAAATCTAACCATAATATACCCAACAATCCTAATCTCATATCAAGAATCTGCACTAGCATGCGACATAAGCTCATAAACTCAGCCATAACCTAAACAGGCTATCCTACTACTGTCAAATCAGCAACATCATGCATCTCAAAGCACATATAACAGGCACATAAGGCATCCTCCCTAGATCCTTAGTCCTAATCTAGCATGTTGTTCTACTAACAGATAATCATAACATAAACTTGTATGGGTATTTTAGGGTACTTATTTGAGCTCGGCTGATTGCATGCACCACACCCTTTTCTCTTATCAAAATTCTTCTCCTTATGAATTCTTTTTTGCTTTACTAAAACTGTTTTCTTTCTCAAAACCCTTTTTACAAAGCTGTCTTTTTCTTTTTGAAAACTTTTATACCAATCCCTTAGTTTGAGTTCAGATACGCCCGTGAGTATGTCCGAATCCCTTAAACCAAGGCTCTAATACCAACTTGTAACATCCCAAAAATCGGTACCAAAATTTTACTTTAAATCATTACTAAAACCATTTTTAGAAAAACATATCATAAAGCATAACATAATTCAGAGTATTAATTCCAAAACATAATTTCATTATTAGAGTAAAACATCCCAGGCTGACTAATCAATGGTGTGTGCCATGCGATCACCCTGAGCTCTTCCCTCCGCTACCGGAAGTACCTGGAAACAAAACTAAAAACCGTAAGCATGAAGTTTAGTGAGTTCCCCCAACCTACCACATACCCTGCATAAACACATACTGCACATACTGGGCCACACCCGCTATTCCGGGACTCGCCCGCTACAACGGCCCCGCCGCTCCAGGCCCCGCCTGGCTTCGAGCCCCGCTCGGATACATATCTATTTCTCTTAGGCCTCGCCCGCTAACCACATAATACAATTAGCATATAACACATAACTGAACATACCCTACTGTAATCATGTCCTTAGGCCTCGCCCGTCTTGGGCGTCTCCCCTATCATGTCACTAGTGAGTAATGGAACACCGTCCATACTCTGCTATTGGTGAGATACGGGACCTCGCCCACACTTACCTACCTACCAGGCACATACATGCATCACACAGACAACAAGTATACTCTATCATTCTAACCATTCCTTGGGAACTCGCCCGACATCGGACCTTGGTCCTGAATATCATAATAGTAAAGAGTGCCTAGGGCTAACCCCCGGGTCTTCCTACTCATAGATACATGGGCCGACATTGTGGCCTTAGACCCATTCACTCAAAAGGAAAACTCACCTACATTGAGGAACTCTTGCTGATAACCCTCTAAATGCTGACTGACAATTCTCTGAACTGCTGCTCCACTAGCTCCCCGAGCTACCAATATCAATATACATAACACTTAGATCCAAACAGAACTCTTAGAAGCCATCTAAGTCCACTCTTGCCAAATTCAAATTCCTGGTCAAAGTCAACCCTCTTGACTGGCTCTACTCGCCGAGTCACCCCATCCTGCCCAACTCACTGAGTCTCCACTCAACTCACCGATCTAAGTCTTAACCAGAACAGGTTGAGGTTCTGCGATCCAAATCGTCGAGTCCAAGAACAGATTCGCCGCGTCCATGACAATATTCAACAGACTCGCCGAGTTGTTCTTCTAACTCGTTGAGTTCCTGCCTATCTTCATCCAAATCGCCGAGTCCACCCATGTAAATCTCCTAGTAGCTTCAGTTCTTAATCCATACAGTGGCTTTTCGAGCCATGCAGGGGATCCATCTTGTAGATCCACTCTTCCAAAGTCTATTCCTCACATAAAGTTGCAAACTTTACGTGAAACCAAGGAGCTATAGGCTTAAAACACTCTAGGGCTAGGGTTTGTGACAAAGGGGCTTCACCAACAACTTATTGGCATAAACTTTATGGCTTTCTGGATCCATAATTGCCTAGATCTGAGGTAGACAGGTAGTAACCTCAGATCTACTCCAAACTTGAAATAAACCTTCTCCATACTCAAAATGCCCAAATCTCAATCATAAGATAGATCTTAATGCAATAAGGTCAGCTTATTACCTCAAAGGATCTGAAAAGTCACACCAACTCTGTATCCAAGGCTTCCTCTTGCACCACTATGAACCTCCTTCTCTTCCAAGCTTCAACTCACTTCACCAAGGCTAGATCTTGCTCAAAATGGATATGGTGGCTAGGGTTCGATATTCTGGGTGAGAGAGACTGTATAGGAACCCTAAGGAAGAGAATGAGACGTTTAAATAGGGCACCAAGTCCCGAACTTAGGGTTTTCCCAATCTAGATCGGACTCGCCAAGTCCACTCTGTAACTCGTCCATTCGGTCACTTACTCTTCGACCCGGATCCCGCTCGGACTCGTCGAGTTCACATATGGACTCGACGATAAAGCTCGTTTTATTGTAAAACTATTTTTAGCATCTTATGTTAAAAGGTAAATTTCATTAAAACCAAACTCCTTGTGATGTTTATTTATGTTCAAAATATTATTTATCATTTGAAAACTAGTTTATCAACTATAACATATTAATAACATAAATATAAAGCAACACAAGCATGCATAACAATATAACATATGTGCATAAACCAAACCATTAACTAATAATAATTTTGTGAGCCATCAAGTCCATTCCTAAAGGGACATAAGGGACCTTTATCTTGTAAAGTCTTCATGTGCTCCCACTTGCTTCAACACCTTGTAGCAAGTTTATAATAATAATTTTGTAAAGTTTGATAAACTTTAATACAATAAAGTTTATAAACTTTTGATCTTCAAAATGGCCACCATCTTCATTATTGTTACATTTTTATAAAAGTAAACTATTTCTAAAACTAATTTATTACTTAAAAAAAATTGACAAATGAAAACTATCTATTTAAATATTAGATACCATATGAATAACTAAATAATACAACCATTTTAAATAAATCAACACATGCAACATCACAAAGGTACATGGCTAGTATATGGACATCATACATATTTATATATCCAAAAATATATAAAACAACTTTTTTTTTTTCTAAAACAACTTTTATGACCAAAAAGATGCATATAAACTTTTGGTCAAAAATAACAATTATAAACATTTTAAATTTGTCATAGAAAATATGTATGGATTTTTCTTGCAAAGAGAAAACCATCCATGTTTTCCAAAAATAAATATTTCATCAACTAAACAAATAATCTAACTAATTTTGCAAAAATGGGTTTGATTCCAATTGTTGGGTTTTATTCAAAAATCCGGTTTCACAACAGGTGTAATTGACAACGAAAGCTTTAAAATAAATGAATAAAACTAAAACTATTTTACCCACCAAGGATCATTTTACAAGAGTTAGAAAGATTAAAACAACCATAGAAGGGAAAACATCACAACCGTTGAAAACTTTGATCCTCATGGGAGGTTGGAAGTCGATGAAGTGTGGCATGAAACTCTAAAACAAGAGTTCTCTACAAGTATCCACCAAGCAAGAGTAGAACCATCAAAAACATGCTATTATTCACTTGTAATTTGTTGTTCATAAGCCTTTGAAATATATATACCAAATATATGTTCAAAGGTGAAGCAAGAAAGGGGACTTTATCTAACATCAAAATGCAAGAGAATGGAGGAGAAGGAGAGCCTGCAAAGCTCGAAATTGGTAGCCCTCTTAGAGCTCCTCATGCCCACAATTTTCACTCTAAAGAAGAAGGAGAATAATGCTCGCACGAAGTGTATCAAAAACCTTTCCATTCTCTCTCTTATATAATGGCCAAAAAGTGAAAGGAGACCGTGAAGTAAAAGGAGAGACAACTTTGTCCCAAACATGGAAAAAGAAGACCCTACTTGGTCTCCTTACAATTTTCGAAAAAGCTAGCCATAATAAAGACAAAATATGTCTCATGGCTAGTTTATATATATATATATATATATATATATATATATATATATATATATATATATATATATACACACACACACACATATGTTATCTTTATAAAAATCAATCATTTTTGTAAAGAATTCCCAACATATATATTTATATAACTAGTCATATATAAATATTTTACTTTATATAAAACTACCTTTTATATAAATTGTAACTAGGTTATTAAGATATAAATATTAATATATAAATATCTTATTTTATATAAAACTATCTTTTATATAAATTGTAACTAGGTTATTAAGATATAAATATGAATATATAAATATCTTATTTTATATAAAACTACATTTTATATAAATCGAACTAGTTTATTGAGATATATAAATATAACTTATAAATAATCATATTTTATGATATATTTCATAAGTTGTTTTTTCTCCAATAAATATTATTTCCATAAATAATAAATTCCCAATTAGTAAAATATTATTTCCATGAAATAATAATTTTCCAATTAAATACAAATGTTGATATATTTATTAATAATCAAATTATACTAATAAATAATCTATTGATGGTAACTTGCTATTTGGTGTGACCTTATAGGATCATACATTATTAGAAATATCATTCTATAATGACTCTTGGGCATACTAGATCTTTCAAACCATGCAATCCTCCAAACCTTCAGGGAGGGTCAATATCGGTGCGTCACAAAACTTCTATCTCGAAACCTTGAACGTCGCCTTATCCTTAGGTCCCCACTGAAAAGTGATGTTCTTCTTTGTCAACCGAGTCAAAGGAACTGCAATCTTGGAGAAATCCTAGATGGATCTCCTATAATATCCTGCTAACACAAGGAAACTTCGGATCTTACATAGAGACCTCAACACTTCCCATTACATCACTGCCTCATTCTTAGCCCGATCGACCATGATACCATTTTGGTTGATGAGATGACACAAGAATTGCAACTTGCACAACCAAAAACCATATTTGGAGAATTTAACATAAAGCCTCTCCTTCCTCAGATTCTCTATAACCTCCCGTAAATACTCCTCATGCTTCCCTTTGGTCTTAGAAAGAATATACCAATATATCATTAATAAAAACGCTCTAACATTGTCCTGCACACTCGGTTCACAAGGTCCATGAATGCTTCTAATGACTTGGTGAGCCCAAATGGCATCACCACGAACTCGTAAGCACCATAACGGTTCTGAAGGCCATCTTCTGAATATCTTCATCCCTGACCCTCAACTGGTGGTATCTCGCCCTCAAATTATTCTTGGAGAACCAAGATACACCTTGTAACTAATCAAACAAATCGTCGATCCTTGGTAGTAGATAATGATTCTTCACCATAAGCTTATTCAGCTCACTATAGTAGATGGACACATGGTGTTACCCATCCTTCTTCTTTACAAATAGAACAGGGGCTCCTTACGGCGAACTACTCGGCCTAATGAACTTCTTATCCAATAGCTCTTGAAGCTGCTTGGACAACTCTTACATCTCAGGAGGTGCAAGATGATAAGGTGCCTTGGATATCTAAGCCGCACCCTGGACTAGATAAATCCTGAACTCCACCGGCCTCTTAGGAGGCATTCTTGGCGAATCCTTGGGAAATACATCTAGAAAATCTCAAAACTATAGGCACGTCAGCGATAGACTTCTTCTTCTTGACCCTAGTATCCACAGTATAAGCCAAAAATCTTGTGCATCCATTCTGCAAGTATCTCCTAGCCCTCATAGCTGAACAAATGGTTGGGCCGCACCACACGTCCTTTCTAAGAATAGTTAGTTGTCCCACACTTGGGGTTCGAACTCACACTAGCTGACACTGGCAGTCGATCAAGCCTCCAAACCGACTAAGACAGTCCATAACCACAATCACCTTCATCTCACCCAACGAAATATGAACAAGATCAATCAAAAACCTCACCCATAACACTACAAGATCTTTTATTCTAAAGGATCATTATGAAAAGATATTTTCTAATAACATATGATTCTATAGGGGCATACCATATAACAAGTAACCCGTAATTGATTATTTATTAATTATTAATAAATAAATCATCACTTGAAATCATTTGGAAAAATATTATTTCATGATGTTAATAAATATAAGAGACTTTAAATAGCCACATCTAATCATGGAGTATGATTTTAATGTCAAACACATCTTTTTGGACTTGTTACATATCACTTAGAATTGTTGTGTACAAGTTTTAAATAAATGATGATGTGGACTTCCACTCACTCTTGAAGGACATGGAGTGGCTACTATGTTGCTTCTTTGGCTTTACTTCTTACACATAAGTTACTTGCAAGTCATAATATTAATAAATGAAAGTATGGGATTTCATTAGTGTGTAAGAATACATAAGCAAGAGAGAGGATGCAAATGAGTTAGTTTTTTTTGGTAAAACCAAGAGCATCCAAGGGCTTTCCCTTTCTCTCTTAATTATAAGTTTGTTGATATTTTGTGCTTAGAGTTTGATCTCCTTTGAAGGTTTATTTTATATAAATCTTAAAGGCTTAAGATAAACTCCTTCCAGTGAAGAACTAGCATTCATTAGTGGCTTGGAGGCATGTTTTGTATAGATACATATAAATAGCTCCTTGCTTGGATCTTTGCCTTCTCTATCAACTACCAAGCCTCCCCTTGAAGAACCAAAGGACACCAAAGGTTGTTATTCTTCTAACTCCTCTATAGTTGTTTTTTTTGTTCTTTCCAACTCTTGTAAGATGATCCTCGATAAGAATAAACTAGTGATGTGGTTCAAACTTTAAGTCTGTTGTTTGCTATAATCTTGAGTTTTTGAAAATAATTTTGAATTAAATCCCAATAATTAGTATCAGATCCATCTTGCGAGCTTGGTTAGAATTTATATTTATTAGGATAATCTCGGTTTATGGAAAATATAAATAACTTTATTTTTGTTAAAAACAAATTCGTACATATTTTCTTTGACAACTTTATAATTTATATTTTGTCATTAAAGTTATCTTAGAAAAATAAAGGTTTTTTTGAATGTTGGATGTATTTTAGAGTGCATAAAGAAGCCACAAACCTTATTGAATTGTTGTGTGTGACGACTCATTAAAATGGTTGTAATATTCTTTTATTCATAATGATATGTAATACTAAGTAGCTAGTTTTCATTCTTGTTATTTTTATGTACTATATTAGTTTTAGAATATATTTATTTCATATTAAATGTAACAATATAAAGATGATGACCATTTTCAAGACTCTTGGTGATGCCTACGGTTTTATAACAAAATAGATTGTCATTGTTAATCGGAGCTTGAAGTCAACATGAAGAACAACTTGAAGATTTTGGTATATTTAGTCTCTTAGGAAAGGATTTGATTCTTTTATGTTTCATAAAAGTCTCATTTGATTTTGGATTGTTTTGCACTAAATTTGCATGCTTGTGTTATTTATTATACTGTTGATTATTATATATGGTTGATAAATTAGTTTTTCACATGCTTAAATAGTTTTTGGACCAAAATAAACATCACATGAAGTTTGGTTTTCAAAATTTATAATGTGAACATAAGATGTAACAAGTTATTGTTTTAAAAGTAAAAAAAAGTTTTATAAGAACTTTACAAACGGAAAATTTTGAAATACTAAATTATAAGTCTAAAAATGGTGATTTTAGATCTTATACAAACTCCAATGTTTAAATTATTGAATTACGTGTCTAAACCTATAACTATAATTGGTATGTACTTGAATTGATAGTGGCATGGTCGTTTTGGGTTGCCTTCACACATGCAACTAGACATGATGATTAATCGAGGAAGAGATAGAATTTATTAATTTGATTAATAAATTGGAATTAATGATTTATCAATATGTTATGGAAATAATATATTAATTAGTAAACATGTTATTAATTAATAATTAATAAGAAATTAATTTGGAATTGATTTTGGGATTAAAGGACTTAATTAATAGTGTAGGGACTAAAAGTGAAAATGTTCAATAGTTGAGCAAAAGGGTCCAGAACCTTCCTAGGGAAGGGTGGATGGTTTTATGATGATTTATGTAAGATTATTCTAGAGTTTTCAAGAATATCTTATCATATACGCATAATTAAAGGAGGTGGATAATTACCATATTTTAAACTAGGGTTAATCCATAGCATCCTTGGTATACTATATAAAGAACCCTTAGACTATAGTTTCCGGCCACTCTTTTGGAAGAAGCCATAGCCGAAAATTTGATCACCTCCACCTCCCTCTTATCATTCTCTTGCATTGTGTGTTTGTGAGCCATTAGATGTGTTACACTTATGACACTAAGCTTTGAAGCCTCAAGATCTACAAGGGATTCATTGTTATTACAATATAACAATCAAGGTATGTAACCTAACCCTAGTTTTTTGTGAATTTCAAAAATTATATACACTTCCTAGGTTTCTCCTTTTGTGTTCATGTTTGGATGTTCAATTAGAGAAAACTTAGATCCAAAGCATTCAGGTTGCATGCACACTTATGAATTGTTGTTATGCTTAAAACTCATTAGTGTTATCAGAGCCTATGATTAGTTTTCTGTTGAATATGATGCAATTGTGAATTTTTCAAAGGAGAAGGGAACAAAATCGTCATTCTGTTCATCGATCTCAACGAGTTCATCTTAGAACTCGACGAGTTGACATCAACTCAATGAGTACTCGACGAGATGCATTGTCCGATCCCAAATTTTCGGTTTTGATAATTGTCTCATAGATTGATTAGGATAATTACCTTAAATTCATTTTAATTGTTATGGGATATTTTAATTTTCAAAAATTTAACCTAGTATTTTTGAAAAGTTATAAGAATACACCCATGGTTTTAAAATTTAAAATTTAAAGTAAATAGTTTAATTTTCAAAATTTCAAATTTAAGAATCCTAGTATTTTAAAAGTTTAAAATACACCCTTATATATATATATATATATATATATATATATATATATATATACACACACACGCGCACACACACACACACACACACACATATATATATATATATATATATATATATATATATATATATATATATATAAGAAAATTCAGTCTTACCGTTAGTATGCCTCATTCACGAAGCCGATCTATAAGGGGGGGGGGGGTATAAGAAAACTGCATATAAAATGGTGGTTGAATGGGTGTCCACTCTCACCCACCGCTTGCTTGATTGGTGGAGGGTCGTTAGGTGTACGGGTTTGATAGTACACTAAACTCTCATTAATAAGTATACTGATATACAAAGTAACTACATGTTTTTATAAAATTTCCAAATCTTAATTACTTTAGGAAAATGTGAATTTGATGCTAATCCATTAAATTGCACATTTCACTTTATAAAAGTTGTTAGTAGAGCGTGTGTGGTTAACCAGCATACTAGTATGGACTAATAAAGGGTGGAAATGGATAACTTGCAAATTATCGTTGATTAATGAAGCGTGTGTGGTTAACCGACACATTAGTTAGATCATAAACGACATCGAGAGTACCAAGCTAATTTGCATGGTTATTCATAAATTTTTTGTAATCCTCGGTATCCCAGTCACAAATGGAAAGGGCATAATCGAGATTAAACATGTCATTGAATAGTTCAATGAATCTCAAAAGATCTAGGAATTGCATTTAAAACTTAATTCGCTTAAAATTTCTTTTTCGTGATGGTGAAATTGGTAAATTGTCATTTACCTACCTTTAAATATTTTTCAATTAGATTACGACATCCCTCTTCTGAATTGTGAATTACTTAGTTGGATCCTAGCCTTAATATTTCATTTAGGTTTTATATTAAGGATTTTCTTATCTAATCAAATCTTATCCTTTTTCCTTTTCAGATATCAACTTCAAACAATGCTTCTGGTTCCTCTAACAACTCCAACCACTTCTCGCTCTTGAGCATCTACTCCAAAGTCACTTTCGATGGTACCAATTATAATGATTGAATATGCAACATCAAGATGGATTTGTGCTTCGAGGACAAGGAATATGTTCTCAAAAATAAGCTGAACGAGATCGATGAAACTAAAGCTACTCCTGAAGAAATAGCTGAGTATAAGCGAAACTGCAACAATGCGACCAAAGTGTCATGCATCATGGTTGCCACTATGAATCTTGAGCTACAAAGGTTCTATGAGGACTATTGGCCATATGCGAAGAGCAAAGACTTGATGAACAAGTACCATCAACGAGCTCGTCAAGAGAGGTACGAAATAGTCAAGTCACTCTTAACCAACAAGATGAACGATGGAGAGTCCGTCACCACCCACTTGCAACGTATGCAACATTATGTGGATCGTCTGTTGAAGCTAAATGTTAACTTTGATGAGGAATTAGCTATTGATATAGTCTTGCACTCGTTGCCTAGATCTTATGACCAGTTTGTTATGACTTATCATCTGAACAAGGTGGAAACTACATTGAGTCAACTCCAAAGCTTGCTGAGAACCGCCGAAAATGGGATGAAGGGAAAGTGTAGTTGTGTTTAATCGAGTATGAGAAGAAAATCAGAGTCAAACGATGTAATATGAACACAAGAAGTAAATAAGGTCTGGTTTAGCTCATATTACTTTCAGAGAACAAGAGTACAAAACTGATAGTAAATGATGGGAAAACTCTACTATCAACTCTATGTTCAGCTCCTATTTATAGGAGGCTGAAAGTACAAAAAATACTAAGGCTAGCCATTAAGCTTCGTCAAAATATGCCTTAGCAAATACATAAGGAAACATATAAAACTATCTAATACAAAGACTTCGACATATTACAAGATATTTCGGCTCTACAATCTCCCCCTTTGTAATCATGTCGAACTTCTCAATTCGTGAGAATCTGTGCAGCAGAGTGCATTATCCTTCGTATCTCTGAATACCATGTCATTATCTTCCTTAACTCAGCTTTATCTCCATCATTATTCTTCTTGCAATTACTCATACGAACAATAAAGTTCGTATACTCAGATGTAGTGTATCATTCCACTTCACTGGCTTGGAACAAAAACCTCTCAGCTTTGCCATTCTTATCTTTTCCTGCAAAGACAAATCCAAAAGGCATTAAGCATATCTCCCCATCAACATATTTCTTCAGTTCAGCTTGGGTCTTCGACAATTCCATAGAAACTTTCACTTCTCTTCCCATTGATGATGCTAACTTCATATCAGTCAATGCTAGACAATCATAGTAATTGTCTATGAAGATTTTGATATGGGCAAGACAAATCCTCAATGCATCTTTGTCAGTCCCTTAAAGTTGCGAAGCCTCCATGTCTTTCAAGATTAATGCAACTTCAATCAGTTCATTAGAGGAAAATCGACAACCAAGAAATCACATACTTGATTGTTCGGTCTTACAACATGATACCAAAAATTTTGTATCATATTCTCGAACATTACATCTTTTGTTATACTGATAACCTTCTTGATCTTCACTAATGACTATATTTCTCCTGGTTCTTTTCCAAAAACCGCATGAAACCTAATTTTCATATGAATAAAATCATCCTGGTTGTCGAACTTCTCAACTATCTTGTACTTAGCCATGATAAACATCATTTCATTCACCGGAAAATCAATCTGACTCATATCAGTGTTAGTGATAGAATAGCTTTTCTTAGGATTCTTCTCAAATGCATACATGTGATTGTAAGGAACTCTTGCTTCAATATTCTCATAGTTGTACAGCTTCTTTGGATCTCCCTTATCCATATCAGATGGATCACCTTCATGAAGTCTTAGTATGCTCAGTATCTGCCTTTGATTCTCCATTTCAGCTTCAATTTCGGCCTTCTTCTCTTCATTCAATTTTTCAACCAATACCCCCTTCCTTTTTCCGTGATCTTTAGCAGGTTTTTGTTTAGAAGAACTTGAACTTCCTCCTTCAGTAGAAGAGCCAATAACAATTCCCTTCAGAATGGGTCTTGTTGTTGTCGTTATGGCTTCTGTAGTATTCACCTTTGAAACTATAGGTATTGGGACTTGAGTAGATAAAACTTTCGTTAATTCACCAGTAGTTACAATCTTCTCAATCTTTTTCGACTTTTCAACCCCTTTTATAATTTTCAAAGATTTGCCTTCTTGGATTTTCTTTTCTCCCCCTTGCAACCCTGTGACAACTGGAGGGGCACCAGCAGGCAACATGTTGGCAAATTTCGAAATTGGAGCAACAACCTTTTGAATATCTTGATCCAAACTATGTAACTTCTGAGTTAAAAACTCAGAAGTTAAAAACAAAGTTGGAGCCGGTTTCGATACTAACTCTTTCAGTTCACCAAGTAAAACACCCATCTTGTCGAAATTTTGAGCATATTCTTTAGCCTTTGCATCAAACTTGGGAGTTAATGATTGATACCAATCTACAATCATTCTGACTGCAACATCTATAGTGTCAACATTCGACTTGATTATTGAATAGTTTGAATTCGGTTCATTCAGCTCTTTGGAGACATCAACCTTCAGCTCCTCAACTTTTCGATTAACATCTTCTCTTATGGTTTTGACATCTTAAACAAAAAGAACATGACATTCTTTTGTTAACATACGAAGATCTTTGATTTTAGAGTTAAATGAATGAGCCTGAGCCTTAACTCTCAACTCGTTGTTCTTATCGATAAAATCCAATTGATGTTGCATTCGAAGTTCTACAACTTTGAGCATCACCTCAACTAGTGTCTTATACTATACATGTATACCAATTATGCTAGACTTTTATAAACTCTATACGATTCATTATGCCTAGAACTTATCCACTTGTAAGTTAGGGTTGAGAACTATTCACATACCTTACTTAAAGGATTTTTGGTGAGACCATATTCATTATCTAAGTCTAAACACTTAGCATACCCACACTACTACAACAGTTAATCTTTAGAGTGAGATACATATGCATACATCTATACGGGGTTGACATCCCCACCTCTGGTTGCTAACTACAACCTTGACCGATTTCTCGAAGTGGGTATTAAGTGTCTACAATAATTACTATGACGTCCAATGAAGCGTTGTAGCAGGGTACTTTCAGTCACATAGATCGGTTACAGAACACACTATAAACATTAACTCAAATCTCTCTCTCTCTCTCTCTGTCTCTCTCTTACTACAACTCATAAACTTAATTCTATCAAAACCGTTTTAAGCATGGATTTACTTATTTTTGGATTAATGTCTAAGTCCATAACTATATTTGGTATGTACTTGACCCGACCCGGCATGGTCCATTTGGGTTGCACTTCACCGACACAATTTATATGGATAGTCTTTTGAGAATAGTATATTTATGATTTATATTAATATATTATAAGTTCTAATATATTAATATGGAATCATATTATTTAATTAGTATTGATCAAGAATTAATTTATAATTAATTAAGTGATCAAAATGAACTAATTAAATATGGACTCTTATATATATATGGAATAGGCCAAGTTCATTTAGGTTGGGATAAGCTTTCATGGATAGTCCATGGAGTGTTTAACCCATGGATCATATGAAATGAAAGGTCATGGGTTTAACCCTAGTCTCCATACTATATAAAGATGTCCTTGGTTGGTGAAATTGACACTAGTGTGGATACACTAATAGGGCTAGCCGATTTCACTAGAGAGAGCCAAGTATCCATATTCTCTAAAGTCTTCCAAGGTGTTATGGTGATTTGTGATTCCACTTGAGGCTTCCACACTATTGGGGCTAAGCTCTGAAAGCTTGAAGACATCAAGCTACATCAAAAGGTATGTCATCTAACTAGAACTTTGTAGTATAAGAACTTCATAATATGCTAGTTAGGATTAAAGCCTTGGAAAGTTCTTATTTGCATGTATAATAGAGAAAACATAGATCCAAGATTTATAGCGTTGCATGTACACCATAGGAGTGTTAGAATGCTCAAAACCCGACAGTGGTATCAAAGCCTAGGCTTATTTTCTTGTTATACTTGCAAAAGTAGTTGAAAAATCGAGTTTTGATGTTGTCTGCCCAACAGACTCGCCGAGTCCATGACTGGACTCGCCGAGTCCAAGACAAAATGCATCCAACTCGCCGAGTTGGTTCGTGCACTCGACGAGTTGGACCCCCAGAGAGCATAAATTCGACTTTTTTGGCTGGAATTGGACTAGGAACATTAACCTAAGATGTTTTTGGACTTATAAACTTGTTTTTGATGTGGTAATGTTCATACTAATCCAATTTCAAAGATAATTGTCAATAGATTCATGTTTTGTATTAGTTTAAGGTTTAGACTAATTACACGAAAAAGTTTGAATTGAATTATCTTGTTCTTATGAGTTGCTTAGATTAATAGAAACGTTGAGTGAAATAGTTGTTTTCAATCGTAATTAATCTAAGAGTTGATTCTAAAATGTGTTTTGTAACTTGTCCTCAAGTTATATGAAAAGTCACATTTAAGTTTCATAAAACTCATAAAAGTTGACAAAGGTTACAAAATGAAGAGTCTAGTTCTAATTAAATGGTTTTATGACTCCATAACTTGTCCTCAAGTTATGGAGGACCAAGAGTCTCTTCATTAAATAATAAATAAATAAAAAGGTGTAACCTTAATTAATTCCATAAGTTATAAAATAAAGAAAAGTTAATTCTTTTATTAGTTTAAAGTCTTACATAAGTTGTCCTCAAGTTATGGAACTTGAAGAGTTTTTGGATTAAAACTACTTTAACCACATAAGTTATGGAATTAATTAGTTTTGAATAGTTTCAAAACTTGCCCTCAAGTTTTGGAATTTGAAAAGTTTTCACTTATGAATACTTTAATTCCAAGTTAGCCCTTAGAATTTTAAAAGATAAAATTCAACCCTTATACTTTATAATATTATAAGTTAATATATATATATATATATATATATATGTGTGTGTGTGTGTGTGTGTGTGTGTGTGTGTATAAGAGTAAAGTCAGTCTTACCGTTAGTAGGCCTCATTCACGAAGCCGGTCTATAAGGGGGGTATAAGGTTACTGCCTATAAAATGGCAGTTTAATGGGTGTCCACTCTCACCCACCGCTTCCTTGACTGGTGGAGGGTCGTTAGCCGAAAGGGTTTGACAGGACTATAATTCTCCCTTCATTAAAAGTATTAATGATAAATACTACGTAACTAAACCTTTTATAAATACCCAATCTTAGTTACTTAGGAAAATATGAATAAGGTTCTAATCCATGAAATTACACTTTGCACTTTGCTTAAGTCGGTTAGTGGAGCGTGTGTGGTTAACTGGCACACTAACTCGTATTTAAAAAGGTAGGCAAAGGGTAACTTAATGTTTATCATAGTATCGATGGAGCGTGTGTGGTTAACCGGCACATCGATTGAGGGGGAAGCACTTAAGGGTACCAAGTAATTTGCATGGTTACTTCACACCTTGTTTTGTGATCCTCGGCAGCCCAGTCACAAAACCTGAAGGCCACACTCGAGATTGAAACATGCCATTGAAAGTTCATTGAATCTCAAAGATCTAGGAGTTTCAAATCCAATTAAAACCTCATAATTTATTTCATTTTTCGTGGTGGAAATTGGTGAATCGTCATTCACCTACCTTCAAATATTATATAGCTTGGATTACGTCATCCCTCTTCCAAGTTATAAAATATTGTGTTGGGTCCTAGCCTTAATATTCCATATTGGGTGTTATATTAAGGACTTTAAATCAACTATCTTGAATATCACCCAAAAGATGACAAGTTCAGACATCTATGATCTTCCCAAATATCTTGGAACCTCACTTCCTCCACCTCCTCCAATTATTATCCCTAACCCACAAGTTCAAGGTCACTCAAGCCCTATTGGCAAGGAAAGGTCTAGGTGTGATCACATCTTGGAGATGAAGTCGCATGCTGACAAGCCGGGGGAGTTGGGTGTCAAAGTCTTGAGAAAGTTAGTGGTTCAATCACTTTCTAAGTCACATAGTGAGTTCCTTTGGGACTCCTATGAAATAGACTATGACAAGACCCTTAATGATCTTATCTATTTGCTTGGTGCTGCTAAATCAGAAATGATTTAGTGTACTAGTAAAGCAAATTTGATTAGGAGATCAACTTCCCAAAATTTTATGGACAAGGACAATAGTGACACAGGAAATCCAGAAATGCATTCTCTTCCCAATGGAAAGGGATTGGCCATAGTCAACTTGGTTGACCAAATGGTAAAGAGAAAGGCTAAGTCTGAGATAGTCCCATGTACTATTACCTAAGGGTCCATATGTTTCTATTGCCAAAGGAAGGGGCTTTGGTTATGAAGCTGGCACACTTACCTAAGGATGACAAAGTCAACAAGTTTGACTTTATTTCAGGTAAAGTCCACTATCTAACTCTGCTAAGTTTCTATTCTGAGATTCTTGATACATGATGTGACTGGGTCACATGTTGATGTTTTAAGAATCAAAGAAAAGTGAAGAAACTTAAAGAAAGAATATGTTGAATCTAGCCGCGTAGATGGACTTCTATCGCATAGTTTGAAGATCGGATTCTTGAGCTACTTCTTAAGAGTTATGATATATTGCTTAGGAATAGATAACAACAAGTTTTCATGTGCTTTTGCACTGTAAGGATAGTTTTTCTACAAAGTTTTAAAATAAAATATTTTATTTATTTTAAAATATCCTTACAATGGCATTTGTGAAAAGTTTTGTTGCTTATAAGATTTTATTTATTTTAAAATATCCTTACAATGGCACTTGCAACGTATGCAACGTTATGTGGATCGTCTGTTGAAGCTAAATGTTAACTTTGATGAGGAATTAGCTAATGATATAGTCTTGCACTCGTTGCCTAGATCTTATGACCAGTTTGTTATGACTTATCATCTGAACAAGGAGGAAACTACATTGAGTCAACTCCAAAGCTTGCTGAGAACCACCGAAAATGGGATGAAGGGAAAGTGTAGTTGTGTTTAATCGAGTATGAGAAGAAAATCAGAGTCAAACGATGTAATATGAACACAAGAAGTAAATAAGGTCTGGTTTAGCTCATATTACTTTCAGAGAACAAGAGTACAAAACTGATAGTAAATGATGGGAAGACTCTACTATCAACTCTATGTTCAGCTCCTACTTATAGGAGGCTGAAAGTACAAAAAATACTAAGGCTAGCCATTAAGCTTCGTCAAAAGATGCCTTAGCAAATACATAAGGAAACATATGAAACTATCTAATACAAAGACTTCGACATATTACAAGATATTTCGACTCTACAATCTCCCCCTTTGTAATCATGTCGAACTTCTCAATTCGTGAGAATCTGTGCAGCAGAGTGCATTATCCTTCGTATCTCTGAATACCATGTCATTATCTTCCTTAACTCAACTTTATCTCCATCATTATTCTTCTTGCAATTACTCATAAGAACAATAAAGTTCGTATACTGAGATGTAGTATATCATTCCACTTCACCGGCTTGGAACAAAAACCTCTCAGCTTTGCCATTCTTATCTTTTCCTGCAAAGACAAATCCAAAAGGCATTAAGCATATCTCCCCATCAACATATTTCTTCAGTTCAGCTTGGGTCTTCGACAATTCCATAGAAACTTTCACTTCTCTTCCCATTGATGATGCTAACTTCATATCAGTCAATGCTAGACAATCATAGTAATTGTCTATGAAGATTTTGATATGGGCAAGACAAAGCCTCAATGCATCTTTGTCAGTCCCTTAAAGTTGCGAAACCTCCATGTCTTTCAAGATTAATGCAACTTCAATCAATTCATTAGAGGAAAATCGACAACCAAGAAATCACATACTTGATTGTTCGGTCTTACAACATGATACCGAAAATTTTGTATCATATTCTCGAACATTACATCTTTTGTTATACTGATAACCTTCTTGATCTTCACTAATGACTATATTTCACCTGGTTCTTTTCCAAAAACCGCATGATAACTAATTTTCTTATGAATAAAATCATCCTGGTTGTCGAACTTCTCAACTATCTTGTACTTAGCCATGATAAACATCATTTTATTCACCGGAAAATCAATCTGACTCATATCAGTGTTAGTGATAGAATAGCTTTTCTTAGGATTCTTCTCAAATGCATACATGTGATTGTAAGGAACTCTTGCTTCAATATTCTCATAGTTGTACAACTTCTTTCGATCTCCCTTGTCGATATCAGGTGGATCACCTTCACGAAGTCTTAGTATGCTCAGTATCTGCCTTTGATTCTCCATTTCAGCTTCAATTTCGGCCTTATTCTCTTCATTCAATTTTTCAACCAAAACCCCCTTCCTTTTTTCGTGATCTTTAGAAGGTTTTTGTTTAGAAGAACTTGAACTTCCTCCTTCAGTAGAAGAGCCAATAACAATTCCCTTCAGAATGGGTCTTGTTGTTGTCTTTATGGCTTCTGTTGTATTCACCTTTGAAACTATAGGTATTGGGACTTGAGTAGATAAAACTTTCGTTAATTCACCAGTAGTTACAATCTTCTCAATCTTTTTCGACTTTTCAACCCCTTTTATAATTTTCAAAGATTTGCCTTCTTGAATTTTCTTTTCTCCCCGTTGCAACCCTGTGACAACTGGAGGGGCACCAGCAGGCAACACATTGGCAAATTTCGACATTGGAGCAACAACCTTTTGAATATCTTGATCCAAACTATGTAACTTCTGAGTTAAAAACTCAGAAGTTAAAAACAAAGTTGGAGCCGGTTTCGATACTAACTCTTTCAGTTCACCAAGTAAAACACCCATCTTGTCGAAATTTTGAGCATATTCTTTAGCCTTTGCGTCAAACTTGGGAGTTAATGATTGATACCATTTGACAATCATTCTGACTGCAACATCTATAGTGTCAACATTCGACTTGATTATTGAATAGTTGGAATTCGGTTCATTCAGCTCTTTGGAGACATCAACCTTCAGCTCCTCAACTTTTCGATTAACATCTTCTCTTATGGTTTTGACATCTTAAACAAAAAGAACATGACATTCTTTTGTTAACATACGAAGATCTTTGATTTTAGAGTTAAATGAATCAGCCAGAGCCTTAACTCTCAACTCGTTGTTCTTATCGATAAAATCCAATTGATGCTGCATTCGAAGTTCTACAACTTTGAGCATCACCTCAACTAGTGTCTTATACTATACATGTATACCAATTATGCTAGACTTTTATAAACTCTATACAATTTATTATGCCTAGAACTTATCCACTTGTAAGTTAGGGTTGAGAACTATTCACATACCTTACTTAAGGGATTTTTGGTGAGACCATATTCATTATCTAAGTCTAAACACTTAGCATACCCACACTACTACAACAGTTAATCTTTAGAGTGAGATACATATGCATACATCTATACGGGGTTGACATCCCCACCTCTGGTTGCTAACTACAACCTTGACCGATTTATCGAAGCAGGTATTAAGTGTCTACAATAATTACTATGACGTCCAATGAAGCGTTGTAGCAGGGTACTTTCAGTCACATAGATCGGTTACAGAACACACTATAAACATTAACTCAAATCTCTCTCTCTCTCTCTCTGTCTCTCTCTTACTACAACTCATAAACTTAATTCTATCAAAACCGTTTTAAGCATGGATTTACTTATTTTTGGATTAATGTCTAAGTCCATAACTATATTTGGTATGTACTTGACCCGACCCGGCATGGTCCATTTGGGTTGCACTTCACCGACACAATTTATATGGATAGTCTTTTGAGAATAGTATATTTATGATTTATATTAATATATTATAAGTTCTAATATATTAATATGGAATCATATTATTTAATTAGTATTGATCAAGAATTAATTTATAATTAATTAAGTGATCAAAATGAACTAATTAAATATGGACTCTTATATATATACAGAATGGGCCAAGTTCATTTAGGTTGGGATAAGCTTTCATGGATAGTCCATGGAGTGTTTAACCATATTCTCTAAAGTCTTCCAAGGTGTTTTGGTGATTTGTGATTCCACTTGAGGCTTCCACACTATTGGGGCTAAGCTCTTAAAGCTTGAAGACATCAACCTACATCAAAAGGTATGTCATCTAACTAGAACTTCGTAGTATAAGAACTTCATAATATGCTAGTTAGGATTAAAGCCTTGGAAAGTTCTTATTTGCATGTATAATAGAGAAAACATAGATCCAAGGTTTATAGGGTTGCATGTACACCATAGGAGTGTTAGAATGCTCAAAACCCAACAGTGGTATCAAAGCCTAGGCTTATTTTCTTGTTATACTTGCAAAAGTAGTTGAAAAATCGAGTTTTGATGCTGTCTGCCCAATAGACTCGCCGAGTCCATGAATGGACTCGCCGAGTCCAAGACAAAATGCATCCAACTCGCCGAGTTGGTTCGTGCACTCGACGAGTTGGACCCCCAGACAGCATAAATTCGACTTTTTTGGCTGGAATTGGACTAGGAACATTAACCTAAGATGTTTTTGGACTTATAAACTTGTTTTTGATGTGGTAATGTTCATACTAATCCAATTTCAAAGATAATTGTCAATAGATTCATGT
Organism: Lactuca serriola; assembly: GCF_051521515.1. Lineage (NCBI taxonomy): Eukaryota > Viridiplantae > Streptophyta > Magnoliopsida > Asterales > Asteraceae > Lactuca > Lactuca serriola. The sequence goes on from NC_136411.1 coordinate 262,249,340, forward strand.
TTTGTATTAGTTTAAGGTTTAGACTAATTACACGAAAAAGTTTGAATTGAATTATCATGTTGTTATGAGTTGCTTAGATTAATAGAAAAGTTGAGTGAAATAGTTGTTTTCAATCCTAATTAATCTAAGAGTTGATTCTAAAATGTGTTTTGTAACTTGTCCTCAAGTTATATGAAAAGTCACATTTAAGTTTCATAAAACTCATAAAAGTTGACAAAGGTTACAAAATGAAGAGTCTAGTTCTAATTAAATGGTTTTATGACTCCATAACTTGTCCTCAAGTTATGGAGGACCAAGAGTCTCTTCATTAAATAATAAATAAATAAAAAGGTGTAACCTTAATTAATTCCATAAGTTATAAAATAAAGAAAAGTTAATTCTTTTATTAGTTTAAAGTCTTACATAAGTTGTCCTCAAGTTATGGAACTTGAAGAGTTTTTGGATTAAAACTACTTTAACCACATAAGTTATGGAATTAATTAGTTTTGAATAGTTTCAAAACTTGCCCTCAAGTTTTGGAATTTGAAAAGTTTTCACTTATGAATACTTTAATTCCAAGTTAGCCCTTAGAATTTTAAAAGTTAAAATTCAACCCTTATACTTTATAATATTATAAGTTAATATATATATATATATATATATATATGTGTGTGTGTGTGTGTGTGTGTGTGTGTATAAGAGTAAAGTCAGTCTTAGCGTTAGTAGGCCTCATTCACGAAGCCGGTCTATAAGGGGGGTATAAGGTTACTGCCTATAAAATGGCAGTTTAATGGGTGTCCACTCTCACCCACCTTTCCTTGACTGGTGGAGGGTCGTTAGCCGAAAGGGTTTGACAGGACTATAATTCTCCCTTCATTAAAAGTATTAATGATAAATACTAAGTAACTAAACCTTTTATAAATACCCAATCTTAGTTACTTAGGAAAATATGAATAAGGTGCTAATCCATGAAATTACACTTTGCACTTTTCTTAAGTCGGTTAGTGGAGCGTGTGTGGTTAACTGGCACACTAACTCGTATTTAAAAAGGTAGGCAAAGGGTAACTTAATGTTTATCATAGTATCGATGGAGCGTGTGTGGTTAACCGGCACATCGATTGAGGGGTAAGCACTTAAGGGTACCAAGTAATTTGCATGGTTACTTCACAACTTGTTTTGTGATCCTCGGCATCCCAGTCACAAAACCTGAAGACCACACTCGAGATTGAAACATGCCATTGAAAGTTCATTGAATCTCAAAGATCTAGGAGTTTCAAATCCAATTAAAACCTCATAATTTATTTCGTTTTTCGTGGTGGAAATTGGTGAATCGTCATTCACCTACCTTCAAATATTATATAGCTTGGACTACGTCATCCCTCTTCCAAGTTATAAAATATTATGTTGGGTCCTAGCCTTAATATTCCATATTGGGTGTTATATTAAGGACTTTAAATCAACTATCTTGAATATCACCCAAAAGATGACAAGTTCAGACATCTATGATCTTCCCAAATATCTTGGAACCTCACTTTCTCCACCTACTCCAATTATTATCCCTAACCCACAAGTTCAAGGTCACTCATGCCCTATTGGCAAGGAAAGGTCTAGGTGTGATCACATCTTGGAGATGAAGTCGCATGCTGACAAGCCGGGAGAGTTGGGTGTCAAAGTCTTGAGAAAGTTAGTGGTTCAATCACTTTCTAAGTCACATAGTGAGTTCCTTTGGGACTCCTATGAAATAGACTATGACAAGACCCTTAATGATCTTATCTATTTGCTTGGTGCTGCTAAATCAGAAATGATTTAGTGTACTAGTAAAGCAAATTTGATTAGGAGATCAACTTCCCAAAATTTTATGGACAAGGACAATAGTGACACAGGAAATCCAGAAATGCATTCTCTTCCCAATGGAAAGGGATTGGCCATAGTCAACTTGGTTGACCAAATGGTAAAGAGAAAGGCTAAGTCTGAGATAGTCCCATGTACTATTACCTAAGGGTCCATATGTTTCTATTGCCAAAGGAAGGGGCTTTGGTTATGAAGCTGGCACACTTACCTAAGGATGACAAAGTCAACAAGTTTGACTTTATTTCAGGTAAAGTCCACTATCTAACTCTGCTAAGTTTCTATTCTGAGATTCTTGATACATGATGTGACTGGGTCACATGTTGATGTTTTAAGAATCAAAGAAAAGTGAAGAAACTTAAAGAAAGAATATGCTGAATCTAGCCGCGTAGATGGACTTCTATCGCATAGTTTGAAGATCGGATTCTTGAGCTACTTCTTAAGAGTTATGATATATTGCTTAGGAATAGATAACAACAAGTTTTCATGTGCTTTTGCACTGTAAGGATAGTTTTTCTACAAAGTTTTAAAATAAAAGATTTTATTTATTTTAAAATATCCTTACAATGGCATTTGTGAAAAGTTTTGTTGCTTATAAGATTCCATTAAGAGCACGAGTGGAAATATGAATTTGATTCTTTCATTTGTGGTAGTATCTAAATTTACCAAATAAGGAAAGATTCTCGTCACCCAAATTTCAGTTGGATAGAAACTTGGAATCATGAAAGGTGAATAGCATGATGAATGAGAACTTTCAAGTATTGAAAAAATTAAGACTATTTACTTGTTCACATGGATGTGTGAGTCATGTAAAGGACTAAGGGATCGAGTACACATTCTTGTACACTGGTCAAGTCCAACACAAAATATCGATAAGATTATTCGTCATAATTTACTAAAGCTCAGTAAATATGGTTATACTTACAAGATTAAGTGTAATTCTGAGACATTGGAAAAGGTTCCAATGTAAGGCAGAGCGAATAAGAAGAATCAACTTAGGCAGAAATATAAAAGTTTCTCAAATCTGAAAAGATGGGAGAGTACTTTAGTATCAGTTTTGTGATCATCTTAATGATTAAGAAACCATAGCACAATTAGTTCTCTAAGGAAATCTTAGTGCATTCTCATGACTAAGAAGAGGAACTTGAATTGTTGAAATGGTTAAATCAAGAAGATGAGTCATACTTCGTTCCAATACAAGTCTTAGAGTCATACTCCAAGATTGTAATTTGAGTGACATATCTTAAAGAAGGTTTAAAACACTTGTCAAATGTAAGAGTAAAAGTTTTCTACTCTTGGATACTTGAAATTGGTAAGTTGTGATGTTTTGGATAAAACAAAGACCAACTAAGCCCAATTGTGTGAAGTGTTTGTCTTTATTAGAATCCACACTATCTCTTGAATATTTGACAAGGGAGTCCTATATGACAAGAGGACAGTGGGACTCCTAAAGGTCTTGAAAGCCTCAAGAACTAATTAAGAATAAAACCTGAAGTTCTTCACTAGCACACGACTTGAGGTTTATAACCTATCGTGTTGACATATTCTGTGCCCATTCCAATTAAAGTTGGCTTTGCATATGAGTTCTTAGAGTTCTCAATTGGTTGCATAACAACTTGGAAGCAATGGCAGGCCCTTGAGCTGCCAGATGGCAAGAAATTAAGATTGAGTTCAGTCCATATGAGTTTGGATTGGTCATTACCCTTGTCTTGTGACTATGGTTTAGACAATTCACATGGATAAGAACACATACACCAGTAAATCTAAGTGTCATAAGTTTTCTCTCCGATTCATGAAAATGACGGTGAGGAAACACTTTCACTAAGTAGATTTTAGCTAGAGAGCAATTGTGATATTTGCATTCTCAAAGTCGTTAGTGGAGCGTGTGTGGTTTACCGGCACACTAAAATGGATTTGTGAGAAGTGGCAAAGGTCTAAACAATTGAGACTATGATTACGGCATCCCTTTTCATAGTTCTAAAATTGTTTAGACACACCTGTAAGCTATCTAAAAGTAGGTGTATGAATATGGTAAAGTTTTATCAAAGCAATCTAGTATCAGAAATCTGAACTTTGGTAAGAAAGTCAGCTGATTTCTGAGTACATGTTAAAGCTAGTAGGATCATAAGTGTTATGCTAATAATCATCATGTTAGTGGGAGCATGATAATTATGATAAGTATTGCAAGTTACCAATGTTAATTATAGAAAACAAAAGGTTTCAATTGGGAAAAAGTTGTTTTGCTATAATTAAGGGAGAGGAAATTATACTTCATCTCAAATCTAAAAGCTTAGATTGAGGTTTTAATCGTATTTAGTCAAGAATATATATGAATTTCATGTTGGAATGGCTCAACATAAGGAAATTCTATATATGGGTTCATTATTTGCGTTCTAAAATTCGATTATGATTAAGACATCCCTTTTCATAATCTGAATTATGAGAACTTGGCAAATAGAAATGGAAATATTATAGCAAAAGAATGGTTTAGTCTTTATGTGATACATCATGAATCGTGTCCCATATGCTTCGGATATAGGATCGATTACATGTGCTATATTCATCCTTTCTGAATTTTCAAAATGCCTTGGGGCATTAAGGAGGAAAATGTTAAGAATTGGATATGACTAAAGTGATTAAGCAATAGTCAAGGACAATCTAAGGTTTACCAAAGATTGGTTGCTCAAGGACAATTGGAAGTATAGTGTTAATTGTTGGAAGGACCATATTGACATATTCTGGAAAGAGGCAACTCTTGTTCAAAAGTGATAGTCAAAAGGGGAATATGGAAATGATCCCATAAGTGGAAGTTGTTCAATAAATCTGTGTAAGATTAAGAAACTTAATGCAAGGAGGATGTTTCCAAGGAGTTGATCTCCTTTGGAATACTCTGTAATGATTGTTGCCAAGTGAATTTGTGCATAATCATTACAAGAGGATCAATGCATATAAGTTTAGAATCTAACAGATTTAAATGGCATGAATTTCGAATTCCTGCATTTGTAGTAAGGGTTTGGGACTGTGAAAAGATGATCATTGGAGTTATGCTCAATTGATCTATTTCACAAAGTAAAGATCATAGACAAACATAGTATGCATACTTTGTGTATGGCATGACTAGTGTTTAGAAAACATAGTGTACATGCTTGGAGCATGGGACAACTATTGTTTTAAATTCAAGTATAAAGTTGATAAAACCGAAACAACGAATAATGAGTAATCAGTATGGTGATAAATAAAAGTGTTTATTTATATTCATAGGGTTTGATACCATATTTGATTCATCTATTCTTGTGTTTCACTTTGCATGTTTCGACTTCCAGAATAAACTAGGTTACTCTTCCGGAATGACTAAGTTATTCAAACCATCCATAGTCGGTCATATGTTGGAAGTAGATATGAATCAAGACTGTCATAGGTTGGCTTGTAGAGGTCTAAGATGTTTGACAAAGGGCTACAAAACTCATGAGTGCTCATAAGTTCTGAGCATTGGATTCAACCCGCGCTCATTGGAATCACTTCATGGATTTTATCACGAGTGCTCATGAGACGATAATATCTTATATTCTTCAAACCTAGAGACATGAGTTGTTACTATGAGTTGGTTGTACATTGATTGCACGAAAACGCATTCGGTAACTCGGTGTTATAAAACGTGCCTTTGGGTATGATTCAACAAGTAGTAGAACAAGCCATATGAGTCGAAGTTTATCCATTCCTTTTACCTTCGGGATAAAAGCGATATCTGTGGGCCCCTCGATGATTTAATGATAATACATGTGAGTGCTTGGCCAAGCCATGACTGATTTGATTTGTTCAATCAGTCAGTCGTCATGAATCGGAAATCGGGAAACAATAAATCGACAGAGAGAATGATTATAATCCATGTCTCAGTCCATATGATATCTAGAATGGAGGAATATATGATCCCTTATCAAATAGACACGTTCGTTGACAAAGATCAGAGTTTGACAGCGGCTTTAAGAGCTACGATTGCCAGTTAGGTTTTGAAGTCATACTCAATAATAGTTTTAGACTTATCCAAGTGGGAGACTGTTGGATTAATGTCTAACTCCATAACTATATTTGGTATGTACTTGACCCGACCCGACATGGTCCATTTGGGTTGCACTTCACCGACACAATTTATATGGATAGTCTTTTGAGAATAGTATATTTATGATTTATATTAATATATTATAAGTTCTAATATATTAATATGGAATCATATTATTTAATTAGTATTGATCAAGAATTAATTTATAGTTAATTAAGTGATCAAAATGAACTAATTAAATATGTACTCTTATATATATGGAATGGGCCAAGTTCATTTAGGTTGGGATAAGCTTTCATGGATAGTCCATGGAGTGTTTAACCCATGGATCATATGAAATGAAAGGTCATGGATTTAACCCTAGTCTCCATACTATATAAAGATGTCCTTGGTTGGTGAAATTGGCACTAGTGTGGATACACTAATAGGGCTAGCCGCTTTCACTAGAGAGAGCCAAGTATCCATATTCTCTAAAGTCTTCCAAGGTGTTTTGGTGATTTTTTATTCCACTTGAGGCTTCCACACTATTGGGGCTAAGCTCTTAAAGCTTGAAGACATCAAGTGTGACAACCCGAAATTTCCATTTGTATGAACATCATCTATTCAATAGAAGCTAGTCCAGTTTCAGTGATTTTCATACTTTTCCGGACAAGTTTGTGTACATTAGGGTTTATGTTTAAGGAGATATCAGGAGAGTGGATGCTCCTGGTTTTGTGAAATTTGAGCATTCCAAGTTTCATAATTTTACAGTCCAATATCAGGAATAAAAATATTTTCTGCCAAAATATTCCAGGACTATAAATAGTTTTCTGAATTAAATTAATTCATTATTCACAATTCCAATTAGAGAAAAGCCATTTCTCTCTGACGGATCTTCGGGTTTTCATCCCAGATTGTGAGTCTACTTTACTAAATGTGTTTCAATACTTGTTAAATGCTTTATAACATCAATTACATGTTTAGATTGCAAGATCCGGGAGTTTACCGCCCAAGAACGTTCTTGGGGAGTAAACTCCAAAATGGAACTTTAAGGCTACCTAGACCCATTTTCTTGTTAAGCAACTTATTAAGGACTTAGTATATGATCCTAAGAGACTAGAAAGCATCCAAAATCAACAAGTAATAGGATTTTACGGCCAAGGACTTTTCTTGGGCCGTAAACCCCTTTTCAAGGGCATTTAGTGCCCTAAACTACCCTTAAAGCTTAAAGACATTAACCCTCAAATGCTTGTAACCATTTTAGACATCAAAACACTTCAAAATCATAAGTTTATAGGAGTTTACGGCCAAGAACATCTCTTGGGCCGTAAACCCCCTTTCCAAGGGTTAAATGCACCACAAACACCCCTAAGGCCTTAAGACAATTACCCTTAAACACCTACGACTTGAATGGGGATTTAACTACCTCAAAACCATCCCTAAAAGGGAGTTTACGGCCAAGGAACACCTCTTGGGCCGTAAACTCCAAGTGAAGGCATAAATGTGTGCCTCTTGTCCCCTTTAGCCTTAGATAAAATCATGGAAGCTATCCTTGATGTGCAAGTGCCTCAAATGAATTAAAATCCAACACCCCATAGGAGTTTACAGCCGTAAACTCTAGGGGATATGGACTATAGGCCGTAAACTCCCCTATGGAGCATTCTAGGGCCTTAAACTACTTCAAGTATTATTCCAACAATGCTAGGAGTGTTCTAGGATCAAGATAACACCTTAAAACACCCAAAACCACCAAGTGAGGAGTTCACGGCCATAAACCCATGAGTTTACGGCCGTAAACTCCAAAGGGTGGGGTTTGTTGGGTGGTGAACTCTTATGCAAGGCCATTTGATGTTTCAAACCCTTTTGCCTTGTCCCGTAGCAACTTAGATGCAACCATTAGGACCTTTAACACTTATGAAAAGTGTTTACATGTTCCTAAGTGTATTAACTTATTTATTAAGTTATTATTTGGCTAATTAGTTATATATATGCTTATTATATGATAACTAGGCTCGTACGTGTAACCAAGTCTCCGTTTGCCACCTAGCACGGTATCCGACACTGCAATTCGTACAACTCACCACAAGTGAGTTCATACCCCTTTAATCAACCTTTGAAATGATTTTAAATGTTTTAAATACTTTATAGGGAGGTGATACAAGTCAAATACTTATAGTTATTGCTTCAATCACATGTGATTGCATTTAATCACATGTGATTAATAACTAGGAAACCAATGATTTTTACCACTGTTCAAACTGTTTATCAAACTGCTTTACTTTGAAATGTTTTACGAACTCTTTTACTATCGAAACTTATTTACAAACTGTGATTTCAAACAAATGTTTCTTATACTTAAACTGTTTTATCAACTTATGCCTTCAAATTGTTTTATAGATTGACATCAAGTCGGTCTTCTCTTGAAATTATATTTATCTTTCAAATGTCTTTTCAAAACATATTTATTCCTTTATATTATCAATTGCATACCCATATATGTATAGATATATAAATAATGTTTAAAAGGCTTAAGAAGGCCATCCGCCCTATTTCCTTTTTCTCGATTTGGATGTGGTCTGGTGGGATTTCGGGTAACCATCCGAAGGTTGTTTCCATATTACTTATATATCATATATACATGTATAGACATAAAAGTACTTCCATATTCATACTTATCAGTACATCAATAGTTAGTTACCATCGGGGTAACACAGGAACATATACAGCCATACTAGAAACAAGTACATATACAACTATACTAGAAACAAGTACATATACGGCTATACTAGAAACATGAGCATATACAGCTATACTAGAACCATGTACATATACAGTTATACTAGAAACATGAACATATACAGCTATACTAGAAACATGAACATATACAACTATACTAGAAACATGTACATATACAGCTATACTAGAAACAGGAACATATACATCTATACTAGAATGAGAAACATTACATATACAGGAATACGTTAACAATTGTGATCCACTGTGTCGGAGCATGCCTTAAATGTCATGGCCCGAGTTGTAGCCAGAATTCTATTAGAGGGAGAGCATGAGTTTGCGTATAGATCTATACTGGATTGACTATCCTACACCTTGTTGCTAGCTACAGCCGGACTTGCAGGTCTGCGGGTGCCAAACGTCATTTCTTTATTACGACCATTCATTATGTCGTTGTTACCAGTCGATAGCATGGTGCAATTTTATCACATTATACCTTAATATAAATCCGGTTTAAGGTAGTAGTAGTTAGTACAACAGTAGTTCTTATTATACAAAACTACAGTACTACAATAATTTACCCATTACATATTTTAGTGATAATCTCACTTAAGCATTAATGTACAAACTATATTTTATTAAATGATAGTTATACTTGGGTAATTACACACTTTTACAACAAACGAGTATACAAGATAGTTAAGCCTTGGTAGAAGGTTACTTTTATAGAAAATATAGGATTTTTTGAGAGATTCAAACTTTTACAAACACTTTCAAACATTTACTTACATTTTTACAAACTTATACATTGAGACAGGTTCAAACTTTTTTGACAACAAACATTGACTCTAAAATACTTATGAACTCACCAGCTTAATGCTGATAAACTCTTTCAAAATAACTTGTATTCTCAGGTCATCAGTAGACAGGTACCGATGCCAGCTTTTGAGAAGATGGAGTGCATTCAAGACTCATCTCATACTATTTTGTATTACATTATTTTGGTGTCTATAACTGTATAGAACACACTTGTATTAAAATTATATATTTAATGCAATGGATGATGTTGTTTGCTTATTTACATTTACTGTGTTGTGATACTATACATGACGTCCTCCGCCCCAGAACGTTTCCACAGTTCTTGGTTTTGGGGTGTGACATCAAGCTACATCAAAAAGTATGTCATCTAACTAGAACTTTGTAGTATAAGAACTTCATAATATGCTAGTTAGGATTAAAGCCTTGGAAAGTTCTTATTTTCATGTATAATAGAGAAAACATAGATCCAAGGTTTATAGGGTTGCATGTACACCATAGGAGTGTTAGAATGCTCAAAACCCAACACTTATACGAAGACACCTTTTGGTTTTACAAAGTTTTTTTTTAAATATGGTTTACTTATAAAGAAAATACTTTTTGAACTCTTTTAAAAGTATCATTACTGTTGTCGGTAGAAAACCTGTAACTCTCACCAACCTTGTGTTGACCCTCAAAACTACATGAATTCCAGGCAATCTAGTTTACTAGTTTTTATTATGCATGCCTACCCGTTAAGGAAATTTATGCACTATTAGTATGTGTAAGAACCTTGTATTCAAACTTAAAAATAGAATACAAAATGTTGTTTTGTTTATTTTTGTACTTGTGCTATATATATTCAGTTTACCTGTGATCCATGAACTCAGTCGCACAACCCGACATGTTCTGCCGCCTCGGCCGAGGTGTGGCATAAATAATAACTATTTACCTTGTTAAATTCAAGTGGATTGGATAGAGGATATCTTACCATTTATTTGATTTGTAACTTGGATCCTAAACTTTAATAAATTAATGTTTTTGGAAACAAAGTGTATTAATTTAAATGAATTAAATACTAAATAAAACTCTATTAAATTCTTTTAGATAGCCCCACGTACGACTATAACACACCACCACCCAATGAACATTCGATATTTAATCGACAAAGAAAACTGGGCCATTCCAACTTCTTGGATTGGCATATGAATTTAAGAATCATTTTGAATCAAGAAAATAAAGACTATGTTTGTCACACCCCAAAACCAAGAACGGCGGAAACGTTCTGGGGCGGAGGATGTCATGTATAGTATCAACAACAATGCAAAGTAGTAAACAAGCAACAACATCATCCATTGCATTAATAAAATAATTATTATACAATTGTATTTTGTCAAATTTTGATAAACACTAAAGCATAAATCAAAATGAAAGATAAGTCTTGAATAAGCTTCATCTTCCTTTCTCCTTGCATCGGTACCTGTCTATGATGACCTGAGGATACAAGTAATTTTGAAAGCGAGTATCAGCTATAAAGTTGGTGAGATCATAAGTATTAATGTGTCTTAATTTGTGAAAACTTATAATTTCTAAGACTTGACATTGCTTTGAAAGAAAGCTAGTTTAAGTATGAAAATGTTTGTAACTCAACTGAAAATGTTTGAAAATCCCTAGAAATCCCTATGATTCCTATTAGTAACAAAAAGGAGTCTTCTACCAAGACTTAACTGTTCTGTGTGTAGTCTTCTACCAAGACCTAACTGTTCTGAATGTAGTCTTCTACCAAGACCTAACTGTTCTGAATGTAGTCTTCTACCAAGACCTAACTGTTCTGAATGTAGTCTTCTACCAAGACCTGATTGTTCTGAATGTAGTCTTCTACCAAGACCTAACTATTCTGAATGTAGTCTTCTACCAAGACCTGACTGTTCTGAATATTACCCTTTTGTACTAGGGTAACTATCATTGTTAACTTTAAGCCATCCGTAGATGTACTCTTACCTCTGTTGCTAACAGCTGGGTATAGGAATAGTCAATCCCTTAATTGCGTACCTGTAATGGTACCAACCGTTTGACATCCGTGGATGTACTTTTACCTCTGTAGCTAACAGAGATTCTAGGAATGGTCAATCCCTCAATACGTATCCTTGGGTACTAGGATAATAATCCATTCTATCTCGTCGATTATGTGATTTTATCACAAGGTAAAGATAAGAACACGGATTTGATAACAGAGTCGATAAATATAAAATGTAATAGGACTCCTACTGATATATCTATGCACAAGTACTCCTATAAGTATAATAATGTAAATATTATAGTAGAGTACGGTAAGGTTCTACGTGTGCTAGCTAGAATGTGTGTTCTCCCTATCTAGCAAGTATAGTAATGTAAACGTTCTAGTATGGATGTATATGTTCTCGTCCTAGTATAATTGTACATGTAATGTATAGCAATGTTCTAGAAAGTATTGAATCATGAATGAACTGACTCATTGTATGATATCGTGTTCTAGTAATGGTTCTAGTATCTTCCTGAACTACCCCTATGGTAGCTTACTAGTAATCTAAGTGGTACGTATGGACGTGGAGGTATACCCTTACTACCCAAGGGCATAGGATGAACTGGAAAGACCCTTTATGACTATATATGTACACATGATATATAACAAATCTTTAAACGACCTTCGGACGAATACCCAATGTCCCACCAGACCACATCTCAAGGCGCGAAAAGGAAATAGGGTGGATAGTCTTCCTAAGTCTTTTAAACATTCCTTATATAACTATACATATAGAGGCATGCAATTTATAATAAAATAAAAACATAAGTAAGTTTTGTAAAACATTTGAAACAGGAATATTATCTTAAGGGAAGATCGACTTGATGTCAATCCATAAAGCAATTTGAAGGAATAAGTATAATAAAACAGTTTTGAGTATAAAGAACATTTGTTTGATGAAACAGTATAAGTACAAAGAACATTTGTTTGAAAACACAGTTGTAAATGAGTTTGAAATATGATGACAGAGTAAGAAGTACAGTGTAATAAGTAGTTGAAAACATATAAAATGTTTATAAAAATCTTTTGAAGGAAAACTATTTGGTAAAACGGCTAATGAGTAGCCAAATCTTTTGAATGCTGTATATTAATCACATGTGATTGATGTATTAAGTAATATAATACGACTTACTAATCACATGTGATTGACATAAAAAGTAGCATGATTCTACTTGTATCCCCCCCCCCCCCATAAAACATTTAAAACAGTTTAAAACATTAGTTAAGGGGTATGAACTCACCTACAGTAAGTGACTGGAATTGAACGGGCTGTTATCGTATGGAAGGATCAAGTGCTTTGTGTCAAGTGATGACTTAGACACACAAAATGATCCTAATTACATATGAAGACATATGTATATAAATAATTAGTGATTATAACACTAATTATACAAGTAACAACATTTAAGCGCGAGGACAACACTTTTGGTCAAGTGCTAGGAGGCAAATGGGTTGCAATAAAGGAGTGCAATGCCCCTAATGGAAGTTTAAGGTCAAAAGACCATAATCATTAGAGTTTACGGCCCAGGGGAGTAGGCTCCTGGCCGTAAACTCTCAAACAAGCCATGAAATGGAGTTTAGAAGTACTATAACTTTAGAGGGGAAATACTTCAAGGCTAGGCAAGAGTTTAAGGCACCATATTGACTCCTAAGCGGAGTTTACGGCCCAAAGAACCTTTTCCCTTGGAGTTTACGGCTGTAAACTCCCTTGGGAGGGTTCTTATTGTCCTTTCAAGTGTCTAACAATTCTAGGAACAAGTCTAGGCTTCAATACTTTGATTAAGGGAGGTTTAAGGCACTAAATGGGACCATTTGATGGAGTTTACGGCCATAGAACTCTTTGGGCCGTAAACTGCCTCACATATGAGGTCCTAAGAATTTTAACTAGTCCATATCTCCTCTAAGTACTTGCCCTAAAAGTTTCTTGGCCTATGGAAGTGTTTAGGGTGTCCTTTGACCCCATTTAAGGAGTTTACGGCCCAAGAAATACTCTTGGCCGTAAACTCTCAAACACTTATGCTTTTTATGTGTTTTCTAGGTCCTAAACACATTAAGGTACATGCCAAAAATGAATACTAAGCCTTAGGAAGAGTTTAAAGGCATTTTGGAACCTAAAACTTGGAGTTTACGGCCCAAGGAGTTTCTTGGCCGTAAACTCCCTTATAGAAATGATTTCTAAGGGTTTTGATGGCATAAATCATGAGTGTAAAGCTTCTAGGTGTTTGTTCTAAGGCTAGGGATCACAAGGCACTCATTTGTGCCCTTTACTTGGAGTTTACGGCCCAAGAGGTGGTTCCTTGGCCGTAAACTCCTCAAACTAAGTGATTTTGATTTGTTTCTAGCCTCCAATGATCATACACTAGGTCCTTAGTTAGTTGCCTAACACGGAAATGGGACTATGTGGCCTTTAGGCTTGATTTTGGAGTTTACTCCCCAAGAACGTTCTTGGGCGGTAAACTCCCGGATCTTGTGTTTTGGACATGTAATCAATGTTATAAAGCATATAACAAGCATTAAAACACATTTAGGGAAGTAGACTCACAATCTGGGATGAAAACCCGAAGATCCGTGAGAGAGTATTTGGCTTTTCTCTAATTGGAAATCAAATAATGAACCAATTTGGTTCAGAATTCTATTTATAGTCCAGAGATTTTTGGAAGAAAATATTTCTATTCTCGGAATGGATTCTAATGACTTAGAGTAATGGATTTACAGTGTTGCACAAAGTCCTAGTGCAACCACTCTCCTAATAACTCCTTAGGGGTAAAACCCTAAAACTGCCAAACTTATTCCAAAAGTTTGAATTCTCACTGAAACTGCTCTACTTCTATTGGATTGATGTGGTTTGATTTGAATGGAAAATTTCGGGTTGTCACATCATCCCCCTGTTAAAGGGAATTTCGTCCTGAAATTAGAATTTAGGCAAGGAAGTATGCACGAATGATAGAGACGTGAGAAGGAAACTTCCTAATCGATTGGTTCTAGCGCACTTAAGTGAAATCGAGCTCTCGGTTGGTATCCCAACGAACCTTCACTAACTGGCGACGGCGTTGCTTCGTTCGCTTGACCTCTCGGTCGAGGGTCACTACGGTTCTGATACAAAGGCGAGGATCTTGACGAGTGGACTTGCAAGAGTCCTAACGGAAAGGTATGGTTTCACGATCGAGATGCGAAGAGTAGAAAGTACGCTACTAAGTTCGCGGAGTAGGTCTAGTTTGTGCGAGGCACAGGACAGATTCTGATAAGAATCCCGGAGGTCCTACCAAATTGGGATTTAGCTTTTCACGCTTTACGAAGCGTATTAAGCCATTCCCAGAGTGAGTTTATCCGAAAGAACTTGGTCAATCACTCGGAAACTCAAAGGTTCCTTTTCTTGCGTAACTCCCCAGTCAAAGGCCATCCCTTGCTGGGTCAAAGTCGTACGAGTATCTGAAGCTTGCGAGGAGTTCGGAATGAACTAAGGCGGTAGGTCGGTAAGACCTAACATTTGGCGAAAGCTATCGGCTTCTCTGGTGTCGATGAATACTCAATGTTTTTGGCAAACTGAAAGAGTACCCAAAATTTCTCACATTACTAACAGTGTGTCCTAGAAATTTGACTCTTCAATTTCCAAACCTCGTGCCTATAGAACTTCGCTAAAAGTTCCTCTGTAGGAAATGTTTTCATCGGTTTTCTTCTTACTACGAGGGTAGATAAGTAAGTCATTTCACGGAGAACTGACGAATCGATCCAAGTAAGAAAGACGTAACCCTAAACATTTATCTCATGAAAACCATGGGCGTATTGGTCCTATCCGAAAGGTATCACTACGGACTCGAAGCGTCCGCATCAACTTCGGAAGATAGTCTTACAGACATCCTTCCCTAACGCGTCGAACTGGCGATATTTGGATCTCAGGTCCATTTCTGAAAGTAGATTCTTTCCTTACGTGTGCTCAACCATTTTGTCTATGTGAGACAGAGATAACGATTTCTATAAAATCTTGACGGATTCCTCGATAACCGAGGCACATACGATGCGATCCATCGATCTCTGGAAGAATCTGACCGGGGTTCTCTAGGGTGAGAAACCTAGTCTTCTAATTCTATTTCTGTGTAATTCGCCAAGTTGCTCGTGCTGTTCTTGTATCTCCGGGGGTGTTTAAACTATAGGGTGATCTGTTTTCGGGAGTTGTAATGGGTTCTAAGTTTATTCACATGACGATGTGATTACTCGTATACTTAGGCAGTTTCTCCGTCCTGAAGTCCATTTTAGAATTCATACATGGATTTACGATCACAATTTCGTGTATATGAGTGGTATATAATTAAGATTGAAAAGGTAGTCGAATAACTGATTCTTCCTTACCCTCACATCCCAAGGAGGAAAAGATTTAAGGTGGAATCATCAATTCTAAACCTATAGAACCTTGATTATATAACACTCTTATGTATACCTTCCTCAGTGATAGATCATCTGCATGAATCCCTGGATTGAACTTGACGTACTGCACGAGTGGTACTTCGGGGATTTCTTCGGAAAGAAAAAATAAATAAGAGGTACTCCGGGAATGAGTACTTCGGCGTTCTGTTATGACGGCTTCGCTGGAAAAGTGATCTAGAAGATAGGGACGTACGTATGAAGCTGTTTTCGTGAGGATCAAATTTTAAATCGAGTCGTATGATAATGTCGGAATCATACAGAAACTTTTAAAGACATTAGAATTAACATAAGGCGGTTACAGACAAAACACAACTATGCAACCATGAACAGAGTTACAGTACTTTAGATTTACCACAAGACTATTGCTGCGAATAAGATATACTACAAAAGACAAGTATACGCAGCACGAGAATTCCTATACAGACAGGATCTCGCAAAAGGTAAGACTCTAGTTGCACTAGTTCTAGATAGTTTATAAGTCTGTTACAACGAAACGCCCTAAATATATTAACGTGGTTCCTGAGCAGGCTCTCCTGCAGCTGTGATCCTGAGAATCTTCCCATCAGCGCCAGAATTCTGCGTGATCGGGCAATCCCTCTTGAAGTGCCCTGTCTCACCACATTGGTGACATGACTGGCTAGTACTAGCTTTGGTGACGGGATTTCGGTGCTTAGCTGGTGTTTTGTGGACACGAGTGCCTTCCTCGTTACTCCACCTCGAAAATTGCTTCTTGAATCGTTCTGCGCTATAACTGAACTTGTGTGCAGGGTTAGTCTCGATGAAAGGGACTTGAGTGACAGGTCGTTTCGATGCTCCACAGTCACAAGCATGATGCCCTATATTCAGGCAATTGCAACATTGCATCTCATGCCAAGTCCCATGATGATGGAAACCACACTTCTCACACTTCGGGAGTTTTCCCTCATATGACCTGCGCGGTATGGGAACGGCAGGGGTTTCCACTTGCTGTTGTGGTATAGCCAGCTTTTGGGCTCTCTTGCGTTCCTTCCGGGCTTGACGCTTTCATTTCTTGTTCTCTGCTTTCTGGCTTTGCGAGCCCGGAACTGTTACTACTGGGTGACTTCCTGGATGGATATCATGATTGGGGACTTCATTCCCATCAGCAGTATTGAGCGTGTTGATAGTGCTACGGTGCGTAATGACCGCGGTTACTGCAGCTACTACGGCAGTTGTAAATACCGTTTGAAAGGTAGCGGCGTCCATAGGAAAAGTAGAGGTCTCGTTGCTTGGCTGGTTGTTTCCGGATGACGACATGATTCTGTAACACGAAAGAGTAAAGATTTGTGAGCAATTTTGGTTGACCCTGATGTACTTAGATTGTTCATGAAAAGAGTAAGTGTATGATCTCTAAAGTTTGACCTACATC
This sequence comes from Lactuca serriola, assembly GCF_051521515.1. Taxonomy (NCBI): domain Eukaryota; kingdom Viridiplantae; phylum Streptophyta; class Magnoliopsida; order Asterales; family Asteraceae; genus Lactuca; species Lactuca serriola. Next base: position 262,266,602 of record NC_136411.1, read on the forward strand.
CCTATGATGCAGTCCTGGTTAAAGGATGAAAGTATGTTCGCTAAGGTTTGACCTACATCCCTATGATGCAGTCCTGGTACTGTAGGGTAGTGTGTTCGTAGAATGATCTCAAAAGTTAGCCGGCTGTCAATACCTTGGGTAATCATGATGTAAAGATTCAAGAAAATGACCTTGTAAAGGTCTTACATCATATCCACAGAAGATAGTTCCTGACAGCATAAAGACCTAACTAAAGTACTTATGGAACAAGATCATTTCATAGAAAATGCCACATCGGCATAGACAGAAAAAACATGATTTCTTTTCTTAAGGGAAGATAAAGTAAAGTGTCTACTACTGGTGACGGTCATCCCTCTGGTGAACTCTTAGTTCCACCAATTGACATTCCATGTCAAGTAAGTGTCTTTCGTACACCGTCTAGTGTACTTGGAGCTCTTAGCCTTCGGCTCGTGATTCAGCCAGTGTTTGCAACAGGGTTTCATGGTTTCTCTCTGATCTCTCGTGAGCATCCTCTAGATGAATGGTGTGGAGGGTATGCATTCCAGCATAGGCGACTACTTCTGTAGTCTGACGTAGGGCTGTCCTGCCTTGAATCTCATTTCTGGCCTCTCTGCGGACCAAGATTGGCAAGACTATAACTGCTAAGCCCACATTGCTCAAGTCGTAGAAGCTTCGGTCGCCATCAAATAGCATAAACTGATCTTGTCCTTGGCTCCCTGTTTCCAAGCATTCCACTCGCTCACGGTCAGGCCATGAAAAGCCGGAAGAGGGTTAGGAATTGAAACGGGAGCTGCTCGAGGTAGGTTCTCAACCTCTGGCTCGGGGTTAGTATCATACGAAAGATCTTCATCACGGTGATCATCCAGGGAATAGGATGATCATTCTCTGGTTCTTCTCCAAACCAACCAGCTATGACTTCATTCGGAAGCTACTGGTTGTTAAGGGGATGGAGTCCAGTTATGATTTCTATGCGAGAATTTAGGGTAAGAAGATAATTATTAGACGAACTATCTAGATAATTATTTAGGAAACCTTCATTAGTTACATCGCTATTTGTGAAGTGCATACCAGCTATGTGTAATCTAAACAGGATAGACCTTCGAATAAGTGACCTTAATTCCTTATTCACACAGAATAGGGGTAAGGCAAAATTATCACAGATTCTGAGTCTATAACATCCTAATTACATGTAGCCTCAGTGTATCCACTTAGCAACTATTCAATCTAGTAATGAAGATCCCATTTTAATTCTCAAGTATAAAGTACTTATAGTAACACCAAATACTCCTATAGTATTTTAAATTTATTGTTATGTTCTATTGTTCTCATTGTGGTAGGGTTGGTAAGATTTTAGCGTTGTTTCAACCATACACTTAAACTTAGGCACATGCTAGTCAACCCTCGGATAATATAAGTGATCAGGTTATATCTTCCCAGTTTTGACCATATGTCTCTAAGCCCACTTGTGTTGCCCAACAACCGTAATTCTTTTGTACTGTCCTAATGACATTGATTTTAGTATGAATGCAACACGTATACTTTATTAAATATTTTACTATTTAAAGTATAAACTCTTGGTCAGAGTATTTTTAATCCCTTATGTATTTATAGTTAGTATATCTTTTATGGGTTGATATACTTAATTCACTATAAACAATGCTCTGATACCAATCTGTCACACCCCAAAACCAAGAACGGCGGAAACGTTCTGGGGCGGAGGACGTCATGTATAGTATCAACAACAATGCAAAGTAGTAAACAAGCAACAACATCATCCATTGCATTAATAAAATAATTATTATACAATTGTATTCTGTCAAATTTTGATAAACACTAAAGCATAAATCAAAATGAAAGATAAGTCTTGAATAAGCTTCATCTTCCTTTCTCCTTGCATCGGTACCTGTCTATGATGACTTGAGGATACAAGTAATTTTGAAAGCGAGTATCAGCTATAAAGCTGGTGAGATCATAAGTATTAATGTGTCTTAATTTGTGAAAACTTATAATTTCTAAGACTTGACATTGCTTTGAAAGAAAGCTAGTTTAAGTATGAAAATGTTTGTAACTCAACTGAAAATGTTTGAAAATCCCTAGAAATCCCTATGATTCCTATTAGTAACAAAAAGGAGTCTTCTACCAAGACTTAACTGTTCTGTGTGTAGTCTTCTACCAAGACCTAACTGTTCTGAATGTAGTCTTCTACCAAGACCTAACTGTTCTGAATGTAGTCTTCTACCAAGACCTAACTGTTCTGAATGTAGTCTTCTACCAAGACCTGACTGTTCTGAATGTAGTCTTCTACCAAGACCTAACTGTTCTTGTAACAACGCAAATTTTCAAACCACTTTTTCATTTTAAAAATAAAGTATTTCCATTCAAAACAATGCATAAATAATTTAAGTGTCATGTCAAATACAAGCTGTCTAAATCCCAAGATCATAAAAACATCCTTCAGTGTGTACCGATCACGCCGGCGCCTTCCCACGGTCCTCGCTAGTACCTGAAACACATACATAACAACTGTAAGCATAAATGCTTAGTGAGTTCCCCAATATACAACTTACGCACATACGCCTTTCCAGGCCCTGACCTTCCGGTTCTCAACACAACGCCTTCCGGCCCAGAACATATTGCCTTCCGGCCCACATAACATACATAGCACATATAACAAATATCTTACCACATATAGCATACATATCACATATCATATCTGACCTTCTGGTCACACAGTCAAACCCTTCCGGGTACAGTATAGTGAGAAGACTCACCTCGTGAATGCTGAAAGCTAGCAAATCCTGAAATCACTCGTGCACAATCCGACGAGCTACAACCTCCCTATAACATCACATATCTCTCATTAACACTTATATCTTCTAAGTGTGACTATCCCTAAGAAGTCAGACTTAGGTCAACTCTGGTCAACGGTCAACGGTCAACTCGACCGGACTCGGCGAGTGCCATGGCGACTCGGCGAGTCTAGACGTCCTCCATTTCTCTGAGATTCCCTTTCTACTCGTCGAGTATCCTCCTTGACCCGACGAGTTACTCCTGGAAGAATCGCGGGGCCACCCCAACTCCACTCGCCGAGTCTGAAGAACAACTCGATGAGTCCCAGTTAATCTTCAAGCTGCTCGCCGAGTCTGCTCATCGAACTCGGCGAGTCCATGCCATGCAACCGCTCAAACTGCATCCTAAGGTCAGAACTGCTTCGACCATTCCTAGGTCTGGCCTTCCTAGGATGATCCCTCACGTAAAGTCCTCATTTCAGTGCTCATGATACACCATATGATTCATAATTTACATTTTGACCTAGGGCATAAGGATTCCAATCCAAAACCTTCATCAATTCCCGAAATGTACAGACATGGGACATTCTGGACCTCCAAAGGTCCCAATACCAGGTTACAATCGTTTAGGGGACTAGGGTAACATTCAATCTATTCACAAAAGGGTTCCATAAACCCTAATTCCATAATCACATCAACATAGTAGAGTATACTCGAATTCTTACCTGGATGATGTATCCTCTGTGTCCCCAATCCTCAGAATGTGACCCCCTTGCTGCTCCTTTAGCCAATCTCTTCTCTTCCTTGCACAACCACTCTTCTAAAATCAACAATGGCCTATAATCCTTGCTCCAGATGCACACAATCGATTTAGGGTTCTTCTCAGAAGGCTAAAATGAACAATGACGGCCAATAAGTCCCTTTTATACGTCCCAAACCTGAACGGTTAGGGTTTTCGGTAAACATCGTAGACTCGTCGAGTCCATATCTGGACTCGTCGAGTCATGTCGCGAACCCGCGACCAAGTCTGCGATCCTACTCGGCGAGTCTAGGCTCCAACTCACCGAGTCCCCTCTTAAATCACCCCAAAAACATAATTTAACAATACCTGAGATTCCGGGTTGTTATAACTCTCCCCCACTAGGATTAGACTTCGCCCTCGAAGTCTCACTCTAAAAATATTTCTGGATGCTGCTCCCGCATCTCACGTTCTGGCTCCCAAGTCATTTCCGATCCCTTCCGGTGTTGCCACTGGACCAACACCAGAGGTACCTCCTTGTTCCTCAGAACCTTGATCTTTCGATCCCTGATGGCCACTGGTCTCTCAGCATAATTCAGGCTCGCATCCACCTGAATATCCTCCAATGGAACCACTGCCGACTCATCGGCTATGCACTTCCTCAATTGCGACACATGAAAAGTGTCGTGGATCTGCCCCAACTCCGCTGGCAACTCCAACCGATAGGCTACCCGGCCTATCCTTGCAATCACACGAAATGGCCCAATATACCGGGGCCCCAACTTGCCCCTCTTCCTGAATCGAATCACTCCTTTCCAAGGAGAAACCTTCAGGAGAACGAAGTCGCCGACTTGAAATTCAAGCTCGGATCGGCGCCTGTCTGCATAACTCTTCTGTCGGCTCTGGGCGGTCAATAACCTCTGTCTAACTTGCTGAATCTACTCTGTCATCTGAAGCACGATCTCTGTGTTGCCCATCACTCTCTGTCCCACCTCTCCCCAGCAAATGGGGGTCCGACACCTCCTACCATATAACAGCTCAAAAGGTGGCATACCAATGCTCGAATGATGGCTGTTGTTGTAGGAAAACTCTGCTAAGGGTAAATATGCATCCCAGCTACCCCCGAAGTCCAACACACATGCTCGAAGCATGTCCTCCAGCGTCTGAATCGTCCGCTCGCTCTGGCCGTCTGTCTGGGGATGATATGCGGTACTAAAATGCAATTTAGTACCCAGCTCCTCATGGAATTTCTTCCAGAACCTGGAAGTGAAGCGCACATCACGGTCTGAAACAATCGAGATCGGCACCCCATGCCAAGATACCACTTCTCTCACATATATCTCCGCCAACTTCTCCACTGAAGAACTCTCGCTGATGGCAAGGAAGTATGCACTCTTCGTCAACCTATCCACAATCACCCAAATTGCATCAACTCCCCTGGCAGTCCTCAACAATTTGGTGATGAAATCCATAGTGATCTGTTCCCACTTCCACTCGGGGATCTCCAATGGCTATAACTTGCCATGCGGTCTCTGGTGCTCGGCCTTAACCCTACAGCAGGTCAAGCACCTCTCAACGAACCATGCAACGTCCCTCTTCATACAGGGCCACCAATACTCTTTCCTCAAATCCAAATACATCTTTGTAGCACCGGGATGGATCGAGAATTTCGATCTATGAGCCTCTTCCATCAAAGTAATACGCGTACCGCCCACGAACGGTACCCAAATCCGACCCTGAAACGTCATAAGCTCTCGTCCATCCTTAACGAACTCTGAAATTAACCCCACAACCCGCTCTTTCTTCTGCATCTCTGGTCGCACAGCCTCGGCCTGTGCCCCACGAATAGCATCCAATACTGGAGTCATCACAGTCAGTCTCAAGCATACGTCTCGCAATGGAGTGCTTTCCGCCCTGCGGCTCAATGCATCGGCTACCACATTAGCCTTGCCTGGGTGGTACAGGATCTCACAATCATAATCCTTGACCACATCCAACCACCTCCTCTGATGCATATTTAGGTTGGGCTGATCCATCAAATACCTCAAGCTCTTATGGTCTGTGTATATCGTACATCGAACCCCATACAGGTAATGACGCCAAATCTTGAGAGCAAACACTACTGCCCCCAACTCTAAATCATGCGTGGGATATCTCGCCTCATGAGGCTTCAGCTGCCTCGACGCATACGCTATCACATGACCCCTCTGCATCAACACTGCACCCAGTCCCGAAATCAATGCGTCGCAATATACTACAAAATCTTCCATCCCTTCCGGGAGAGCTAATACCGGGGCTTCGCACAACCTCTGGCGAAGTGTCTCAAAGGAGGTCTGCTGCTCGGGCCCCCATGAGAATGCAACACCCTTCCGGGTCAATCTGGTGAGCGGCACTGCGATCTTGGAGAAATCCTTAATGAATCTCCGATAATACCCTGCCAACCCAAGGAAGCTCCTGATCTCAGAGGGTGACTTCGGCACCTCCCAACTCATCACCGCCTCAACCTTGGCCGGATCGACCAATATCCCTTTCTGATTAACAACATGTCCTAGAAATTGGACCTCCCACAACCAGAAGTCACATTTGGAGAACTTTGCATAAAGCTTCTCCGACCTCAATACCTCAAGGACCTCCCTTAAATGCTCCTCATGCTGCTCTCTAGATCTCGAATACACCAGAATGTCGTCGATAAATACAATCACTGACCGATCCAACATCGGCCTGCATACCCTGTTCATGAGATCCATGAACACAGCCGGGGCATTGGTGAGCCCGAAAGGCATCACCACAAACTCATAATGCCCATATCGCGTCCTAAACGCTGTCTTCTGGACATCCTCATCTCGCACTCTCACCTGATGGTACCCTGACCTCAGATCGATCTTGGAAAACCAAGATGCTCCCTGCAACTGATCGAATAAATCATCGATCCTCGGCAACGGGTAACGGTTCTTGACCGTCAACTTGTTCAACTCCCGGTAATCAATGCACATCCGGTGTGAACCATCCTTCTTCTTGACAAACAAAATAGGTGCTCCCCATGGCGAGCTACTCGGCCGAATGAATCCCTTCCCCAGCAACTCCTGGAGCTGCGAGGACAACTCTTGCATCTCTGGAGGTGCAAGTCGATAAGGCACCTTAGCAATAGGTGCGGCCCCCGGAACCAGATCGATACCAAACTCTACTTGCCTCACAGGAGGTACTCCCGGCAGCTCCTCGGGGAAAACATCTGGAAATTCACGCACCACCGGGACCTCCTCAACTGACTTCGGTCTCTCGGAAACCTCCCGTGTATCCATCACATACGCCACAAAACCCTTACAGCCCTGCTGTAGACACTGCCTCGCCCTAGCGGCCGAACAAAAAGCTGATCCCGAACGGGTACTCTCGCCGTACACCGAAAGAACTCCCCCACTCTGGTCTCGTATAGTCACCAGCTGACGCTCACAGTCGATGACAGCGCCGAATCAGCTCAACCAGTCCATGCCAACGATGACACAGACATCACCCATCACAATAGGAATCAGGTCAATCGGGAATTCAACCCCGAAAATCTCTAGTACACATCCCCGAAGAACCTCCGTGGCACAAATCACTTTCTCGTCAGCTATAGAAACTCTCAAAGGCCGACTCAACGACTCACGACTAACGCTGATATGCTGACGAAAGGCTAAGGACACAAAGGATCTACTCGCACCCGAGTCAAATAACACTAAGGCAGGCACAGAGTTCACAAGGAAAGTACCTACGCATATAACAACATAAGCATAGCATCTCGACATTAAAATAAATACATGAATTACAACATACCTGCCATGACATTGGGCGCAGCGCGGACCTCCTCCGCAGTCAGCTGAAAGGCTCTCCCACGAGCCCTCGGGGCCTCAACCTTCATCGGTCGAGTCTCAGTAGTCCTGGCACTAGGTGCAGATCCCTGACGAAGCTGAGGGCACTCGGCCTTCCGATGGCCGGTCTGGTTGCAATGAAAGCAAACCATAAACCCCTTGGGGCACTCCTTAGCAATGTGCCCCTCCTTGCCGCACTTGTAGCAAGCACCAGCTCGACACGCCCCATCGTGACCCTTGCCGCACTTTCCGCAAGTGCGGCCCTTCGAACCTCCCGTCCTCGAATCGGCGGACTTGGTCCGCTTGGCTGCCGGCTGAGATTGAGCCGGCCACCGGTCTACCTGCTGAGACTCGGCCTCCTCCCTGGCCTGAGTCTCCAACTTGATCTCACGCTTCCTGGCATTCGCCTGAAGCTCAGTAAAAATATGATAGGTGGAGTTCGACACAAACTCCCGGATATCCCTCCTCAAGACACCCAAGTACCGGCTCATCCGAGCCTGCTCTGTGGACACCAGCTCGGGGCAAAACATCGCCCTCTCATGAAACTTCCGCGTGATCGCCGCCACCGAATCAGTACCCTGCTTGAGGGTTAAGAACTCTTGAACCAATCGTTCCCGCTCCACCAGGGGAACGTACTCGTCCCTGAACATAGCAGTAAATCCCTCCCATGTCACTGCTGTAATCTCTGCCAAAGTGAAGTTCGCCGTCACGAACTTCCACCAGTCCTTCGCTCCCAGACGGAGCTGGTTCAAAGCGAACCGTACCCTCAGGTGCTCTGGGCATGAACAAGTGTAGAAGCACCCCTCTATATCCGCGATCCACCTCATCGCAGCAATCGGATCCTGCGTCCCATCGAACTCTGGTGGCTTCGTGTTGCTGAACTCTCGGAACAGCAACGAGTCACCCCCCTGTGGCCTAGCAGCGGCCACAGCTGCGGTAGCTGCAGCGGTTGCAGCCTCAGTCAATGCGGCGTACCGCTCATCAAACGTCTCCATCAGGGTGGTCTTAATAGACCCAAACATCTCCGGGATCTCAGCCCGGATCGCCGCAGCTACCTCCTCGTGAATCATCTGACGAATCTCCTCGTCACTCACACCGCTCGAACTCGCTCCATGGCGTGGTCTAACCATGATGTCTCTGAAATACAACATAAAACTATCAGAGACTCCATCGAGTGTAATCGCACTCGATAACGCAACCCTACTCAGTCTCCGATATCCAGGGATTCTTACTTGGGTCTCCCACTGACCCGGTGTCTTCGGTAGTACGGGCCCAATACTACCGACCACACCGCATCAGCATTCATCCCAAGTCTTCCTCCCCAAACCCCGGATAGTGAGTACTCTACTTCTGATATGCACTATCTACCCGCACGCTAGCAAAGCATCTCATATCGGCAAACTTCCAAAGACTAAGGCATCACAAATCAGGCCACTCTAGTCCTATCATGAACACCTAGTCTTCTAGCATGCATAACAATTTATATCATATATTATTGTAAGGTATTTTGGGGATCTTTACCGTTCGGGCGCTGACTGATCGTACACACTGCTTCTTTCTTGCCTACCACAAAACCATTTACAAAAGTTTATGCCTTTATTTAAAAAGTTTTCCTCAAATCCTCGGTTTGAGTTCAATTACTCCCGAAGGTGCACCCGAATCCCTCAAACCAAGGCTCTGATACCAATTGTAACAACACAAATTTTCAAACCAATTTTTCATTTTAAAAATAAAGTATTTCCATTCAAAACAAGGCATAAATAATTTAAGTGTCGTGTCAAATACAAGCTGTCTAAATCCCAAGATCATAAAAACATCCTTCAGTGTGTATCGATCACGCCGGCGCCTTCCCACGGTCCTCGCTAGTACCTGAAACACATACATAACAACTGTAAGCATAAATGCTTAGTGAGTTCCCCAATATACAACTTACGCACATACGCCTTTCTAGGCCCTGACCTTCCGGTTCTCAACACAACGCCTTCCGGCCCATAACATATTGCCTTCCGGCCCACATAACATACATAGCACATATAACAAATATCTTACCACATATAGCATACATATCACATATCATATCTGACCTTCCGGTCACACAGTCATGTTGGATAAGGTGTCTAAGTCCATAACTATTTCGGGCTTGTACTTGACCCGACCCGGCATGGTCCATTTGGGTTGCATGGCACCATGCAATTGGATAGACTAAATGAGAGAAATAACACTTGGAGATTATTAATATATTATAAGTTCTAATATATTAATAATATTATTTGATTAGTTTGATCAAAGAATTAATTTGGAATTAATTAAGTGATCAAAGGATAACTAATTAAATATATGGGTTGATTATGTAAATCATCCATATCTTGTATAGTGGGCTAAAAGGCTCCATGGATTATCAAGTTGGGTTCTACCCATAGGATGCTCCATGGATGCTCCATGGGAGTTACAAACCCATGGGTCATGGAAATTAAGAGTCATGACACATTAGGGTTTACATGGTGTAACCCTAGATGTGTCAACACTATATAAGAGTCCCATTCTCCACAAAATTGGCTACACAAGTGATACACTAAGAAACTAGAGGGCTTGGCCGATTTTGAGAAGTGTGTGTTATCTCAAGAGTCTTTCCAAGAGCATTTGGTGTTGTGTGAAGCATTTGAGGCATCACACTTGGGGTGCTAGGCTCACAAGGTTTCAAGGAACACAAGCAACAACAAGGTAAGTTATTCTATCTATGATTCAAGTTAAAATTGTTCCCCATGTATGCTAGATAGGAATATAACCTTGGAATTCAACTTTGCATGATAATTAGACAAACATAGATCCAAGGTTATTAGGGTTGCATGTACACTTAGGAAGTGTTAGAATGCTCAAAACCCATCAGTGATATCAGAGCCAAGGCTTGTTTGTTTGTTATTTGTGCTTAAAAGTTGAAGAAAGTCAAAAATTCTGCTGTCTGACTGATGGACTCGGCGAGTCCATGGGGAGGACTCGTCGAGTTCATGTGTATCTTCAACCTACTCGGCGAGTAGGTTTATGCACTCGGCGAGTAGGGTCGACAGAGTGCAGAATTTCGACTTGAGTTGCTGGAAATGGATTAGAATCATTACCCTAAAATGTTTTGGTACTTGAAAACTTATTTTAGAAGGTGTAATGTCTTTTCTAACTCATTTACAACAACTAGTTATCAAAATTACAAAGATTAAATGTGATTTTGATTCTTGAAAGTGTTGATATTCATATTCTTGTTCTTATGATGTTTAGATGATCATAGGAATTATTTGTAACCTATGTGGTAGATTAATTCATGATCATAATGTGTTTTAATGGAGTCCATAACTTGTCCTCAAGTTATGGAAAACCAAAAGTCTCTTGGGTTAAAAACCATTAAAAGAACACAAGAGTTAGGAAAAATGAAAAGTCCTCATTTTATTACTCTATTAAACTCATAAGTTACAAGAAATGAAAAGTTTTGGAAGTTTACAAAACTTGCCCTCAAGTTTTGGAACAAGTAAAGTTAAGTTAAAACTTTAGTTCCAACCCCTAGAATTTTAAAAGTTAAAATTCAACCCTTATACTTATATTATTATGATTTAATAATTATATATATATGTATAAGAACAAAGTCGTCTTACCGCTAGTACGCCTCATTCACGAAGCCGGTCTATAAGGTGGGTATAAGGTTGTTGCCTATAAAATGGTGACTTAATGGGTGTCCACTCTCACCCACCGCTTGCTTGATCGGTGGAGGGTCGTTAGCCGAACGGGTAAGACAAGGACTTATTAATTCTCATTCAAAGTATGATGAATATTATAAAGTAGCTAAATGTTTTATTAAATTCCCAATCTTAGTTACTTTAGGAAAAATGTGAATAAGGTGCTATTCCATGAAATTACACTTTACACTTTGATTAAGTCGTTGGTGGAGCGTGTGTGGTTAACCGGCACACTAACTTGGACTTAACAAGGTAGGTAAAGGGTGACTTAGGGTTTATTATAGTATCGATGGAGCGTGTGTGGTTAACCGGCACATCGATTGAGTGATAAACTTTAAGGGTACCAAGTGATTTGCATGGTTACTTCACACCTCGTTTTGTGATCCTCGGTATCCCAGTCACAAAACTTGGAGGGCACACTCGAGATTGAAACATGCCTTTGAAAAGTTCATTGAATCTCAAAGAATCTAGGAATTTCTAAGAACCATTCAAAAACCTAATACTAAAATATTGCGGTTTTCGTGGTGGAAATTGGTGAATCGTCATTCACCTACCTTTCAAATATGGTATAGCTTAGATTACGGCATACCTCTTCTAAGTTATATTGTATTGTGATTGGATCCTAGCCTTAATATTACATTTGGGTGTTTTATTAAGGACTCTCTTATCTAAACTAATCTTGTCCTCTTTTCTTCAGATGTCTTTCAACAATGCTTCTGGCTCTAATCCTAATGGCTCCTTTTCCCTTACGAACTTGTGTGGGAAAGTCACCTTTGATGGATCCAACTTCAATGAGTGGATTAGAAACATCAGGATGATTACCCGCTACGAGGACAAAGAATATGTCCTTGACAAGGAGCTTAAGGAGATTGATGAGTCCACTGCAACTCCTCAGGAGATCGCTGAATTTCGGGCACATGAAAGGGATAATACGAAAGTGGCTTGCATCATGATGGCCACGATGACAGCGGAACTCCAAAAGTCTTATGAGGATTTCTACCCTTATGACATGCACCAAGATTTGATGGAAAGATACCATCAAAGTGTACGACAAGAGAGGTATGAAATCATCTGCTCCATGATAACAACCATGATGAAGGACGGGGAATCCGTCACGAGCCACATGCAGAAAATGCAAAGGTATGTGGATCGTTTGCTGAAGCTTAATGTGAACTTCCCGGAGGATCTTGCAATAGATATTATTTTGCATTCCTTACCATCGTGCTATGATCAATTCCGCATGACATATCACATGAACAAGGAAGAAGTCACCCTCAGCAAACTTCAGGGACTTCTCAAGACCGCAGAAACAGGTCTTAAGGGGAAGTCGGTTGCTATCACTTCTACTCAAAACTCTACTCCGGTTTTGGCAATCGGGAAAGTCGAGGGAGGAAGAGAAAGAGCTCTTCTAAGGGTACCAAGGTTCGGACCCTTGATGGCTCTTCTTCAAGTGGAACCAAGAAAGGTTTCATTACTCCTTCTTCTGACCCAAAAGAGGCTGAATGCTTCTATTGCCATGAAAAGGCTCATTGGAAGCGGAACTGCCCAAAATACCAGCAAGATGTGAAGGATGGGAAAGTTAAACCCAACCATGCAGGTATTTACACTATCATTTCTAATAACTCACCCCATTCTAATTCTTGGGTCCTTGATACCGGTTGTGGTATTCATATTTGTTGTGACTTGCAGGGACTAAGAAGAAGTGAGAATGTGGAGCAAGGAAGGATAAACTTGATCATGGGGGATAGGAAAGCTATACCTGTTACCAAGATTGGAGTTTATACTTTATCGCTAAGTAGTGGGTTTAGTTTAGATTTGAATAAGTGTTGTTATTCGCCAGGAATGGCAAGAAATATTATTTCCTTTCATGCTTTGTACAAACAAGGGTTTACCTTTTCATTTAATAATGAAGTTGGTTCTATTGATGCTTTCTTTAATAATGTTCTTTATTTTAAAGCATTACCTTGTGATGGTGTGTATGAAGCTGTATCTGTTGTAGATAACTTAGGAAATAATGTTTTGTGTATTGATTCTACTAATAATAACTTGGATAAAGCATCTTTATGGCATTGTCGTCTTGGACATATAAGCAAGAAACGCATAGGCCAACTCCAAAAGGATGGAGTCTTGGAGTCGTTTGAACTAAAGTCAGATGATAGTTGCGAATCATGCTTACTTGGAAAAATGACAAAGTCGCCATTCACAGGTTCGTGTGAGAGGGGTGAAGGTTTGTTGGACCTTATACACACGGATGTGTGTGGACCATTCAAACATGCCACAAGGGATGCTAGTCGTTATTATTTGACTTTTACTGATGATTACAGTAGATATGGATATGTCTACTTGATCAAGCATAAGTCAGAGACTTTCGAGAGGTTTAAGGAATTTAAACAGGAAGTCGAGAATCAATTGGGCAGGAACATTAAGATGCTTCGATCCGATCGTGGTGGTGAGTATCTTAGTTCAGAGTTCCTCGACTATCTAAGGGAATGTGGGATAGTCTCACAATTGACACCTCCCAGGACACCACAGTTGAATGGTGTGGCTGAGAGGCGTAATCGAACCTTGTTGGATATGGTTCGTTCCATGATGAGTCGAGCTACGCTACCAATCTCATTCTGGGGGTATGCCTTAGAGACTACCGCCCATATTCTTAATCTAGTCCCTACAAAGAAAGTTGCCAAAACTCTTCACGAGATGTGGACTGGTAAAGTACCTAAACTAGACCACATCAAGATTTGGGGTTGTGAGGCTTTCGTGAGACGCGAGACTCATGATAAGCTCGAACCTCGAAGCGAGAGGTGTATTTTCATCGGTTACCCACAGCGATCCTTTGGTTACCTCTTCTACAGACCTAGTGACAATGTGGTCTTTGTAGCAAGAAGAAGAGTCTTTCGAGAAAGAGAGTTTATAAGCCAAGGAGACAGTGGGAGGCAAATTGACCTTGAAGAAATTCAAGAATCAAGCGGTGAAGGAACTTCAAACTCTAGCCCTCAACTTGAGGAGGAAACTCCTGTTGAGCCAATTGACAAATCTGTACCTCTGAGACGTTCCACGAGAGTTAGTAGTGCACCTGAGCATTACTATGGATTCCATATTACTGCAGAAGGTGAGACACTTATTAGTGATGAGACACTAGTAAGTCAAGATGACCCTAACAGCTACGAGGAAGCCATGGCAGGCCCTGAGTCTGCTAAATGGAAAGAGGCTATGGATAGCGAGATACAATCCATGTATGACAATCAAGTTTGGAACTTGGTTGAAAATGTACCAGGTCGCAAGACAGTAGGGTGCAAATGGGTCTTCAAGAAGAAGACCGACATGGATGGTAAAGTACACACTTATAAGGCTAGACTGGTTGCAAAGGGCTTCTCTCAAATTCCTGGAGTGGATTATGATGAGACCTTTTCTCCAGTAGCCAAGATTAAGTCTATTTGGGTTCTGTTAGCCATAGCTGCATTTCATGATTATGAAATATGGCAGATGGATGTCAAAACCGCTTTCCTTAATGGAAAGTTGGCTGAAGATGTTTACATGAGTCAGCTAGAGGGTTTTGTCAGCAACGAGTACCCTAATAGAGTGTGTAAGCTTGAGAAATCCATTTATGGATTGAAGCAAGCACCTCGCAGATGGAATCTTTGCTTTGATGAAAAGGTCAAGGAATTTGGCTTTTCTAGGAGTGAAGATGAATCTTGTGTGTATGTCAAGGCTAGTGGGAGTATAGTTAGCTTTTTGGTATTGTATGTGGATGACATACTACTCATAGGAAACGACATTCCAACCCTGCAGGAAGTTAAGTCCTGGCTTGGGAAGTGTTTCGCTATGAAGGACCTTGGTGAAGCTGCCTATATTTTAGGGATAAGGATCTTGAGAGATCGGAGTAAAAGACTAATTGGACTTAGTCAGAGTACCTACTTGGATAAGGTGCTGAAGAGATTCAGCATGCAGGATTCCAAGAAAGGAGAGTTACCCATCCAGAGTAACACCAGATTGAGTAAGACACAAAGCCCTAGCACTGAGGCTGAGATAGCAGAAATGAGTCGAACACCTTATGCTTCGGCTGTAGGATCGATCATGTATGCTATGACGTGTACTCGACCCGATGTAGCTTTTGCCTTGAGCATGGTTAGCAGGTATCAGGCGAACCCTGGCAAGGCACACTGGACTGCAGTAAAGAATATCCTCAAGTACCTACGGAGGACTAAGGACTGGGTCCTTACCCTCGGTGGGAGTGATGACTTGAGAGTTGTAGGGTATAGTGATGCTAGCTTCCAGACTGATAGGGATAATTTCCGCTCTCAGTCGGGCTGGGTCTTTACCCTAAACGGAGGAGCAATTTCTTGGAAGAGTTCCAAGCAAGAGATAGTGGCTGATTCTACTTGTGAATCAGAGTATATTGCAGCTAGCGAGGCAGCAAAGGAGGCGATATGGTTGAAGAACTTCATTGGAGACCTTGGAGTTGTACCAGCTATTAAAGAGCCAATGGAAATTTTCTGTGATAGTGAAAGTGCTGTTGCCTTAGCCAAGGAACCAAGGGATCATGGGAGATCCAGACACATCAACAGAAAATACCATTTCATTAGACATCGGATCGAAGAAGGACACCTCGTGGCAAAGAGGGTATCATCAGATGAGAATCCGGCAGATCCCCTCACAAAGGGACTGACTCGGGTTAAGCATCTTCAGCATGCTCGGAGCATAGGGCTGAAGGATGATATTAGATTTAGTAGTTAGATAATCTCGAAATTTGTAAAGTGTAACTGACAATTGATGATGAATAAAAGTGTTTTATTTATGAGTAAAGTGTTGCTATCTCTTGTCGATCGTTTACTATATTTCTTTTGCATGTTTTGACTTCCAGAATAATTTTGTTTGGTATAACATATTATTCAAACCTCCACTGTCGGTCATATGTTGGAAGTAGATATGAATCAAGACTGTCATGTTTGGTTGTAGAGGTCTTGGACAAGGCTACAACAATCATGAGTGCTCATAAGTTCTGAGCATTGGACTCAACCCACGCTCACTGGAATCACTTCATGGAATTCTATCTCGAGTGATCGTGAGACGGTAATATCATATAAGTCTTCAAACCTAGAGATATGATTTGTTACTTACAAGTTGATTATGCATTGACTGTACGAAACCGCATTGGTAACTCGATGTTATAAAACGTACTTTTGTGTGTAATTCAATGAGTGGTAGAACAAACATATGAGTCGAAGTTTATCTGTTCCTTCTTGGATTAGAAGTTGATATCTGGGCCCCTCGATGAATTTGTTTTGACCCATGTACCGGGCCCGGTCAGAACTAAGTTGATGTGTTCAATTAAGTTCTATGTCAAACAAATCGGAAATCGGGAAACAAACTGCTGGACAATAAGTAAAGACATTGTTCCATGTATTTGTCCGGCTGATATCTAGAACGGAGGACTATATGATCACTTATCTTAAATGGCGTACCATCATCTTCTCAGTTCCGAGAGACCGTGAAAGAGCTACGATTGCCGGTCGGTTCCTGAAGTACTAGAGATATAGTTATTAGACTTATCCAAGTGGGAGACTGTTGGATAAGGTGTCTAAGTCCATAACTATTTCGGGCTTGTACTTGACCCAACCTGGCATGTTCCATTTGGGTTGCATGGCACCATGCAATTGGATAGACTAAATGAGAGAAATAACACTTGGAGATTATTAATATATTATAAGTTCTAATATATTAATAATATTATTTGATTAGTTTGATCAAAGAATTAATTTGGAATTAATTAAGTGATCAAAGGATAACTAATTAAATATATGGGTTGATTATGTAAATCATCCATATCTTGTATAGTGGGCTAAAAGGCTCCATGGATTATCAAGTTGGGTTCTACCCATAGGATGCTCCATGGGAGTTACAAACCCATGGGTCATGGAAATGAAGAGTCATGACACATTAGGGTTTACATGGTGTAACCCTAGATGTGTCAACACTATATAAGAGTCCCATTCTCCACAAAATTGGCTACACAAGTGATACACTAAGAAACTAGAGGGCTTGGCCGATTTTGAGAAGTGTGTGTTATCTCAAGAGTCTTGCCAAGAGCATTTGGTGTTGTGTGAAGCATTTGAGGCATCACACTTGGGGTGCTAGGCTCACAAGGTTTCAAGGAACACAAGCAACAACAAGGTAAGTTATTCTATCTATGATTCAAGTTAAAATTGTTCCCCATGTATGCTAGATAGGAATATAACCTTGGAATTCAACTTTGCATGATAATTAGACAAACATAGATCCAAGGTTATTAGGGTTGCATGTACACTTAGGAAGTGTTAGAATGCTCAAAACCCATCAAGTCAAACCCTTCCGGGTACAATATAGTGAGAAGACTCACCTCGTGAATGCTGAAAGCTAGCAAATCCTGAAATCACTCGTGCACAATCCGACGAGCTACAACCTCCCTATAACATCACATATCTCTCATTAACATTTATATCTTCTAAGTGTGACTGTCCCTAAGAAGTCAGACTTAGGTCAACTCTGGTCAACGGTCAACGGTCAACGGTCAACTCGACCGGACTCGGCGAGTGCCATGGCGACTCGGCGAGTCTAGACGTCCTCCATTTCTCTGAGATTCCCTTTCTACTCGTCGAGTATCCTCCTTGACCCGACGAGTTACTCCTGGAAGAATCGCGGGGCCACCCCGACTCCACTCGCCGAGTCTGAAGAACAACTCGACGAGTCCCAGTTAATCTTCAAGCTGCTCGCCGAGTCTGCTCATCGAACTCGGCGAGTCCATGCCATGCAACCGCTCAAACTGCATCCTAAGGTCAGAACTGCTTCGACCATTCCTAGGTCTGGCCTTCCTAGGATGATCCCTCACGTAAAGTCCTCATTTCAGTGCTCATGATACACCATATGATTCATAATTTACATTTTGACCTAGGGCATAAGGATTCCAATCCAAAACCTTCATCAATTCCCGAAATGTACAGACATGGGACATTTTGGACCTCCAAAGGTCCCAATACCAGGTTTCAATCGTTTAGGGGACTAGGGTAACATTCAATCTATTCACAAAAGGGTCCCATAAACCCTAATTCCATAATCACATCAACATAGCAAAGTATACTCGAATTCTTACCTGGATGATGTATCCTCTGTGTCCCCAATCCTCAGAATGTGACCCCCTTGCTGCTCCTTTAGCCAATCTCTTCTCTTCCTTGCACAACCACTCTTCTATAATCAACAATGGCCTATAATCCTTGCTCCAGATGCACACAATCGATTTAGGGTTCTTCTCAGAAGGCTAAAATGAACAATGACGGCCAATAAGTCCCTTTTATACGTCCCAAACCTGAACGGTTAGGGTTTTCGCTAAACAGCATAGACTCGCCGAGTCCATATCTGGACTCGTCGAGTCCAGTCGCGAACCCGCGACCAAGTCTGCGATCCTACTCGGCGAGTCTAGGCTCCAACTCGCCGAGTCCCCTCTTAAATCACCCCAAAAACATAATTTAACAATACCTGAGATTCCGGGCTGTTATAGTTCTGAATGTAGTCTTCTACCAAGACCTGACTGTTCTGAATATTACCCTTTTGTACTAGGGTAACTATCATTGTTAACTTTCAGCCATCCGTAGATGTACTCTTACCTCTGTTGCTAACAGCTGGGTATAGGAATAGTCAATCCCTTAATTGCGTACCTGTAATGGTACCAACCGTTTGACATCCGTGGATGTACTTTTACCTCTGTAGCTAACAGAGATTCTAGGAATGGTCAATCCCTCAATACGTATCCTTGGGTACTAGGATAATAATCCATTCTATCTCGTCGATTATGTGATTTTATCACAAGGTAAAGATAAGAACACGGATTTGATAACAGAGTCAATACATATAAAATGTAATAGGGCTCCTACTGATATATCTATGCACAAGTACACCTATAAGTATAATAATGTAAATATTATAGTAAAGTACGGTAAGGTTCTACGTGTGCTAGCTAGAATGTGTGTTCTCCCTATCTAGCAAGTATAGTAATGTAAACGTTCTAGTATGGATGTATATGTTCTCGTCCTAGTATAATTGTACATGTAATGTATAGCAATGTTCTAGAAAGTATTGACTCATGAATGAACTGACTCATTGTATGATATCGCGTTCTAGTAATGGTTCTAGTATCTTCCTGAACTACCCCTATGGTAGCTTACTAGTAATCTAAGTGGTATGTATGGACGTGGAGGTATACCCTTACTACCCAAGGGCATATGATGAACTGGAAAGACCCTTTATGACTATATATGTACACATGATATATAACAAATCTTTAAACGACCTTCGGACGAATACCCAATGTCCCACTAGACCACATCTCAAGGCGCGAAAAGGAAATAGGGTGGATAGTCTTCCTAAGTCTTTTAAACATTCCTTATATAACTATACATATAGAGGCATGCAATTTATAATAAAATAAAAACATAAGTAAGTTTTGTAAAACATTTGAAACATGAATATTATTTTAAGGGAAGATCGACTTGATGTCAATCCATAAAGCAATTTGAAGGAATAAGTATAATAAAACAGTTTTGAGTATAAAGAACATTTGTTTGATGAAACAGTATAAGTACAAAGAACATTTGTTTGAAAACACAGTTGTAAATGAGTTTGAAATATGATGACAGAGTAAGAAGTACAGTGTAATAAGTAGTTGAAAACATATAAAATGTTTATAAAAATCTTTTGAAGGAAAACTATTTGGTAAAACGGCTAATGAGTAGCCAAATCTTTTGAATGTTGTATATTAATCACATGTGATTGATGTATTAAGTAATATAATCCGACTTACTAATCACATGTGATTGACATAAAAAGTAGCATGATTCTACTTGTATCCCCCCCATAAAACATTTAAAACAGTTTAAAACATTAGTTAAGGGGTATGAACTCACCTGCAGTAAGTGACTGGAATTGAACGGGCTGTTATCGTATGGAAGGATCGGACAAGTGCTTGGTGTCAAGTGATGACTTAGACACACACAATGATCCTAATTACATATGAAGACATATGTATATAAATAATTAGTGATTATAACACTAATTATACAAGTAACAACATTTAAGCGCGAGGACAACACTTTTGGTCAAGTGCTAGGAGGCAAATGGGTTGCAATAAAGGAGTGCAATGCCCCTAATGGAAGTTTAAGGTCAAAAGACCATAATCATTAGAGTTTACGGCCCAGGGGAGTAGGCTCCTGGCCGTAAACTCTCAAACAAGCCATGAAATGGAGTTTAGAAGTACTATAACTTTAGAGGGGAAATGCTTCAAGGCTAGGCAAGAGTTTAAGGCACCATATTGACTCCTAAGGGGAGTTTACGGCCCAAAGACCCTTTTCCCTTGGATTTTACGGCCGTAAACTCCCTTGGGAGGGTTCATATTGTCCTTTCAAGTGTCTAACAATTCTAGGAACAAGTCTAGGCTTCAATACTTGGATTAAGGGAGGTTTAAGGCACTAAATGGGACCATTTGATGGAGTTTACGGCCATAGAACTCTTTGGGCCATAAACTCCCTCACACATGAGGTCCTAAGAATTTTAACTAGTCCATATCTCCTCTAAGTACTTGCCCTAAAAGTTTCTTGGCCTATGGAAGTGTTTAGGGTGTCCTTTGACCCCATTTAAGGAGTTTACGGCCCAAGAAATACTCTTGGCCGTAAACTCTCAAACACTTATGCTTTTTATGTGTTTTCTAGGTCCTAAACACATTAAGGTACATGCCAAAAATGAATACTAAGCCTTAGGAAGAGTTTAAAGGCATTTTGGAACCTGAAACTTGGAGTTTACGGCCCAAGGAGTTTCTTGGCCGTAAACTCCCTTATAGAAATGATTTCTAAGGGTTTTGATGGCATAAATCATGAGTGTAAAGCTTCTAGGTGTTTGTTCTAAGGCTAGGGATCATAAGGCACTCATTTGTGCCCTTTACTTGGAGTTTACGGCCCAAGAGGTGGTTCCTTGGCCGTAAACTCCTCAAACTAAGTGATTTTGATTTGTTTCTAGCCTCCAATGATCATACACTAGGTCCTTAGTTAGTTGCCTAACACGGAAATGGGACTATGTGGCCTTTAGGCTTGATTTTGGAGTTTACTCCCCAAGAACGTTCTTGGGCGGTAAACTCCCGGATCTTGTGTTTTGGACATGTAATCAATGTTATAAAGCATATAAAAAGCATTAAAACACATTTAGGGAAGTAGACTCACAATCTGGGATGAAAACCCGAAGATCCGTGAGAGAGTATTTGGCTTTTCTCTAATTGGAAATCAAATAATGAACCAATTTGGTTCAGAATTCTATTTATAGTCCAGAGATTTTTGGAAGAAAATATTTCTATTCTCGGAATGGATTCTAATGACTTAGAGTAATGGATTTACAGTGTTGCACAAAATCCTAGTGCAACCACTCTCTTAATAACTCCTTAGGGGTAAAACCCTAAAACTGCCAAACTTATTCCAAAAGTTTGAATTCTCACTGAAACTGCTCTACTTCTATTGGATTGATGTGGTTTGATTTGAATGGAAAATTTCGGGTTGTCACAATGTTCTTGAAAGTCCAATTACCGATGAACCAACTCATACTCCTAAGGTTGTGCATGATGCATCGCTCAAGCATATGGATGACTGAATTGATGTGTCATGCCTAATGCTTGCCATTATGATTCCAGATCCTCAGTGGGATCTAGAAGTTTTTAGTAATTCTGACATGACTGAACATCTCTAGCAGATGTTTGTTTAGTAATCTAGAACTGAGAGGTTTGAAACCGTTAGATCTCTACATGGCTATAAAATATAAGAGATAGTGAATGTGAGCAGAGATGTTCTCAAGATGAAAAGCTATTTAGATCAACTGGAGAGATTGGGATCTCCATGTACCCAAGACTTGGCTACAAAATTAATTCTGAACTCATCACCAAAGTTGTGATACTCTCATCATGAACTATAACATGAAGAGGTAGGAAAGCCTATCTTTAAGCGGCACTAGATGCTTAAAATTGCTATGAAAATTTTCCTAAGGAAAACCCCACAAGTGATCATAATTCATGAAGGGCATGTCATGAAGAATAAACATGGCAAGAACTTCCAAGGGAAGAAAGCTCCCAAAAACACACCACCAAAGAAGAAGGAGAAGGTAGCCAACGATGACACAGGCTTTAAGTTTGTTGTTGTTGGGCATTGGAAAAGGAACTGTCCTGTCTATCTTGCAATGTTGAAAGCAAAGAAGGTCGGGTAAGGGCACTTCAGGTATATCTATTTTCATGGTTGAATTTGGATTATTTACTTTTTTATCTAACACTTGGGATTTTGATGCTGTTTTTGGAACACTTATATGTAATTTGTTGTGAGGATTCAAAAAGAGTAGGGAGCTGAAAGCAGATGAGATGGTACGACATGTTTGCAATGGAGTACAAGTTGTGGTCCAATCTATATGAAATTTTGATTTATATTTAATATCTAGACTATATTTTTCATTAAACAATGTGTGTTTGATAACTTCTATAACTACAAATATCATTTCAGTTTTACATCTAAGAAAATCTGGTTTTGATTTTCAAATTATTGATGATAATATTCATTCCTTCTTGAATGGTGTAATCTATTTTGAGGCTATACCAATAAACAGAATTTATGAATTAATCCTTGATGACTCTTCAAACAAATCTATTTATCATGTTAACACCAAATGCATTAAACAATAACCTAACATATCTATGACATTGTCACCTTGTTCACATCAACAAGAAGCACATATTTGTAAGGTCACACCTTATGATATGATGAGTCAAACACATAACATGCCGATCTACCAATGTTAGCGTCTATGTGTCGACAGCGCCAACGCTAGCTTAACAAGTTCAACAACGTCAAGTTATTTAATAGTTGTTCAATTGTAATCTTTTGTATATTACACAATCATTATAGATAAATATAGAATATATCAGATCTTGTATCTTTATGATAAGATCGGTTCTTAGTATATATTATATTCAATCCCATCAATAAGGGGATATACATGTATAGATGAGTATATATACAACATTAGGGTAAACCCTAATGTAGTGCTAGTATTCGTGGCTTTGTGTCAATTGTCTTCATGACAAACTCGTATTCTTTGTGAAGACAAAACCTTTTTTCTTAGTGAAAGGAAGATTTGGAGAATTCTTGTGTTATTTATTTTCTGTTTTATTCGTACTTGAAGTGTATTCGAATAATTACATACCTTCAATCAGTATCAGAGTGGGTTTGTGATACACTCAAGTAATCATGTCGTCCTCCCTAGTTCATAAGTCATCTGTTTGTAATAAGATCCCTCCCTTTAATCAATACAAATTCTCTGATTAGAAATAAAGGCCACGAATGTTCTAGAGTTCATGGATTTTGATATGCTCGACATTGTCAACAAAGGTCCTATAGCCACTTTATATCAATCATCAAACAATGGTGCATCTGGAAGTAAGCTGAAAGGGAAGCCTGTTCCATCTTATAACAAGGAATAAAAAAGGATGCTAAGTCTTGTTGTGAAATATAGAATTACTATTGGAATCCCTCTTCCTTTTTCTATTTATCAATTGGTCCAAAACTGCTCAACTCCTCAAGAGATGATGATCACTCTATCATCTGCTTTTGGAAAGGAAATCTTTTCAGACGATGAAGTTAACTGTCTTATGGATCAAACTATTGAAGCTCACGCTTACACTTCTCATGGTAGCATTGAGATTCTTGAGGTTGATTCTTCTACCGCTAATAACCTCAAGTTAAAAAGGGATGATGCATCTGCGTCTCAGGTAAAATATCATGTTAATTCTTCTTCTATTGATAATCTAAAAAAATGACATGATCGATCTCTTATGTTTCAATTTATTGATCTCAAATAAAGAAAAATCTTCTCTAAGTCTTGATCTAAAGATTCTCAAAGAAAAACTTCTTTCTCTAGAAAAATGTATGTCTACTTTAAAAAGAGAAAACACTTGTATATCGTTTACCAATAATTTCCTTCACACTGAAAAAGAAAAGATTGTTGATCTTGCTATGCGTACTCAACTTATCTTGAATTTATGGGCATCCTCTCACTTTAATGTCACAAGAATCATTAATGCTCAGATTCCATATCAGTGTAAGAAAATCCTTGGAGGTGATATAGAAGGGGTTGTATCTTTTACCAATGTCAAAACTAAAGAAACCTTTTAGAAAGCTGATAGCATAAAAGAAGACTTTAGAAATAAATTTGTGAGCTCTCACTTTATAAATCAAACTCTAATCAATAGTTACTACTCTACTGACTATAATGGCATTAATAAGTTTGTTACTAAATTGTCTGCTCTTGATCCTTCTCTACAACCTTCACATCGTGAGTATGTTCTTCCATCCACTAAGACTTTTCTATAATTTCCTATATGTAATGGTGAATTTCATTCTCTAAACGAAATTCTAAGCATATTTCCTCAGTGATCAGTTAGCATTTCTGAACCTGAGGATCAGTTAAAGCCTTCTAATCCTGACAACTCTTCGAAGAATCATGAGTCTCATGACAAGGTACTATATATAGGCATACCATTGATAACACTCATTGTTTCAAAGCTAAATCAAGAACTCTTAAATCAAATGATCAAAGTTCATTAGATTCATTAGGCGAAAAGAAATCAAAATCTAATTTTAAAAGAAAATATCCTAGAATTGAAGTTTGTTATCGATGTGGTGATGACTCTCACCAAGTCAGCGAGTGCTCTTTTGAAAAGAACATCGACCACGCTGATTATATCTTGAATCGAAATGATAAGTGGATCAACAAGGGAAACTCGCTAAACTGTCTCCCTAATGATTGTTATAACAAATTTTCTTAGTGATCCTTTGTAAATGGGTCGGTGTATATTTAGTGTATATTTTTATACTTATTGTATATATTAGTTTCAGGGTAAAGAGCATGTTTGGTATTTAGACAACGGTTGTTCAAGAGATATGACAAGATTCAAATCTCTCTTGGAAGATTTCATAAAGAAGGATGGTTAGTCAATTACATATGACAATAATGACAAAGGAACTACAAAGGGTTATGGAACCATCAAGTGCAATTATGTTATTTTCAAGAATGTCTATTATGTTAAAGGTATTCAGTATACTCTCATCTCTATCATTCAACTGTGTGATATTGGATATGAAGTTCTTTTTAACAAGAAAGAAGGACATGTTGTTATTCAAAAGAGCAACAATGTTATGTCTGCTCATCGACAAAACGACATCTTTGTCCTGTATATGTTTTCTGCTGACAAATCTTTTCGTCGTTCCTTCTTCTATCGTGCTCGGTCTCATCTAAATTGGCTATGGCACAAAAGGCTATCATATATGAATTTCAAGAACATCTCAAAGATTGCAGGGAATCGGCTTGCGAAAGAAATTCCTAAGACACAATTTTTCAAAGACACTTTTGTGCTCAACATGTGAAAAAAAGGAAGAAAACCAAGTTTTTGTTCAAACCAAAGTCTTATTCTACAATCATCAAACCTCTTCATCTTCTTCATATGGACCTTTTTGGACTAGTTCCGATTAAGTCAAGGGCTGGAAAGAAATACACTCTTGTCATCGTGGATGAATTTTCAAGGTTTACTTTGCTAGTATTTTTAAGAAAGAAAAGTCATGCCGCTGATGAAATTATTGCTCTTATTAATCAATGGGAAGTCCTCTATGATCATAAAGTTAAGCAATTGTGTAGTGATCATGGAACCGAATTCAGAAACTCTTATCTGGAAGACTTTATCTCTGTCTCAAGAATCTCTTAGAACTTTTCAACAAATAGAACTCTCCAAAAAATGGTATCGATGAAAGGATAAACATAACTCTTATTGAAGTTGGCAGAACTATGTTTGGTGAAGCTGGTCTTTCATTGTCATTTTCGACTGAAGCTGTCAATACAACGTGTTAACAAGAAAGAAGGAAATGTTGATAATCAAAAGAGCAACACTGTTATGTCTGCTCATCGACAAAACGACATCTATGTTCTGGATATGTTTTCTGCTGACAAATATCTTCGTCGTTGTTTCTTCTCTCGTGCTCGGTCTCATCTAAACTGGCTATGGCACAAAAGGCTATCATATATGAATTTCAAGAACATCTCAAAGATTGCAGGGAATCGACTTGTGAGAGGAATCCCTAAGACGCAATTTTTCAAAGACACTTTGTGCTGAACATGTGAAAAAAAGGAAGAAAACCAAGTCTCCGTTCAAACCAAAGCCTTGTTCTTCAATCATCAAACCTCTTCATATTCTTCATATGGACCTTTTTGGACCAGTTCCGATTAAGTCAAGAGCTGGAAAGAAATACACTCTTGTCATCGTGGGTTAATTTTCAAGGTTTACATGGCTAGTATTTTTATGAAAGAAAACTCATGCCCCTGATGAAATTATTTCTCTTATTAAGCAATGGGAAGTCCTCTATGATCATAAAGTTAAGCAATTGTGTAGTGATCATGGAACCGAATTCAGAAACTCTTCTCTGGAATACTTTCGCTCTGTCTTAGGAATCTCTTACAACTTTTAAACAAATAGAACTCTCAAAAAAATGGTATCGATGAAAGGATAAACATAACTCTTAATGGAGTTGGCAGAACTATGGTCGTTGAAGCTGGTCTTTTATTGTCATTTTTGGCTGAAGCTGTCAATACAACGTGTTATACACAAAATCGGTCTATTATTGTCAAACGTGATGGGAAAACTACTTGTGAGCTAATGAAAGGAATAAAACTAGGCATTTCTTAATTTCATGTGTTTGGATTACATCTTGAATCAAAGAGATCAATGTTCGAAGTTTGAGGCTAAAGCCGATGAGGGGGTGATTCTAGGATACTCCAGCGTATCTAAGGCTTTCAGAGTATTTAATCATTCAATAAAAATTGTTGAAGAAACAATTAATGTCACCTTTGATGAGGATTTATTCATTCATGATCGAGTTGTTCACCCCTCGTGTAACACCCCGATTCTTAAGTAATGATTTTGATATAAGTTTTTCTTGATTCAAGGCCTACTCAATGAGTTGGTTGCCCTACTCTTCGAGTAGCAGCGGGTTGGTCCACGTGTTTAAGTGACCTACTCGCCGAGTCCAAGAAGGGACTCGATGAGTAGGAGCTGGCAGATGAAACCCTAATTTCCGGGTTTTTGCACCCTATTTAAATGATCATTGGCCTCCCCAGCTTCCCCTTTACAGCTGTGACATCCCCAGTTTTTCACGGCCAGAAAAGACCGGTTTGGTTTATGCATTGTAAAAATCAAAGTACTTCTTTTCATAAAAACGTTGTGGAATTTATTCCCAGAAAAAAAACACGATAAATACGTTATCAAAACATTTTCGAATAAACGTATTTTATTTATTTTAAAACGTTTGGGATGTCATCGTCAATACATAAACATAAGCATAAACAGAACTTACTAGTGCTCTACATCTCTTTAATCTCTCAGTGTAATGTGAATTCATAACAACACCTGTGACATAAATAAACTGAGTGGGTCAGGTTGGGAAACCTGGTGAGTACATAGGGTTTTCAACCCACAATAATATAATTATTATGTTCAAAAAATCAAACAATCAAACCAATTACCCATCCCCATTATCTTCTTTACTTTTAAGGATCTACCCTAAGAATCAACCATTCCTCGTCCATACATTCCAAGGATCATCCTAAGGAATCGGCATGAAGTCCATCGTCACCGAGGTTTAGGCACTAAGTCTGCATAGTCGCCAGAATTTATACAACAGGCACTAAGTCTGCATAGTCGCCATGGTTTTGGCACCAAGTCTGCATGATCACCAGGGTTTAGGCATTAAGTCTACATGATCGCCAGGGTTTAGGCATCAAGTTTGCATGATCACCAAGGTTTAGAGTACACCGAGTGTTCCACTGGACTGTCTAGAATATTTTGTGGTTGTCATCCATACTCTGCTGAATGACGGGGCCATCATTTGGGAAAAGGCTTCTCACATCGTTCACCTCTCACCCTCACCTCGTGGTCTATAACACCTCTCAACTCATCGTCCAACTTATATTCCATCTATTACATCTACCTATGTTTTACCCCAACATTTTTGTAGATATAAAATACATATACATTTTAAATCCTTTATGTCACACCCCGAAACCTAAGGCGGAAACATTTCCGGGGCGGACTCCACATTGAGTATCAAATCCAATGTACATAGTAAGCGAAGTAAACAACCATTACATTACATATAAAGATTTTTACATTTGTTTTAAAGTAAAAAGTATTACAAGTGTGATACATATGTATATATATAGACAAAAGTAAGACGAGTCTTCTACGCAATCCGTATTCGCCAAAAGGAATCATCGAGTACCTGTCTAATGCGGACCTGAGAATACAAGCAGTTTGAAAATCAACATAACGCTGGTTAGTTCATAAGCGGTTTTGTTTTCTGAAAAATGTGTTTGTTTCCTTTCTGTTTCTGAAAAGTTATGCATCAAGAAAATCCCATATTTTCTTAAAAGTTGTTTACTAATCTGAAATGTAATGTAAAAGATGTATACTAAAAACATGGTTACTCTTGTGAATTGTAAGGTTTAGTTATCTAGTTTGTTACACGAATCTGGTTATGTACAATGTTTCCCCAGGAAAATCCTATATTTTCCTAAAAGTTGATTACTAATCCAAAATGTGAAAGATGTATACTGAAAACCTGGTTGTCCTTGTGAAATGTATTAGTTTTAACATGTATGTAAAACTAATATGTACAGGCAAACTAGATACTTTATTCATTATTACTATTAAGTAAATCTCTGCTATCCAAATTGCGAGTTCCATAACCATACGATAGACTAGATATGGCAATAAGTAGTCCACATCACCTTATGACTTTCGTCACCCTTGAACCTTTTGGTTCAGCTGTAGCTAGCAGCCAGGTATGGGGTAGTCAGCCCCATATAGATCTATACACTCAAGTCACGCTCCCTATCTAAGAGATTCTGGTTACGGGTGTGGTCCTCCACTCGCGTATCTCTGTGGAGTGTTCTCCGAGGACGTGTCTCTAATTTATAGGAATAACAAATTTACTAGTAATAATACAGAAAGATACTATTACAAACAATGATCCTCCATTCGCGTAATTCTGTGGAGTGTTACCGAGGACAAAACAGTGTACTAAGTTTCATGTTCAAAGTTCAAATGTTATGCTTTTAACTGGTATAATGTGGAAAACCATTTGTGAAAATATAAAATATAACATTTTATAACGTTTTTCACAAACAATACGGTAATGTGTTCTGCAAGTTCAAACAGTTATCTGTTATGATTATCAGTGTTAAAAGCATATGAAATATGAAACACAACACATATAAAACAAGTTTTTGAGTAAAAGTATTCCTTGTACTTTGCTTGTATTCCCCCCCTGAAAATAGTGAAAAACATTGAAAAAGGGTAGGGGTATGAACTCACCAGGCGAGAAAACGCGACGGTTTGGATGCTAAGCGTCGGTTCGGGGCTTGATAATGCGCGAGGTTCCTATGTAATATGAAATGGTATACAAATGTATCAAATTAGACTTTAACCCACTAATTAGATATGATTATACACTCCAAGACGTGAAAACACTTTAAATCAAGTGTTTGGAGTGACCCGGGTGACATCTACGGACGTATAGGGCTCGGATATTGAGTTTGATCTTCAAGAGTAAACTCCTCATGGAGTTTACAGCCCCTAGACCAACTCCATATGAGTTCATGGCCGTGAACTCATGGGTGAGGGTTTTATGGTGCTAAATGGTCAATTAACGCTTGAGGAAGGTTGCTATGATTTAATCTAAGGCATGGGAATGAGTTTTACCACCAAGGACATTACCAAATGGTGTTTACGGCTATAAACTAGGAGTTTATGGCCATAAGCTCCTATTTATCCATTTCTTACATGATTTTGTGGCCCTAGCTCAATCACATGTGATTCAAACCAATTTTACAAACCTTAGGATGAATTTAGGGCATCATTTGACTAGTGTATATGAGTTTACGGCCCAGGAACCCATTCCTGGGGGGATTATGGCCGTGAACTCTCAAAGGAAGGGTTTTTCATCATGTTTATGACCGCTAAATTGATTGTGGTTGATTCTAGAATTTAATCCAAGGCTATTGGTGTGTTTAAGTGGCATTTAAACACTTCGATTTGAGTTTACTCCCCATGAATATGAGTTTACGGCCCAAGCATGTTCTTGGGCAGTAAACTCTTGTTTACTCCTCAAAAATGATGTTCAAGGTGTTCTAAGTCCGATTTGATAGGCCATTAAGTCATATCTAAGCCCCAAAGATGATTTTGAAGGGTTTTAAGGCTCAAAACCCCCCTTTATGTGTGTTTACGGCCCAAGCATGTTCCAGGGCCGTAAACACATGAAAATGGTCCTAAATCATAGTTTGAACTCGGATTTGGAAGCTAAAAAGCTTGAACAACAAGTTAGGGTGATTACCTTGATGTTTTGGAGCTTGAAATTGGATGATTTTTGGACCGTAAGTTGGATTGAAGAGAGAGGTTAGAGAGAGCGTAGTGAGAGAGAGAAAAAGCTTCAAATGGAAGCTTAATTAACTTTAAATATGTTCCAAGTTCGGGACACGGTGGAATTCTACCCGATACCGAAGTTAGACGTGGCTTTTGGTCGCACCCGATTAAGTTGCCGTAACCCGATATGGTCAATTCTAAAAATATTCCGATTACTAATATGGGGTGATAATATGAGTTCTAAATGCGTTAGGACACCCAATTAAGTCATAATAGCAATCTCACATTAATGACTTAATTTAATAGCGTAAACGGAAATGAAATTGGAAATGACGAATGGATTAACAAAATGGGTTGCAAATGATGGAACGAACTTCGGGTTGTCACACTTTAAAACGTGTATACAATCGTCCAACTAGCATAGATAGCAAGTACTCAGATAATGCACACACATAACACATAATTTATATAGAATACTTCATATCTATGTGTAAGATGAAAGGGACCATGCACTCACCTGAAAGGTGGTGACTCAACACTCAGACAGCGCTTCGATACTCTTAAAACAATTTTCCTTCGATAAAACCTAGTATCAATACCACTAGGGTTTAGTCTAACAATAACCACGACAAATTAATAGTCTTAATGTTATTATTATTATATAAGTGTTAAATAACACTCAATATAACTCATAATAATAGCCCAAATAATTATTTAAGGACCTAATAACATTAATATAATTATTTGGAAGCTATATTAAGAATTCCGTAAGCGTAGCTGACTTATAACGGATTTTAAAGAAAATCGGGCTTTGCTCGAAGCAACATTTCCGAAACCAAAAGACCCTTTTTTCTCGGGACTCTGGGAGCCTCGGGGCTTCCTTAGGGTGCTAGGGGGTTTACCTAGGCTTTTAGGGGTTAGGGTAGGCTAGAGAGATAAACTAGTGAGAGAAAGATGGGAGAAATGGTGTGAGAAATCGGAGCACTTCGCACCTCTATTTATAGTGCTAGCCTTCGGTGGTACGCTGGGCGTACCGAAGGCTATGCTGGCCGTAGCTTCGGATAATGCTTCCAGCTGTCTTCGCACGTGGCCTGATCTCGGAGTGGATAAGAACCGGAGTACACGGGGCGTACTCATCCTCGGACGCAGGGTGTGCTGCGAAGGTGGCGTGTCACTCATCCGAAGCGGGTACTGAGTCAGCGATGGAGGTTCTAGATGGTGCCACGTCATCGATCCTTCATCAGGTCTCGCAACTTCATGCTTGAACTTTAAAAATTTGTAACTTTCGCGTACGAGCTCCGTTTTTGACGTTCTTTATATCCACGCAAAGGAGGGAACGTACTCTTCAACTTTCGTTTAGACCTTGTTGGCTAATTTTGAATTTATTTTAAAAGTTATATCATTAACAGGCCGGGGCAGGATTGGTCCGTTAAATTCTCATAACTTATTCATCTGACATCCGTTTTCGTCCCTCTTTTTCTCGTTACGCTACTCTTAACGAGATCTTCGATTCTCTTTTAGGTCGTGTTGGCTAAAAACCGCTCGATATATTATTCGAATTTCGAGTTGTACACTACTAATCCGAAATTTCGAAAAATCATAACTTCCTCATACGAAGTCAAATTTGGGCGTTCTTTTTATGGACGCTCTCAGTTTAACGTATTCTATGACTATCGTTTAGATCGCTAAGGCTAAAACTCGCTCTATCGTAAATTCACTATTTACGCTTCCCGGTATCGTGTCGGTTCCGTCTTGAAACTTCGACGAGTCATAACTTCTTCGTTATAACTCGAATTCCGACGTTCTTTATATGTACGGAAACCTTGTAACATATACTACTACTTGGTTAAAATTATTTGTTCTAAATAATATTTTTACGAAAAGTCATTTTCGACCCTTATTGCCTCTAATTTGACTAGCCCGGATCTACGGGCGTTACAACAGCCTCTTGTCATTCCAAAACCCTAATTTGTGTGTGTGTATGCTTCAGTCATGTGTTTAAGCTTTGAAGAAGGATTTTGTGAGAAAATCCTGCGGAACAAGTGATTTGAAGTGAGGAACTCATGGGAATCATAAATAAACTTCAGTGGGTACCCTTTTGAAGGTATTAAGCTGTTATCTTGGCCTCATTTCATATTAGATCTCATTTGGGTGGACTTTTGGAAGCCTTTCTTGTGTTGCAGCTAAGATATGAAGTTGCAACTTCATATCTGAGCTATCTTTGGTCTCTAGATCCATAAAGTTGTTAGATTTGTCAAGCATGAACCTTCCCTCAATTGGGAGACTTCTTTACAAGCTTAGTTTTGTCATTTTAAGACTTTAGACCTTGGCATGCATGTAAAGTTTGCAACTTTACATGATAAACATGCCTTGGGAAGCTGGATCTACAATTTGGAGCCTTAGCATGGCTTAAAAAGCATCTGTATGGATGAAGGACTGAAGGGACTCGGCGACTTGCGTGGTTGACTCGGCGAGTCCGATGAAGATTGTCGTGGGCTCGGCGAGTCAGATGAGTGACTCGACGAGTCGGCTAGGGTGTTCCCAACCTTTGTACACGTTTGAACTTGGCGAGTAGCAAGGGAAACTCGACGAGTCGGCCAAAGAGTTTAAGACCGTAAACATGGACTGTTATGCAAGGAACTCGGCGAGTAGCTGAGGGTACTCGACGAGTTGAGGTCAACATGGACTGTTGACCTTGACCGATGGCTTTGACTGTGGCCAAGGGTTGACGAGTGGACTTCTAGGGACATTGTTGGGAATTTGTAAATTTACAAGTATGGTTCTATAGTGAATATAGGTGGTGGATGTCACACCCCCAAACCAGAATGGCGGAAACATTCGGGGGTGGATGACTTCACGTAGTATCACAACAATTAAATATTGTAAAGAAAGTAACACAACCATCATATATATAATAAAAACGTATCTTTTTGCGTTATACATATTTGCAAAAGAATATTACAATATGATGATATAAATGTTTAATGATGAACGTCCTTAGCGTTCCTTCTTCAAAAGCTGGTGGTTACCTGTATTACTGATTCTCTGAGAAGTACAAGTGGTTTCGAAAAAGTGTCAACAATTAAGTTGGTGAGTTCATAAGTGTTTTGCATTGAAAAGTATGTCCTTTTCGTAGTAAATCGATGAACGAGGTTTTCAGAAAGTCCAATATTTTCTATAAATGGTTTGAAAAGTTCCCAGAGTTGGAGTGCGTTAGTATGTTCATACTTGAATAATAATGATAAACTTTGTGCTAAACATAATGTGGAAAACTGAATGCATATATGAATCTCGTAAATCAAACTTGCTTTTATACTTTTATGTGAGTTTTATAACCATACTATTGACACTGGCTGCCTGTAACAACATTCTTCAAGTGTTGTAGTGTTATGACATTTGTCACCCCAGACCTGCCGGTCTAACTATAGCTAATAGTTTAGGTGCGGGGTTGTCAATCCCATATAGATCTATACACAAGTATCACGCTCTCCCTCCAAGAGATTATGGTATATAATACAGGACTTGAAATGCATACATATGAGTACGTTGAAGTTTGAATATCTCACATTACTTGGTATAAACAGATTTACGATGAGAAAGACTTTACTTCATTTGAAAGTATTTCGTTTGTCAAGATGTATATGTAAAATGTATGAATAACTTTTTAACTATACTCATTATAGTTTCTCAGAAAGTATGTTTCCATTTAGTAAAATAACTTGGTGATATAATAGCCCTTTAAACATAAAGATGTTTGTATCGATACTCTATAAGATAGATATTACGTTTACGTTTATAAAATGATACTTTGACTTGTAATGTACTTGTATCTCCCCCCTAAAACATGAAAAGAATTGAAAGGTAGGGGTACGAACTCACCCGTTTGGTTTGAAGAGAGAGAGGCTAGAGTTGAGCAGAACTTCGACTGCGGAAAGCTGCGCCTTCGGACTCTTCGGGGGTCTCGGTAGCGTAGATCTTTCGTCGGGGGCTCAGGATCGGAAACCGAGGGCGTCGGGATGGTCTCTAGAGCTTGGAAGTTTGGGAGATTGACTGGGAGTTTGAGAAAGTGTGCAAAAACCCGAGGCTCAAACCTTCTATTTATAGGGCTGGAGGATGGCGTACGCGGGGCGTACCTCCGGAGTACGCTAGGCGTACGCGGTACGCGGGGCGTACTTCGGTTACGCGGGGCGTAAAATTGCGTCACGGCTTACGACTCCGGTCTAGCAAAGCGTAGAGTTGCAGCCGATGGGACTCGACTCTGGGTCTAGTACGCTGGGCGTAATCTGGGATTACGCTGGGCGTACTCCAGTCTCCCATATTCTAAATTCCGTAACTTTCGCGTACGGGCTCCGTTTTTCGCGTTCTTTATATCCACACGTAGGTGAGATTATGCTCTACAAATTTCATTTAGACTCCGTCGGCTAGTTTTGACTTTATTTTTAATGATATATTTTTAATAGGCCGGGACTCCTAAAGTCCGTTAAAAATTCATAGTTTCTTTATTCGACGTCGGTTTTCGTTTGTCTTTTTATTATTTTACTCCTACTGTGGAGATCTTCAACTCTCATTTAGGTTGCGTTAGCTAAATAACACTCGATCTTCAATTCGAGTTTTTAGCCCTCTACTACTGTTATGAAACTTTGGAAATTCGTAACTTCTTCATACGACGTCCAAATTGGGCGATTTTTTTATGTATGTTTATAGTTTAACGAACTCTACATCTTTTGTTTAGATACTTAAGGCAAAAATGCATTTTATTGAAATTTCACTTTTTACGTTAAATAGCGTTTTAACGTTGTGTCGTAAATATACGAGTGGTTATAATTTCTTCAATATAACCCGGTTTTGAACGTTCTTTATGTTTTTGGAAACCTTGGCACGGTATCTAATATTTGATGCATCCCAACTTAGATATTTGAACACTTTATTTTTGAGGTTAATTTAGTTGATTCCAAATAGTTTTCGTTGTATTTGACATTTGAGCGTTACACTGCTTTTGGAAAAATATAGGGTTGTCACAGTGGACTTGTGCCGGCAATCCGAGAGCTTGAGTTTATCTTCGAGTCAACAGTGTGGAGTGAGTTATCCTCACTATGCTAAGGGGTCTAAGGCACCAAGGCCGACCCATTGGATATAATTTCCTAGCAGTTGGTAGTATGTTGAGTATGAGTTATTGTTGCATGTTAGTTGCTATGCCAGTTAGGTAGATTTATAGGACTACCTGTAGTATCATGTGATTATATGTATGTGCATTAGTTGTACTATATGTCGACATATTATGTGGGATGGGTTGAGATGATATTGCTCCGTGCGGTAACCAACAAACCCGGAAGCATTCCAGATACGAGTTGAGGGAGATTCGTACTATGGGCCGGAAGGCAATCCAGACTCAGACTGTGCACCCAGGGGGTAAAATAGTCTGTAAAGCTATGGACCCAGTATATGTTGTTATTTCTATATGTATTATGTTCAGTGTATCGGTATTTTAGGGGAACTCACTAAGCTACCGGGCTTACAGTTTCAGTTTAATGTTTCAGGTACATCAAGGGATCGTGGCAAGGCGAAGGCATCATCCTACAACTCCTCATGTTTTGGTTATGTTTCTGGGAAAAACTCTGATATAGACTATTTTGAAAACAAATCTATAATAACTGTTGGTTTAAAATGTTTTGAAAAGTTTTAAATTCGCTTGAAATTTTTGGGTGTTACACCTCGTCAATTCTAAATGAACTTACTTTCAGTCCTTCAGACCCAATTCCTGAACTCTTGTCAAATGACGTTGATCCCAATGTTCCCAATATTGATCAATTAGTTAGTTCTCAGCCAATCCCTAAAGATCAGCATGTTGTCCATGAAGAAGTTGATTCATCAAATAAGGAAGACTCTGCCCAAAACAATACAAGTGAAGGTTCTAACCCAAGAATCCTTCGAGATCATCCAGGATCTCAAATCATTGGAGATGTAAATTCTTGGATTCTCACTCATAGCAGAGTCAGCAACAACTTTTGCATGTTTGTTAACTTCTTCCCAATGACGGAACCAAAGAATGTGGTTGATGCACTTAAAGAGGCAGATTGGATTAAGTCCATGCAAGATGAGCTAAATGAATTTAAACATCATAGTGTGTGGACTCTTGTTCCCAAACATCAAGGAAAGACTATTATCAATACTAGCTAGGTTTTCAGGAACAAAATGGATGAAGATGGAATCGTCATAAGGAACAAAGCCAGGCTTGGAGATCAAGGTTTTTGTGAGCTTGAAGGGTTAGACTATGATGAAACATTTGCTCCAGTTGCAAGAATTGAAGCAATTCATCTGTTTCAAGATTTTTCTTCCTTCAAAAACTTTAAAATCTACCAAATGGATGTCAAGACTGCCTTTCTACATGGAGTTCATCAAGAAGAAATCTTTCTAAAACAACCTCCAGGGTTTGAAAATGAAGAGTTTCAAGATCATGTGTATCATCTTGATAAAGTTGTTATGGCTTAAAGCAGGCTCCCAGGACATGGTATGACATGTTGGCAAGATATCTGCTCTCAAGTGGATACAAATGAGGAAAGATCGATAACACTCTATTCGTAAAGCAGTTAGGATCTCATATCATTCTTTCTCACGTGTATGTGGACGATATCATCTTCAAATCCACTGATGAAAAGTTAAGTTCAAAATGCACAGAGGTCATGGCTAAGAAATTCGAGATGAGCATAATGGGTGAACTAACCTTCTTTTTGGTCTTGCAGGTCAAATAACTTACAGATGGTATTTTTGATTGGCAAGCTAAATATATTGTATATATGTTGAAGAAGTATCGTTTTTATGATTACAAACCGCCAAAGACACCGGTGTCTTCATTAGCGTCTATTGTCACTGATCCAAGTGACACTGATGTGAATGCAACGCTATTTCGAGGAATAATAGGCTCTTTACTCTACCTTACAGCTAACCGCCCAGACATTGTCTTTTCCACCATATTATGTAATCGTTGGCAGGCCAGTCCAAAGGAATCTCATCTTCATGCTGTCAAAAGGATCGTCCGGTACTTATAAGATACACCCAATCTTGGGTTATGGTATCCTCGTGACTCTGAGTTCAAGCTGGTGGGATACACTAACTCTGATCATGGTGGGTGTGGCATTGATCGTAAAAGTGCTTCAGGAGGAGCTCAAATGCTTGGAAATAGACTCGTAAGTTGGACCAACAAAAAGCACACATTTGTAGCCTCTTCTACCACTGAAGCTGAATATGTTACCGTTGGTAGGTGTTTTGCTCAGATTCTATGGGTTTAGAATCCGCTCTTGTGTAACATTCGTAATTTAGGTAATGTTAATTATGTATTTTTGTAATTAATTGTTGGACTATGAGGGTAATTATAGACTAATTGAGTTGAGCCTTTTTATTTGGGCCATGAGTGAGTGGGCCGCCTGAAGATGTACGCTGGGCATAAGCTTGCCGTACACGGGGCGTGTTAATAACAGTGGATGCGAGGGGCGTAGATGCATATACGTAGCATACCAAGGAGTACGAACTGTAACGACCAAAATTTCAAAACAATTAAAACTTTTCAAAACCACCCATTTTAATAACGTTGTTACAAAAAGGTTTTCAATACATTAATTAACAGAGTATTTTCCCAGGTTCATATCATAAAACACCAACGCGAGGAACGGTACGATCACGCCTTTGCCTTGTCACAGACACCTGAGAACCTGAAAACATAAAACCACAACTGTAAGCCCGAAAGCTTAGTGAGATACCCCCAATATACCAACCACATATACGCCCTTCCAGGCCACGACCTTCTGGTCTAAAACATATCGCCTTCCGGCCCATAACGCAATGCCTTCCGGCCCATATCATATTGCCTTCCGGCCCACAGCATAAAAAGCATACATATCATAACAAAACATAGAACGACCCTGCGTACCGGGTCACACCCCAGGTCTAGCAATCATACGCATAACACATAATCATATAACAGTTCACAGTCAGCAATCGATCAACAGACCACATAACATAGCATTACTCTATTCAAGATACCGGCCTAGCCGGTCACTAGCATAACATCACCCTACGAATCAGTCAACATACTAAATGCACACATACCCCTTTCCAGGCCATGACCTTCCGGTCCACATAGCAATGCCTTCCGGCCCATATCATAACAACTAACAACTACCCGGATTTCCATCCAATAAAAAGGTTGGCCTTGGTGCCATAAACCCTAGCGATATAGTGAGGATAACTCACCTCGAAACTGCCGACTGAACAGATAGCTCAAGCTGCTCCGATCACTGATACGATCTCCACCTCTGGACAGCCACCAATGCACTGAACTCAACAATAATCAACAATTACCAAAATACCCCTGGAACCACTGGTAAACCCTTGGTCAAAGACAAGGTCAAAGTCAACCCCTAACTGACCCTACTCGCCGAGTCAACCCGATGGCTCGCTGAGTCCCCATACTCAGAACTTCACTCGATCCGCGATCTAACTCGCCGAGTCACCCCGAGACTCGCCGAGTTCAACAACTTTGAGTCAACTCGCCCTCAACTCACCGAGTCATCCCTTGACTCACCGATTCTCGACTCAACCAGAGAATATCGGGACTCTTCGACAAGGCTCGCCGAGTCTAAGAACAGACTCGTCGAGTCTATGGCTATCTTCAACCTACTCGCCGAGTTGTTCATACAACTCGCCGAGTTCCAAGCCATCTTCATCCGACTCGCCGAATTGTTCTTCCAACTCGTCGAGTCCCAGCTCATCTTCAAGCAACTCGTCGATTTCACCCATGTGACTCGCCGAGTACCACCGATCTGAATCCATACAGAAGCATTCTAGACCATGCAATTGATCCAAAACATAGATCTAGCCTCCTACAATTCATCCATCACGTAAAGTGGCAATCTTTACGTGAATCCATAGAGATCTAGGCCATATTCACTCATAACTAGGGTTTGGGACTTGCAAGCTTCCCTAAACACTCCAACACAGGGACTTTCATGCTCTATGATTCTCCTCTTCTCCAGATCTGAGGTAGCAACCTCAGATCTACCCTCTAGACTTCCAATTACATCCATAGGCAAGATCCCACAACCCCAAAATGAAGAAACAACATACAATCAGACCAAGAACGAGATATTACCTCCAATGGACGCCCCCAACTGCAATGAAGTTGATTCCAAGCAAAGCCCCTTGCCCCAAGCCTTCAATTACCACAAAATTCCTTCAATGATTACTTCTCCAAGCTTCAATCCACTCAACAATGGAGCTCCTCTGCGATTTAGGGTTTCTAGAACTCAAGAGGGAAGTAAAGAGGCTGGGGAAGGAACATAATGTTCCTTATATAGGGCTCAACCCCGAGAATTAGGGTTTTCTCCACCCAGCGCCTACTCGCCGAGTCCATCTCATCGACTCGCCGAGTCGGCTACTTAACACGCGGTCAAGCCGCGACTCTACTCGCCGAGTCCATCCATGGACTCGCCGAGTCACTCTTTCCCAATTAACACTTTTGGCCCTTCAACTCTACTCTCGCTATTTCGGGATGTTACAATTCTCCCCCACTTATATTAGGCTTCGCCCTCGAAGCCTATAGCAGCTCAACTCCAAGGATACTCCCACAATGCTCCACCTGGCCTCAACCAGACCAGGTCCCACAAGGCATACCCAAACGAACTCGAATACACTTTCCTTCCCTCACGGTGTCCTGACCACCGTCTCAAATAGGGCACCGGATTCACCCTCTAATATCTTCGCTTAACCCCTGAGAATTACCCATAATGCAACACTGCTCCAAATCACAACCATCACTCGACTCATAAAGGCTAGAAGACCATGAACCATCGGATCCCCGATCCGAATCCCACTCTACCCATTCCGTGATGACGGAAAAACTCATTCTCTATATCAGAGCAACTCTCACGAGTTCTCCTCTCGCAACTGCCCACACAAGCTGAACCAGCTCTAACACCTTCAGGTTGGGAAACCTGATACACTGATACTATCCTCAAACATCTCCCAGGATGAACCACTAATATCCACCCCATACCCTGATCAGAATCACACTGAGAATTCAAGATTCTCTCTCTCCCTGCATCCCTTCTGAGCCTCTTGGCTCTACACTTGCGGATATCCCTTCGCGACCTCAACAGACATCCCAAACCGGATGAGTTCCTACTTCACTGCCGCGAACACGATGCTCAAAACCATACTCGAAATACTCTAACCATAATTCTGTTCTGCAGCTTTCACTTTCGTGAACTTGCACTCCCCTTCGGAGTTACACACCTTTCCTTTTTCCTTTTTCCAAGGAACTCACTTGGCCATGATGCCACCCCAACCTGTGCCACGGTGCTCGCCCCAAGCGACACCACCCTTTTTGCGTAACCGCTATTCACATACTCTGGCTCTCATTGCAAGGGCTCTCAAGCCCATGCACTTTCTCCACTCATCAAAATCACTACCTCAGCTAAACAAGATCACTAACCCGGGGCCAGACCTTCCAATGCAATCACACTGCAACATACACAATCCGCAATCTCAAACTGATCCAACAATACCAACAGAGTCTCCAGCATGACTGGACCGACTCTCATAACACACACTAGCCACTCGATGCTATATCTCTGTGGGTCCGTACACCCAAACTCTGCGAACCCTCAGGTTCTAACTCTGGGAACCCTCAGGTTCTAACTCTGGGAACCTTCCGGTTCCAACTCTAGAAACATGCACAACATAAATCCCGTGGGATTAATGCAGTACAACCCATCACGTACATCAAGCATACAAATACTCTGATCGCATAACCCCGGTTACCTACTCAAACTTGATCCCGGCCTGCTCCCAGGCCTCCATAATCAAATGCTCTAGGTCTGTATCCCGCCCCGCATACCCGACACTCGCTCTTGTCAGCTTATACTCTGAGCTGACAAAACACTGCTGAATCCCAACAGCTAAGCACCCTCACATACTCATCGATCTCCCGAAGAATTCTCCAATTCTCCCCCACTTAAAGCACTGACTAACAGCCACCGATCGCCATTAACGACCTTCCAGAACAACCCTGCACAAAGAGAACACTTACACACTGACTGCTTCCCACAAGCATAAGCAACCCTCAGCAAAACACATCTCATCCCTGATCAATCCGCTCAAAAGAATCCGGTCTTTCAATTATCCACTCCACAACTGCAGATGCTACCCGACATTCAACCCAGTGCCGCATCTCCACTATCAACCCTCACGAATGATAACCAACGGAATTCCCAAACAATAACCCATAACCAAACCCACAACCTGCAAAAGGATGAATACCGCATCGAAAACCGCACAAGGATACCGGCACTAAAACACCAAACTATAACCTTACCAAACCTTCAGGGAACAACGAATGCCAAAGCGAAAACCTGAAACACCAATCCATAACCATGCCAAACCCGCGAAACAACGAATACCGCATCGAAACCCATACAAAGATACCAGCACAACGATACCCACAATATTCGCAAGATAACAAGACATCAAGAAAGTAACATACCTGCAGCTGCCTCCGGCACTGCTCCGACCTCCTCTGCCGCAAGCTGATAAGCAGGAACCTGAGCCCTTGGGGCTCCATTCCCTCCTGACCTCTACCTGAAATACTCAGAGTGGCCAATGCTGGAGCCTGCACCGGCCCTGCAGAAAACTGTGGACAGTTGACCCTCAAATTTCCAATCTGACGACAATGACAACAAATCCTCAAATCCCGAATCGACACTGACTACCGACAATCCCGCGCATAGTACCCCTCCTTTCCGCACTTGCGGCATGCACCACCGGACCAGCAAACTCCAGCGTGACCCCTTCCACACTTCCCACAAGTGTGGCCGCTCCGATCCCCCACTCTAACATCAACGGTCCTGGACCGTTTCGGCGCCAGCTGCGACTGCATCGGCGCCTGCCTCAACTCACGCGACTGCAACTCAACCTCTAACTCACACCGCCTGGCGGCCTCCTGCAACTCTAAAAAGGTCTCGCACCTCTGCGCAGACACGGACTGTCTGATATTCCCCTGGAGCATACTCAGATATCGGGACATCTGAGCCTGCTCCGAAACAAACTCAGGACAAAACACCGCCCTCTCAGTGAACATCCTGGTGATCTCAGTCACCGACTCCGAATCCTGCTTCAGCTCAAGGAACTCCCGAGCCAATCTCTCCCTCTCATCCCGCGGAACATAGCGAGTGCTGAACATCTCTCTGAACTGATCCCATGAAACCGCAGCCCTCTGCGCATCGGAAAATGACCCCGTGGTCAATCTCCACCAACCCTTCATCCCGAGCCTCAACAGGTTCAGAGCACACCTCACCCTCTGATCAGCAGGGCATAAACGCGTGGAGAAACACCCCTCCACGTCTGATAACCATCTCATAGCAACAATTGGGTCCTGAACTCCATCGAATGTGGGAGGCTTCGTATAATAGAAATCCCGATACTGAAAACCCCAACTAACTCCTCCCCTTACAGCCGCTGCTACAGCCGCTGTAGCCGCCGTGGCAGCCGTCTCTGCGAGAGCCGCATATCGCTCATCAAAATACTCACTCATGGCGGTCTTTCGACCCAAACAATTCCGGCAACTCAGCCCAGAACAATGCAGCAACCTCATCACGCAGGATCTCGCGAATCCTCGCATCCAACTCGCTCGTGCCCGTCTGATCGATAACCTCAGACGGCACCGATCCACCCGAAACTCGCTCTCCAGCTCCCGATCCTGTTCCGGATCCACTATCATCATGCCTCGAAATCTCCATACCGAAGACACCATACCAATCTCAGACACTTCCCACAATCCTGGGATCCAACTCTCGCAACCCAACCCTAGAGATCATGGTTTCCCTGATACGCGTATGGGTCCTGTGCTTTCAGTAGTACGGGCCCATACTACCTTCCACACCTACCCATATTTGTATGAAGTACTATCACAATACCCTAGAGAACATGCATAACAACTATCAACCCTCACCACTAGAGGAACACTAAGAATCTCCCATAAGGGACCCTAGGCTACAGGCATCACAAATTAGGCAACATTATCATGAATTCATGAAGATCCCTAGCCTAGCTCTAGCATGCTGTTCTATCAAGCTCAATAAGACAAATATCATGTATGGTATCTTGGGGTTACTTACTGGCTCCGGCTGATCGTACCTCCGCGTCCTCCTTTTACTTAATTTGAAAACGATTTTAATTTCTCTTTTTAAAATCCTCCTCGATTTGAGACTGGAGTCACACGAATGTTTCCCCCAATTCACTCAAACCAAGGCTCTGATACCAACTTGTAACGACCAAAATTTCAAAACAATTAAAACTTTTCAAAACCACCCATTTTAATAACGTTGTTACAAAAAGGTTTTCAATACATTAATTAACAGAGTATTTTCCCAGGTTCATATCATAAAACACCAACGCGAGGAACGGTACGATCACGCCTTTGCCTTGTCACAGACTCCTGAGAACCTGAAAAAACATAAAACCACAATTGTAAGCCCGAAAGCTTAGTGAGATACCCCCAGTATACCAACCACATATACGCCCTTCCAGGCCACGACCTTCTGGTCTAAAACATATCGCCTTCCGGCCCATAACGCAATGCCTTCCGGCCCATATCATATTGCCTTCCGGCCCATAACATATTGCCTTCCGGCCCACAGCATAAAAAGCATACATATCATAACAGAACATAGAACGACCCTGCATACCGGGTCACATCCCAGGTCTAGCAATCATA
Organism: Lactuca serriola; assembly: GCF_051521515.1. Classification (NCBI taxonomy): domain Eukaryota; kingdom Viridiplantae; phylum Streptophyta; class Magnoliopsida; order Asterales; family Asteraceae; genus Lactuca; species Lactuca serriola. The sequence goes on from NC_136411.1 coordinate 262,310,972, forward strand.
CGCATAACACATAATCATATAACAGTTCACAGTCAGCAATCGATCAACAGACCACATAACATAGCATTACTCTATTCAAGATACCGGCCTAGCCGGTCACTAGCATAACATCACCCTACGAATCAGTCAACATACTAAATGCACACATACGCCTTTCCAGGCCATGACCTTCCGGTCCACATAGCAATGCCTTCCGGCCCACAACATGTAATGCCTTCCGGCCTGCAACATTTAGCGCCTTCCGGCCCATATCATAACAACTGACAACTACCCGGATTTCCATCCGATAAAAAGGTTGGCCTTGGTGCCATAAACCCTAGCGATATAGTGAGGATAACTCACCTCGAAACTGCCGACTGAACAGATAGCTCAAGCTGCTCCGATCACTGATACGATCTCCACCTCTGGACAGCCACCAATGCACTGAACTCAACAATAATCAACAATTACCAAAATACCCCTGGAACCACTGGTCAACCCTTGGTCAAAGACAAGGTCAAAGTCAACCCCTGGCTGACCCTACTCGCCGAGTCAACCCGATGGCTCGCTGAGTCCCCATACTTAGAACTTCACTCGATCCGCGATCTAACTCGCCGAGTCACCCTGAGACTCGCCGAGTTCAACAACTTTGAGTCCACTCGCCCTCAACTCACCGAGTCATCCCTTGACTCACCGATTCTCGACTCAACCAGAGAATATCGGGACTCTTCGACAAGACTCGCCGAGTCTAAGAACAGACTCGTCGAGTCTATGGCTATCTTCAACCTACTCGCCGAGTTGTTCATACAACTCGCCGAGTTCCAAGCCATCTTCATCCGACTCCCCAAGTTGTTCTTCCAACTCGTCGAGTCCCAGCTCATCTTCAAGCAACTCGTCGAGTTCACCCATGTGACTCGCCGAGTACCACCGATCTGAATCCATACAGAAGCATTCTAGACCATGCAATTGATCCAAAACATAGATCTAGCCTCCTACAATTCATCCATCACGTAAAGTGGCAATCTTTACGTGAATCCATAGAGATCTAGGCCATATTCACTCATAATTGGGGTTTGGGACTTGCAAGCTTCACTAAACACTCCAACACAGGGACTTTCATGCTCTATGATTCTCCTCTTCTCCAGATCTGAGGTAGCAACCTCAGATCTACCCTCTAGACTTCCAATTACATCCATAGGCAAGATCCCACAACCCCAAAATGAAGAAACAACATACAATCAGACCAAGAACGAGATATTACCTCCAATGTACGCCCCCAACTGCAATGAAGTTGATTCCAAGCAAAGCCCCTTGCCCCAAGCCTTCAATTCCCACAAAATTCCTTCAATGATTACTTCTCCAAGCTTCAATCCACTCAACAATGGAGCTCCTCTGCGATTTAGGGTTTCTAGAACTCAAGAGGGAAGTAAAGAGGCTGGGGAAGGAACATAATGTTCCTTATATAGGGCTCAACCCCGAGAATTAGGGTTTTCTCCACCCAGCGCCTACTCGTCGAGTCCATCTCATCGACTCGCCGAGTCGGCTACTTAACACGCGGTCAAGCCGCGACTCTACTCGCCGAGTCCATCCATGGACTCGCCGAGTCACTCTTTCCCAATTAACACTTTTGGCCCTTCAACTCTACTCTCGCTATTTCGGGATGTTACAATTTTGTTTTTCAACAATTTCTTGAAACGACCCAAAAATTTCGTTTTTCAACATAACCAAAAACCATAATCTAAGTGTCATATCATAAAACCATACATGATGTATCTCAAAAAAATAATAAAACACTGTGCGGAAAACTGTATCATATCCATGTCATATAAAAATCAAGAACTAAAATCAACTCCCAGGATAAAAGCTGAAGCTGTGGTGTGTGCGATGCCATCAACCCGAGCTCTTCCATCTGCTAGCGGAAGTACCTGAAACCAAAACTGAAACTGTAAGCACGAAGCTTAGTGAGCTCCCCCGAATTACCACATACCATACAATAATATATCAAGCACATACTGGGGCCTTGCCCCCTCCATCGGACCGAAGTCCGAAGCTGACTGACTGGGACCTTTTCCCCTACATCGGACCGAAGTCCGAAGCTCACATCAGACCGAAGTCCGAAGCTGACTGGGACCTTGTCCCCTACATCGAACCGGAGTCCGAAGCTGACATCGGACCGAAGTCCGAAGCTAACTGGGACCTTGTCCCCTACATCGAACCGAAGTCCGAAGCTGACATCGGACCGAAGTCCGAAGCTGACTGGGACCTTGTCCCCTACATCGAACCGAAGTCCGAAGCTGACATCGGACCGAAGTCCGAAGCTGACTGATCATAACATAAACGTATCACTTAACATGAACACACATAATCCTGTCTGAGCCACGAAGGCATCAAACATGCTAACTACTGCGTCGGATAAAAATCCGAATACTACTGCTAGCTAAACGGGCCGGCATTGTGGCCTTAGACCCGTTCCTACTGAAAGGGAACTCACCTCGTGAACTGGCTGCTGAGTGAATAGCTCTGAGGGCTAACTGCTGCTGCTCCGGTATCCCCCCGGCTACAAGTCCATAAACACACTCAATCAAATACTAAACACTGCACTGGTTAAAATGACTCTTTTACCCTTGGCCAAAGTCAACTCTCGGTCAAAGTCAACTCTCGGTCAAAGTCAACCCACAGTTGACCTGACTCGCCGAGTTGGGCCGCCAACTCGCCGAGTCCCTATTCTCACTCCTCGACCCTACTCGCTGCTACTCGTCGAGTATGGCATCGACTCGACGAGTACTCATTCGATCCAAGAACTCAGATAATCTTCATCCGACTCGCCGAGTCATATGAACAACTCGTCGAGTTGTTCTTGAGCTTAAGAAGATTGCCTTAGACTCGTCGAGTTGTATGAACAACTCGCCGAGTCCCTCCATTACTGAGTCTACTTTCAAACTCGCTGAGTCCACTCCACTACTCACTGGGCCCACTCGACAACGCTTAAAAGGAAGAAATCGGGGACTCGCGACTCGACTCGCCGAGTCGTTCTTCCGACTCGCCGAGTCACCGCCATGCAACTATTCTACACTCGATTTTGCTCGAATCCAATACATACAAATGATATATCTGAGTCCAATAAGCTGATTTACCACGTAAAGTTTCCAACTTTACGTGTACAAACACATGAACAAGGGAATAAAGGCTAAAAGATGCTTAAAACGGGTAGATCTAGGGTTAATATGCAAAATAGCTCCATAAAGGCAATAGATCTGGGCTCTACAACTCCTAAATGAACAGATCTAAGGTCATCTCGGCATAAGAGAGCTTCCATACCAACATAAGGCTTTAAGAAGGCATTAACAAGATCTAAAAAGGGGGTTTAAGGCATAAAAGAGAAGGAAATCCGAAAATACCTCTAAGAGCTCTTGCTTTCCCTTGAATCTCTGCTCTACAATCCTTCTCCTTGTTCCTTTCTTCTTCTCCTTCTTCAAGCCTTCACAATAGCACACAAAATCACTTAGAATCACTCAAGAACGAATTAGGGTTTTCTCACAGCTTTTGAGGGTGAAGGAGGCGAGATTGGGGGCTATAAGGTGGCTTAAATAGTGGGCAACCCAGGGATTTAGGGTTTCTCCCAGACGGACAGACTCGCCGAGTCCAGAATATGGACTCGCCGAGTCGCCAGCTAACACGTGCTCGAAAACCCGACCCTACTCGGCGAGTCAGGCTATGAACTCGCCGAGTCCCTCTTATAAAACTTCAAAATAAATACCAAGGAATTATCATACCGGAGACGGGTCGTTACAATTCTCCCCCACTTATCTCAGACTTCGTCCTCGAAGTCTGCTACGGCTGAATCTGCAAATATCTCTGGGTAGTGCTCCCTCATCTCCTCCTCAGCCTCCCACGTCCATTCCGATCCCTTCCGGTGCTGCCACTACACCTTCACTAACTGAATTACCTTGTTCCTCAAGGTCTTGGTCTTCCGGTCCAGAATCGCGACTGGCCTCTCAATATAATTCAGGCTACTATCAACCTGAATATCCTCTAGGGGAACGACTGCTGACTCATCCACCAGACACTTCCTCAACTGAGACACATGGAAAGTGTTGTGGATCTGACTAAGCTCCTCAGGAAGATCTAACCGATAAGCAACTCGACCCACCCGGGCCAAAACCCTGAAAGGACCAATAAATCTGGGGCCCAACTTGCCCCTCTTCCGGAACCTGATGACACCCTTCCAAGGTGAGACCTTCAGAAGGACCATATCCCCCACCTGGAACTCCAAGTCCGAACGCCTCCTATCGGCGTAGCTCTTCTGCCGACTCTGAGCAGTCTGCAGTCTACTACGGACCTGCTGGATCAACTCAGTCGTCTTGAGCACCACCTCCGTGCTCCCGATGACCCGCTGACCGCCTCGCCCCAACAAATCGGGGTCCTACACTTCCTCCCATACATCATCTCAAAGGGAGGTCGATCAATGCTCGCATGATAACTGTTGTTATACGAGAATTCCGCTAACGGAAGATACGTATCCCAACTGCCACCGAAATCTAGGACACATGCCCTAAGCATGTCCTCGAGAGTCTGGATCGTCCTCTCGCTCTGCCCAAAAATACGACCCAAAAATTTCAAAAACCATAATTTCAAAACAATTAAAACTTTTAAAAAACCACTCATTTTAATAACGTTGTTACAAAAAGGTTTTCAATACATTATTTAACAGAGTATTTTTCCCAGGTTCAAATCATAAAACACCAACGCGGGGAACGGTACGATCACGCCTTTGCCTTGCCACAGACTCTTGAGAACCTGAAAACATAAAACCACAACTGTAAGCCCGAAATCTTAGTGAGATACCCCCAATATACCAACCACATATACGCCCTTCCAGGCCACGACCCTCTGGTCTAAAACATATCGCCTTCCGGCCCATAACGCAATGCCTTCCGGCCCATATCATATTGCCTTCCGGCCCATAACATATTGCCTTCCGGCCCACAGCATAAAAAGCATACATATCATAACAGAACATAGAACGACCCTGCATGCCGGGACACACCCCAGTTCTAGCAATCATACGCATAACACATAATCATATAACAATTCACAGTCAGCAATCGATCAACAGACCACATAACATAGCATTACTCTATTCAAGATACCGGCCTAGCCGGTCACTAGCATAACATCACCCTACGAATCAGTCAAGATACTAAATGCACACATACGCCTTTCTAGGCCATGACCTTCCGGTCCACATAGCAATGCCTTCCGGCCCACAACATGTAATGCCTTCCGGCCTGCAACATATAGCGCCTTCCGGCCCATATCATAACAACTGACAACTACCCGGATTTCCATCCGATAAAAAGGTTGGGCTTGGTGCCAGAAACCCTAGCGATATAGTGAGGATAACTCACCTCGAAACTGCCGACTGAACAGATAGCTCAAGCTGCTCCGATCACTGATACGATCTCCACCTCTGGACAACCACCAATGCACTGAACTCAACAATAATCAACAATTACCAAAATACCCCTGGAAGCACTGGTCAACCCTTGGTCAAAGACAAGGTCAAAGTCAACCCCTGACTGACCCTACTCGCCGAGTCAACCCGATGACTCGCCGAGTCCCCATACTCAGAACTTCACTCAATCCGCGATCTAACTCGCCGAGTCACCCCGAGACTCGCCGAGTTCAACAACTCTGAGTCCACTCGCCCTCAACTCACCGAGTCATCCCTTGACTCACCGATTCTCGACTCAACCAGAGAATATCGGGACTTTTCGACAAGACTCGCCGAGTCTAAGAACAGACTCGCCGAGTCTATGGCTATCTTCAACCTACTCGCCGAGTTGTTCATACAACTCACCGAGTTCCAAGCCATCTTCATCCGACTCGCCGAGTTGTTCTTCCAACTCGTCGAGTCCCAGCTCATCTTCAAGCAACTCGTCGAGTTCACCCATGTGACTCGCCGAGTACCACCGATCTGAATCCATACAGAAGCATTCCAGACCATGCAATTGATCCAAAACATAGATCTAGCCTCCTACAATTCATCCATCACGTAAAGTGGCAATCTTTACGTGAATCCATATAGATCTAGGCCATATTCACTCATAACTAGGGTTTGGGACTTGCAAGCTTCACTAAACACTCCAACATAGGGACTTTCATGCTCTCTGATTCTCCTCTTCTCCATATCTGAGGTAGCAACCTCAGATCTACCCTCTAGACTTCCAATTACATCCATAGGCAAGATCCCACAACCCCAAAATGAAGAAACAACATACAATCAGACCAAGAACGAGATATTACCTCCAATGGACGCCCCCAACTGCAATGAAGTTGATTCCAAGCAAAGCCCCTTGCCCCAAGCCTTCAATTCCCACAAAATTCCTTCAATGATTACTTCTCCAAGCTTCAATCCACTCAACAATGGAGCTCCTCTGCGATTTAGGGTTTCTAGAACTCAAGAGGGAAGTAAAGAGGCTGGGGAAGGAACATAATGTTCCTTATATAGGGCTCAACCCCGAGAATTAGGGTTTTCTCCATCCAGCGCCTACTCGCCGAGTCCATCTCATCGACTCGCCGAGTCGGCTACTTAACACGCGGTCAAGCCGCGACTCTACTCGCCGAGTCCATCCATGGACTCGCTGAGTCACTCTTTCCCAATTAACATTTTTGGCCCTTCAACTCTACTCTCGCTATTTCGGGATGTTACAATTCTCCCCCACTTATATTAGGCTTCGCCCTCGAAGCCTATAGCAGCTCAACTCCATGGATACTCCCACAATGCTCCACCTGGCCTCAACCAGACCAGGTCCCACAAGGCATACCCAAACGAACTCGAATACACTTTCGTTCCCTCACGGTGTCCTGACCACCGTCTCAAATCGGGCACCGGATTCACCCTCTAATATCTTCGCTTAACCCCTGAGAATTACCCATAATGCAACGCTGCTCCAAATCATAACCATCACTCGACTCATAAAGGCTAGAAGACCATGAACCATCGGATCCCCGATCCGAATCCGACTCTACCCATTCCATGATGACGGAAAAACTCATTCTCTATATCAGAGCAACTCTCACGAGTTCTCCTCTCGCAACCGCCCACACAAGCTGAACCAGCTCTAACACCTTCAGGTTGGGAAATCTGATACACTGATACTATCCTCAAACATCTCCCAGGATGAACCACTAATATCCACCCCATACCCTGATCAGAATCACACTGAGAATTCAAGATTCTCTCTCTCCCTGCATCCCTTCTGAGCCTCTTGGCTCTACACTTGCGGATATCCCTTCGCGACCTCAACAGACATCCCAAACCGGATGAGTTCCTACTTCACTGCCGCGAACACGATGCTCAAAACCATACTCGAAATACTCTAACCATAATTCTGTTCTGCAGCTTTCACTTTCGTGAACTTGCACTCCCCTTCGGAGTTACACACCTTTCCTTTTTCCTTTTTCCAAGGAACTCACTTGGCCATGATGCCACCCCAACCTGTGCCACGGTGCTCGCCCCAAGCGACACCACCCTTTTTGCGTAACCGCTATTCACATACTCTGGCTCTCATTGCAGGGGCTCTCAAGCCCATGCACTTTCTCCACTCATCAAAATCACTACCTCAGCTAAACAAGATCACTAACCCGGGGCCAGACCTTCCAATGCAATCACACTGCAACATACACAATCCGCAATCTCAAACTGATCCAGCAATACCAACAGAGTCTCCAGCATGACTGGACCGACTCTCATAACACATACTAGCCACTCGAGGCTATATCTCTGTGGGTCCGTACACCCAAACTCTGCGAACCCTCAGGTTCTAACTCTGGGAACCTTCCGGTTCCAACTCTAGAAACATGCACAACATAAATCCCGTGGGACTAATGCAGTACAACCCATCACGTACATCAAGCATACAAATACTCTGATCGCATAACCCCGGTTACCTACTCAAACTTGATCCCGGCCTGCTCCCAGGCCTCCACAATCAAATGCGCTAGGTCTGTATCCCACCCCGACACTCGCTCTTGTCAGCCTATACTCTGAGCTGACAGAACACTGTTGAATCCCAACAGCTAAGCACCCTCACATACTCATCGATCTACCGGAGAATTCTCCAATTCTCCCCCACTTAAATCACTGACTAACAACCACCGATCGCCATTAACGACCTTCCAGAACAACCCCGCACAAAGAGAACACTTACACGCTGACTGCTTCCCACAAGCATAAGCAACCCTCAGCAAAACACATCTCCTCCCTGATCAATCCGCTCAAAAGAATCCGGTCTTTCAATTATCCACTCCACGACTGCAGATGCTACCCGACATTCAACCCAGTGCCGCATCTCCACTATCAACCCTCACGAATGATAACCAACGGAATTCCCAAACAATAACCCATAACCAAACCCACAACCTGCAAAAGGATGAATACCGCATCGAAAACCGCACAAGGATACTGGCACCAAAACACCAAACTATAACCATACCAAACCTTCAAGGAACAACGGATGCCAAACCGAAAACCTGAAACACCAATCCATAACCATGCCAAACCCGCGAAACAACGAATACCGCATCAAAATCCAGCACAACGATACCCACAATATTCGCAAGATAACAAGACATCAAGAAAGTAACATACTCGCAGCTGCCTCCTGCACTGCTCCGACCTCCTCTGCCGCAAGCTGATAAGCACGACCCTGAGCCCTTGGGGCTCCACTCCCTCCTGACCTCTACCTGAAATCCTCAGAATGGCCAGTGCTGGAGCCTGCACCTGCCCTGCAGAAAACTGTGGACAGTTGACCCTCAAATGTCGAATCTGACGACAATGACAACAAATCCTCAAATCCCGAATCGACACTGACTGCCGACAATCCCGCGCATAGTACCCCTCCTTTCCGCACTTGCGGCATGCACCACCGGACCAGCAAACTCCAGCTTGACCCCTTCCACACTTCCCACAAGTGTGGCCGCTCCGATCCCCCACTCTAACATCAACGGTCCTGGATCGTTTCGACGCCGGCTGCGACTGCATCGGAGCCTGCCTCAACTCTCGCGACTACAACTCAACCTCTAACTCACGCCGCCTGGCGGCCTCCTGCAACTCTAATAAGGTCTCGCACCTCTGCGCAGACACGGACTGTCTGATATTCCCCTGGAGCATACTCAGATATCAGGACATCTGAGCCTGCTCCGAAACGAACTCAGGGCAAAACACCGCCCTCTCAGTGAACATCCTAGTGAACTAAAAATACATCTAAAAAAAAACGACCCATGTAATAAATTGTTCTTCCAACTCGTCGAGTCCCACGTCATCTTCAAGCAACTCGTCGAGTTCACCCATGTGACTCGCCGAGTACCACCGATCTGAATCCATACAGAAGCATTCCAGACCATGCAATTGATCCAAAACATAGATCTAGCCTCCTACAATTCATCCATCATGTAAAGTGGCAATCTTTACGTGAATCCATAGAGATCTAGGCCATATTCACTCATAAATAGGGTTTGGGACTTGCAAGCTTCACTAAACACTCCAACACAGGGACTTTCATGCTCTCTGATTCTCCTCTTCTCCAGATCTGAGGTAGCAACCTCAGATCTACCCTCTAGACTTCCAATTACATCCATAGGCAAGATCCCACAACCCCAAAATGAAGAAACAACATACAATCAGACCAAGAACGAGATATTACCTCCAATGGACGCCCCCAACTGCAATGAAGTTGATACCTTATAAGCCCTCGTCCATCCGGGGGCTACGAAGATGTATTTGGATTTGAGGAAAGAGTATTGGTGGCCCTGTATGAAGAGGGACGTCGCATGGTTCGTTGAGAGGTGCTTGACCTGCCGCAGGGTTAAGGCCGAGCACCAGAGACCGCATGGCAAGTTGCATCCATTGGAGGTTCCCGAATGGAAGTGGGAACAGATCACTATGGATTTCATCACCAAATTGCCGAGGTCTGCCAGAGGAGTTGATGCAATTTGGGTGATTATGGATAGGTTGACGAAGAGCGCTCACTTCCTTGCCATCAGTGAGAGTTCTTCAGCGGAGAAGTTGGCGGAGATATATGTGAGAGAAGTGGTATCTCGGCATGGGGTGCCGATCTCGATTGTTTCAGACCGTGATATGCGCTTCACTTCCAGATTCTGGAAGAAATTCCATGAGGAGCTGGGTACTAAATTGCATTTTAGTACCGCATATCATCCCCAGACAGACGGCCAGAGCGAGCGAACGATTCAGACGCTGGAGGACATGCTTCGAGCGTGTGTGTTAGATTCCGGGGGTAGCTGGGATGCGTATTTACCCTTGGCAGAGTTTTCCTACAACAACAGCCATCATTCGAGCATTGGTATGCCACCCTTTGAGCTGTTGTATGGTAGGAGGTGTCGGACCCCCATTTGCTGGGGAGAGGTTGGGCAGAGAGTGATGGGCAGTACAGAGATCGTGCTTCAGACGACAGAGCAGATTCAGCAGGCCAGACAGAGGTTATTGACCGCCCAGAGCCGACAGAAGAGTTATGCAGACAGACGCCGGTCCGAGCTTGAGTTCCAGGTCGGCGACTTCATTCTCCTGAAGGTCTCTCCTTGGAAAGGAGTGATTCGATTCAGGAACAGGGGCAAGTTGGGGCCCCGGTATATTGGGCCATTTCGTGTGATTGCAAGGGTAGGCCGGGTAGCCTATCGTTTGGATTTGCCAGCCGAGTTGGGACAGATCCACGACACTTTTCACGTGTCGCAATTGAGGAAGTGTATAGCCGACGAGTCGGCAGTGGTTCCATTAGAGGATATTCATGTGGATGTGAGTCTGAATTATGCGGAGAGGCCTGTGGCCATCAGGGATCGGAAGATCAAGGTTCTGAGGAACAAGGAGGTGCCTCTGGTGTTAGTTCAGTGGCAACACCGGAAGGGATCGGAGATGACCTGGGAGCCGGAGCGCGAGATGCGGGAGCAGCATCCGGAGCTATTTTCAGAGCGAGACTTCGAGGGCGAAGTCTAGTCCTAGGGGGGGGGAGAATTGTAACAACCCGGAATTCCAGGTATCTTTATTGATTTGTTTATTTTGTGTTTTGAGAGGGGACTCGGCGAGTTGGAGCTCAGACTCGCCGAGTAGGGTCGTGATTCTGGACGCGGGATTCGTTTGGACTCGGCGAGTCCAGGATATGGACTCGGCGAGTCTGCGCTGTTTAATGAAACCCTAATTTCTCGGGTTTGGGACCTATTTAAAGGGCCTTATGGTCGTCATTTGTGCTCACCAGTCCCTTGAGTGAAACCCTAATCGAGTGTGAGCGTTTGGAGCATAGAAGGAGGCTATTATTGATCTTGGAGGTGTCATTTTGCAAGGAAAGAGGAAATCAGCGAAGGGGAAAGCAAGAGGAGCCATCTTCTGAGGATTTGGAGTCCAGAGCATCTTTATTGGGGTAATATTTCGACTGTGTGACCGGAAGGTCGGATATAATATGAGATATATGTGCTATATGTGATAAGTTAATTGTTATGCGTGCTATGTATGTTTATGTAGGCCGGAAGGCATTATGTTATGGGCCGGAAGGCGTGTAATGAGGACCGTAAGGTTGGCGTAGGTAGGACCGGAAGGTTTACCCAGCAGGGACGGAAGTCCCCTGAGACACATGGACCGGAAGGTCAGGGCCTGGAAAGGCGTATGTGCGTAAGTTGTATTTTGGGAAACTCACAAAGCATTTATGCTTACAGTTGTTGTGTATGTGTTTCAGGTACTAGCGAGGACCGTGGGAAGGCGCCGACGTGATCTGTACACACTGATAGATGTTTTGTGATCTTGGGATTCATATGATTTGTATTCTGACATGACACTTGGAATGTTTATGCCTTGATTTGAATGAAAATACTTTATTTTGAAATGAAAAATTTAAAATGAAAATACTTTATTTTGATTTGAATGAAGTTGATACCTTATAATGGGGGGTGAAAGTGGGTTAGATTTGATCCCACATCGGCTGGGAAGGAGAACAAAGCATTCCTTATAAGGGGTGTGGATACCTTCCTTGTCACAACGCGTTTTAAAGTCGTGAGGGCAGCAGATCCCATAAGAACTCTGCAGTTAAGCGTGCTCGGGCGGGAGTAGTACCAGGATGGGTGACCCCCTGGGAAGTCCTCGCGCCGAGTGGCCCAAAGCGGAAAATATTGTGATACGTGCCAGAGGGGGATGTTACAAATGGTATCAGAGCTAGGGCACGGGTCGATGTGTTCGACGGGGACGTCGAACCCTATAATGGGGGGTGAAAGTGGGTTAGATCTGATCCCACATCGGCTGGGAAGGAGAACAAAGCATTCCTTATAAGGGGTGTGGATACCTTCCTTGTCACAACGCGTTTTAAAGCCGTGAGGGCAGCAGATCCCATAAGAACTCTGCAGTTAAGCGTGCTCCGGCGGGAGTAGTACCAGGATGGGTGACCCCCTAGGAAGTCCTCGCGCCGAGTGGCCCAAAGCGGAAAATATTGTGATACGTGCCAGAGGGGGATGTTACACGAACAGTTTACGTGAGCTGACTTAAAACCTTAATTTTTAGGGTTCAAGCCGTATAAATACCTCATTATTTCCTAAACCCTAGCCTCCTTACCAGCCACCTTGACTCAGAAAAACCCTAGAAAGCCTTGCATTCTTCATCTTGTGTGATTTTGATCTTGTGAAGACATTTTGGTAGTTTGAAGCTTGGAAGGAGAAAGAAGAGCTTGAAGAAGAATAACTTGAGTAGCTTGAGCTCAAGGATCTGAGATATCATCACCATTTAGCACTCATTTGAGGTAAAAAAGCTCACAACTTGCCTCATATATGCTTAGATCTATGATAATGGTGTTTTAGACCTTTCCTGTCCCAAGATTGGTTTTTTATGGTTCAAATCCATTTCTAGGCTTAGGGTTGCCACCCTTAGTGCTATATGTGTCTGAAGAACAGAAAAGATTCCATCTTGAAGGTCCTTTTGCGGCCATGCATGAGTTATAGTCATTTCCATGGAAGTTAGTTGCCATATTTCGAGTTTGGGTTCATTTGGTGGGTTGCAAGCCACCAAGTAATTGACTTTATGGGTTAAGACACTTTAGTGGTCTCATATATGTGTTTAGAGTTTAAGGTCTTAATGGATTAAGCCCTTTTGGAGTTTATAGCTTAACAGGGTAGTACGTTGGGCGTATAAGTCAAGCAGCGTATATGCTTAGCGTAAAACGGAGTACGCCCCGCGTACTCACTGGATTCAGATTCTTCATCATTTGGGCCTTGGTTTGGGCTAATCTTTTGACTTCTTAGCTATTGGGCCTTAATTGGCCATTAGAAGTCAATTGTTAGACTAAGGACATGTTTGGGCTTAAGGGAAGGCCCATTTGAAGAGTGGGGCCCAATTTAGAAAATTGGTCCATTAGTAGCCATTAGTGGGCATGGAAAAGTCAGATAGAATTGGACCATGGATGTTATTGAGTTGGGCCTAGGTTACGGTCCAAATTAGATCAGGGGATAAATTGGTTATTTTACCCTAGGAAGGATTATAGGATTTTTACTAAGTGTTATTGTGATAATGATAGTCGGGGAGTTATTGGAGCAGCCATTAGAGATTCCTTACCGTGAGATTCTGCATTAAGCTTTCCGAGGTGAGTTTCCTCCTGTATGAACGGGTCGAAGGTACCAATGTCGGCTCGTATATGTATTCTAGTATGTTCCGGACCAAGGTCCGATGATGGGCAGTGCCCGATGTAGGTTTATATGTTTCCGGAATCCGATCTGATGTCGGATGGTACCCGAGGAATATTTGTATGCTTGATGTATTTGTGACTCTTTCATATGTCTATTTTGTATGTTTCCGCATTTTGGTCTGATGTCGGGCAATGCCCGAGGAATGTTTGTATGTTTCCGGATTTTGGTCTGATGTTGGGCGGGGCCCGAGGAATGTTTATATGGTTATGTTATGTGATTATTTATGTGTATTTGTTGATGTGTTTATATGTATACCGAGCTTTGCTAGATGCCAGGCGGGGCCAGATGCCGTATTTCGGTCTGATGCCTGGCGGGGCCCGATGTCGGACATTATCCGATGCCGGGCAAGGCCCATGATATGTTATTATGTGTATGGTATGTGGTAGTATGGGGAACTCACTAAGCTTCGTGCTTACAGTTTACAATTTTGGTTTAAGGTATTTTTGGTAGCAAATGGAAGAGCTCGGGATGACTGTATTGCACACACCATGAAATTTCAGCGTGGGATGACTACTCTGATATTTTTGAAATGTGTTTGAAATGATACACTGATTATGATGATTTTGGATACTTGACTTATGTTTTCATGAAATGCTAGATGACAATGGTTTGTTTATGAACTAAAAACGAAAATTTTTGGTCATGATTTATGGGATGTTTCATCTTGGATTATGGTATGAACTTCTCGAAGTCACCCATCTGTTGTGATAACACCAGTGTCATTTAGATGATTCAAAATCTAGTGCAACAATCCAAGACCAAGCACATCGACATTCACCATTATTTCATCATGGACATAGTTTAAAAAGGAATAGTGGAATTGTTCTATATTCCGTCCACTAATCAACTAGCTGACATCCTCACCAAGGCATTGGATGAAAAGAGTTTGAATAAATTTATTGTTGATCTTGGCATGCTTTCTATGTTTTGATTGTTTATTAACTTCTTTTTGATCTTATGAAAAACTCAAAAAACAAACAAGTGCTTTTTTTGTGACAACCCGAAATTTTCCATTTAAATCAAACCACATCAATCCAATAGAAGTAGAGCTGTTTCAGTGAGAATTCAAACTTTTGGAATAAGTTTGGCAGTTTTAGGGTTTTACACCTAAGGAGTTATTAGGAGAGTGATTGCACTAGGATTTTGTGCAACACTGTAAATCCATTACTCTAGGTCATTAGAAACCATTCCGAGAATAGAAATATTTTCTGCCAAAAATCTCTGGACTATAAATAGAATTCTGAACCAAATTGGTTCATTATTTGATTTCCAATTAGAGAAAAGCCAAAT
The DNA here is from genome assembly GCF_051521515.1 of Lactuca serriola. NCBI lineage: Eukaryota > Viridiplantae > Streptophyta > Magnoliopsida > Asterales > Asteraceae > Lactuca > Lactuca serriola. Next base: position 262,325,975 of record NC_136411.1, read on the forward strand.
ACTCTCTCACGGATCTTCGGGTTTTCATCCCAGATTGTGAGTCTACTTCCCTAAATGTGTTTTAATGCTTTTTATATGCTTTATAACATTGATTACATGTCCAAAACACAAGATCCGGGAGTTTACCGCCCAAGAACGTTCTTGGGGAGTAAACTCCAAAATCAAGCCTAAAGGCCACATAGTCCCATTTCCGTGTTAGGCAACTAACTAAGGACCTAGTGTATGATCATTGGAGGCTAGAAACAAATCAAAATCACTTAGTTTGAGGAGTTTACGGCCAAGGAACCACCTCTTGGGCCGTAAACTCCAAGTAAAGGGCACAAATGAGTGCCTAGTGATCCTTTAGCCTTAGAACAAGAACCTAGAAGCCTTAAGCAAGTGTTTTAGACCAACAAAACAATTAGAAACCCACTTTGGAAGGGATTTTACGGCCAAGATGCTCCTTAGGCCGTAAACTCCAAAATTTAGGGCCAAAACCCCTTCAAACTCTTCCTAGGGCTTAGTCTTCATTTTTAGCATGCACCTTAATGGGTTTAGGACCAAGGAAAATCATGAAAAGCATAAGTGTTTGAGAGTTTACGGCCAAGAGTATTTCTTGGGCCGTAAACTCCTTAAATGGGGTCAAAGGACACCCTAAACACTTCCATAGGCCAAGAAACTTTTAGGGCAAGTAATTAGATGAGATATGGGCTAGTTAAAATTCTTAGGACCTCATGTGTGAGGGAGTTTACGGCCCAAAGAGTTCTATGGCCGTAAACTCCATCAAATGGTCCCATTTAGTGCCTTAAACCTCCCTTAATCCAAGTATTGAAGCCTAGACTTGTTCCTAGAATTGTTAGACACTTGAAAAGACAATAAGAACCCTCCCAAGGGAGTTTACGGCCGTAAACTCCAAGGGAAAAGGGTCTTTGGGCCGTAAACTCCCCTTAGGAGTCAATATGGTGCCTTAAACTCTTGCCTAGCCTTGAAACAATTCCCCTCTAAAGTTGTAGTACTTCTAAACTCCATTTCATGGCTTGTTTGAGAGTTTACGGCCAGGAGCTTACTCCCCTGGGCCGTAAACTCTAATGATTATGGTCTTTTGACCTTAAACTTCCATTAGGGGCATTGCACTCCTTTATTGCAACCCATTTGCCTCCTAGCACTTGACCAAAAGTGTTGTCCTCGCGCTTAAATGTTATTACTTGTATAATTAGTGTTATAATCACTAATTATTTATATACATATGTCTTCATATGTAATTAGGATCATTGTGTGTGTCTAAGTCATCACTTGACACCAAGCACTTGTCCGATCCTTTCGTACGGTAACAGCCCGTTCATTTCCAGTCACATACTGCAGGTGAGTTCATACCCCTTAACTAATGTTTTAAACTATTTCAAATGTTTTATGGGGGGGGGGATACAAGTAGAATCATGCTACTTAGTATGTCAATCACATGTGATTAGTAAGTTGGATTATATTACTTATTACATCAATCACATGTGATTAATATACAGCATTCAAAAGATTTGGCTACTCATTAGCCGTTTTACCAAATGGTTTTCCTTCAAATAATTTTTATAAACATTTTATATGTTTTCAACTACTTATTACACTGTACTCCTTACTCTGTCATCATATTTCAAACTCATTTACAACTGTGTTTTCAAACAAATGTTCTTTGTACTTATACTGTTTTATCAAACAAATGTTCTTTGTACTTATACTGTTTTATCAAACTTATGCCTTCAAATTGTTTTATAGATTGACATCAAGTCGATCTTTCTTTAGACTAATATTTATATTTCAAATGTTACTAAATTTATTTATGCTTTGATATTATAAAATTGCATGCCTCTATATGTATAGTTATATAAGGAATGTTTAAAAGGCTTAGGAAGGCTATCCACCCTATTTCCTTTTCGCGCTTGAGATGTGGTCTGGTGGGATATCGGATACTCGTCCGAAAGTCATTTAAATATTTGTTATATATCATGTGTACGTATAAAGTCATAAAAGGTCCTTCCAGTTCATCCTATGCCCTTGGGTAGCAAGGGTATACATCCACGTCCATACGTACTACTTAGATTACTAGTAAGCTACCATATGGGTAGTTCAGGAAGATACTAGAACCAGTACTAGAACGCGATATCATACAATGAGTCAGTTCATTCATGAGTCAATACATATACAGATATACTAGAAACAATACATATACAGATATACTAGAACGCTTACGTAACAATACTTGCTAGATAGAGAGAACACATATTTCAGCTAGCACACGTAGAACATTTCAGTACACCAGTGTACAATTTCATGATCACACTTACATGAATACGCTTACATATACATATACATATACATATACATAGAACAGACGTCACTAGGGGCTATAGCTCAGAACCAGTTCAGGATCTAACTATACTGATAACTCACACTACAATTGTGATTGGAATATCGAGTATACATGATCATAGTAATGTGGATGCTCACGGCTTGCATTCATGCAGGGGTCGTGGGTAGGTCCTAAAATCCCTCTGATAGGGGAGCGAAACAGTCTGGGATCTAGACATCACATTATACCTTATCCCTCAAATAAGGCAAGTTGAGTATCGATGTACTGATATATATACACATATATATCCAAATACTATGGTACTTGGAAGTATTACCCTAGACTTAAGGTAATAGGTACTGTTGTAGTTCGACACTACACCATAGTACCATTTCTTTCCTATTGCATTCACTTAATGAATTCTTCATAGGAAGCACGGTAATGTAGTTACTATCTATTGATAATTAGTAGCCCTTTTAGAGCTACGATTTAGTACTACGTTAATTTTTCCAGTACATATTTTAGTGATGACCTCACTTAAACAAAATTGTACAAACTATATTTTTGGATAATGATAGTTATACTTTGGAAAAACACATACTCTTACAAGAGACACACACACAAAACAGTTAGGTCTTGGTAGAAGACACCTTCACATACTAGAAGGAATCATAGGGATTCTAGGGTTTTTCAAACGCTTACAATTCATATACATTTACAAATTCTTACAATACATAGACTTACAAATACTTACATACAAATTAAGACACTAAATGCTTATGATCTCACCAGCTTTAAAGCTGATACTCGTTTTCAAAATTACTTGTATCCTCAGGTCATCATAGACAGGTACCGATGCAAGGAGAAAGGAAGATGAAGCTTATTCAAGACTTATCTTTCATTTTGATTTATGCTTTAGTGTTTATCAAAATTTAACAGAATACAATTGTATAATAATTATTTTATTAATGCACTGGATGATGTTGTTGCTTGTTTACTACTTTACATTGTTGTTGATATTAAACATGACGTCCTCCGCCCCAGAACGTTTCCGCCGTTCTTGGTTTTGGGGTGTGACATTTTTCCATTATGAATGCAAAATCTTACATTTAGTATTTATATGTATTTCCTTTTCAAACATATCAAAGATTTATCTGAATCTTATTTTAAAGGACTAAATCTTGAAGGATCTCAATGCTCTTGGTATTGAGAAAAAGAGAGGCATAGTGTCCTTTTCCTCTTACGGATACCCTCTATTTAATATTGTAATCGTCTAAAATGTCGAACAATCCTTGAAGAGCCTTGAGTTGATCTTCAGCTCTCTTAGACTTGACCATCATGTAATCAATATATACTTCCACGGTGTCCCCCAGTTTTTCCTTGAACATTCGATTCATTAGCCTCTACTATGTTGCTCCTACATTTTTAAGACCAAAAGGCATGGCGATATAGCAATATATACCTGTAGAGGTTATGGAGGCATTATCCTCGTGATCGGATTGTTCCATCTGTAATTTTTGGAATCCTGCTAAAGTGTCCATGAATTTTAGTAGCTCATGTCTTGTCGTGGCATCTATCATCTAGTCTATGTGTGGTATAGGGAAAGGAACCTTAAGGCATTCCTTATTGAGATCCATGTAATCCACACACACTCTCCATTTTCCATTCTTCTTTTGGACCACCACTACGTTGGCTAGCCATATTGGGAACTCCACTTCTTCAATAAGCATCGTTTTGAGAAGTTTCTCAACTTCTTGAATGATTTGGTTCCTCTCGGGTGCAAATTTCCTTTTTTTTGGTGTATAGGCCAGAAAAAGGATCTATATTGAGTTTATGAGTAATAATTTTCATATCTATACCTATTATATCCTCATGCTTCCAAGCGAAGGTCTTGTTCTATCTTTTAAGAACTTTAGTAGTTCTTGTTCCATTTGTTCTGGTATCGAGGATCCTATGAGGACTTTGGCTTTAGGATCCTCGAGTAATTAGTCTTTTACCAATTCTTCTAGGAATTAATTTTTTGTAAAGTAATTATGTTTATGTTATATTGAATAATTTTTTACCATTTCAATCTAAAAAACTGGATTATAACATAAATGATTAATAACCGAATGATGAACCAATCTTCAAAGTTTTCTCATTCTAATGGATGAATCACTTTGATGATTTGATAATGGCGTAGAATATTTGTACAATGGTTTAATTGAATTTGAGAATTGTAGAACACAGATTCAAAGAAAGAGTGTATGAGGGAACCTTCGACAACCCATGATTTCGATGTGGTGGATGGATACTAGGTCAAAGTATTTGGTCGATATTATTCAATACTAGGTTAAAACCTGTGTAGTATGAAATATTTAAATTATTAGTTTCAATATAACATTAAAGGGTTCACTTAAATCAAATTTTCACCCATTGTCATTGAAGTAACATACACTATATTAATATATATGTAAAAATTGATAATTATAACACAACTATTTAATTTTACTAACATAATATAAACGCTATTATATGTATAGATATTAAAGCTTGACAAAGTTAGGAATAGTAAGCTTTTGTTGACTTTCATTTTGCCACAAGACTTTCCAAACTTTTACACTTTAATCCCCTTAGTAAACTTTTGTTGACATTCATTTTGCCACATTAATTTCCAAACTTTTACACTTTTAGTCCTATAATAACAACACAACATATATACTAGTCAAGTAACAACATCAACTAACTACTCAAACACCATAGCATAATAAAATGACCAAATGCCATTTTACCAGAAAATAACAACATAAACCAAAATAAAAGTATATCCAACTACATACACAATATAATACAAACACTAATATTGAAATAAATTAATATATACTTAATAAACTATTATTGTCCGTTATCAACCATGTATATATTTAAGAAAACTACAAAACCTATCGTATTCCACATACCAACGGCAAACCATGCAATACCTTTGTGGATCCTCATCCTCTTCATGTCCTACCGCAAATGCCCCTTAAACAGAATGAAGTTCCTCTTCACATTGGAATGTGATGTTATTCGTGGTAACTATATAAACAACATTAAAAGTCTTCAACAAATCTCTGGCACTATCAACAACACCTATGTACTCCCCATGATCCGGAACTGTCCATCCAAAATACGCATCAAGTAGTTGTAAACCTACACATTAAAAAAACTATCAATTAATCCAATGTAGCCGTCTCAACATAACAATAAATATTATATACAACAACACTAAATATTAACCCCAAACTTTAAACATGTATTAATTAACTATAGACAAAATTTAATGTACATATTTACCATATATACCTTGATCACACTGAGGAGAACCTCTTGAAATGTAGATCATTCCAAGCAAATAAATTGTCTCAATATGATCTTCTTCTGCTACTTGTCTCAAGAAAGTCATTCCTATAGCAAAATTGCCATTACATAAGCACTCCTCCTGTTAACAGAATAACAATATCATTAGCATCAATGACACTAAAAATTAATAAATGAAATCAAATTATAAAAAACTACTGAAATTACACATACCCCTCCTTGTTTAAACATGGTTTTAATTTTATTATGCAATGCACATGTGCGTATAAATAAATCAGGATTAAGATGTTTGGGACCTATCCCTTCAATCATGTCTAGGGATGCTGTTCTGAACACTTGAGGATCACCCCTTACTGTACACATCTTTTTTGAACTTCAAAAATTGAAATATACAATAAATAACTAATAAATCAAGTTATATTTCTTCAAATAAACATTCATTAGTTGATGTTTAGTGAGAATTTCCAAATTCTTATAGAGATGACGTCTTTTGCAGATTCTGATCCTAACATTACAAATATCCAACTCAAAATCTCTATTGGAAGATTATCCAACGAACTACAACTTCTTCTATTCGATATTCTACTTACAAATTACACATTGCATTAGTTTATTTGAATTTTTTTTAAAAAAAATAGGCGTAAATGTGAAAAACGGTGTAACGGGGTACGGAAAAAACCTCACTTTACGAGGCTCTGGTCGCTGACTAAGTACAATCGTCAATATTATCGGGGAAAATCGATTTTCAGAGCGATTACCTATCGACGATCTCGGAGTTTATATGTTTGTCTACAGTATTACCTTCGGGGAGATTTGAGATGTTCTGAATGGTTGAAGCACTGAAACGAAGATATTACATCAAAACCATCATGGCACCTAAACGATGTACAGTTCAAAAAGACCAAAGTGCGCTAGAAATCATTCCAAATATGTGATTACTAAGGGAAGTTGTGTGAAAACAAATTAATCAAACATTATAACCTTTTATGGGTCAAAGTGGAATTTGACAATTTTAATGAAAAAGACGAATTTAAATAAAAAGATTGAAGGAAGTAGGATTCGAACCTGCGACTTCAGGAAATAAGAAAGACGGGTCATCCGGTTGAACTAAAATGCCTTATGTTTCTCACAATTGAATAACTTTAGTATTATCTTCGTTAATGTGGATTCGAATTAATACAGGTATTTGAAGTAATTATATATGTACAATATAAATATTGCAAAGGTATTTTTGCTACAAATCGTTTCACATATTATACTCAACTTATTAGACCAACTCCATTGGCAAAATATTAAAATGGTGATGTTTACACACTAAAATTGTCACACCCCAAAGCCGGAACGGCAGAAACGTTCTGGGGCAGATGACGTCATGTACAACAACCATTGCATTAATAATAATAGTTTTACATAAATTACATTTCATATAGACATTAAAGTAATACAGAAACTAGTATAGATGCAGCTCGGTTCTAGGCTGGCTTCGCCGAAGCTCCCAGGTGTACCAGTCTATCGCTGACCTGAGAATACAAGTTATTTTGAAAGTGAGAATCAGCATTTTTATAAATGCTGGTGAGTTCATAGGTATTTAGTGTCGTTTGTGTAAGTAAGCATTTTTATTCAAAATAACTTTGTGAAAAGTAGTAGTTTAGAATCTACGATGTATTAGCGTCCTTTCCAGAAAATCCTATATTTTCTAAATAAAAGCAATCTTCTACCAAGACCCGACAGAGTTATGTTTTAAAGAGTAATTTTCCCCGAAATACTATCATTATCGGAAAACAGTATTTGCTTTAAAGGAATAAATAGAAAATCACAAGTAAAAATACCAGGGGAAAAGTAACATATGCCTCAGCAGTAACACTGCTGATTAAGGCAAAAGAAATCATAGACTCCAGGAGAATATTGAATGAATGATACTCCTAGCTCAGTCTAACAAAAGGAACACAGACCCCGGACGGTATCAAATGAACGATACGGCTAGCAAGGTCTAAAACAAAGAAACACAGACCCCAGACAGTATCAAATGAACGATACAGCTAGCAAGGTCTAAAACAAAGAAACACAGACCCTAGACAGTATCAAATGAACGATACAGCTAGCAAAGTCTAAAACAAAGAAGCACAGACCCCAGACAGTATCAAATGAACGATACAGCTAGCAAGGTCTTAAAACAAAGAAACACAAACCCCAGACAGAATCAAATGAACAATATAGCTAGCAAGGTCTAAAACATCCGTTAATCCTAAGTGGGTTGTCTCGAAGTACAGTGTTGATTCTCGTTACCTTAAGGCCATGAATTATAAGGTAAACATGGAGATACTCGTAACCATACTGATTGACACTAGACTATTTGATGCCCTGCAAGCGTCGGAATAAATGTGACATTTGTCACCCCTTGGCTTGGTAGGCTGGGGACTGTAGCTAGCAGTCAGGGTGTCGGAGTGTCAGTCCTGTATAGATCTATACACACAATGCCCACTCTCCCTCAAGGAGACTCTGGTTACCAACTTGACAACATGGAAAACCGTGTCCTGAAGATGTATCTCGTATTCTGAATTCTGTTAGAGGCACTGGAATAATGATATAGACTCACGAATGAACTGACTCCTTTGGAATTCTCGTACTAGAAAGAGTAAATAGAACCTCCTAACTATTCCTATAATAGGTACTAGTGTCTCTAGTCTATGAACGTTGACTGGAGGATGCCCTTCCTACCCAAGGGAAATGAACTGGTCGATGTAAACCTTTATGTCTATACGTGTATACATGATATATAACTAATGTTTAAACGACCTTCGGACGGATATCCGATACCCACCAGACCACATCCCAACGAGGAAAAGGAAATAGCGCGAACTAGCCTTCCTAAGTCTTTTAAACATTATTTATATAACTATACAAGTACAGGCATTCATTTAACAAAGTAGAAGCATAGCAGCATAGAAGAAAACTTTGGTAAAACCTTTGGAAAACCTTTGAAAATAAGAATTTACGACTTGATATCGTTATGTAAAACAATCTTTGAAAACCGTTCATAAACACGTTTTGAATATAATTTGATAAAACAATATAAGTAAAGAAAACCTTTGTTTAAAACACTGTTGTAACTAGTTTTGAAGTAAAACATACGGCGCGAGAGACAATTTGAGAAAAGATTTAAACAAGTAAAGACGTTTTGGAAAACCATCTGTAATATTATACTTGGTAAAACAGCTAAAAGTGTGATAAATCCTTTTGCATGCGGGTTATTAATCACATATGATTGATATGATAACTAGCATGTTTTAACTTGTATTCGCCCCCCCCCCCCCAATAAAAGCATGTAAAAACGTTTAAAAGGTTAATTCAGGGGTATGAACTCACCTGACGTTGGCGTTTCGGATGAATGGACGGTATAGGATGCTAAGTGTCAAGTGAGGACTTGACCACACATGCGAACCCTATTTAACATGTAATGATACATTTAATTATCTAATTAGTCATTTAATAACTAATTAAGCAAGTAAGGATGTCTTACTACATAAAAACACTTTGCTACCAGTGCTAGAAGTACCAAGGGTTGCATATAAGGTGTGTATGGACTCACATTGGAGTTTACTCTTCAAATGATGGCCCTTATGGGTGTTTACGGTTTCAAGACCACTTCCCCCATGAGTTTACGGTCGTAAACTCATGGTAGTGGTGTCATGGGATGTTTAAAGGTCTTATCTCGCTCATAGAATCATGCTAGAGTTGAATCAAGGGCTAAGGAAGTGATTGGGGCTCAAAATGGACACAATATGGAGTTTACGGTCCTTGGACCACTCCTTGAGGAGTTTACGGCCGTAAACACATGATTTTATGGTCGTAAACTCATGTTAGTCCATTTCTTTTGTGCTTTGGTGGTTCTAGGCTAGGTAGGCAAGGTTCTAGTCACTTTTATGAGCATAGGAAGGTGTTAAAGGCACTTAAACACCTTGGAAAGGTGTTTACGGTTTTGGGAGACCTTCTCAAAACGTAAACTCAAGTGTTGCTCATTAGGGCATGTTTTGGTGCATCTCATGAAGTAATACAAGGCTCTAGGCATTCATGGAAGCTTTTGGAGGTGTTTGAGGGGGAATTTAACACTCAAAAAGGTGTTTATGGTCCTTGAAGATGGGTTTACGGTCCAAGAATGTTCTTAGACCGTAAACTCATGTTTACTCCCCATATGTTAAGATATTGGTGTTCTAAGTCCTTTCATGTAAGCCCCTAAGTCACAACTAAGCTCGATAAGTGGTTTAGAAGGGTTTTTGGGCATCAAAACCCCATTTATGAGTGTTTAAGGTCCAAGAGTGTTCTTGGACTGTAAACTCATGATCTTATGGGTTTTGGGTGTTTTAAACACGAATCTGCAGGTTAAATGAGCTAAACAACAAGTTATGGTACATCACTTACTAGTTTGGGGCTTGAAAGAGGCGATTTTTGACCAAACCCGATTTGTAGAGAGAGAAAGTAGAGAGAGAGAGAGAGAGACTCCTAAGGTGTGGAAAAGGGTTGTAATGAAACCAACTCAACCCTTATATAGGGTGGAGTTTATGGCCTGGTTGGTGGTCCACCCGACACCAACCGCGAACGGGGATTTTCACGACTACCGTTAAAGACGACAATTTTTAACATTAGACCGCCTTATTTTCGGTTTTCTTGACGAATATTATTTAAAATATTCCAACGGGTTTAAATCCGGTCAAAAATATTTTTGGGATAAATTTGGCTAATTTTTGACGTACTTAATTTCGATGTTAAAACTAACGGAAATTTTTGGGTTGTCACAAAAATGGTGTTTTCAATCCAATCACACACTAAAATGATGATTTTAATTTTACTAAGTTAACATATATCTCAAAATTTGATAATTATAACGGAACCATTTAATTTTAAAGGAACATACACTAAATTAACATATATGTCAAAATTTGATAATTATAACACAACCATTTAATTTTACTAACATAATATAAACACTAATATGTATATATATATATATATATATATATATATATATATATATATATATATATATATATATATATATTAAAACTTGACCCGGTTAGGAATAGTAAACTTTTGTTGACTTTCATTTTGCCACACGACTTTCCAAACTTTTACTCTTTTAGTCCCTTATTAACATCACTCCATGGATTGTATCACGAGTGATTGGTGAGACGATAACATCTTATATTCTTGAAACTGAGATGTGTGAGTTGTATCTTGCAAATCGGTTACACATTGATAATATGTAAACGCACTAGTAACTTGGTGTTATAAAACATATTGTTGTGTGTGATTCGGTGAGTAAGTGCAAGCAAGCATTGTATCAAAGTTTATCCGTTACTTTTATCCAAAGTAGGATAAAAGCGATATCTTTGGGCCCCTCGATGATTTTGTGATGACAAACGTAAATGCTCGGTCGGGCTAGGGCTAATTTGATTTGTTCAATTAGTCAGTCGTCATAAATCGGGAATCAAGATATAGTACAAAGAGAATGATTTGAAATCATATCTCATATGATATCTAGAATGGAGGAATATATGATCCCTTATCTAAGGACACGCGTATCTGATATGATTAGAGTTGACAGCGGCTTTGGAAAGCTACGATTGCAGATCGGGATCCGAAGTCATACGCAGAATAGTTGTTAGACTTATCCAAGTGGGAGACTGTTGGATTAGTGTCTAAGTCCATAACTATTTTGGTATGTACTTGACCCGATGGTGCATGGTCCTTTTGGGTTGCATTCACCAAAGCAACTTGATTGGAGAAATAAATAGAAAGAGAGGTTATTATGATTTATTAATATGTTATAAGAATAATATATTAAAGGAGAAATCATATTTGTTTAATTAATATTGGTCAATAATTAATTAAGAATTAATTTTGTAATCAAGTGTAATTAATTAAACTAGAGGGGCTGAATTATAATTATGTGATAGTTACAAAATAAGGTAAGGATTATCTTAAATATAGGGTGAACGAATTTAAGGAGATAATGCCTTAAAATTCAACTAGGATAAGGGTTTCTAAGACTTATCTTATGGTTGCTTGGTGGGCAAGCAACTAGATAAGGATAAGGACTAAAACCCTAATCTTTACACTTATATAAACCCCCTAAGGCTCATGAATTCGTAAAAAGCCTTCCCAAGAAGTCCTAAGGATGAATTCCTACCTCTCTCCTCTCTCTTTATACCTTCTCCATTTGCTCTTGGTGTTTGTAAGCCATTAGAGGAGTGACACTTGTGACTCTAAGCCTTCCAAAGTCAATTCAAGGAGGAATTGGAATTGTTATTGCTACATAACAATCAAGGTAATATCATAAACGTAATTATATGTTAATATTGATTTCCATATGCTAGAATTAGGGTTTATAGTCTTGGATTCAAAGCATGTACAATAGAGAAACCTAGATCCAAGCATTAGGGTTTGTATGAGCACATAGGATGTCTTATGACCAAAACAAATCAGATTGTTCCCAGATGTATTGCTCCACCTTTTTACTTTCTGGGGTGAGCATCCCGGGACATAATACTGCTAGGTTGCTAAACCTGGCAGTGTAGGTTGCGATGTCGGAGTCCTTCATTGTAAGGTTCCAGAGTTGTTGCTCTAGCTTTTGCACTTCGCCCCTCGGGCAGTATTCCGCTAGCATTAAAATCTTCAAGTCCTCCCAATTCATGGTGTTGGCCACTGGGAGAGTCAATGATTTTACATAACCATTCCACCAAGAGAGAGCTCTATCCATGAATGTGCAGGCTGCGAATATGACCTTGGTAGTTTCTGGATATGCGCAGATTTCACATAATGACTCTGTTTTCTCGAACCACCTTGTTAGAGTAATGACACATGCGGTGCCATCGAATGACTTTGGTTTACAATTTGTGAAGTCTTTGTTGGAACATTCTATCAAGTGTCCCTGGCTGTCTCCCTGGTTAGTATTATTAGTTCCACTTCATGACCCACTGGCACCATTCGTGCTGATTTGCGCCATGGCAGCTGTCACAACGGATGTTACAGCCACTTGGAAAATAGCAGTGTCCATCTGCTGAGATGGTGGTGGTGGCGGAGTTGGTGTTGCGTTGTTGACACGCCTAATAGATTTACGTGGTGGCATCTTTTTGCCACCAAGGTTTAAGAGTGGAATGATGATAAGTCTTTGATAATGGCTATGAATCGAGCCTTATCAAAACAGAGTGTCTTAACTATTTAGTTATGTTGACTGCGCAAGTATAGCGGTATAAAGACACATGTAGAGTCTAGTTGTATGATTATATAGTGTCATAAAATACTCCTATAGTATTCTAACTTTATGCTTGATTCTAGAGTTTCTTGGTGTATAGAGTTGGTAATTTTAGACTCGTTGTTCACCATAATTATTCCCAAACACATGTTAGTCACATCTCGCATAAATTTAGTTGATCAGGCTATATTTATCCCATATATGATTACATGACTATTTAGGCTCAACCACAACGTCCAAATTATCTAAATACTTTTTATATGATTTTTACTGTGATACTGTTTCTAGTATGTATACTTTTTATAAAAATACCATTGTATTTTAAAAGTAGAGTTCATAGTCATAGCGTTTTAGTTCCATTGTCTTTATAGTTTATATCTTATATGGTTTGATATACTTAGTTCACTATAAACAATATTGTGATACCAATCTGTCACACCCCTGAACCGATGAAACGACAGAAACATCCGGGGCGGATGGCATCATGTACAGTATCATAAAGATTGAATAATAGAGATCAAAGTAAACACAACCATCATAAATATAGTTGATAAAGTTACATCATTTGTAAGTGTTACATGTTTCAAAAATCAATTACATTATGATGATATAAGATTTGACTGTCGTCTTAGGGTCTCATCTTCAAAAGCTTGTTGTTACTTGTCTTCATGGTTTCCTGAGAATACAAGATGTTTGAAAAAGTGTCAGGAATTAAGTTGGTGAGTTCATAAGCGTTTCTATGAGTAATATGCCATTTTCCTTGTAAAATAAATGAGTGTGATGCCAGAAAATCCAATATTTTCTCGTAAAATGAATTGTAGTCTTAGATATCCTAAGACCGAAAATGTATGAACATTGTTGCACTTGTAAGTTGTATAATGTAGTTTTATATCTTTATAAAACCATTTGATTGCATATTTCCAAAAGCATAAACTATATTGTACAGGCAAACAGTGTAATGTAGTTTTAATAATTATAAAACTATTTTAAATGTATGTTTCCCAAAATGTAAGTTATACTATACTGAAACATAGTGTACGTAGTTGTCTCCGGGTAAAACCCTTCGAATGTATGTATCTGGAACTACCAGTTGTACTGTAAAATAGTGTAGTGTAGTTTTATTATTTAATAAAAGTGGTTGAATGTAAATTCGCCCTGTAAACCAAATGTATTAGGTAAAACCCCTTGTGAGTTTTATAATCATGTTAGCGACTACTGACTAGTGGCCTATTATGATGTTCTTTAAGCGTCAGAATGGTACGACATTTGTCACTCCGGACCTGTCCGTGTAACTGTAGCTAACAGTTTAGGTGTGTGATTTTCAATCCCATATAGATCTATACACAATTGTCACACTCTCATATGGGAGATTCTGGTTATAATAAAGGACTTTAGTGGGTACTCTGGTAAGTACTGTGAAGATAGTGTCTCACAAAGCCATAATACCAGTTTACGTGAAGTATAATGAAAACTCGTTTTTCTTGTAATTTTATTTACTACCCTTTCATAGTGTTTACATAGTGTGAAAATAATTATTCTTTTAAATAATTATTTTTGTGTCCCAAACAGGGTAAAATAGTGTGAATGTTCTGTAAACTATACATATTATAGTTTATATAAATGTTTCATTGAAATAGTGAATCATTTGTATGCTATTATCAATTTACCATGATAATAAAAACAAATGAAAAAATTATATATGTATGTTTATATATTTATACCCCTTTTGCTCAACAAGTTACAAAAGGGTTAAAGTTTTATTCTAATCAGATTTGTATCCATATGCGTGTGTGTGTGTTTGTGTGGGTATATATATATATATATATATATATATATATATATTTCGTGAAAATATAAATGTAATGGTTCGTATTTTTAACACAAGTTTTCTTGTGTTTTACTTGTATTCCCCATCCCCCACCTGCCTAAAACATGAAAGAAAATCATGAAAACTGTAGGGGTATGAACTCACCTCGGGTGTGTTCTTGGTTAAACAATGAAGCGAAAGTCATAATCTTCATGTTAAAACACGCGAAGATAGTCATGTCCTGATAGTCTTTAACACATAATAGCATGTATAAATTAACTGTACATGTACTAATATATAAGTGTCATAAAAAGACTAGATTAAACAAGGAATACTTACAAAGTTTCCTAAAAATCAAGTGAGGAATTAATCTCATGGGAATTTTTTTGAAGGAGATTCCTGGGAACTGTTTGAAGACGTTCTTGGGAGACACTTGAAGATTTGAAGGTGTTAAGAACACTTTCTTGAGAGGAAAATTGTGAGAATGTGAAGTGTAAATGAGGAAATGAGGCGTGATTTCGGTTATATATATATATATATATATATATATATATATATATATATATATATATATATATATATATATATATATATATGGGGTAAAATGTGATGTGCATTGAAATGTGTATTTTATCACATTGGATAGTGTACCATCGGTTAAAGTGGGTGTTTTCGGCCTATCTTCACCTAAATCTCTTGATTTCGGTCTAAGGCTCCAACCAAAATCTCCTTGGTTTCAGTCCAATGGTTCTCGGCCTCGCATGTTCTCGGCCAAGGGTTCTCGATCAAAGGTGTTTTCGGTCAAAGCTATAACTTTGGTACTAATTGATTTTGGCCGAGAAGTGATTTCGGTCATAGTGATTATTGATTCCCAAAAGTGAAACCCGAAAAGCAATGTGAATTTTCATAATTTAATTTTTAACTATTGAATTTTGTTGGCACGAATGACTTTTGTTTGACTTTCTTTGACTTTTATTGACCCGGAATAACCGGTTGTTACACAAACTAAAAGCACAAATCAAATATACACGTGTAATAGAAGGATCGAAGTCAAAACTTACACATTCTTGATCTTGAAAGCGACGACTGCTGAAAATTTTCCCAACTCGACTATTATCTTCTCAATCACTTCCAATGGCATGTCAGTTAGCGATTTGCTTTGCTTTCTTGGTAGCATCTTTGAAGAAGTATTGGCTTCCATAATATTATTCCTCGACTAAGATAATGATTCTGTAAAAACGATTTTAGGGTTTTTTGACTGTCGGAATTTTGAAATTAGGGTTGATTGCAAGTGACTAAAATAACACTGAAGAACTGAAACGACGTGATTCATCGGGAAAATTATGGCGCCTACAAGATGTTGGCTATAAGATGACCAAATTGCCCTCATACAATGACTCATATTTGATTAGTAAGGGTAGTTTTATCAAAAATCATAATTAAAAAAATCAATCTATTTTAAAACACAACCGGCACAATTGATATATGCCTTTTAAATCTGGCAACTACCATATTGACCAATGACCCATATGTCATCCATGGGTGTTACCATGACACTATAAACAACTACCACATTGACCCATGATCCATATGTCATCCATGGGTATTATAATGACAATATAACCAACTATCACATTGACCCATGACCCATGGGTATTACCATGACACTATACGCAACTACCACATGACCCATGACCCGTATGTCATCCATGAGTATTACCATGACACTATAAGAAACTACCACATTGACCAATGACCCATATATCATCCATGGGTGTTATCATGACACTATAACAAATATCACATTCACGTATGACCCATGGGTCATACCATGACACTATAAGGAACTAACACATTGACCAATGACCCATATGTCATCCATGGGTACTACCATGACACTAGAAACTACCACATTGGCCAATGAACCATATGGCATCCATGGTTATTACCATGACACTATAAGCAACTACCGCATGTGGACCCATCGCCCATATGTCATCCATGGGAGTTACCATGAGACTATATAACTACCACATAACCTATATGTCATCTAAGGGTGTTATCATAACACTATAACCAACTATCACATTGACCCATGACCCATGGGTATTACCATGACACTATAACCAACTACCACATGACCCATGACCCATATGTCATCCATGGGTATTACCATGACGCTATAAGAAACGATCACACTGACCAATGACCCATATGTCATCCATGGGTGTTATCATGACATTATAACCAACTATCACATTGACCCATGACCCATGGGTATTACCATGACTCTATAAGCAACTACCACATGTCGATCCATGATCCATATGTCATCCATGGGTGTTACCATGAGAGTATGCAACTACCACATTGACCAATGACCCATATGTCATCCATGGGTATCACCATGACACTATAACCAACTACCACATGTCGACCCATGATCCATACGTCATCCATGGGTGTTACCATGACACTATGCAACTACCACATGACCAATGACCCATATGTCATCAATGGGTGTTACCATGATACTATAAGCAACTAACACATCGACCCACAGCCAATTCGTCTTTTATATATAAATTTTGGTTCAAACATAGCATCATAAAGATGTATAGTTTATTATTGGTTAATGCTCGTTTATTATTTTAAATTAAAATTATGGTATGACAACCTTGTTACTCTTTGTTCTTTCTTGACGTTATACAGCCTTTCTATCAAGTTGGAACTACGTTAAAAAATTTGACTTACTAAATATTTAGCACTAATTTGTATTGTTCAAATTTTTAATTAGTGGAGCTTCAAAATATTTTGCAATTCCTTTCCCTCTAACCTACACACGTTAAGGCTGCATATTAGGGTAAGTTAACTGATTAGAAATAGGGTTTACATTTTCTGTAATCATCTCCGGCGGCTAATTGACGAAATCCTTGTTCATTACGTTTGTGCACTGACTTTGGCGATATAGGTTGTCCCTCATCTAAAATTCATTTTTATTTAATTTACTATTGTCATGATCATCGTTTCTTGTTCTCTGATCATCTTCATGTATATTATCATTTTAAATTACAACTACATTGGTTTTGATTGTATTCAATAACATGCATGTGTACTAATGCCTTCATCTATAATTTATTTTCATTTTATGATTGTTCTCTGCTCATCAATATTTTATCATCTTTAATACATCGGTAGTGACTATAGTTTCTTGTTTATTTTTAAACAAGAAAGATGTCGAACTTGAAACCAAAAGGAGCATCAGGTGTGAAGGCAACTAAATTCATTGCACCACAGGTTTTGAACCATAATAGGACTTCAATTGCGAAATTCATAAGAAGACAATTACAAGATGAAGAAATCAACTTCCCAATATCAGAAACCATATCTAATGCATCTATAACATCTAGCACCAAAACCCCTAAACGTAAATCATTAACACCAACAATGACTACCACTTCCTCGGCATCACTTAAAACATCCACACCAGCCTGAGCAAATACATCTACAACTTTAGCATCTGGAACAATACAATCCTTAAAACCTACATCAACAACCAAAACTTCAGCACCTACATCATCGAAACCATCCTCAACACTGACATCCACTATAACATCATCAACACCTATATCTACTACCACAACCTCAAAACCTTCATCGACACTACCATCCTCAACAACTACAGTAACTACCACATCCTCGTTAACTAAAGGAACTACCACATCCTCAACATATACATCCATCCCAACACCTACCCCATAATATACCCCATCAACAACACCTATCCCATAATATACCCCATCACCAAACAACCAACCATCAATGGAGCTGTTGTGGAAAATGTAGAAGGTGAAAACAATTCCTTTGAATATTGTGGACTAGATGGACGCTTAACTGTTCATGTTTGGAAAAAAAACGTGAGTTACCAATCATATCTTATAACTTTTTTCTATGTAGAAACTTTTGGTGTACACGTACATATGAATTCAAAACTAAACCAATCACATGATTATTTGCAAGCTCATGCCACCATGCCCTTCTGCACATATTACTATTCGATCTTTTTTACAAAGAGTAGATCCACAAGGGTACACTTGGGGAAAAGTAAGCAAAGAAATGAACGAATTATATTGGGAGGAGTTCCAGGTAGATAACTATATGTGATAAATTGTTGTTCGGAAAACAATTATATTTAAACTTATGTTTATATTGTTAATGTATAGAAAAAATGTTTTTGGGATGAAACAATAGAGTTGATGGTGAGGCAAGCTTGGGCAAGTAACAAAGTTATGGACAATATCTTTACAACAGGTGGAGCCCACAAAGAAACCCACATGCCTTTAAACCAACTCATATTGCACATGAAGTCTGGAACTCCTGGCAAGTAAAATGGAATACAGATGAATACAAGTTAAAATCCATGCAGAACAAGAAAAATAGGCGTAACGGTGTGGCTGATGAAGTAGCATAACCTACATATAAAGCTGGATCCGCAAATCATTTGAAAATAGCTTATGATTTGGTAATTTTTTTAATGATACATCAATGTCAACGCTTATCTATATATTTGAAATTTTATGGTATTTATGCAGAAGAGGAAATTAGGACGTGATCCACCCCATAGTGAACTGTTCATGTATACACACACGAAGAATCATGATGGAGTCACTTTCACAATTGAAAAATATAGACAAATTCATGTAATATTCATTTAAGTGCAATTAAACTTTTATATTGTAGCTAGTCCATAATGTCATTCATAACTTTGATATCTTTTAACTTATATTATTTTTATTTTGTAGGCAGCCTATACAGAAAAATAGGAAGAGTTGGAAGCTGAAGGTGCTGAATTTGAGGAGGACAAACTATTTTATGATGTTGTTGGTGGTCATGACAAAAAAGAAGACTTTATGGATTAGGCTCTTTTGCAAAGGCGGTTCCTAATATTAACGGTAAAACATATGTATCTTACGTTCTGGAAAAAAAGGATGAAATGGAAGAAATAAGGGAGCTTGTTGCTAAAACAAAAAGAGCAAAACGAAGAGCTTAAACAAATAATGAAGGAACCAGAACCAAAAAACAACGCAAGAGTCCGACAACTTGAAAACCAACTAAAAACGGCAATGGATCATATTAATGTCATTACAAAACAACAACATTAGTAGGTCATAAAGTATTGATATGTTTATTGCAAAGTATTTATTTTAGATTAGCCACTTTTCATTTTCCATGTAATAATTGATTATTGTATTATTTTATGATATAATGTTATTTGATTTTTTTGCTATTTTTGTTTTTCATATATTACTAAAAAATAATTTCGATTTAATTTATAAATCAATTATCCATCTATCCATATGGAATCTGCTATATAATATACACCATGAAAATTGCTAGGGCTTCAACCCCACAGAATTTGCTAGGAAGTCATCAAATGGAAGTCGCAAGGGATTCATCACCACCAAATTTTCTAGGGATCCACAACCATCGAATTGGCTAGCGATTCATCACCACTTAATTTTCTAGGAAATCACCACCACGGAATTTGATAGGGATTCATAAGCATGAAATTTGCTAGGGAATCACCACCACGGAATTTACTAGGGAATCACCACCACAGAATTTACAAGGAATTTACTGTTGGATAAGGTGTCTAAGTTCGTAACTTTATTTGGTATCAACTTGACCCGACCCAGCATGGTCCATTTGGGTTGCACTTCACCTAACAACTTGTATGGATATACTTTTGAGAATAAGTTATTTATGTTATATTAATTTATTATTAGTTATAATATATTAATATGAAATCATACTATTTAATTGGTGTTAATCAAGAATTAATTTACTGATCAATATGAAACTAATTAAATATGGACTCTAATATATATATATATATATATATATATATATATATATATATATATATATATATGGAGTGGGCTGATATTTATTAAGGATGGGCTAAGAGTTTATGGAGTCCATGGATAGTCCATGGAGCTTTTAACCCATGGATCCTATGTAAATGAAGATTCATGGGTATTAGGGTTTACATGCATGTAACCCTAATCCTCCATACTATATAAAGGAGTCTTTGGTTCAAGAATTGGCACTAGTGTGTGTGAGCAAAAGAGTGAGCCGATTTCTATAAGTGTTCTTATTCTCTTAAGAAGTTCCAACTTGTTTTGGTGATTTGTGACACCACTTGAGGCATCCACATTATTGGTGCTAGGCTCATAAACTCCAAGATACTAACTACAAGTAAAGGTATGTAATTCTATCTAGAGTTTTTGTTATTTATGTACCTAGGATTTCATGATAGATATGTGAAGGATTTAGAAATCATTTTGCATGTATAATAGAGAAAACATAGTTCCAAAGCTTCTAGGGTTGTATGTGTACCTTAAGGTTGTTAGGATGCTCTAAACCCATCAGTGGTATCTGAGCTTAGGCTTGTTTTCGTTATCTTGATGTTTATGTGATTTTGCAAAGCTGAAATCTGTCTACACTACAAAACTCGATGAGTTCATGACTTTGGGCATGAACTCGACGAGTTTGTTGAGCAGAATGCATGTTGTTCGAGTTTTTTGGCCAGAATTGGGTTAGGATCATTACCTATAACTATTTTGAATCATTTAAACTGTTTTTATGAGATGGTAATGATTATCCTAATCCAGTTACAAGATAGTTTTCATACTTTCAAGCTTAGTGTTAATATGATCATGCTAATTGTCTTGAAACTTGATGATATGAATTGTCTTGAACTATGAGTTTGAATATGATCATTTATGTATGTTTGTTTGATTATTTTGATTAGTTAAATCCATGATTATATGTTTTAATGGAGTTCATAATTTGTCCTCAAGTTATGGATTACCAAAAGTCCTTTTCATTTAAAACATTTAAAGGACTCACAGGTTACATAAAATGAAGAGTCATCATTTTATTGGCCATTAACTCATAAGTTATGAATTTGAAGAGTCTTGAATAATTTCAAAACTTGCCCTCATTGGAATTTGTAAAGTCTCACACATTAATACTTTAATTCCAAATAGATCCTTGGAATTTTAAAAGTTTAAAATTCAACCCTTATACTTCTATAATATTAATAAGTTTAATTTTATATATATATATATATATATATATATATATATATGTATAAGAATAAGTCAGTCTTACCATTAGTAGGCCTCATTCACGAAGCCGGTCTATACGGGGGTATAAGGTTACTGCCTATAAAATGGTGGTTTAATGGGTGTCCACTCTCATCCACCGCTTCCTTGACTGGTGGAGGGTCGTTAGCCAAACGGGTAAGATAGGACCTTAATCCTCATTAAAAGTATAATGAAATTATAAAGTAACTAAACATTTATTAATTCCCAATCTTAGTTACTTTAGGAAAATGTGCAATAGGTGATAACCCATGAAATTACACTTTGTACCTTACCAAGTCGTTAGTGGAGCGTGTGTGGTTAACCGGCACACTAACAAGGACTAGTAAGAGTGGAAAAGGGTGACTTATGCTTTATCATAGATTAATGGAGCACGTGTGGTTAACCGACACATCGATTAAGTGTTAAAATTAAGGGTACCCAGTCAATTTGTATGGTTATTCACACCTTGTTTGTGATCCTCGGCATCCTAGTCACAAACTTGAGAGAGCACAATTGAGATTCAAACATGCCATTGAAAGTTCAATGTATCTCAAAGATGTAGGAGTTTCAAATCCAATTAATACTTAATAATTCATTTTGTTTTTCATGGTGGGAATTGGTAAATCGTCATTTACCTACCTTCAAATATTTTATAGCTTGGATTATGGCATCCCTCTTCCAAGTTATGAAATAGTTTGTAGGGTCCTAGCCTTAATATTTCATTTGGGTGACTTATTAAGGATTCTTCATCTAATTAAACTTGTCCTTCTATCTTTTTAGATGTCAAATAACACTGCAGCTGGCCCAAACCCTACAGGCTCTTTTTCCCTGATCAAATTGTGTGGGAAAGTCACTTTTGATGGATCTAACTTCAATGAATGGATTAGAAACATCAGGATGATTACCCGCTATGAGGACAAGGAATATGTCCTTGATAAGGACCATAAGGTCATCAATGTGGCCACTGCTACTCCTGAGGAGGTTGAGGAGTTTACCACACATGAGAGGGATGCAACTAAAGTGTCCTGCATCATGTTGGCTACCATGACTCCCGAACTCCAGAAATCCTATGAAGATTTCAACCCCTATGAGATGCACTTGGATATGATGGATAGGTACCATTAGAGCGCACTTCAAGAGAGGTATGAAATCATCTCCTCTATGATAACAGCCAGAATGAAGGAATTTGAGCCTATCACCGGTCACTTGCAGAAGGTGCAAAGGTTCGTTGACTGGTTGCTGAAGCTCAATGTGGACTTCCCTGAGGACATGGCGATTGATATCATTCTCCATTCCTTACCTCCAAGTTATGATCAGTTTTGTATGACTTATCATATGAACAAGGAGGAAGTCACACTTAGCAAACTTCAAGGGATTTTAAGGACCACTAAAAGTGGCCTTAAAGGTAAGTCGGTTGTTACTTCTACTCCTACTCCTACAGCAGCCCCTGTTCTGGCAATTGGGCAGGGAAGGGGGAAGAAGAGGAAGACCCCTTTGAAGGGTACCAAGGGAAAATCCCTTGATGGATCCTCTTCAAGTGGGACCAATAAAGGTCTCATTCCTCCTTCTTTAAACACAAAGGAAGCATAATGCTTCTACTGCCACGAAAAGGGGCACCGAAAGTGAAGCTGCCCCAAGTACTTGCAGGATGTGAAGGATGGGAAAGTTAAACCCACCCATGTAGATATTTATACTATATTGTATGGTAACTCATTGCATACTAACTCTTGGGTGCTTGATACAGGTTGTGGTATTCACATTTGTACTAATTTGCAGAGCCTAAGAAGTAGTGAAGAAGTGGAGCACGGGAAG
Organism: Lactuca serriola; assembly: GCF_051521515.1. NCBI lineage: Eukaryota > Viridiplantae > Streptophyta > Magnoliopsida > Asterales > Asteraceae > Lactuca > Lactuca serriola. Next base: position 262,349,656 of record NC_136411.1, read on the forward strand.
ATAAACATAATCATGGGCAATAGGAAAGCTTCACATGTGACCAATATTGGAGTTTATTATTTATTGCTTAATAATGGGTTCACTTTAGATTTGAATAAATGTTGTTACTAGTCAAAAATGGCGAGAAATATTATTTCCCTTCATAGTTTGTACAAACAAGGTTCACCTTTTCGTTTGATAATAAAATTGGTGTTATTGATGCGTTTTATAATGATGTGTTTTATTTTAAAGCATTACCTTGTGATGGTGTATATAAAATTGTGTCGATTGTAGACATCTTAGGAAATAATGTATATCATATTGCTTCTTCGATGAGCTTAGATAAAGCATCCTTGTGGAATTGTCGTCTTAGACATGTTAACAAGAAGCACATAGGCCAACTCCAGAAGGTTGGAGTTTTGGAATCATTTGACCTAAGGTCAGATGATAGTTGCGAATCTTGTTTACTTGGAAAAATCACAATGTCACCCTTCAATGGTACTTGTGATAGGGGTGAGGGTTTGTTGGACCTCATACACACAGATGTGTGTGAACCCTTCAAATTAGCCACAAGGGACGCTAATCGGTACTATGTGACTTTTACTGATGATTATAGAAAATATGGATATATCTACTTAATCAAGCATAAGTCAGAAACCTTTGACAAATTCAAAGAGTTTAAGTAGGAAGTTGAGAATCATTTGGGTAGAAATATCAAGGTGCTCCGATCCGATCGGGGAGGAGAGTATCTTAGTATTGAGTTCCTTGACTATCTTAAGGAATGTGGGATAGTCTCACAATTGATACCTCCTAGAACACCACAGTTGAATGGTGTTGTTGAGAGGTGCAATCGAACTTTGTTAGACAAGGTTCATTCCATGATGAGTCGAGTTTCGTTACCAATCTCATTCTGGGGTATGCCTTAGTGACTGTCGCCCATATCCTTAATCTAGTCCCTACTAAGAAGGTTTCCAAAACACCTCACGAGATGTGGACTGGGAAAGTTCCCAATCTGGACCACATCAAGATTTGGGGTTGCGACGCTTTCGTGAGGCGTGAGTCTCATGACAAGCTTGAACCTCGAAGTGAGAGGTGTATTTTCATCGGCTACCCACAAAGATCCTTTGGTTACCTCTTCTACAAACCTAGTGAAAATGTGGTCTTTGTAGCAACAAGGGGAGTCTTTCATGAGAGAGAATTCATAAGCCAAGGATACGGTGGGAGGCAAATTGACCTTGAAGAGCTTTAGAAGTTAAGCGGTGAAGGAAACTCAAACCCTAGCGACTAGCCTGAGGAGGAAACTCCTATTGAGCCGATATATGAGTCCTTCCCTCCGAGGCATTCCACTAGAGTTAAGAACACACCTGACTTTTATTATGGTTATCAAATCAACACTGAAGGTGATATATTTATTAGTGATAGTACACTAATAGATTTGGATGAACCTAATAATTACAGGGAAGCCATGGCAGGCCCTGAGTCTGCTAAATGGAAAGAGGCCATGGATAGCGAGATTCAATCAATATTTGAAAATAAAGTTTGGAACTTGGTTGACAATGTACCAGGTCGTAAGACAGTTGGGTGCAAATGGATCTTCAAGATGAAGACCGACATGGATGGGAAGGTACACACCTACAAAGCAAGAATGGTGGCAAAGGGCTTTACTCAAACTCCGGGAGTTGACTATGATGAGACCTTCTCACCAGTAGCAAAGATTAAGTCTATTAGAGTTTTTCTCGCCATAGTTGCATTTCATGATTATGAAATTTGGCAAATGGATGTCAAAACCACTTTCCTCAATGGGAACATGGATGAGGATGTTTACATGGCTCAGCCAAAGGGTTTTGTCGATGCAAAATACCCTAATAAGGTGTGTAAGCTTGAGAAATCCATTTATGGATTGAAACGACCATCACGTAGGTGGAATCTTTGCTTCGATGAGTCATGTATGTATGTTAGGGCTAGTGGGAGTATAGTTAGCTTTCTGGTGTTATATGTTGATGACATACTACTCATAGGAAATGACATCCCAACTATGCAGGAGGTTAAGTCCTGGCTTGGGAAGTGTTTCACTATGAAGGACCTTGGAGAAGCTACCTATATCCTAGGGATAAGGATAATGAGAGACAGGAGTAAGAGACTAATTGAACTTAGTCAGAGTATCTACTTGGATAAGGTGTTGAAAAGATTTAACATGTAGAATTCCAAGAAAGGGGACTTGCCGATCCAGCACAATGCCAAGCAGAGTAAGACTCATAGTTTGAGTATAGAGGTTGAGATAGCTTAGATGAGTCGATTTCCATATGCTTCCGCTGTTGGCTCGATCATGTATTCTATGACTTGTACTCGCCCTGATGTAACCTTTGCTTTGAGCCTGGTTAGCAGATTTCAGGGAAATCCTGGCATGACGCATTGGATTGTCGTAAAGAATATTCTCAAGTACCTGCAGAGGACTAAGGATTGGGTCCTTAACCTTGGTGGGAGTGATGACTTGAGAGTGATTGGGTATAGTGATGCTAGCTTTTAGACTAACAGGGATAATTTCCGCTCTCAGTCAGGCTGGGTCTTTACCGTAAAAGGAGGAGCAATTACTTGGAAAAGTTCCAAGCAGGAGACAGTAGTTGATGCTACTTTTGAATCAGAGTACATAGCAGCGAGTGAAGCGGCGAAGGAGGCTATATGGTTGAAGAACTTCATTGGAGACCTTGAAGTTATGCCAGCTATACAAGATCCTATGGAAATTTTCTTTGACAGCAATAGTGCGGTTGCCTTAGCCAAGGAACCAAGAGATCACGATAGATCTAGACACATTGACAGAAAATACAACTTCATAAGACACAAGATAGAAGAAGGACTCCTCGTGGCAAAGAGGGTATCGTCAGAAGAGAACCCTGCAGATCCCCTCATGAAGCGACTGACTAGGGTTAGGCATTTGCAGCATGCAAGAAGCATCGGGCTGAGGGACGATATTAGTTTTAATAATTAGATTTCTGAAACTTGTAAAATGTAATTTACATTTGATGATTAAACAAAAGTTGTTATTTATTTATGAGTAAAGTGTTACTATCTTATGTTGATCGTTTACTATTGTTTCAATTTTGCATGTTTTGGCTTCCAGAATAATTATTTTATTCAAACTCTCCACAGTCGGTCGCATATCGGAAGTAGATATGAATCAAGATTGTCATGAATTTGGCTTGTAAGATTTGTCTAAGGTGCATTAGACATAGAAATGGTTGCCACAACATTCATCAGTACTCATAAGTCCTGAGTATTGGATTAAACCCACGCTCGCTTGTATCACTTCATGGAATTTATCTTGAGTGATCGCGAGACTGTAATATCATATATATATCTTCAAACCAAGAGATATGAGTTGTTGACTATGAATTGGTTATTCATTGATTGTACGAAAACGCATCAGTAACTTGATGTCATAAAACATGCTTTTGTGCATAATTCAACAAGTAGTTAGAACAAGCATGTGAGTCAAAGTTTATTTGTTCCTTCTAGAAATAGAAGTGATATATGGGCCCCTCGATGATTTGTTTTTGACTTTTGTGTCGCGCCCGGTCAGAACCTAATTGATGTGTTCAATTTAGTTCTATGTCTAACAAATCAGAGATCGAGAAACAAATGTTGGACAATAAGTTAGACAATGTTCCATGTGTTTGTCCGGCTGATATCTTGAGAATAGAGGAGTATATGATCACTTATCTAAAATGGCACTTCATAGTTCAACAGAATCTTAAAGAACTATGATTGTTGGTTGGTTCCTGAAGTTATACTTGCAACTATAGTTATCAGACTTATCCAAGTGGGAGACTGTTGGATAAGGTGTCTAAGTCTGTAACTATATTTGGTATCAACTTGACCCGACCCAACATGGTCCATTTGGGTTGCACTTCACCTAACAACTTGTATGGATATAATTTTGAGAATAAGTTATTTATGTTATATTAATATATTATTAGTTATAATATATTAATATGAAATCATATTATTTAATTGGTGTTGATCAAGAATTAATTTAGTGATCAATATGAAACTAATTAAATATGGACTCTAATATATATATATATATATATATATATATATATATATATATATATGGAGTGGGCTAACACTAATTTAGGATGGGCTAGGAGTTTTAGGAGTCCATGGAGCTTTTAACCCATGGATCCTATGTAAATGAGCAGTTATGGGTATTAGGGCTTACATGCATGTAACCCTAATCCTCCATACTATATAAAAGAGTCTTTGGTTCAAGAATTGGTACTAGTGTGTGTGAGCATAAGAGTGAGCCGATTTCTATAAGTGTTCTTATTCTCTCAAGAAGTTCCAACTTGTTTTGGTGATTTGTGACACCACTTGAGGCATCCACATTATTGGTGCTAGGCTCATAAACTCCAAGCTACTCACTACAAGTAAAGATATGTAATTCTATCTAGAGTTTTTGTTATTTGTGTACCTAGGATTGCATGCTAGATATGTGAAGGCTTTGGAAATCATTTTGTATGTATAATAGAGAAAACATAGTTCCAAAGCTTCTAGGGTTGTATGTGCACCTTAAGTTTGTTAGGATGCTCTAAACCCATCATTTACCACCACGGAATTTGCTAGAGAATCATCACCACAGATTTTGCTAGGGATTAACTACAACGGAATTTGTGATGGAAGAAATACCACATAATTTGTGATAAAATCCTACTACGGAATACACGACGGAATACCATCCACCACGGATTTCATTCCGTTGTCACAATTACGATGGAATGATTATTTCCCTAGAAAACGCTCGCTACGGGGTTTTTTTGGGACGGAAATATGTCACCTCGAATTCCGTCGCTATTCGTCTTTTGCAACGAAATTTTAGCTTTTTGCGATGGATTCCTACGTAGCAAAATCATGTTTTTCTTGAAGTGGTATGATGTCTACCGAGGATCCTTTGTCTACCAGGATCCTTCTGACAAAGTGGTTAGCAATAAATAGAGTAATCACCAACCCATCATGGTGAGGAGCATAGGTGTTTTCTCTACAATGTTCGTCAAAGATGATCTCCATGCTGCTTGTTATCGATTGGTTTTTTTGGGTCTTTCCTCCTTTTCCGTCTTGGACACTTTGGTGTGCCTTTTAGATGCACAATAAGAAGTTCCACAAATGTCAGGTCCTTAAGAAATAACATTGATTACCTTGGTATCCGAGGGAGGGGATCCTGGCTTTTCCAGGATCTTCATAGGGTCTTGCTCTTTTTCCCTGGATCTTTCTTTTTTTCTTCCTGGGATCTCTTTGAGATAGGAGATAACTAATCACCTTCCTAAGGGATATGTAGTCCTCAATGTTGTGACCGAAATCCTTGTGATATGCACACAACTTGGATTTTCCTTCCATATGTTCAACTTTTCTCCCTTTCTTGGCTATCTTACTTTTTCACGAAGATCCTGCATGGCAAATGTTAGACCTAAAACATCATATAAAAGCAATAATCATTAATTTTAGGCATCCTATCCTTCATCATCGAGGGCATTTACCCTGTGATGATCGAGTATGGAATATAGTTTTGACTTATAGGATCTTTAGGCTGAGGATTCAGCCTTCCAGTTGGGATTGCATAGAAACTTGGCATGTTGGCCCTCTTTTGTATTTCTTTGCCCTCTTCCAATCTGATGAACCTTGGTGCCCAGATCCTGACTTTATTCATACATTTGCATGGAGTCGTCACATGGTCTTCATAAAATGTGGAAGCCTTCTTTAAACCCATATTAAAGGCCTCCATGGCGGTAGCTATGTCGATATTTGGTATGTTTAAGGATTCCCTACCAAACCTGCTTACAAAGTCCCTTAAGGATTCTTTAGGATCATGGACCACCTGGTAGAGATCACTGCTGATCCTTTCAAATATTCTGTTGCAAGAAAACTGATTGTTGAAAAGCTTAACCAAATGGGCAAAAAAAGTTAATAGAATAAGGAGAAACATTAAGAAGCCATTTTAAGGATGGTCCTATAAGGGTCGATCTGAAGCCTTTACATAAACAATTTTTTTTCAAGTGTGGCGGAATTGGAATGATCTCTATTCTTTCCCTATATTGTGTGATATGTTCTTCGAGATCTGTGGTTCCATCTTAAGGCTTCATGCTAGGAGTTTGGAAGTGCTTATGAAATTTGATATCGACTATTGCAGGGAAAAATATTGAGATCTTGTGAGTGGTGGGGGATGCTTCTAGTATAGGTCGGACCACCCCTGGTACACTTAAGATCATTTTTCTTATTGTTGGAGTTATTTAGCAATAACTGGACTTATTCTTGCATCAAGATCCATAGAGTTAGCATCGATAGTGTTACTATTAAAGAAGTTACCAGTATTTATGTTATTAAGAGTATTAAAGGTCTCATCAAGATCTTCGTCCATAGGAGTTTTGATTTTTGGGGTTACTCTCCCCATTGGGGTAGCAACGAATGCTGGATCTGTCGATTCCGGATATTTCCCTAGGGATCCTAATTGTCGAAATTCAAGATCCTTGGTTGTAAGATTGAAGGTATTTCCTCCTAAGGTTTATGGATCTTTGCGATTATCCTTTCCACTTCCTTAAGCAACGTTCTATTGTCTTCCTATTGCCGATTCATCTGATGTGTCAATGTCTTCATCATGGCAAAGAGTTCATTATTCAAGACTGAGGTGGGAAGATTCTCGCATCTCAGGGATCCTGGAGCAACCAGGACAGTGTTCTTCTTCGGTACATCGGAAGTATTCTTCTGACCAGGGGGAGCTTGGAAGAGGTGGAAGAATTTTCAAAGGAATAGAGGGAATAGAGGAAAAAGAGAAGGTTGGTTGTGTAGACATGATTTTTGAGGGTTCTAAACACAATAGCCCCATGGTGGGCGCCAAACTTATTTGGTCAAAAATCGACCGAGTACATATTAACCAACTCGTATGAGAGGTTGTGGTGTTATTTGTAATGTGATTATAAAAACTAGAACAAGATTGCACAAGTGGTTTACAAGGAAATCCCTTGTTCCTTGCTAGGATCTCCGGCGCAAAACCTTGGGAGGTGATAATGATCACCTGATTTGATTAATTTTATTGATTGAATGATTGATTACATAAATAAAAGTAAGTAAATGAGTACAATTACTATAGTGAGTCTATTATGTGTCTGTTGTGTGCGAAATACATGTGTATTTATAGTCTAGTCTAAGTAATAATAAGTCTGATATTCCCAGGATCCTCTCAAATAAAAATAAACATGTTGGTTTGACTTGGTATTCCCGGGTCTTTTGCCTGATTGAAATGTTTCTCCATAGATAATGAGTCTTATGTTGACTAATTCTTCATATGTGAGAAAAAGACTAGAAACATATATGTTAGAAATGTTAGGAAATAATCGTCAAGATCCTAAGATATTTCTTGGATCCTGAAAGTTATTGAAGATCCGAGATCCTAAATAGGGTTGAGGATCTTGGACCTAACAGTAATATATCATATTCTTCAAATGGAGATGAATAGGATTCTTAGTTGTATAGTTTGTTGTGATTTGGTTTTCTCCAACATTTCTCGTAACAAGCAGCTATACATGAAATGTACACATGTAACATGATAAGTGCGTGGAATCTATGTAGCCCAATTTTATTTGTTCCTTCTTCCCTAATGGGAAAAGTGATATCTTTGGGCTCCTCGATCATTTTGTGCTTACATTAAATGTACAATCATAATCAAACTAAAATGATAATGGATCAATAATATAGTTTGTTGTCGGTCTTCATAAATCTCTATTGGGAAATATAATCTTGAATGTTTTATTGACATACATACATGTCTTACATTCATATGGATATCACAAAACAAATTAGTATTTGATCGCGTACTATGGGTCGTCCATACCTTTGAGTTATTAGTATAGCTATAGTCTTGGATGACATACATCTTGCTAGGCTAACGAAAGGAAGGATGATACAGTTGTTTGACATGTGAAAGTGGAGACTGTTGGAAATATGCACATGATCACAAAAAGTTAGTGACTTTATAGTGTCACCCAATGTTTTAAAAACCGGTTTGAACCGACTGGTCGAACCGATTAGACCAGAAACTAGAGAAGTGAGCGGTTCAACTAGCACCGGTTTTATGTCTATTTCTGAGCCGAAATGAACCGGCCAGTTTTTATAAAAATCCGGTTGAAGTGGTTTAATTAAATAAAAACATATAGAAATGAATCATTTTCATAACAAAGTTTGGTTTTTTTTTCATATTTATTTAGATTTATTTGAATAACAACACATAGTAAATGTTATAAATTTTTTTAATACGTTTGTATTCATCTAAAACTATATTTTTTTCTGTATTATACTTTAATTTATTTTTTATATACGTGGATTTGTGTAAAACTAACGGTTATGTGTTTTTAATATATTTGAATTGATCTTCAGCTTCTATTTATCTGTATTTTTTATGTTTAAACTGTTGGATGTCTAAGTGTGTATAGGAAAATAGGAAAAAATATGAAAATTATAGAACCATTTGAACCGACGGTCAAACTGGTTGAACCATGAACCGGTCACCATACCGGTTCTGTAACACCTGCTCCAGGTATCATTTAATTTTCCAAGTTTTTAGGGTTTTATGCTAGGACTCAACGAGTTGGGGATCTCCAACTCGTCGAGTAGAGATCATTTATGAGGACGCGGGATTTGGATCCTACTCGACGAGCTAGAAGGCCCCGACTCGACGAGTACGCGTTGTAAAGGAAAACCCTATTTTTTAGGGTTTGCACCCTATATATTGGACTTAACTTGCCTCCTTTGGCCTCCCTTACCACTTCATTACCCAGAGAATATACCATATCCGTTCTTTGTTGCTTCCTTGTGCTTGTGAGACTAAGAAAGTGATTTTGGTGCCTTTTGTTGAAGAAGTTTGAAGGTTGAGAAATTTGGAACGGGAAGGATGTTGTAGATCCAGCATCTACAACATTTAGGCATCTATTTGAAGGTAACAAGTTGTTACCTTGATCATTCTAGCATTAGATCCTTTTTTCTTGGGTTAAGGCCATTTTTAGTATATTTGTGAAGCATTTCGGGTGTTGGGCAAGACCTAGAGTCGTAACTTTAGGTATGGACTCCTCTAAGTCCCTAGAGTTATAAAGTCACTAAATTTATCAAGCATTGGCGCTTTTATTTGGCTAAAAGCCCTCCCTTAGCTTGGTTTTGGCATTTAAGAGCTTGCACGCACGTAAAGTTTGCACCTTTACGTGGAAACCATACCTTAGGAGGCTAGATCTGCAATCTGGAGCTTTAGGGTAGCTTAAAAACATTCGAACACAAGAAGGACTTAAGGGACTCGTCGAGTTCCTTACCCAACTCGAGGAGTCGGCTAGGGTTTACTCATTTTTGAGATTCCGAAGTGATTTCTGTGAAGGATTGGAGTTTTCAGTCTACATGAGTTTTCTGTCTTTTGGACATTGAGGAACACGACGAGTTACACAGGTAACTCAGTGAGTTTACGAGTAACTAAGGTAACTCAACGAGTTTTTTGATGCACTCAACAAGTTGAGGTCAACATGGACTGTTGACCTTGGCTTTGACCAGAGTTGACCAGGGTTTACTTTGAGGATAACTATTGTATTTCGGGATTATGAGAAGTTAATCACATGATGATTATAGGTAGTTGAGTTGGATCAGCGAGTGGGATTTATCTGATCTTAGCTTGTCAATTCAGTATTCACAAAAGGTAAGTCTCCTCACCATACTAATGGGTGGAAGGAACCAAGGTCGACCCATTTTGTCATATGTGGTATAGTCATTGTTGTAGAGATATGTGGTATGACAGTTAGTTATGCTTAGTGTTATGCTAGCTATATATATCATACTTGCAGGGAAGACGATCAGGGGGAGCCCATGGTACTTGGATGTAAGACCATATGGGGGAGCCCATGGCTTTTCACAAAAATACCATGGGAGGAGCCCATGGCACTTGGATGTAAGACCATGTGGGGGAGCCCGTGGCTTTCAAGTTAAAGACCATGGGGGAAGCCCATGGCACTTAGGTGTAAGACCATGTGGGGGAGCCAATGGCATCTTGGAGTAAGACCTTGGGGAGGAGCCCATGACATCCTTATATGTTTGCATGCATGGCTTATGTGGTATATGTAGCTTTTATAGCTAATATGCTATGTGTTTATGTTGATTGTGTGTGGGGTATGCTCCGGGGAACTCACTACGCATTAGCATACAATTTGTGGATTTGTTTTAGGTACATCTGAGCCCAAGGGCAAGGGCAAGGCTTGATGTCACGACATGCACTCTCCCTTAGCCGTTTTTGTGGGACACTCTCATGATTGGAATAATATTGTTGTTGTTATGAATTTGAAAAACAAATGTATTGAGATTTTATGATTTATGGAAAATGTTTTTGACTATTTAAAAATGAAAATTTTCTTTTGAAAATTAGGTTGTTACAAGTTGTTATTAGAGCCTTGGTTTGAGGGATTCGGGTACACTCTCGGTTGTGTCAGGACTCAAACTAAAGAAATGGTTAAGTTGGTTTAAAAAATAAAAGATAAAAACTTTTTAGAATGAGAAAAAAGAGAGTGAAATGCGCGCGATCGGCCAATCCAAGTATGTAGTTCCCCCAGTATGTTATCCATGTTATACTGATATGTCAGTTATGATAATTGTATGAATCTTGCTATGTGTATGCTTTCAAAATTATATACGGTTAGTGTCTTATAGCCTCGGAATGATTGATTTGGCCTTATTTCTTGTTCCTTGTCTGGTTATGGTCATAGGGTAGAGTCTATTATTCGAAAGTCTATTTGATCCTGTTATATGTAAAATTTTCATGCATAAGGCAACCTTGCATGATAAACTTCTGTTTTGATATGGATGGAGGAAATCCTAGGTTAACAGAGTATTTGAGATATGTGGTAGTCTGTGAGATATGATTTGTTTCGGGACGAATTAGAGTTATCAGGTAGAGCCTTGGGGAATGTACATGTAGGTGTGGAAGGTAGTATTGGGCCCGTACTACTGAAAGCACAAGACCTATACCGAAACCAATGTTAGACATGGAAGCTCTAAGGAGGACTGGTGTGGGAGGATCCCCTCTATGGACATCCTGATCATTATGTTTTGGGGTATTGTAGAGCAGTATGGTGGTGACACGATTTGGAGCAGGGGGGTCTGGATCTGGGGTTGGTTAGGTGACACTACCGAGCCCATTGACGAGAGTTTGTGTGAGCTTATTGCAGCAGAGGTTACGAGGGGCATCCTTGATGCTACCCTAATTTTCTTTGGGACGGTCAAGGAGGGTATGATGTAGATCATGGAGGATAGGCTTAGGGCATTCAGAGCCAAGATTGTTGTGGGCTAGGTCGGGGACCGAACTCCCTCGTTCCAAGAGTTCAAGGCGTGCGGGGCACTGGAGTTTTTTTGGGTTCAGGAACCCCATTGTTAGCCGACGCTAGGTGGCGGACATAGAGAACGCCTAGATCACGAGTTCTTGCCCTGATGTAGCAAAGGTGGGTTTTGCTTCATGTATGATGAGGGATCGAGCCCGGGATTGGTGGGGAAAGGTGACTAGCCAGGTGGGAGCAGTCGGTGTGGCTGAGATGACATGGGCCGAGTTTGTTTAGGCGATTTGATTTGTAGTTCGCATCACCTATCAAGGTGCAACAACTAATGAGGGAGTTTCATGAGCTTCAGCAGACCAGCGAGACTGTGGCGGAGATCACTGCCAAGTTTCGGGAACGAGCATTGTTGATTCCATAGTATGCTATCGATGAGGACATGAGGAGGGCGAGGTATCATTCCATGTTGATGGATGATATATGCGAGTTTACGAACATTACAGGGTGCAAAACCCTGAATGAGATGGTAGAGAAGGCCCGCGAGCAGGAGATGGAGTTAGACTTCCGCATCAAGCGGAAGCCGGAGCAGGCACGGACAACAGTAGGTCAGGCTAAAAAGCCTAAGACCTCAGATTCTTCTAGTAGGGGCCAGCAGGGTCGTGGCCAGTGTGCCAAGTGCGGTAAACCGTGCAATGGGGCTTGTCAGATAGTAGGCTCGGGGTGTTATGTATGTGGCCAACCGGGTCACTTGAGTAGGGATTGCCCCGAGAAGGGCTTAATTTTTTTCACTGCAACTAGACCGGCCATATGTGGGCCGACTGTCTGAGGTTGCAGGGAGGAGGAGAAGCAGTGGCGGTGCCTGCACCCGCTATACTGAGGATCACAGATGGCTGCCCTGCTAAGGCAGATACTCCAGCGGTGAAGTGCCATGCAGTTCAGTTGACCACCGAGGAGGCTCGGGCATTGTCAGGCGTTGTGGCTGGTACGTATTTTTATCTTCCTGCCCTATAATTATTGCATTGCTTATGTGTATTTTGTGCTTAAGTATAGGGACCTTTTTGTTCAATGGTATGACTGCTCACTTTTTGTTCGATTCGGGAGCTACCTGATCGTTTGTATGTCTTGGACTTAGCAAGAAGTTTCGGGATGCGCCGGGGACTTTGGATTCCCCGATTGAGGTTGAGATTGCGGAAGACCACACCGTGAGTGCTGCGAGGGTGTATCGGGAATGTGTCCTTAATATGCTTGGGAGAGGTTTTGTGTTAATCTGGTCCCGATATCGTTGCGAGGTCTGAAGGTTATTGTCGAGATGGAGTGGTTAGGGGCCAATGGAGCCATGATAGATTGCGAGCGCCAGTTGGTGAAGGTTCGAACCCCAAGTGGGGAGAACTGGTTATTCATGGAGAGAGGGCCTCATAGGGGCCAACCCTTTGTTCAGCTACCAAGGCTAGGAGATTTCTGCAATAGGGTTGTACATGATTTTTTTCATATATCTCGAATACGAGGGTTAAGACCCCAAGGAATTTGGACAGTGTACCAATTGTACAGGAGTTTCAGGAGGTCTTTCCCAAAGAGTTACTTGGAGTGCTTCCAGAGAGGCAAGTGGAGTTTCGCATTGATTTGGTGTCGGGTGCCGCTCCGATGGCCAAGGTACCATACCGGCTAGCTCCATCCGAGAAGCAGGAGCTGTCTACACAGCTTTAGGAGTTGCTAAACTGATGGTTTATCCATCCGAGCAGTTCCCCACGGGGAGCTCCAATCCTATTCCTGAAAAAGAAGGACGGGTCACACAAGATATGTATCGATTATCGAGAGTTGAACAAACTAACGGTTTAAAACTATTATCCGCTACCGAGGATCGATGATCTGTTCAATCGGTTGCAGGGTGCGTCTTTGTTTTCCAAGATTGATCTTCTGTCGGGGTACCATCAGATGAGGATTCGAAATGAGGATATACCAAAGAAGGCTTTTAGGACTCTGTATGGGCACTACGATTTTGCAATGATGTCATTTGGGCTCACTAATGTCCCAGCATTCATGGATCTCATGAACAGAGTGTGTAGACCGATGCTGGATCGGTCGGTGATCGTTTTTACTGATGATGTCCTGGTCTATTCTAAGACCAAGGAGCAGCATGAGCAACATCTGAGTGAGGTATTGGAGACACTGAGAATGGAAAGGCTTTATGCCTAGTTCTCAAAGTGTGATTTTTGGCTGCGAGAGGTGCAGTTTTTGGGGCACATCATCAACCAGGAGGGTATTTCGGTGGATCCAGCCAAGGTTGAGGCAGTGATTTAGTGGGAAGTACCAAAGAACGCATCAAAGATCCGTAGCTTCTTGGGTTTAGCGGGATATTATCAGAGATTCATCCAGGATTTCTCCAAGATCTTCATCCCTTTGACCCGCTTGAGCAAGAAGAATGTAACATTTGGATGTGGCCCGAATCAGTAGTTGGCTTTCGAGACCTTGAGAAAGAGGTTATGTGAGGCTCCGATTCTACTACTACCTTAGGGGATGGATGATTTGGTAGTGTACTATGATGCATCGATCTCCAGGCTAGGCATTATAATGATGCAGAGAGGGCATGTGATCGCGTACACTTCGAGGCATTTGAAGCCTCATGAGGAGAACTATCCCACCCACAACCTGGAATTGGGGGCAGTGGTGTTTTCTCTTAAGATTTGGAGGCATTACTTCTATGGAGTGCAGTGCACCATTTATACTGATCACAAGAGTTTGAAGTATTTGATGGATCGACAGAACCTCAACATGCGACAGAGGAGATGGTTGGATGTGCTGAAAGATTATGACTGTGAGATCTTATACCATCCAGGGAAGGCCAATGTGGTGGTCGATGCTTTGAGCTGCAAGGCGGCGGGTTCCCCGATTGGGAACATTTTCTTGAGGATGAAGGTGATCTCTCAACTTCTAGATATGATCAAGAAGGCTCAACTGGAGGGTTTGAAGAAATAGAACTGGAAGATAGAGCGGATTCGGGGGCAATTTCCCTTGTTTTTCCGGGATAGTTGAGGTCTCTTGACACAGTGTGGTCGGGTCTGGGTACCGATCACCAGGGGAGTGAGACAGAAAATGTTGGAGGAGGCGCACAAGTCCAAGTTCTTTATACAACCGAGAGCTACAAAAATGTATAGAGATCTGATACTGAGCTATTGGTGGCCCTACATGAAGCGGGAGATCGATTGGTTCGTGGAGTAGTGTTTGACTAGCCGGAAGGTCAAGACCGAGCATCAGCGGCCTCATGGCAAGGTTCAGCCACTACCCATTCCTATGTGGAAGTGGGAAGAGATCACTATGGACTTCATCACGAAGTTACCAAGGAAAGCGAGGGGTGTGGATGCCATATGGGTTATTGTGGATAGGTTGACGAAGAGTGCCCACTTCATTCTGATCCCTAAGAGCATCTCCGCTGAGAAATTGGCGGATATTTATGTGCACGAGGTGGTGGCTAGACACGGGGTTCCAGTGTCAGTAGTCTCTGATAGAGATATTCGATTTACATCTAGATTCTGGAAGAAGTTTCATGAGGAACTGGGCACTCAGATACATTTCAGCAAGGTGTACCACCCCCAGACAGATGGCCAAAGTGAAAGGACAATCCAGACAGTCGAGGATATGCTTTGGGCATGCGTGTTGGATTTGGGGGTAGGTGGGATACATACATCCCACTGACAGAGTTTTCATACAACAATAGTTACCATGCCAGTATCGACCGAACTCCGTTTGAGATGTTGTATGGTCGGAAACGTAGGACCACGGTTTGTTGGGGCGAGGTGGGACACCGAGTCATGGGGAGCACCGAAGTAGTGCTCAAGACTACCAGGTTGATTCAGCATGGGGAACTTCGTGTTACTAGAGGTGTCGCCATGGAAGGGAGTCATCAGGTTTCGGAAGAGAGGCAAGTTGGGGCCACAATATATTGGCCCGTTCAGGATTACTGCCCGGGTGGGCAAGGTGGCTTAACGCTTGGATCTATCAGACGAGCTTAGCCAGATACACAACACCTTTCATGTTTCTCAGCTCCGGAAGTGTGTCATAAACGAGGCCACGTTCATTTTTCTGGACGACATTCAGGTGGACGAGAGCCTGAACTACATTGAGAGGCCTGTCGCGATTTTGGATAGGAAGACCAAGGTTCTTTGGAACAAGGAAGTGAAGCTAGTAAAGGTGCAGTGGCAGCACCGAAGGGGCTCCGAGTGGACAAGGGAGCCGCAAGAGGAGATGCGAGATCATTACCCAGACTTATTCGCATCAAAAGGCATCGAGGACAAAGTCGAGTTCAAGTGGGGGAGATTTGTAACACCTTTTCCAGGTATCATTTAATTTTCCAAGTTTTAAGGGTTTTATGCTAGAACTCAACGAGTTGGGGAGCTCCAGCTCGTCGAGTAGAGATCATTTATGAGGACGCGGGATTTAGATGCTACTCGACGAGTCGGAAGGCCCCGACTCGACGAGTAGGCGTTGTAAAGGAAAAACCTAATTTTTAGGGTTTGCACCCTATATATTGGACTTAATTTGCCTCCTTTGGCCTCCCTTACCGCTTCATTACCCAGAGAAGAAACCCTAGCCGTTCTTTGTTGCTTCCTTGTGCTTTTGAGACTAAGAAAGTGCTTTTGGTGCCTTTTGTTGAAGAAGTTTGAAGGTTGAGAAATTTGGAACGGGAAGGAGATTGTAGATCCAACATCTACAACGTTTGGGCATCCATTTGAAGGTAACAAGTTGTTACCTTGATCATTCTAGCACTAGATCCCCTTTTTCTTGGGCAAGATCTGGAGTTGTAACTTCAGGTCTAGACTCCTCTAAGTCCCTAGAGTTATAAAGTCACTAAATTTATCAAGCATTGGCCCTTTTCTTTGGCTAAAACCCCTCCCTTAACTTGGTTTTAGCATTTAAAAGCTTTCATGCACGTAAAGTTTGCAACTTTACGTGGAAACCATGCCTTAGGAGGCTAGATCTGCAATTTGGAGCTTTAGGGTAGCTTAAAAATGTCCGAACACAAGAATGAATTAAAGGACTCATCAAGTCCCATATCCAACTCGACGAGTAGGGTAGGGTTTACCCATTTCCGAGATTCTGAAGTGATTTCTGTGAAGAATTGGAGTTTTCGGTCTATATGAGTTTTCAGTCTTTTGGACATTAAGGAACTCAACAAGTTACACAGGTAACTCATTGAGTTGACGAGTTACTCAGGTATCTCGACGAGTTTTTGAATGCACTCAACGAGTTGAGGTCAACATGGACGGTTGACCTTGACTCTGACCAGGGTTTACTTGAGGATAATTATGGTATTTCGGGATTGTGACAAGTTAATCACATGATGATTATAAGTTGAGTTGGAGCAGGATGTGGGATTTATCTGATCTTAGTTTACCAATTCAGCATTCATCATAGGTGCGTCTCCACACCATACCAATGGGTCAAAGGCACCAATGCCGACCCATTTTATGATATGTGGTATACTTGTTGTTGGTGAGATATGTGGTATGACAGTTAGTTGTGCTTAGTGTTATGCTAGTTATATATGTGATACTTGCAGGAAAGACCATGGGGGAGCCCATGACACTTAGATGTAAGACCATGTAGGGGAGCCCATGGCTTTTCAAGTAAAGACCATAGGAGGAGTCCATGGCACATGGATGTAAGACCATTTGGGGGAGCCCATGGCTTTCCAACTAATGACCATGGGGGAAGCCCATGGCACTTAGGTGTAAGACCATGTGGGGGAGCCCATGGCATCATGGAGTAAGACCTTGGGAGGAGCTCACGATATCCTTATATGTTTGTACGCATGGCTTATGTGGTATATGTATCTTTTACAACTAATATGATATGTGTTTATGTGGATTGTGTGGGGGGTATGCTCTGGGGAACTCACTAAGCGTTAGCTTACAGTTTGTGGATTTCTTTTAGGTACATCTGAGCCCAAGGGCAAGGGCAAGGCTTGATGGCGCGGCATGCATTCTCCCTCAGGCGTTTTTATGGGACACTTCGATGATTGGAATAATATTGTTATTGTTAAGAATTTGAAAACATATGTATTGAGATTTTATGGTTTATGGAAAATGTTTTTTGACTATTTAACAATGAAAGTTTTCTTTTGAAAATTAGCTCGTTACAGGTTCAACTAAAAAACCAGTTTTTAAAACATTTTTCTACCTTATAGTTAGTTAAATTATTGAGAATAGAAGGGTCTAAGTGAATTATCTTGGAATTGAATTGGTAAAGATTTATGTCTTGGATTAAGGGATAAATACTAAGATTTATTCAAAATAATTATGGTTTTCCCACCCTAATAACCATTCTCCTTTCATAGGATCAGCTACATTTCCCTCTAAGTCTCTCTCCCTTACGGTTTTTGTTAAAACCCATTCCATCTCCTTCTAGTTTTTTAAGTTTTGCACTCAAACAAAGAAGTAGAGTTGTCAAGAGTTGATGCATCGTCATTCTTAGATGCGACTCATTAGCAGAGTTCTACTTTAGGCTCTAACTCATCCAAGAAGAGCAAGAAATTTTCTCAACCACTCCATTGACATAAGTTAATCTTTGGTTTGTATGTTATGTGTTATTTTGATGCTAAAAATTCACTAGAACAACATTTGTGTTAGGAGATGATGATCAAAGTTTTTGTATGTTATGTTTATGTTGCTTTATGCTCTATAAATCATCATAACTCATCACATTAGTCATAGCATAGTTGTATAGCATGTGTTCAAACTTTTTACTGTTGTAAAATCTCATCTCTAATATTGGTTTCTGCTTTTTTTCATGGTAACTTGTCATTGAAAATGAAAGGAACTTCAATAGAAGAATCCGTATTACATTTCTCATCAAATTCATGGTTCTTTTTCTATTCCAACTATTTGGTTTTTTCAATAGAAATTGTTTACTCAAACATTTATCATTACTTATCTTGTTCATACAACTAATTTCATCTTTTAGTTCCATATTAACAGAAATCATTTCAGAATTTTCTTATCAGTGTATATATGACTCATGTTCAACTGGACTCACCACTTTGTATATATCCCCCTCAAACCATTCATCTAAACAATCACATATATGATCAACACATATATATATATACATGGTTCTTGAATGAAACATTCAAGGACTGTTCCACATTCGAAAAAATTGATACCAAAAAAGTCATTGGTAGTACCTACAAAGTTGTTACCATTAGAATATGTGAAGATATAACGTACAATATTCCTTTGAGGTAGAAATCGTCTCTTAGATAAACATCATCATATTTTTTTTCCACATTATAATTGCCATCATTGATTCGTTTATGGTGATAGGAGTAGAAGCCACCCAACCCACTCAGCTCACTGCCACATTAACGCCATATCAGTTTTTCTCTCTCCTATTTCTTCCATCTTTCTCAACCTACAACATATGGAAATAGAATATTTCCCAATCCATTCAACCCACTTAATTAAAAACATACAAAACAATATAGTGTACAAGTTCTTAAGCTCATGGTACAAGAGAGAGAGAGAGAGAGAGAGAGACAGACAGACAGACAGACAGACAGAGGCGATGAAGCGGATTACTCATGTTGTTGAATAGAGAAAATCGGTGGTACCTACATTAGAGGGGCAATGATCTTGGAGGTACCACAGTACCTCCAACCCAAATACAAAAATACTCACTACTCCGTTCACCCTTACAAACATGAAAATATTATAATATAGTAAAAAATTGTAAATAAATGGTTGAAAACATATAAAATAACATGCACACATCAAAAACATAAATACGATTTCTCTTCTTCAGTGGCAAAGTGGATCTACGTAAAAGAGAAGTTGAAGCCGATGAAAGAAAATAAGATTAGATAAAGACATGAATAAATTATAGGAAGAATTTCATTTATATCTTTATAAACATTCATGATTACATCTATACTCTTATAAAACTTCAAATTATATGTATATCCTTATAAAACATATAAACTCACATATATACCAAAATACTTAATGTAATCATATTTAATATATTTATAAACTAAAAACAACATCTTTAAATTATATTATAACTAATTTCCTAAAATACTCATATGGAATCCCTCCTATAATCGATCTTTTTATTCACAACATGATTCGTTGTCGCTTCATATTCTACAAAATCGATTAGCAAAAGTTGATGATTGCATATTACTAATTGTTTGCTAAACAATATATTATATCTCCTACAATAGATTTTGGAGACCTTTCATTATTATCTTCTAAACATTTTTGTTCTTCTTCTGGTTCTTCAGCTACATTAATGGTAAAATAAAGAAAAAAATAATTACAATGTGGGTGTCAATATTTTGTAAGGATTGATGAAGTAACATGTCAAAAATAATAATGTGGGAGAAATGTAATATTGTAATGTTACAAGTTAATTATTTTCTTACTAAAAAAATCAATATAAAGACGGTGTTTGTTTTTTAAATAGTTTTAACATGATTAAATTAAATAGTTGGGTGTATATGTGAGTTTATACGTTTTAT
This sequence comes from Lactuca serriola, assembly GCF_051521515.1. Classification (NCBI taxonomy): domain Eukaryota; kingdom Viridiplantae; phylum Streptophyta; class Magnoliopsida; order Asterales; family Asteraceae; genus Lactuca; species Lactuca serriola. The sequence goes on from NC_136411.1 coordinate 262,369,483, forward strand.
AAGGATATATATGTAATTCAAAATTTTGCAAAGATATATAGGTAATTATGAAAATTTATAAGGATATAGATGTAATTCTCCCTAAATTATATTGTTCTCTTTAGGGGGCATGCATTTAGACATGTGGCCGACGTAATTAAATATAAAGTCATGTTCACCTAGCCCGACAATATCTGGTATTATCTTTCTTCCATGAGATTGAGGGTACAGTCTCGTCATGTATATAGGTGGATTTAAGAAGTGGGTTATGAGCACCATTTATAAAAGCAAAAAAGTCAATGGCGGAGGACTTGAGCAAAGCGGTGGAACTTCATGGGAACATGAGATTTCATCAATATTTGTGGTGATGATGAGGATGGAGTCGGTCGTAGAGGGAGAAGGGTGAATCGGTAGTGGCGAGATGTTGATGTTGAGGAATGAAGATGTGTGTCGATGGTTTGTAGGGTTTTAAGATGTATATCCTAATTTAAAGGCTATAAAATAAAGATTTTTCTTTTTTACCATAATTAGCTACAACTAAGATTACTAACATGCCCTTTTAATTCTGATTGGTGCTTACATAGATACGATACATGTTACAAACATTTAAACACACACACACACACACACACACACACACACATATATATATATATATATATATATATATATATATATATATATATATATGATCAAATGAGAACACCTAAAAGGCTGAGAACGCAAGAACAATTCCGGACCAATCAATATATAAGGGAATATAAGTAATTGAATATTTTAATTAAATTAAAATAAAATAAAATCAATCAAATTCCCTTAAATTTAGGATTAGTTACCAAAACAGGAGATATTTGATTTTTTATTTTTCTTATTAATGAAATATAAAAAATATTTTTATCAAAAAATAAATAAATAAAAGAATTTTTCTTTTTTTCTTAAATTTTTTTATCTCATATTTCACGTTTTTTTTTTCAAAAACATTAATAGAAATCTAACCCCAAATCAATACATTTGTATTCATAAACAATTTTTTCATAGGATTCCTCTCTACATCCTTCTTTTTTGTCATTTTATTGTCTTTAAAATTCTTTTTCATTAGACATATTTTATCTTTCTGTTGTTTTTTGTTTTGTCTTTTTTGTCTTTTGTTTTTTTGTTGTCTTTTATTATTATTATTATTATTATAAGAATAATTATTATTATTATTATTTTCAAATTTTGATTTGATTAGATGTCTTTTTAATGGTTTAAATGTAAAAAATAATATATGAATGTTACGAACGGAAAATTAACACATATATAGTCGGAACAGAAAAACAACACAACAATAGTCAGAGCGAAAAAGAGTAACACACTAATAGTCTAAATAAAAATAAAAATAATCAAAACAAAAAGAATATATTTTTAATGTTAATAATAATAATGATAATAATAATAATAACAACAACAACAACAACAACATATTTCTTAAAAATAATGAAAAAAAATAAAAAAAAAACAGAAAGATAGTCCAAACGAAAAAAATAATATTATGTATTTATTAAAAATATTAAAAACAAAAATTAACAAAAAAATATTTATAAAACATATTTGATATAAATTTCAAAAACATAATAAACGATACATCTTAGTTATCATCGTACAACAAATGAGAAGGCAAACGGGCAATAAGTTGCACCGCTAAGTTTTTTTGTTTGGTAAAGTTAATTCTCTTGAACACTGCATCCATAGATCCAGGGGATACAACATGATATGCATGATACATTGTACTCTACTAAGAAGTGCTACTGAATCTGACGCAGGGAAACCAAAAGTATCAAATGCAAATGGAATGAACACGTGTTGATTTTCCATGCACGCTTTCTGATGTTTGGTGACCTTGCATGTGGCTGTTTTTTAATGCAGTCTGTCACGCTGTGAAACCTCCAACCCATCCAAAAATCAAAACATCAGACGGTCTAAGGGTTGACATTCCTTCTGTTGGGTCAGTTAGGAAATTCACAGGAGCCTCTTTCTTGGCGGAAACCCCCGCACGCTTAAATATATCAACCAAAATATCCCTAACCATATTGTGCTTGTATTTGAACCCCGAGAGCTCTTTGCACTGAACTGAAAGCTCTCCAAAAGAGTCCAGACATGCCTTGCGGCACACCAGACATATCTCGTCGTTTGGGAATATTGGAATCATGAGTCGATATTTGAGGATGGTACGGTACCTCACAGGATACATATGTTGGCCAAGCCTATCTATAGGGAAAGATAGAAGAAAATCTTGAGCATGTTGTGCGCGTAAACACTAGAACACTACTTTCTGTCGAGCCGTCATGTTGAAATGTACTTCCATATCTTGGGCAATTTTACTAATAAAGGCATTCGCCAGTGTATTCTGGGATTTAGGGGGGGGGTGGTTTCCTTAGTAGTAAAACTTCTAAGGTCAATGTCTGGAAGCTTGTTATGAAGAGAAGCTAACGCACAAGCATAATTAGAATACATGCCATGAATGTCGCTATCTCGTAAGATGTGGTCTTGCAATACCCAAGATTGGTCCCTTGAGGAAACAAAAGCGTATGAGATAGCCTTTACTACCGAGTATAAACCCAAACCACCAAACCGAATGCGTAAGGAAGGATGTCACCAAAGAAAGGGCCACCACAAACCACAATGTCCTCAATCGCCTCGTGCAACCCATTAACGAATAACAAATCCGCCTCCTCTATGTGAATGGGCTGGCACGTCCTCAGCCCAAAGAGAATTTTCGCAATACACATACATGACCGAAGTAGAAGGAGCTCACTCTACGGGTCAGGCAAATGTGGAAGAAGGCGCATCAAATTCACAACGTTTTCAGCTCTCTTTATGGTTAAGTTGGTAATGGAATTAGCATCTCTACTAATAGCTCCCCCAAGAAGTTTCACTCCCAATGATGGCCCCCCGATCCCAACCGAGAATAAACCCTCATGCAACTTCTTACCATCACACGAGTGCCAAAAGAGCTCGATTTTCTTGATATTCAATTGAAGGTCCAATTTTGGGCCCATAACCTTAATAATGTCTAACGCTTTGGCCACCTCCTCAGAATCTCCAATAAGTATGCCATCATCAAGATACCATGCATGGAGAAGAAGCTTGCAATTATCTCTAATATTATGCAAGAGCGGGTGCAACACAAGGGCAAAGAGAAGTGGTCCCAAGGGGTCTCCTTGTTGAACTCTAGTAGAAGACCAAATATGTCTGTCTCTTGGATACAACCTTGCTGATTGACCATATAGGAATTCTAACCACGAAGATATAGAAGGGCACCTTAATCTGACCTCATTAAGTAATGTGGATCTGTCAACAAGGTTAAAAGCATTGGAGAAGTCAACGGTAAGCATGGAAAGAGACATGTCATTGTGGCGCTCACTCAACACCCTGTTGGCGCTATGTAATATGGTTTCAGCACCGCCAGACACCCCGACCCCAAACTGAAAATCATTGAGATAGTTGGCCATTTCTTTACCAATACCTTTCATAGCCAGTTTGGAAACCAAACCTCTCCACATAGCGCCCAATGCAATAGGTCGTATTCCCTTGTTAAGTTTTAAGAGCGGTGTAAGAGGAGCAGATGCAACAAATTTTTCCAAACTCGAAGGGCATCTTCCCCTTAGCCATAGATTAAGCACACAAGTAATAGAACAAAGGAGGTCTTTGGCTATAGCGGAACCTTCTCCACAAAGAGCATCTAAAATGTGTTAAGCTCTCAACCCATCTCTCCCACACGATGTCCCTTTAGGGAATGATATAATGCCCCCAAGGACATTGTCAATATCAACCACAAGGGAAGGCACTAAACATATTGTACTCAGCATTGATAGTGGTGGCTTGTGTGGATGCTTATCCTCCAGTGCCTTCGTGGTAGCATCTCCGTATGGAGTAACCCCCAAGGAACATAATACTTTCACTGCTATTGTGAAATGCCCATACGCAACCATATGAAGACATTGCCTATTGTCTGTGTCACCCCTGTTCTATCCTCCTGAATGTACTCTTCTTTTTTCTCTTGTAGCTCAGCCTTGCGTTGTCAACCAAGTTTTTAACAAGCTTGGCTATACTGTCTTCTGTACCTTAAGTACCTAATGCGCTTAGGATGTTACGATGTTGCAAGGACTTCCTGTTCCCAGACCTACTTTCTTGCCTATTCTTGGGCCTAAACACCTAAAGAGTACACCTAGGAAGAATTATCAATGTAACCCATGCTTCAACGGATCCGGGACGAGCAGCGACCTTGTAAAGGGCTGCATTTAAATCCTGAGAGAAAGTCATACAACAATTATGAGGGATGCTTTTGACTGTGGTGATAGGTAGCCTAAACACAAGATCAAGGAGCTGAGGATCCAACACCAACCCCTCATTAAGTTCGGCCTTTGGTTCAATGGGCGGCGACTTTTCAATACCAAAAATATGCCTGCTCATGTCATCAACCTCGCCATTAAATTTAACAAGACCATCTGAGTGGTGACACGAGCGGCTTAGGGCATGTAGACTCATACAATCCCCACATATCCATTGACCAAACTCTTTGTAACACCGTAAATTTTTCAAACAATTTTTTCATTTTAAAGTCACATCATTCTCATTGACATAATTCATATAAACCCCAATTATCAAGTTATCAAAAATAGATGTCCATAATTGTTTGAATAAAAATACAGGATCTCTAAAACATGACTCTGTCTCGTGTGTACAATCAAGTCAGCGCCTTCCCGTGATCCTGAGAAGTACCTGAAACACATATCACATAACACGGTAAGCACAAAGCTTAGTGAGTTCCCCAAAGCTTAGTGATCCTAAGAAGTACCTGAAACACATATCACATAACACGGTATGCACAAAGCTTAGTGAGTTCCCCAAAATACCACATACACAAATAATAAGCCTCTCATGGCTATAGCTCGACATGGACCCTCCGGTCATGCATCTTGGTAACGACCCTACGATCTCATGACTCGGTGTAGACCCTCCGGTCATGCGTCTTAGTAAGGACCCTCCGGTCACACAGCTCGGGTTGGACCCACCAGTCCTGTATCTCATTGAGCACCCTCCGGTCTCATAGCTCGGGTTAGACCCTATGGTCTGTTCTCAAAATGCACAGAATAATATAGCATATATCACAAAGAAAAATGCATAATATCACATAACTCAAATAAGACCCTCCGGTCACTCAGTAGTACCACTCAGGTATGTATAGTGAGAAGACTCACCTCGTAAGCCAACAAATAAACCTCATACACAATTCACTGGTCTAGCCTCCGCTTAACACATACGATAATTATCCCTAATTAGTAAACGGCCCTCAAGAAGCTAGGCTAAACCCTCTATAAACTCATAGAAGGATAAAAGACCATTTTACCCTTCTATGGCCTCAATATTCGAAAATTTGACCAAACCCTAAAAGTCAACAAAAGTTAACCACGATGCGTACGCTGGGCGTACAGCCCCTCTACATTGGGCGTACTGCCTTGCTATGCATGCATCGGGGATCCTCGACCCTACGTTGCGTGTACTGGGATTACGCTCGGCCTAGGTTCCAGACTTGTTCTTTCCATTCTCTTGGCCTTAATCCCTTAAGACCATAGCTCTACTCTCATATCTGGACTCCCTAAAGGCTCATACTCCATAAAGTTTGTGACTCTAAGCCTTTGCATGGCTGAGAAAGTCCCAAACCCAAAAACTCTCACTCTTTTCTCCCAAAAATGCTCATATCTCATGCATGGGGTGATTTTGACGTCAAAGACTCCATTTTTATGAATCCACTCCATTAAAAACACTCAAAGGGATAGATATTACGCTCTAAAGTTCAACAACTCATAAAGCTTCAAGCTTTGGGACCAAAAACCCTAAAATGGACCATATTATGCACAAATCAAAAAGGATGAGAAAGTTATGAGCTTTATACCTTCAACTGATGCTCCAACCATAGAAAAGCTCAGATCCAAAGCCTGGTCTCCAACTCTATTCTCCTTAATACTCCTTCTTCACTCCAAGGATACCACAAGAACACTTAAAAGCTCACTATTGGACACTCAAGCTCAAGAGACAAAAATTAGGGTTTTGAGAGGGTTGAGGGCTGGAAATGGTGGCCAGAAATGAGGCCATCATGTTCCTTAAATAGGGACACACCCCCACAATTAGGGTTTTCATTATGAGCCTAGTACGCTAATCGTACCCTCTGGTACACCCAACGTACTAGGTGGCTTCCACGTCCAAATCACGCACATGAGTACGCTGAGCGTACACACGCGTATGCCCCGCATACTCAGCTACCACCTGTTCTTAAATAAAGGGCCAAACTTGACAATTACAATAAAACAAGGGCTTATAAGTTATATTTGGTCTTAGGATGTTACAATTCTCCCCCACTAGAATCAGACTTCGCCCTCGAAGTCACCTTCTGGGAATAACTCTAGGTACTACTCGCGCTTCTCGGACTCCGGCTCCCAACTCCACTCGGACCCCTTCCGATATTGCCACTGGACCTGAACCAAGGGCACATCTTTATTCCTCAAGACCTTCACCTTCCTATCTAAGATCGAAATCGGCCTCTTGTTGTAATTCAGGCTCGCATCAACCTGATTGTCCTCTAATGGTACCACTGTCGTCTCATCAGCTACACATTTCCTCAGTTGGGACACGTAGAAGGTGTTATGAATCTGGCTCAACTCTGCAGGTACCTCAAACCAGTAAGCTACCTTACCCACACAGGTGATCACCCTGGACGGGCCAATGTATCTATAGCCCGACTTTCCCCGTTTCCTGAATCGAATCACCCTTTCCACGGGGATACCAGGAGGACAAAATCTCCGATCTGGAACTCTAGCTTGGATCGTCACCGGTCTGTGTAACTCTTCTGGCGACTCTGGGCCATCAGTAACTTCTGTCTGGCCTGCTGAATCTGCTCAGTCATCTTGAGCACTATCTCAGTGTCACCCGTTACTCTCTGCCCTACCTCTCCCCAACAGATGGGAGTCCGACACATCCTCCCATATAAGAGCTCGAAGGGAGATATACCAATACTGGAATGGTGGTTGTTGTTGTATGAAAACTCAGCCAAGGGCAAATAAGTGTCCCAACTTCCACCGAAGTCCATAACACATGCACGTAGCATGTCCTCGAGCGTCTGAATCGTCCGCTCACTATGCCCGTCTGTCTATGGGCGGTATGCGGTACTGAAGTGCAACCGGTACCCAAGTCCTCATGAAATTTCTTCCAGAACCTAGAAGTAAAATGCACATCTCGATCTGACACTATCGATGTCGGTACTCCATGTCGTGCCACCACCTCTCGCACGTAGATCTCGGCCGACTTCTCTGCAGAAGAGTTCTCACAAATAGCAAGGAAGTAAGCACTCTTCGTCAGTCGGTCTACAATCACCCATATTTCGTCGACACCACGCGCAGTCCTTGGTAATTTGGTGATAAAATCCACGACAATATGTTCCCACTTCCACTGGGGAATCTCTAGAGTCTACAACAGGACATGTGGACGTTGGTGCTCCGCCTTAACCTGGCTACAGGTCAAGCACCTCTCAACTACCCATGCCACATCCCTCCTCATACAGGGCCACCAATAATCTCTCTTCAGATCCAAGTACATCTTAGTGGCCCCCGGGTGGATCGAGAATCTCGATCTATGTGCCTCCTCTAGTATGGGCCAAGCTCCACCTGTATAGGGCACCCAAATCCGCCCATGGAAGGTCATAAGCCCCCTACTGTCCATCTCAAACTCGAAAACATGTTCGATCACTCGCTCCCTCTTGCGGTTCTCTGGTCTCACGGCCTCCACCTGGGCATCTCGGATGGTATCCAAGACTGGATTCATCACCGTCATCCTCATACACATATCTCGGATCGGAGCACTCGCTGCTCTACAACAAAAGGCATCGGCTACCATATTAGCCTTTCCCGGATGATACAAGATCTCATAGTCATAGTGCTTCACCACATCCAACCACCTCCTCTGTCTCATATTTAGGTTGGGCTGATCCATTAGCTACTTCAGTTTCTTATGGTCCGTGTATATGGTACACCGGACTCCGTACAGATAATGGCGCGAGATATTGAGGGCGAACACCACTGCCCCCAACTCCAAATCATGGGTGGGATACCTCGTCTCATGGGGCTTCAACTGCCTTGATGTATATGCTATCACATGCCCCCTCTGCATCAATACCGCACCCATCGCTAATATAGATGCATCACAGTAAACTACAAAGTCCTCCACTCCCTCGGGAAGGGCTAACATTGGAGCTTCGCACAATCTCTGGTGAAGAGTCTCAAACGAGGCCTGCTGCTCGGGCCCCCAGGCAAAAGTAACACCCTTCCAGGTCATTCTGGTAAGAGGAACAACAATCTTGGAGAAATATCTGATAAATCTCTGATAGTAGCCGGCCAAACCCAGAAAACGCCTTATCTCGGACGGGGACCTCGGCACCTCCCACCGCATAACTGCCTCAATCTTGGTCGGGTTGACTAAAATCCCATTTTCATTAACGAGGTGCCCCAGGAACTGGACCTCTCGTAACCAAAAATCACACTTGGAGAATTTGGCGTAATGTCTCTTCGCCCTCAATACTCCCAAAATCTCCCGAAGATGCTCCTCGTGCTGCTCTCTGGACCTCGAGTACACCAGAATATCGTCGATGAATACGATCACCAATCAATCCAACATGGGCCTACACACCCGGTTCATGAGATCCATGAATGTTGTCGGTGCATTGGTGAGTCCGAAAGGCATCACCACAAAATCGTAGTGCCCATAACGAGTCCTAAATGTTGTCTTCTGGATATCCTCCTCTCAAACTCTCATATGATGATACCCAGATCTCAAATCACTCTTGGAAAACCAAGATGTCCCCTGCAACTGATCGATTAAATCATCGATCCTCGGTAGTGGACAATGGTTCTTGACCGTCAGCTTGTTTAACTCTTGGTAATCAATGCACATCCGGTGTGAACTATCCTTTTTCTTAACAAAAAGGATAGGTGCTCCCCACGGTGAGCTACTCGGTCTGATGAAACCCTTCCCTAGTAGCTCCTGAAGCTGTGAGGATAACTCCTGCATCTCTAGTGGCGCAAGGCGATAAGGTGCCTTGGCAATAGGTGCCGCACCCGGAACTAAATCAATCCGGAACTCCACGTGTCTCTCGGGAGGCACACCCAACAAATCCTTAGGAAAAACATCCAGAAACTCGCACACTATCGAAACCTCGGAGATAGAACTCGACCTCTCTGAAGCAACCCGCATATCCATCACATACGCCAAAAATCCCACACAACCCTACTATAGACTCTGTCTCGTTTTGGCAGCAGAGTAGAAGGCTGGTCCAGATGTGGTACCTGATGGGTTTTAGCCATAAGAACTTTCCTATGTGCGCATGCAAAACCCTAATGCTTGGATCTAGGCTTTCTAATAAACATGCTTTGAATCCAAGACTTCTAATGACTAATTAGGTTAAATAACAACATTGAAACAGATCTAGAATCATACCTTTAAGTTCCTTGTTGATCTTGAGGTCTTGGAGCTTCTAGAGTCACAAATGTCACTCCTCTAATGGCTTACAAACACCAATAGCAAGGAAGATGATTTAGGAGAGAGGAGAGGGGAGGAAATCGGCCAGGGTTCTCTTGCTTTAGGAGAGGTGCCGATTTCCTTATGCCATGGGGTCTATTTATACTTGTAGACTCCTTAAGGGTTACAACCTAAACCCTAATTGGATAATCTTCTCTTAAGGCTATCCAAATCCATTCCTTAGATATCCATATGGATGATTTTAGCTATCCTAACACTCTTAGAATTCGTCCATAGCATATCCCAATGGATTTACAGTCTAAAGCTTAACTATCAAACAATTGACAGTTTATACCCCTTTATTTAATTAATCTCTTTAAGTCACCAAATTAATTCTAATTAATTCTATGACTTATATTAATCAAATAACAAATATATTATTCATTATATTATTCTTATAATATATTAATAATATTTACTCTCTCATAATAAATCATCCTATCAAGTTGCTATGGTGAAGGCAACCCAAAAGGACCATGCACAACCGGGTCAAATACTTGCCTAATATAGTTGCAGCCTTAGACACTATTCCAATAGTCTCCCACTTGGATAAGTCTAGTAACTATATTCACAAGTACAATTCGGTTTGCAATCGTAGCTCTCAAAGACGCTGTCAACTCTGATCTAATCAATCTTGTCATTTAGATAAGGGAACGTACAGTCCTCTGTTAGATATCATGCTGACAATCCTATGGAATGGTTAGTCAAGCATTTAGGTTTTTCGATCTCTAATTTATTCGACATAGAACTTAATCGAACACATCAATTCAGTTCTGACCGGGCCCGGCACATAAGTCAAATCAAATCATCGAGCGGCCGAGATATCGCTTTTACCTTCTTAGATAAAAGTTACAGATAAACTTCGACTTATATGCATTTACTTATTCATTAACCAACTATACACAACAATACGTTTTATAACACCGAGTTACTGATGCGTTTTCGTATTATCAATGTACAATCAATTAACAAATAACAAATCATATATCTAGGTTTTAAGACCATATGATATTATCGTCTTGCGATCACCTTTTATATCGTATTCCATAAGGTGATTCCAGCAAGCGCGGGTTTATTCCAATGCTCAAAACTAGTTCATAAGCACTCATGAACGTTGCAGCAATCCTTTGCTATGTCTAACACCATTTAGACACTCTACACACCAATTCATGACAATCTTCATTCATATCTACTCCCAACATATGAACGATTGTGGACCATTTGAACAGTTTCTATTATTCTTAATAATCTTAATTATTCTGGAAGTCAAAACATGCAAAATGAAACAATAGCTAAACGATTAACATAAGATAGTAACATTACTCATAAATAAAACTCCTTTATTTAATCATCAAATGTCAATTACATTTATCTATTACACATTTCTAATACTATCTAATCTATGCTAATATCATCCTTCAGCCCAATACTCCTAGCATGCTGCAAGTGCTTAACCCTACTCAGTCCCTTCGTAAGCAGATCTGCTAGGTTATCTTCTGATGATATCCTCTTTACTACGAGTTGTCCTTCTTCTACACGATGTCTAATGAAGTGATACTTTCTGTCGATATGTCTTGATCTACCATGATCCCTCGGTTCCTTGGTCAAGGCAACTGCGCCTTCGTTATCACAGAAAATCTCCATTGGCTCCTTTATGGCAGGTACAACTCCAAGATCACCGATGAAGTTCTTTAGCCATATTGCCTCCATCGACGCTTCGCTCGCTGCAATGTACTCTGATTCGCACGTTGAATCAGCTACGGTTTCTTGCTTGGAACTCTTCCATGTCACTGCTCCTCCATTTAGGGTAAAGACCCAGCCCGACTGCGAACGGTAGTTGTCCCTGTCGGTTTGAAAACTGGCATCACTATACCCTCGCACCTTCAAGTCGTCACTCCCTCCGAGGACTAAGAACCATTCCTTCATCCTCCGAAGGTACTTAAGGATGTTTTTCACCGCAATCCAATGTGCTTTGCCAGGATTCCCTTGATATCTGCTAACCATGCTCAAAGCGAAGGCTACATCAGGGCGAGTACAAGTCATAGCGTACATGATTGAGCCAACTGCGGAAGCGTATGGTACTCGGCTCATTTCTGCTATCTCAGCTTCGGTACTCGGACTTTGAGTCTTATTCAATTTGGTATTACTTTGTATCGGTAGTTCTCCCTTCTTTGAGTTTTCCATACTAAAACGTTTTAGTACCTTCTCTAAGTAAGTATTCTGACTAAGTCCAATTAGTCTCTTACTACTTTCTCTTACTATCCTTATTCCCAAAATGTAAGAAGCCTCTCCGAGGTCCTTCATAGCGAAGCACTTCCCGAGCCAGGACTTAACCTCCTGCAGAGTCGGGATGTCGTTTCCTATGAGTAATATGTCATCGACATATAGAACGAGGAAGCTTACTATACTCCCACTGGCTTTGACATATACACAAGACTCGTCTTCGCTTCGTACAAATCCAAACTCTTTGACTTTCTCATCGAAGCAAAGATTCCATCTGCGAGACGCTTGCTTAAGTCCATAAATGGACTTCTCAAGCTTACACACTCTATTCGGATGCTTCGGATCCACAAACCCCTCTGGCTGAGCCATGTAAACATCCTCAGCCAACTTTCCATTAAGGAAAGTGGTCTTGACATCCATTTGCCAAATCTCATAATCATGAAATGCGGCAATTGCTAGCATCACTCTAATAGATTTAATCTTCGCAACTGGTGAGAAGGTCTCATCATAGTCAACTCCGGGAATTTGAGTAAAGCCCTTCGCAACCAATCGCGCTTTATATGTGTGTACGTTCCCATCCACGTCGGTCTTCTTCTTGAAGATCCATTTGCACCCAACGGTCTTACGTCCGGGCACGTAATCAACCAAATTCCAAACTTGGTTATCATACATGGATTGGATCTCGCTATCCATTGCCTCTTTCCACTTTGCAGACTCCGGGCCCGCCATGGCTTCCTTATAGCTATTAGGTTCATCAAGGTTTACTAGTGTACCATCACTAATATACGTGTCCCCTTCGGTAGTAATATGAAAGCCATAAAACTGGGGATGAACTCTAACTCTATCGGAACGTCTAAGAGGTAGGGATTCGTCAATCGGTTCAACTGGAGTTTCCTCCTCGGGTTGAATGGCAGCGGTAGAGGTTCCTTCATCTATCGACTCTTGAATCTCTTCAAGTTCGATTTGCCTCCCACTGTCTCCTCGGCTCATGAGTTCTCGCTCTCGTAAAACTCCTCTCCTCACAACGAAGACAACATTGTCCAACGGTCTATAGAAGAGATATCCAAAGGATGTCTGCGGGTAGCCAATGAAAATACATCGCTCACTTCGAGGTTCAAGCTTGTCATGAGTATCTCGTCTTACGAATGCCTCGCAACCCCAAACCTTGATATGTGCCAACGAGGGAGCTTTCCCTGTCCATATCTCGTGAGGTGTTTTGGCAACCTTCTTAGTAGGGACTCGGTTAAGGATATGGGCGGCAGTCTCTAAGGCATACCCCCAAAAAGAGATAGGTAGTGAAGCACGACTCATCATAGAGCGAACCATATCCAATAAGGTTCGATTATGCCTTTCTGCCACACCATTTAACTGCGGTGTCCTAGGAGGCGTCAATTGTGAAACTATTCCACACTCCTTGAGATAATCGTGGAATTCAAGACTTAGGTACTCTCCTCCTCGATCGGATCGAAGCATCTTGATTTTCCTGCCCAATTGATTCTCCACTTCATTCTTGAACTCTTTGAACTTTTCAAAGGTGTCTGACTTTTGCTTGATTAAGTAGATATACCCATATCTACTATAGTCATCGGTAAAAGTCACATAGAAGCGGTTCCCATCCTTTGTGGTCAATCTAAACAGTCCACATACATCGGTATGTATTAGGTCCAATAGACCCTCGCCCCTTTCACATGTACTCGTGAAGGGTGCCTTAGTCATCTTTCCAAGAAAACAAGACTCGCATGTGTCATCTTCCCTAAGGTCGAATGACTCCAACACTCCATCCTTTTGGAGTTGGGCTATGCGTTTCTTGTTGACATGTCCAAGACGACAATGCCACAAGGATGCTTTATCCATACTAGTGGAAGAATCAATATTTAAAACATCATTTCCTAAGTTATCAACAATCATAACGGTTTCATATATTCCATTACATGGTATAGCTTCAAAGTAAAAGACACCATTTAGATAAGCCAAAATAGAACCATTCTCATTATTAAAAGAAAATCTAAATCCTTGTCTATATAAACCATGAAATGAAATGATGTTTCTAGCCATTTCTGGCGAATAGCAACAATTGTTCAAATCTAAAACCAAACTATTCCTAAGCACTAAAGAATACACTCCAATCTTGGTCACAGGCGACGATCTTCTGTTCCCCATGATTAGATTGATCCTTCCTTGCTCCACATCCCTACTTCTTCTTAGTCCCTGCACATTAGAACAAATTTGATAACCACAACCGGTATCAAGAACCCAAGAAATAGCATGATTAGAATCGTTAGATTTGATTGTGTATATACCTGCAAAAGATGGCTTGATCTTTCCCTCTTTGATTGCTTGCAGGTAATCCAGGCAGCTTCTCTTCCAATGTCCTATCTTGTGGCAGTGGTGGCACTCTGCCTCCTTTGGGTTAGAGCAGGGCTTAGCGGGATCAACTTTGGTCCCACTAGAAGAGGCACCATCTCGGGCTTTCACCTTGCGATAGTTCTTCGATGAAGCTTTCCTCTTCTTTCCCTTTCCTTGACCAATAGCCAAGACAGGAGCAGCGGGCGGATTGGGAGTAGGTGCAACAGACTTGTCCTTGAAGTTGCTCTCAGCGACCCTCAAGAGACCTTGGAGTTTGCTTAGGGTGACCTCTTCTTTGTTCATGTGGTAGGTCATCCTAAATTGATTGTACATCGGAGGCAAAGAGTGAAGCACCATATCGATCGCCAAGTCTTCACCGAAGTCAACATTTAACTTGCGAAGGCGGTCGGCATACCTTTGCATCTTTTGCAGGTGCACGGTAAGAGATTCTCCATGACCCATCTTAGCGGAAATCATGTTGGTGAAAATCTCATAATGCTCTTGTCTCGCGTTTTGGTGGTATCTCTCCAATAAGTCTTGGTGCATCTCGTACGGGTACATGTCCTCGTAGGACTTTTGGAATTCGGAGTTCATGGTAGCAATCTTGATGCAATGTACCTTCGTTGCATCTTGCTCATGAGTTTCAAAGGCGGTGATTTCGGCGGGAGTAGAAACTTCGGGGTTGATTTTCTCGAGCTTTTCATCGAGGACATACTCCTTATCCTCATAGCGAGCAGTGGTGCGAATGTATCTTATCCATTCGCTAAAGTTCGTTCCATCGAAGGTGACCTTTTGGCAAAGGCTCATCAACGTGAAAGAACTAGCAGCAGCGTTGTTTGCGTTCGACATCTACAATTAGAAAGGACAAAGATAGATTAGAATAAGAATCCCTAATTATCACCCAATAAGAAAAATTAGGGCTAGGATCCAACAATAACATTTACATACTAGAAAAGGGATGCCGTAATCTAACATGAAAATAAATTGAAGGTAAGTGAATGACGATTCACTAATTCTCCATCACAAAACTTAAACTATTAGTCCTAAGTGTTTTTGAGAATTCCTAGGTTCGGATGAGATTCATTGAAACTATTCAATGGCATGTTTAAATCTCGATATGCCCCTCTAGTTTGTGACTGGGATACCGAGGATCACAAAGCGGGTGTGAATTACCATGCAAATTCACATGGTGCCTTCATTGTAACGATCACCTATTCGATGTGCCGGTAAACCACACACGCTCCATCGAACTATGACAAACAATGAATCACCCTTTGCCACATTCGCTTAGAACCAATTAGTGTGCCGGTAAACCACACACGCTCCACTAACTTCTTAGCAAGGTGCAAAGTGTAATTTCATGGGATTGCATCAATTCACTTTTCCTAAAGTAACTAAGATTGGGAAATTTTTAAAATATGTGTAGTTACTTTATATTTCTTATTATACTTTTAATGAGAGGATGAGGTTGCCCTATCCTACCCGTTCGGCTAACGACCCTCCACCAATCAAGCAAGCGGTAGGTGTGAGTGTACACCCATTAAGCGCCATTTTATAGGCCGCAACCTTATACCCACCTTATAGATCGGTTTCGTGAATGAGGCCTACTAACGGTAAGACTAGCATTTAGTTATACATATATATATATATATATATATATATATATATATATTATTCTAGTAATATCATATTAGTATAGGGCTTTATTTTAAAACCTTTTAAAATCTAGGGTTTGAAATTTAAGTTGTCTAAATTAAAACTTTCAATCACAAATATAAATTTCAAAACTAGTGGGTAAGTTTTAAACATTTAAAACATGGAGGATCAAATAACAAATAATTCCAATTAACAATTAATATCCTAATTATCTATATTTGATTTTATTCAAGATTTCTTTGAAAGATAATTATCAAAATAATTAAAATAATTAATTAATTATCATATAAGGAAATTAAATATTTTATTAGTTGATAAATACCTTTAACTAGATCAAGATAATAGTCATATATATCAAAAAATCGGATTTAGATTGATCTATTATGATTAAGGTAAGTTTCCATAAGATAATTATGAAAAAATCCCGAATCTGGCCATTCCTGACGCCTGGACTCGCCGAGTGCACAAGGGGACTCGCCGAGTCAGGCCTGCTCGCCGAGTCCACCTTGGAACTCGCCGAGTCCATGACTCAGAAACCTAAAAATCGAATTTTGCAGGTTTGTTTCAGTTAATCAAGCAACAATTTAAAGAAAACCAAGCTAGGCTCTGATACCACTGATGGCTTTTAGCCATAAGAACTTTCCTATGTGCGCATGCAAAACCCTAATGCTTGGATCTAGGCTTTCTAATAAACATGCTTTGAATCCAAGACTTCTAATGACTAATTAGGTTAAATAACAACATTGAAACAGATCTAGAATCATACCTTTGAGTTCCTTGTTGATCTTGAGGTCTTGGAGCTTCTAGAGTCACAAATGTCACTCCTCTAATGGCTTACAAACACCAATAGCAAGGAAGATGATTTAAGAGAGAGGAAAGGGGAGGAAATCGGCCAGGTTTCTCTTGCTTTAGGAGAGGTGCCGATTTCCTTATGCCATGGGGTCTATTTATACTTGTAGACTCCTTAAGGGTTACAACCTAAACCCTAATTGGATAATCTTCTCTTAAGGTTATCCAAATCCATTCCTTAGATATCCATATGGACGATTATAGCTATCCTAACACTCTTAGAATTCGTCCATAGCATATCCCAATGGATTTACAGTCTAAAGCTTAACTATCAAACAATTGACAGTTTATACCCCTTTATTTAATTAATCTCTTTAAGTCACCAAATTAATTCTAATTAATTCTATGACTTATATTAATCAAATAACAAATATATTATTCATTATATTATTCTTATAATATATTAATAATATTTACTCTCTCATAATAAATCATCCTATCAAGTTGCTATGGTGAAGGCAACCCAAAAGGACCATACACAACCGGGTCAAATACTTGCCTAATATAGTTGCAGCCTTAGACACTATTCCAATAGTACCCTCGCTATAAACCGTAAGCACTCCTCCACTAGGGTCTCGTATAGTCACCATCTGATGCTCACAGTCGATCACAGCTCCAAACCGACTCAACCAATCCATGACCACTGTGACATAGACATCACCCATCGCGATTGGTACTAGGTCTAACGGGAACTCAACACCAAAGATCTCCAGTACACATCGCCGGAATACATCAGTAGCAAAAACCGCATGCTCGTCAGCTATAGAAACCCTCAGAGGTCGACTCAACGCCTCACGTTGGATATTGATGTGACGACTAAAAGCTAAAGATACGAAGGTTTGACTCGTACCCCATCCAAATAACACCAAATCAGGCACATAACTCACAATAAAAGTACCTATACATAACACAATATAAGCATAAACAAATCTCAAAACAACATAAAATAAGGATATACGTACCAGCAACTGTTGGATTAATGTCTAAGTCCGTAACTATAATTGGTAAGACTTGACCCAACCCGGCATGGTCCATTTGGGTTGCATGGCATCGGGACAATTGGATTGACAAGATGAGGAAAAAGGATACTAGTGATTTATATTAATATATTATAAGTTCTAATACATTAATATATAATCATATTATTTAATTAGTATTGATCAAGAATTAATTTATAATTAATTAAGTGATCAAAAGGAACTAATTAAATATGGACTCTTAGATATATATGTGTGATGGGCCAAGTTCATTTAGGTTGGGCTAAGCTTTCATGGATAGTCCATGGAGTGTTTAACCCATGGATCATAAGAAATGAAGGGTCATGGGTTTAACCCTAATCTCCACACTATATAAAGATGTCCTTGGTTGGTGAAATTTGCACTAGTGTGTGTGTACACAAAAGGGCAAGGCCGATTTCACTAGAGAGAACTAAAGTATCCTTATTCTCAAGGTTATTCCAAGTGTTCATGGTGTTGTGTGAACCATTTGAGGTGTCACACTTGGGGCACTAGGCTCTCAAGCTTCATGAAGACAACTTACATCAAAGGTATGTATTCTATCTATTTTATTACCCAAGTATCAATGATTGTATGCTAGATAGGGTAATACCTTGGAATATTCATATTTGCATGTAGAAGAGAGAAAACATAGATCCAAGGTATTTAGGGTTGCATGTACACTTATGAGTGTTAGAATGCTTAAAACCCAATAGCAACAATATCAGGCATAGTGCGGACCCTCCTCTGCTGTCAGCTGAAATGCTCTCCCACAAGCCCTCGGAGGCTCGACCTTCCCCAACCAGCCATCAGTAACACGTAAAGCAGTAGGAGTAGTAGTATGGGCTAATCCCTGGGTGAGCTGGGGACACTCAGTCTTCCTATGGTCCGTCTGGTTACAGTGAAAGCAAACAGAAAATCCCTTTGGGCATTCCCTCGCCATATACCCCTCCTTGCCACATTTGTAGCATATCCCTACCCGACAAGGTCCCTCGTGGGCCTTGCCGCACTTGCTAAAAGTGCAGCCCTTCTAGCCCCCCAGCTCTCGAATCAGCGGGCTTAGCCCGCTTAGCCGCGGGTTGCGACTGTGTCGGTCTACTATCTTTCCCGGTTGCGCTCCCTCCTCCCTGGCCTGAATTTCCAGCTCAATCTCTCTCCTCCTAGAATTGGTCTGCAACTCAGCCAATGACCGATAAGACGAGTTCGCCACGATCTCTCAAATGTCTCTCCTCAAGATGCTCAAATACTGAGTCATGCGTGCCTGCTTAGTGGACACGTGCTCAGGGCAGAACAATGCCCTCTCATGGAACATCTGCGTAATCTCAGTCACTGACTCAGTCTTCTGCTTGAGAGACAGAAACTCCTGTGTCACTTCCCTGTGGCCTAGTTACAACTATGGTCGCGGTGGTTGCAGCAGCAGCCTTCGTAACAGCAGCGTATCGCTCATCGAATTTCTCAATCAACGTGGTCTTAATAGACCTAAACATCTCCGGTATGGCCTCTCGAATAGTTGCGGCCACCTCCTCATGAATGATCCTGCGGATCTCCTCGTCACTAGCACCACTGTCCCCGGGGTTCTTACGGGTAATCACCATAGTGTCTCTGAAACACAAACACAAAATCATCAGAGACTAGCTCAAAATAGATACTCACTCGATTACCCACCCCTATACGTTCCTTAGCATCCTAAGATTCTTACTTGGGTCGCATACCGATCTGGTGTTTTCAGTAGTGCGGGCCCAATACTACCTTCCACACCAACCTGTAGTCGTCTCAAGTACTACTCTTAGGATCCTAATTCATAGTACTTTATCCCTTAAGGATCTCAGTTACTCTCTCAGTAGATTCCTCAATGCTCATCTAGGTATCTCTCCTAGATTACTCAAATTCTCTTTAAAGATTCCTGCTATGTTTCTCTCTACTCTGTACACATACAGAGCAAATAGCAGATAAAATCAATCAATAGCATTTCCTAGGCTAAGGCATCACAAATCAGGCAACTCTAGCCCTAAGATATGAAATACCTCGCCTATCCTCTAGCATGCATCCCTAATATCTCATGAATATTTCATAACACAAATAAGTAACGGTATTTTGGGAAATCACCGTTGGGGCTCTGGCTGATTGTACACACTGCTCCAGCTCGTTTTTCTCTTAAAAATCTTTCTCATTTTGAAAAATCATTTCTTTTGAAAAATTTTCTCAAATCCTCAGTTTGAGTCCAGACAAACTCGAAAGTACATCTGAATCCCTCAAACCAAGGCTCCAATACCAACTTGTAACACCTTAAATTTTCAAACAAAATATTCATTTTAAAATCACATATTTCTCATTGACACAATTCACAAAAACCCCAATTATCATGTTATCAAAAACACATGTCCATAATTGTTTGAATAAAAATCCAAGATCCTCTAAACCATAACTTCGTCTTATGTGTACAATCAAGCAGGCGCCTTCCCCTGATCCTGAGAAGTGTCTGAAACACATATCACATAACACGGTAAGCACAAAGCTTAGTGAGTTCCAACCGTTCGGGCTCTGGCTGATTGTAGACACTACTCCAACTCGTTTTTCTCTTAAAAGCCTTTCTCATTTTGAAAAATCATTTCTTTTGAAAATTTTTCTCAAATCCTCAGTTTGAGTCCAGACAAACTCGAAGGTACATCTGAATCCCTCAAACCAAGGCTCTGATACCAATTTGTAACACCGTAAATTTTCAAACAAAATTTTTATTTTAAAATCACATAATTCTCATTGACACAATTCACAAAAACCCCAATTATCAAGTTATCAAAAACACATGTCCATAATTGTTTGAATAAAAATCCAGGATCCTCTAAAACATAACTCCGTCTCATGTGTACAATCAAGCCGGCACCTTCTCGCGATCCCGAGAACTGCCTGAAACACATATCACATAACACGGTAAGCACAAAGCTTAGTGAGTTCCCCAAAATACCACATACACAAATAACAAGCCTCTCATAGCTATAGCTAGGCATGGACCCTTCGGTCATGCGTCTCGGTGAGGACCCTCCGGTCTCACAGCTCGGTGTAGACTCTCCGGTCATGTGTCGTAGTGAGGACCCTCCAGTGTCACAGCTCGGGTTGGACCCACCAGTCATGTATCTCAGTGAGGACCCTCTGGTCTCACAGCTCGGGTTGGACCCTCCGGTCCGATCTCAAAAAGCACAGACTAATATAGCATATATCACAAAGATAAACGCATAATATCACATAACTCAAATTAGACCCTCTGGTCACTCAGTTACCACTCAGGTATGTATAGTGAGAAGACTCACCTCATAAGCCAACAAATAAATCTCGTACACAAATCACCGGTCTTCATCCGCTTAACGCATACGATAATTATACTTAATTAGTAAACGACCCTCAAGAAGCTAGGCTAAACCCTAAAGGCTCATACTCCATAAAGTTTGTGACTTTAAGCCTTTGCATGGCTAAGAAAGTCCCAAACCCAAAAACTCTCACTCTTTTCTCCCAAAAATGCTCATATCTCATGTATGGGGTGATTTTGACGTCCAAGACTCCATTTTTATGAATCCACTCCATTAAAAACACTCAAAGGGACAGATATTAGGATCTGGAGTTCAAAAACTCATAAAGCTTCAAGCTTTGGGACCAAAAAACCCTAAAATGGACCATATTATGCACAAATCAAAATGGATGAGAAAACTTTGAGCTTTATACCTTCAACTGATGCTCCAACCACAGAAAAGCTCAGATCCTAAGCCTAGACTCCAACTCTATTCTTTTCAATGCTCCTTCTTCACTCCAAGGATATCACAAGAACACTTAAGAGCTTACCATTGGACACTCAAACTCAAGGGACGAAAATTAGGGTTTTGAGAGGGTTGAGGGCTAGAAATGGTGGCCAGAAATGAGGCCATCATGCTCCTTAAATAGGGACACGCCCCACAATTAGGGTTTTCACTCTGAGCCTAGTACGCCCAGTGTACTATGTGGATTCCGTGACAAAATCACGCACATGAGTATGCTAAGCGTACACACGCGTACGCCTCGCGTACTCAGCTACCGCCTTTTCTCAAATAAAGGGTCAAACTTGACAATCACAATAAAACAACGGCTTATTAGTTATACTTGGTCTTAGGATGTTGCACTCCCTCAATGTTGCTGCCACTGACATAAACAATCCAAAGTCTAAAGAAATAGTCTGTCGCAACATAGCTCTACGCTCATTTGAAGGAAGGTGCAAGCTCTTGATATGAGAAATCATATGAAAGATCCCCTTATCGCCCACTTCACCGTTCGGGCAATAATGAAACCCCCGAAAAGAACACGGCCAAGTTCCGCTCGTATATGCATGAGAAGACGCCATAAACACACAAACAAATCTTATTAAAGCCTCAACGGGAGGCTCGGAAAGAGAAGCAGAAATCCAAAGTAAAATGTGACACTCCAACAAAAGGTTGAAGTGCACAAGGAAAACCCACACCGAGGAGAGCCTCTACATCTTCTTGAGTCCTAAAATGGCTGCAACATTTGAAAAACTCATTTAGGCATTTTATCAAACACCTTGCGGACAGAAGAAGCAATGTTTGATTTGCATCAAGGAGGTTTGAGAATTTAACCCATGTATAAATTTGAAGCTGAAAATTATTGTTTGAATAAAACCCTTAACCAAAGTTACTGTAGTTTTTTTTCCTCGCTAATATTAATCAAGAAATCAAACCAGTAGCTTCGATTAACAGAAAACAAAAACTTGATTGAACATTAAAATTTCCAAACATGATGAGAAAAAAAAAAAAAAAAAAAGAAAGAAAGAAAGAGAAGAGACAGGAGAGAAAAAGACTAAAAAATGGGATAAGATCATAAGAATGTAATTTGAGGATGCATTAATAAAAAAAAAAAGAAGAGAGAGAGAGAGAGAGAGGAAAAATATGGGATAGGAAGATAATTCGGGATGCATAATAAAAATAAAAAATAATAATAATAATAATAAACCCATAAAAAATTGATAATATTGTTATATTGTGAGATTACAATTCATCGTTTAAGAATAGTAAAATTAACCCTTTTAAAAAGATATATCTCAAATTTTGGTTATAAATAGATAGTTTAGCATTTCAATTATTTTTATGATTATCACGTTGAGTTTCTGTTTTTATTTATTCATTTATTTTTTATTTTTTAAAAATTTTCTGTTTTGTAAAATATATTTGTTTTTTAAAACACGAAAGAGGGAAGCTTTTTTTAACTTTATGTAGTGAAGAAGGTAAAAGACAAGGAACATTGGTCAACTTATACTCCTCTCAAAAAATTCTTATAAAAGTGATACACATGGGCCGATGGGCGTCCTTATCACGGTATCACCCCTCGGTGCATCAAATATTCCTCTCCGATTACGTTTTTCGCTCCTTGGAATTACCAATTTGTCATATATTTATTGATATTAAACAGATATTATAGATACTACAATATACTAATATCTGAAATATAGATATGGTATATAACCGTATGAATATAAAATTTATTGAGTAGGTTTTACAAATGTGTTATTTATTAGGGTTAATATTATAGAATAATGTTATACTTTAATGCGAGTTAAGTCGCTATGATTAAAAATATATTTTATTTTGTTAATTTATTTAACCCTTAAAGTAAATACTTATGATACATAGAGAAATTGAGTAAGCAAACCCATATAAAGGCATATTTTAATAATAACAACTAATTTTATTTTATTTTTTATTTTTTTGTTAAATTATAATTTTCTCTGGAATAGATTATTTCAGAGTCGGAGTTTCATTACAGAGTTTATAGGTCCTAAACAAGAATCTTTCCCTACGTTTCGGAGTTCCATTTCGGAGTACGACTTTCCAAAACAAGAATCTAAGTATGGCTGTGAGCTCCGTACTATGATGCGACAATATGGAGTCATGGGCAATTGGTCAGGACACACTTTTCGGACAAACATTCCAGACTACCAAAACCATCATTTTTCGTCCCCTATATATAAGCGATACCCTATGTAGTTAGAAGCTTACTTCGGATCATCAATAATAATATAATATTACTGCTTCAAGATGAATTTCTCAAAGAATGAGCACGAAGAAAGTTTAAACAACCTGTTAGTCACCTACACAACTTTAGGTGGACGAACCTTTATTCTTACATGAACATCAAAAATTATGAGATGGATCATCTCCAAGTCAATTTTGTGGCAATTTGATGTGTGGTAAATTTTATGGTTTACATATTTTTATTATTTCTTTAAAATTGATAATGTTTCTAGACCTAAAACTAATTGGTTAGTTTTTTTTTAAATAAAGTTTCATACATTCATAGGCCACTCGATGTCTGTCATCTTCATAGGTAATGTATGTCTAAGAAGGAACTACCTAAACACAATATTCGTAGCAGTTGCTATGGACGCCTCCCTATAGCATTTGCTATAGGAGTGGCAAACAATCTTCAGTCTTGTAGCTGGTTCCTGATGATGTTGAAGGAAGCTCTCAGAGAGGGTAGGGAAATATCGTTCATAACCAATATGGATATTGTCATTTGTTCTTGTATAGCTCAGGTATTCCCTGATTCTTATAATGGGTATTGTTGTGAGAGTGTGTTCATGTATTTTCGACTAATAATTGATGGAAACAGACAATTGGTTCATTTATTCTTCGATGCATGCAAATCATATACTATGTCTGTCATACCCCGAGCGTCAGCAGAAACCTCAGGGTTGCGGCATAAAACGTTGGGTCACAGTTAACAACACATATTGAATAATACAAAGATTTATGATACATTATATTCTTCCATAAATCCGGTATGAGGAATTACATTGTTGTCAAACTTAAAAACGATAATTACTTGAACATATTCTACAAATGTAAGTCAAAATGAAACAAAAAGGCTAAAGAGATCGACCAAACATTAAACAAGGAAATGCATAATTCCAATACACACAAGGTATGTCTTCCAGCTCCAAAGTTCCTGAAGATATATAGTGAAAACAATACGTCAACAATAATGTTGGTGGGTTTATAGGTTTTGAATCTATATGTTTTTATAATTGAAAGTGTATTAAGACTAATGAATTATAAAAGTGTAAAGTGCAACATATTGCACCCTTGTAAACCTATACTAGTAAAATAGATTTTTTTATCATTCTAACACCTTGTGTTTTTATAATAAAAAACGTTTTAGACTAATGAATTATAAAGGTGTAAAGCGCAACATGTTTTACCCTTGTAAACAGACAAGTAAAAGAGATATGTTTATTGTTTTGACTCCTTGTGATTTTAGAATCAAAAGTGTGTTTAGACTAATGAATTAATAAAGTGTCAAGTACAATAGGTTTTACATTTGTAATCCCATACAAGTAAAAGAGATTTGTTTATCTACATAACTTATCAAACCTAAGTTATAATTCGATAGAAAGTCGTGTCAAGTTAAAGATTTATTTGTTCAGTTAAATCAATATTTAACACTTAACTATTTGAATAAATCGTTCTCACTTTATCCATGCACATTCTATAATGAATTTGTGGGGTATTATAATGAGCCTATAACCGAGCTATGGACGAGAAAGCCTCTAAAGAGTATAGTGAGTATATGTGCCAAGATCTTCACTAACGCTTCAACGATGTTGTGAAAGTATGAAGAGAATAAACAATTACACCCGTTTTGACTCGTCAGACGACTGTTGTAGCTAGCAACCACAGACGGGGCTGTCACCTCGTATAGATCTATATCAATAAGTTCAACACTCATTGCAAATTAACGATTATAACACAGAGGACTTTTACTAAGTTTTCATATTCTTAGTCGATGAAAAGTATCACATATAAAGATTCCCGTAATAATCAAATTTAGAATTTTGTGTGCTTAAGTCCCTAAACTCTAATGAAAAGTTTATTTGACTAATTCGTTAAAGTTGTTTAAAAACGTAAATCAAATTTTAAAAACTAAAGTTGTAAAGTTTCTTATACTTAGACTTTAACTTCCTAGTATAATTTTTCTAATGAAATTTGGACAACATAATGATTGTGTTGTGTTTTGACTAAAATCTAAATTTCAACCAATGTGATATCAACCAATAAATACAGAATTTCTAACACAAATATACAAGCAAGACAATTATGTTTCCGATACCATAAATAATTCACTTTATACAAATTTGTTTCTAATGAGGATAAGTTTGTTTTGTTGATGTAGTCCATGTTTTTAGTTCATTCGTTATATATATATATATATATATATATATATATATATATATATATATATATATATATATATATATATATATATATATATATATATATATATATATATATATACCTGAGTCATCAACTTGTGTATGAACTCCATTTTATACATATTTTTGCTAAACACTTTATTATGTGCATGTATAATACAAAGTGTTTAAATATATATCTATTGTTCCATTTTTATGTAAAAACATTTGTGACTATTATTAATCATCATTTTTATAAAAAAAAAGCTTTTATGAACCCTTTTTACATTTTTTTTTGTAAAAATCCATATGAGAATATTAATATACCTCTTTTTATAAAATAAAAATAAAAATAAAAAAAAAACATATTTTCATATAAAAACATAACCCTTTTTATATAAAACCTAATTTTTACCATTTTTGTGTAAGTCTTTTATATAAACACATATAATGTACTATTTTAACAATTATGCATGTACATTCAATACCTTATCGCATTTAGCAAAAAACATTTTGAGACCATTTTTCATATAAACTTATATAAACATACTATACTATCATTTTATTTAAAACACACATTTATTTCGACATAAAAGTCCTTGTATATTTACACACATACACACACACACACACATATATATATATATATATATATATATATATATATATATATATATATATATATATATACATCTACTTATCATCTTAAGAATTGGTTAACTAATATTTTATGTCATAAAATGTTCATGAATTGTCAAGAATCTCATACACTTAATTTTTAACAAGTTTATTAGAATTTTAACATATCACTTAAGTGTTTGTATTAAAATATACAAAATGAAGCTTGTAATAACCTAGTTAGATACACACAACATATAATGAAAAACATAAAATGGGGCCACAAAACTAACATGTATGTATCTTCCCCCAAAATTTAGAAAAATATAAAATGGGACCATAAAGACTTACCCTAGATGTTTAAAATCATTTTAGACTCGAAGATCAAGGATTAAATCATGATTTTATCGAGTTTGCCTTTGAAGTTTTTGAACCAAAAGGTAACTCGGGCTTATGTATCTTCACTTGAAAAGCTTAGAAAACCATATGTTTTACAATTACAAATATTGTGATAGTTTTTATCAAGTAACACAAACGAGAGGTTGGTTGAAGAGTGGTTGTTCCATCGAGAAGTGAAAGGACTAGCAGGAGGCTATCACCATCGACAGTAGCGGTGAGGGGCTGCTCTGGCGGCTCCTCTTGGCTTTTCTTCTTCTGTTGTCAGTAGAAAACACAATGGGGAGAAGGAAAACATATGGATCAGAGGGAGAATTAAAACTTTTAGATCAAAGGGAAAAGGAATCAACAAAGGTAAGGGGATGTTTGAACGTTGTGGTGTTGATGAGGGGCATACGAGAAACGAGAGAGGGTTGATGCCCTCTTGTTTATTGGAAGAAACTACACCTCCGGTGGAGTACTTTTGGCCGAAAGAAAAGAAGAAGCAGGGGTTTATGATCTGTGACTGATATGTACAGGCGGAGAAGGAGGATGCTACTTAGAGTGGTGGCTGGAAAACACTCACCTCCGATGGTATTTTCTTGGCAGAAAAACAGTGAAGAAAAGGAGAGAGAGAGAGAGAGAGAGAGAGAGAGAGAGAGAGAGAGAGATCAAGAGGAACTTGTGTAAGAGTGCAATGTAAGTGTACCTATATATGTATTATTGAGTGTATGAGGTAGATTGTGAAAGAAAATATAGGAATGTATGGGAAAGAAAGAAATAAGTGCGTGGAGCCATAATTTTAAGCTGGTCATTTAAGTCAATGGTGCAATTCTTAGGGTACCAAAAGTGTGATGTCACACTTGTAACATCAAATGTATCACCTAATAATTTTTCTTGATTTGTGTGCCAAATTCCTGACATTCAATAATTAATTCAAAGGTGTATAATGATATTCTAGGGTATGAGGATTTCAAAAGATCAAAAATATCTTAAATACCATATGTATAACTCTGGGAAAAGAAATTTAAAGTTTTATGTCTAATTCATCCCGATTCGACAGTTTTCGCAAATTTGATAAACTCTCGAGTTCAAAATATTGTGAGTATGATATCAAATTTTAGACCTAATCCCGAGTTTAAAATGTTCTTTGAATTTCCATATGAGATGTTCAAATACCTAACGGATCAATTCGGTTTTTGTTTATTAAAATAACCAGTATTATATTGATTTGGTTTCTTAAATAGGACATAACTTTTGCATATGGCCTCCATTTTGACGTTATTTATTTCCACCAAGTCCTGAGAATATAATCTATCCAATTTGATCATAAATTAGTCGTAAGTATACTCGATGCCAAAATATTATTTTTAGCGCAACAAATAGTATTAACTTTTGTGGTTTCTGTTTCGATCGTAGCGATAGATAGCTTGTTGAGCAAATTGAGACATTTTGAATGTAATCATGAGTATTATATATTTAGCACACTATATAAACACAAATTTACATACAATATATCCTTAATACATAGCGGTTTGCAATGGTTTGACCGTTGATCTGTCCTTTTGTACCAATTGTTACATTTTCCCCCGTTAAAAAGAATTTTGTCTTGAAATTTAGCTTGTAGATGGGATATTCATAAAAAAAATTAGGGATATTTCTGCATCATTTCGTCTTCGCGCTCCCAGGCAAATTCTGGTCCTCGTTGAGAGTTCCAACATACCTTTACGATGGGAATACGACTCTATTATTAAAATGCTTGATCTCTTGATCCATAATCTCCACTGGTTCTTCAACAATATGGAGTTGCAAGCTAACTTGCATTTCTCGAGAGGAATGGTAGGTGTGTCATTGTAGTAACACTTTTTTAATTTCATAAATGTTCATGTAGTTTGTCTAGTTCCTGAGGCAGTTTAAGCTGATATGTATCAGGACCATTTGCTACTAGAATTTTCAAGGGCTCTTAGTGTCGTAGGTTTAACATACCTTGATCTTTAAATCATATTATTTCTCTAAAAGGAAATATTTCTTGTTGATGTTTGTGTTTAGCCTTAAATCGTTATGTGGTTCGCACAATCTTTCCTGTACTTTCCAGATTGACTTTTGGATCAGTAGGAAGTATGGTACTTACTTGTTCTTTTGTCAGTTACGTATTTCTAACCATTATTCAATATGTTAGGGATTTGCACTTTCTTCCGAACAAAGCCTCGGACGGTGCGGGTTTTATGTTGACGTGATAATTGTTGTAGAAAGACTCAATATACAACAATTGGTATTCCGCATACTTTCAAAGTCTATCACTTAGGCTTGGTGACTATTCTTAAAAGTTTGGATAATTTTACCTATTAGGAATGGAAAATCATGCTCATACTTAGGCACGTCCCTAAGAATTTTTGTAGTGATAGCCAACATTGTGAGGTGAATTTATTATCTCCATCTGAGACAATAGGAATCAACACCTCGTATAGTTTTAATGGTTTCCTTGAGATTAGTCCTGGTAAGCTTTCATATCTTACTCATTTTCTTTGATCCACAGGAAGCGGGCAGACTTAGTCATTCTGTTGACCACTACTCAAATAGTGTTGAAACCACTATGCACCTTGGGTAGTTTCCGTTACAAAGTCCATTAAAATTTACTCCCACTTCCACTCAGGTACTTATGACTGATGGAGTAAACTCGAGAGTTTCTAATGTTGTTGAATATGGTTGTCTAGTTTTAATTTGTAAAGTGTTGTATTTTATCATTTCTTAGCTTGAATCACTTATACTTTCCTACAAATCTTCACTCGTGATGCTTTCATCTTTTAAATACTTAAGTTGAGCTTCTTTAATTTGTGCGATAAGATTAGAAGAGATAGTCATTGTTCAATGATCGTACATGACAAGGTTTGGCTCGTTCTTCTTGGATTAAGGCGTATGTTGTTATGTCAACCTTGTCTTTATTTTTTTCATTTACACACATCCCAATCCTTGATGAGATGTGTCATGGTATTCGAAAAAGTATTCAGTTCCTTCAGGAAGGGATAGGATTGGTGCGATACTAGCATGGGTTTTAACTTTTTGGAATGATGCTTCTTGCTTATGTTGCCAGTTGGACGTTGTTCCCTTTGTTGTCAATGCAGTTAGTGGTTTGGATATCTTGGAGAAGTTCTTAATGAATCTCTGATAGTAGCCAGCATGGCCTAGGAATCGGTTCACTTCTATTGGTGTCCTATGCTTCCTAATTCTTGATTCTTCAATTTTTATGGGATCCACATGTCTCTTTTTTTGTTAAAATTCCAGCGTCCATTTCTTGGGAAGGAATCTTCACTTAATCCTACACATTTTATCAAATCCCTAATTTATTAGGAATAAGTCTTCACTTAATCCTCCATATTTGATCAAATCCTTCATTTATTGGGAATGACTCTTCACTTAATCCCCCATATTTGACTAAATCCCTCTTAAGGCTGCATAAGTCACAGTGAGTAGAGAAGTTCACAATAATGTATCATTTGATTTTGTTGAATGGGTATTGGCTCTTTCTTGTTAATTTGTTCAACTTTCAGAAATCGACATACATTCTAAAGGATTCAACATTCTCCTTGAAAAACATAATTGATGCCCTCAAAGGTGAAATTTTTTTATGATAAGCCCTTGTCAATAAGTTCTTGTAATTCGCTTAATAGTTCTTGCATCTCTGATGGACTTCACCAATGAAGAGGCTTTGCTGTTGGAGCTGCACTCGAGACCAAGTCATTTCGAAACTTGACTTGCTAAACTAGGGGTATATCAGGTAGACCTTCAAGGAATACATCAGGATAATTTTCACTCTTGAGGTATGTCTTTGATCCCCTGTTCTTTTTCCTACTACATGTGTCAAACGAAGGTAATGTTCCTTGTGTTCTATGCCTTTGTGTAGGAGATAAGTTCAAGGTTTCATACTTTCTCGACATCATAGGTGATCATGGTTACCTTATCAGTGAATGGGGTTTGGATAATGTTTTTGTAGTGCAAGAACTTAACATGACATTGAAGATATCAATTCATATAACATCGTGGAAACTTCCGAAAGTCATAGACATAAAAAGTGACATAAAAGACCTATTTGTTACGTGTTATAATGCTAATTATTAAAATTTCATGACTAGATTTATGTAACATACCAATCTTCAAGTAATTTCAAATTCATCCCTTGGGTTGTAATTATGTCATTTTTAGTCCTTGGATTGGAAAGGATTAGCCATGGGAAGCCCTAGTGGCAAAATGGTAATTGTGGAGCATAAGTAGTACGTTGGTCGTACATGTGAGTATGCTAAGCATACCACGGCGTGCCCTAGTATGCTAGACGTACGCATATGTACGCATAGCGTACGTATGTCCGGGTGAAAACCCTAATTCTTGATGTTGGTGGGGTATTTAAGCA
Source organism: Lactuca serriola (assembly GCF_051521515.1). Taxonomy (NCBI): domain Eukaryota; kingdom Viridiplantae; phylum Streptophyta; class Magnoliopsida; order Asterales; family Asteraceae; genus Lactuca; species Lactuca serriola. The sequence continues at coordinate 262,400,759 of NC_136411.1, forward strand.
TCTAATGGACCATTTCTCCCATCTTTTTCCAGCCTCCAAGTCCTTAGGTCATTTTGGCAAAACCATAGCTTCTCTAGAGTGTGTGTATGAGCTAAGAGTGTGCTTCTTGTGTGGTTGGATAAGAAGAAGTTGCATCAAGGTGATTGAAGAGTGAAGCAAGTTTGTAGATCTTCGATCAACACTTCACGAAGAAGCTCCAGAAGGTAAAAAGCTTCAACCTTTGTGCTTAGATTGCTTAGATCTTGTTATAGTAGCTTTTTGGTGTTCTTCTTGTCCCAAAAATCCCATTATTATGCATGCTTCATTTTGGACATTTTGGGCTGTCCTTTCAGACCCTAGGATGGGTTCTAAGACATAAAAATGAGGTCCCTTGAGCTAGTTTGGTCCCTTGTTCTTTGTAGGAGGTCTTAATGGATTAAGACCATGTATTAAGCCCTTTTTGGTCGACCAAAGTCTTAAAGTTTGAGACTTTATGGTTCTAGAGTGCTTTTGAGTCATGGATCTGTAGTTTGGGCTTAAGTGCTTACGCCATTAAGCACTTAAAAGTGTTTTCGGTCTATGCGAGGGTATGCCATGCGTAGGGAGGAGTACGCCCTGCATACTTGGTCAGCCTCCCTTTAACTTGGTCAATGCGAGTTCCCGTGTACGCTGAGCGTACCTCCGGCGTACGCCCCACATATGCGACTGTTTTGGGCTCCTTTGCTTTGGGCTTCGGGTATTGGGCCATCTATTGGGATTTGATACTTGGAACCTAACAGACAATATGGATAAGTGTGCTTTGGGCTAATTAGAGGATTGGAACTTGGATAAGACCTAATAAGGACTTGGTCCCAATTTGGAAAATTGGGCCAAGTGTGGGCCTTGAAGTAATTTGAGCCTTTTTGGATCAAGGTTCAGGTTGGTTTGCATTAGGTTGTGTTGGGCCGTCTCGGATTTTATGGTTTGGGATTTTGGCTTGCTGGATCTTCATGAGTGAGGGCCATGAAAGGAATTAGGCCCAATTTGTAAAATTGGGTCATAATTGGACTTAAGGAGTTTATCTTGATATTGGGCTTTTTGACATCTAGTTTGGGCCTTAGCTTTGGGCCAATTCTGAGGAAGGGTGAAAAGGTCTTTTACCCTGAATTGGACTCGTATTGTGAGTCAAGGACTATATGTTGATGGACTGTCATTTTGATATTTGTTAGAGCGTGGGTGATAGCGAATCTACAGCTAGAGGTTATTCGTGGAATCAATCATTGATGGGGTGCGGTCTTGATATGGCGGTTCAGAATCTGGCAGCCAGCAGCCAGGGATCATCTGTATGATCGGCAGTACGAGGTGAGTCTTCCTCACTATACATTCGGGTCGAAGGCACCAAGGCCGGCCCATTGATTTGGTTACTTGATATTGCTGATATTGAGTATGACATAGTGATGCATGCTAGTCTTGTTAGGCTAGTCTGGTTGATCTGCAGGACTACTTGTGAATTGCCTATTTATCTGTTTATGATATTATCTGCTATATATCGACTTATTGTGTGGATAGGTTGAGGTAGTACTGCTTCGTTCTATAGCCAACAAACCTTGGAGCATTACAAATATGAGCTGAGGGCCAGGTAGAGCATGCCAGACTCATACTGAGGGCTCAATAGCATTCCAAATACGATCCGAGGGCCCTTTTTGTATGCAAGACTCGTACTGAGGGCTTGAGGGTATTGGAGAAATCCATATATGAGTTGAGGGCCAGGAAGGGCATGCCAGACTCATACTGAGGGCTCATGGGCATTCCAGATACGAGCTGAGGGTCGGGTAAGGCATGCCAGATTCGTACTGAGGGTCAAGGAGCAAGCCAGACATAAGCTGTTGGCCCATGGGGCAAGCCAGACTTATGTTGTAGGCTCAGGGGTAATCCAGTCTGTTAGCTGTTTACCCATTGCATGCTATTATTTTGTATATGTGCTATTGTTTGTGTATTGGTACTTTGGGGGAACTCACTAAGCTTCACGATTACAATTTTGGCTTATATTTTCAAGTTCTTCGGTGGATCGTGGCAAGGTGAAGGCGTGAACGTACACATCCTCGTGTTTTTGAACTTATGGTTTCTGGGATACTCTTATAACATTATTGTTTTGAAAACTATGTGTAGGTGATTCCAGTTTTAAATAAATGTTTTGGAAACAACAGTTTTGTAAACACTTCTTTAATAAATGGGTTGTTTTGAAAAGTTTAAATTTTATCGAAATTTTATGGATGTTACACTTTTCGACAGTTCACTAGTCGTCCCTACTCTACCGGTCTCCTCCAGTCTACTGGATTTGTGATTCACCATGCGTCTAATGTTCAAGGTTCATAAATTGTTATGCATATCAGAATCAAAAGTATTTCAACATATGACTGGTTTAAATGAGGAACATACTACGGATGGTTTTTTTGAGGATTTCATCTCTTTTTCTAATCATGATTGATTTGAATCGAGCTTCACTTCCTGGCTTATTAACTTCGGACATTTCCTCCTAAAATGAATTATTTTGTCAACATCCATAACAAGTCTTTCCCCTACTAGTTGCTACCCTAGTGATTTCTCCAACATCCGTACTCTGGTTCGATGTTGTAGGTGTTGAGTTTCTGCAAAAGTTGGTAGTGTACCCCTTTTCATTGCACATGTTGTAGAAGTAGCAGTCACCTTGGTGATGATGATTCCACTGGTTTCACGACGATTGCTTACTGACACACTGTTTTCATGGAGGGGTTAGTGTGACATGGATTTCTTTGGTGTTTCTCTTCTTCCAAAAGGTTTGGCTTGAGGTTCCCATAGAATTATCATCATATTTACTTTTTTATCCTCATATCTCTTGGCATCCTCTTTCTTGATCATGATATCTTATTGAACTCATTGGTTTGTTAGAATAATGACCAATCTCTTGGCATTGTCGTAGGTGTTAGGTCTGAGAGATGTAACCATCTCTCATATTCGTAAGGTTAGACCTCTTATGTACCCATCGACCTTCTTATTCTCTAGGTTTACAAAACCTGTACATAACATTGCAAGATCATCAAATCAAGATGTGTAGGCAAAAATCTATATTCCTTTCATGGTTAAGCTCCATAATTATTTTCCAGTTTCTGTATTTCATCCCTAGGGCAGTATTTTCCTATGAGCATTAGCTTTAGTTCTTCCCAAGTTGTAGGATAAGCTAAGTCAATGCCAATGGCTCTCATATAATTGTTCTAGTAGGTAAGATATGTGTTCATGAATGTGCATGTATCAAACTTAACATGCCATTTTTTTTGCACGTGAACTAACGAGGAATATTGATTCCATCTTTTTGATCCACAGAGTTAACCCTATAACCCCTTCATTTCTGTAGAAAGATTTGTCTTGGTAGTTCATGAATTCTTCATATGTTCATACCCTTGGAACATCATTATTATTTCCATGGATATTGCATTCAATTTTACCTTGTTCAGGGGTATTGTTCTTGTTGGCTTCATATGTGGCGTAGGTGTTAGCTATTTTCACTAGATTATTAGCTTAATTGTTGTTATGTCAAGAGATAGTGTAAGTGCTAAAGGAGCACTTGTTGATCTCGTATAATACATCGCTTTGTCCTATTACAATTTGTTTAAAAAGATAGATGAGTCTCTTGGAAATATCGTTGTAATTATAAGTGATAATACTACAATTGTGTAAAAAGTTTTGAATTGACATGGGGTACATCCAAGAATAACTTTACTATGAGCATTATGTGTATATAGTACCATAAATGGTGGAATCTACTCGAAGTATGAGTAAAAAGGAAACTATCATGTATTAGGACAAACTGTGCAAATTCATGAAGAAATTATTGCAGAGAAATTTGACCACTATTCAATTTTTTATTCACATGTCAAGATTTGCTGCTCTGATTTACTTGAATCAAGATGTTTTTGAAACTAGAAAAAATCTCCAATAACTTTCATGTTTTGCGTTTTTGTTGATTCTATTGTTCTCGACTTTGAAAGGACCACATAAGACGAAGGGTAAGTGCAGGCACCCTAGCTTCGAACTTGGACAGTTCAACCATAAGGTGGACGGTCCATAAAAAAAGAGTTAGGCTGATGAAATATCTAAGTTGTCCCACTTTTAAGTTAGACGATTCATAGTAGAGGGAATTTGGTTGGTTGTATATCTAAATCGTAAATCATAATGTTTCGCAAATGCGCGCTTTCCTTAAGGTATTCATGAGTTTCTAATGATAACGTACATAGAGAATTATGGCCATGTGCCTAGCATTCAAAAATGAGAATCAAACATGATTGATATTTAGGGGGTTTGAGTCTTACATGGACCGTAAGTAAATATTTGCCAAATATTTATGAGGCGCTTACCGGATTTTTGAGGTTTCCAAATTCTATTCCTTTGTATCTTTGAACTGTGTTGAGTATCTTACAATCTGCAAGTGTTTTACTCTATTAGCTACCGTATCTAAGTTCAATTGTGCATCGGTTTAACCATAATTAAACATATTTGATCAGTCTATGTTCAGTTGTGGTTCGGCCCATGTATAAAAAACTTAGCCAGTGTAGTTGACCTAAACCCTTGCACTGTACTCTCGTTGAGGGTTCAAGCTTTCTATATGTGCAGGTTGTATATACACCTATTCTCTTTGCTGGACTGAGTTTATGTATAATTCTATATCTTGTGTTTGTTGTGTTTTTGTTATCATTAACTGTTGTTTGTTACATCAGGTCTAGCTGTTAAGACTTCAGTCAGTCAAGATGGTTAGAGGGTATGACCATTTTGGCATATACCTGTTCTGAAATCTAGCAACCTAAGTGACATATCCTTCCTTACACCACTCCTGTAAGTAGTCCTTTAGTAATATAGTTAACGATACTTATTAGTTGTAGGTTTATAGGGATTAACCTGAGTAGAGATTCGTAGGTCTAAAGAAAGAACCTAAGCGCAACGCGTCGTAGGTTTATAGGGGTAAAGCTATATGTATGATGTTGTAGGTTTAGGAATACCTAAACCTAAAATACTAAGCCTTAGACTATAGTCATGCTCTCCTAGGAAAGTACTCATTCATAATAGTCGTTAAGTCTGATACTAATCTGTCAGACCCCGACCATCGGCGAAACATCGAGGTTACTTCGTAAAACATTAGATCGCAGTTAACAACACATATTATATAATACAATCATTTATGATTCACTACATTCTTCCATAAACACGGTATGAGTAATTACATTGTTTTTAAACAAAAAGACGATAATTACTAGAACATGTTTTACAAACGTAAGTCAAAATGAAACAAAAAGGCTTAACAGACTGGCAAAACATTTAAACAAGGAAATACATAATTTCAGGACACATGGTGTGTCTTCCAGCTCCTAAGTTCCTTAAGATACATACATTCGAAAGCAATATGTCAAAAATAATATTGGTGAGCTTTATAGGTTTTGACTCTATATGTTTTTATAATCATAATTATATTTAGACTAATGCATTATAAAAGTGTAAAGTGCAACATATTCAACCTTGTAAAGCTATACAAGTACAAGAGATTTGTTTATAGTTCTAACTCCTCGTGTTTCTTTAATCAAAATCGTTTTTAGACTAATGAATTATAAAAGTATAAAGTGCAACATGTTCTACCCTTGTAAACTTTTACAAGTGTGTAAACTTGTGATTTTGTAATCAAAAGTGTGTTTAGACTAATGAATTAATAAAGTTGCAGGTACAATAGGTTTTACATTTCTAATCCCATACAAGTAAAAGAGATTTGTTTATCTACATAACTCATCAAAACTAAGTTACAATTCCAAAGAACATCGTGTCGAGTTAAAGACTTATTTATTCAATTAAATCAATATTTAACACTTCATCATTTGATTAAATCGTTCTCACTTTATTCATGCACATTCTAGAATGAATTTCCGGGGTTTTATCACGAGCCTATAATCGAGCCACAGACGAGAAAACCTCTAAAGAGCAGTATGAGTAGATGTGCCGAGATCACCACTAGCGTTCCTTCGATGTTGTGAATGTATGAGGATAATGAACAATTATGCCCATTTTGACTCGTCAGACGACGGTTGTAGCTAGCAACCACAGGCGAAGTTATCAACCCGTATATATCTATATCAATAAGTTCCATGCTCCTTGCGGATTAACGGTTATATCATAGAGGGATTTTACTAAGTTTTCATGTTCTTAGTCGATGAAAAGTATCAATCTCATATAAAGATTCCCGTAATTATCAGATTCAGAATTTTGTTTGTGCTTAAGTTCCTAAACTTTAATGAAAAAGTTTATTTGACTAATTCATTCGAGTTATTCAAGAAAGTAAATCATCAAACTTTAAAAACTAAATTTGTAAAGTTTCCTACACTTAGACTTTAACTTCTTAGTACAAGTTTTCTGATGAGAATCAGACAGCGTAACGGCTGCGTTTTGACTAAAATCCAGATTTCAACCAATGTGAAATCATCCAATAAATACAGAATTTCGAACAAAATATACAAGCAAAACAATTATCAATCTGATACCACAAATATTTCATTTTATACCAATTTGTGTATTCTATATATTTTGTCTACCTATATATATATATATATATATATATATATATATATATATATATATATATATATATATATATATATATATATATCTGAATCATCGACTTATGTATAAACTTCATTTTATCATATTTCAAGTAAACACCTTAAAATATCCATATATAATACCAAGTATATATATATATATATATATATATATATATATATATATATATATATATATATATATATTCATATCCGATCGACCTCATGCCGGTCTCGATTAAAAGTTTCGACGTCATCATCGGCATGGATTGGTTGTGTCTTCATCATACAGACATTATGTGTTACGAAAAGGCTGTACGCCTTAATCTTCCGTCTAACGAAACCCTCATTATCTACGGTGACAAACCCGACACTAGCCTTAGCATCATCTCAAGTATTCAAGCTCAAAAGTACCTACGTAAGGAATATCGTGCATTCCTTGCACACGTTGTTGATACGAGCAAAGAGACAAGAGACCTGAAAAACCTCCCCGTAGTGTGCGAATTTCCTGACATCGTTCCAGAAGAACTGTCAGGGTTACCCCCGCGACGACAAGTCGAGTTCCAAATCGACTTAGTTCTGGGAGCTACCCCAGTAGCCAAATCGCCCTATCGCTTAGCACCAGCTGAGATGCAGGAACTATCTGGTCAACTTAAGGAACTGCTCAACACGGGCTTTATTAGACCAAGCTTCTCACCCTGGGGAGCACCAGTCTTGTTCATCAAGAAGAAATACGAATCGTTTCGTATGTGCATCGACTATAGGGAGCTCAATAAGCTAACGGTTAAAAATCCTTACCCTTTGCCTCGCATAGACGATTTGTTTGACCAACTGCAAGGGGCGTCTTACTTCTCAAAGATTGATCTGAGATCCGAGTATCACCAGTTGCAAGTGTTAGAGGAGGATGTTCCGAAGACAGCCTTTCGAACTCGTTACAGACACTACGAGTTTGTAGTGATGCCATTCAGATTGACCAATGCGCCCGCAGTGTTCATCAATCTAATGAATCGAGTATGTCATCCTTACTTGGATCAGTTCGTCATCTTCTTCATCGATGACATACTTATCTACTCTCGAAGTGAGGAGGATCATAGTAATCATCTACGGCAAGTCCTAGAAACCCTACGAACAGAGAAGCTTTACGCGAAGTTCTCTAAATATGCATTTTGGATCCGAAGGGTCGAATTCTTAGGACACGTGGTTAGCAAACAAGGAATCCACATAGACCCGTCCAAAATTAAGGCTATTGAGAATTGGTCAACACCGAAGACGCCTACAGAAATTTGCCAATTTCTAGGCCTTGCTGGCTACTACCGTAGATTCATACAAAACTTCTCCCGAATTGAGAAACCTGTTACAACGTTTACCCAGAAGGGCGTGACCTTTGGCTGGGAAGAGAAACAAGAAAAGGCATTCTAAACGTTGAAACGATCATCGCACCGATACTATCCCTTCCCAAAGGAATATAAGACTTTGTAGGCTACTGTGATGCATCAAATCGAGGACTCGAGTGTGCTCTGATGCAATGGGGTAAGGTCATCGACTATGCCTCAAGACAGCTGAAGACACATGAAGTAAACTACACCACACACGATCTTGAGCTAGGAGCAATTGTGTTTTCTCTAAAGATATGGAGGCACTACCTGTATGGTACAAAAAGCACGATCTTTACAGACCACAAAAGCCTACAATACATATTCAACCAGAAGGAACTCAATATGAGGCAACGACGATGGGTCGAGCTACTCAATGACTACGAATGCGAAATTCGTTATCATCCGGGTAAAGTCAATGTAGTAGCAGACGCCCTAAGTCAGAAAGAATATTCTGGTCGAAAGGTCAGATCACTGACTATGACTATTCATTCACATCTGTCCACACAAATTAAGGAGGCTCAGCTCGAAGCTTTGAAACTTGAAAATGTGGCGCGTGAGTCCCTGTGAGGGATGGAGAAGAATCTGGTAGTCAAGGGTGACGGGGCCTTATTTCTCATGGACCGGATCTGGACTCCGAAGCACGGTGGCTTCAGAGACTTGGTCATGACCGAGGCGCACAACACTCAATATTCCGTCCACCCAGGTTCAGATAAGATGTATCTGGATCTTAAAAAGCTATACTGGTGGCCTAACATGAAAGCAGAGATTACTACCTTCGTGAGTAAATGCCTTACTTGCGCAAAGGTTAAGGTCGAATACCAGAAACCATCGGGCTTACTTCAACAACCGGAGATACCGGAATGGAAATGGGAGCGGATAACTATGGACTTCATAACCAAGTTGCCCAAGACAACGGGTGGACTTGATACCATTTAGGTCATCGTCGATAGATTGACCAAATCTGCGTATTTCCTACCAGTCAAAGAGACCGACAAAATGGAAAAACTTACAAGAACTTACATTAGGGGTATCGTACGACTGCATGGTGTTCCTATATCCATTATCTCCGATAGAGATAGTAGGTTCACTTCAAGGTTCTGGCAGTCGCTACAAAGTTCCCTGGGGACGAGGCTGGACATGAGTACAACCTACCACCCACAGACCGACGGATAAAGTGAGAGAACGATAACAACAGTGGAAGATATGTTGAGAGCTTGTGTGATTGATTTTGGGAAAGCATGGGATACTCACTTAACTCTTGTCGAATTTTCCTATAACAACAGTTCTCGCACGAGCATAAAGGCTGCTCCATTTGAAGCCCTTTACGGCCCAAAGTGCAGATCCCCGCTATGCTGGGCTAAGGTGGGTGACACATAGTTAGCTAAAGGAAAAGTTCCTTACAGCACTCTCATAGGTCCTAAGATCATTCGGGAAACGACAAAGAAAATCATTCAGATTCGTGAACGATTGAAAGCCTCTAGAGACCGACAGAAAAGCTACGTAGACAAACGAAGGAAACCTTTTGAATTTCAGGTGGGAGACCGCGTTCTCTTGAAAGTCTCCCCCTGGAAGGGCTTGATACACTTCGGAAAGCGTGGGAAGCTAAATCCAAGGTACATAGGGCCTTTTGATATTCTCGCCCGAATCGGCCCAGTAGCTTACAAACTCAATCTACCGTGCAAGCTCAGTAACGTACATTCTACATTCCACGTCTCCAAATTGAAAAAGTTTATGTCCGAAGAAACTCTTGTAATCCCACTCGAAGAGATCGAGATCAACGAGAGCCTAAAATTCGTGGAAGAACCTGTAGAGATCATGGACCGTGAGGTCAAGCGAACAAAACAAAGCTGCACCCGGATAGTGAAGGTTCGCTGGAATGCCAAGCAAGGACCGAAATTCATATGGGAGTGTGAGGATCAGATGAAACTGAAATATCCTCATCTTTTCGCTTAGTTTTGTATCTATTTACTGCTTAAACTCTAATTTCGGGACGAAATTCCCTCTAACAGGGGATGGTGTGACAACCCGAAATTTCTATCTTGTGCAAGAGATCAATTTAATCAAATTTAGACTCGTTTTGTTAGCTTTTAGCACTGTTTGGAGTCTATCTAAGTGTTCTAAAACTAGTACAATTAAGGTAGGAGCCTAGAAATGGGATAACACGATGCATATCAAGCAAAATCGGGCCAAACACTCCAAAACATGGAGTGTGCGGCCTCACACCCATCCCAGCCACACACTCTTGCCTATATATGCCATCCTTAGTCATTTTTGAACACTTTTCCCACTCCTTCAAAGCTGGAACACGTTTTCTCTCAAGTATCATCCAAATCTTCATCTTGATCTTCATAAAAGTAAGTGATCCTTCCTATGATTTGTTGATTCTTGAACTTAACTAGCCTTCTTCCCCACTTAGATCCATGGAAACACGTTTTTGGTGTTAGATATTCAAGAACACCAAGAACACATACTAAACTTTTTGGAGTTTAACCATACTTCTAAGCCTCTAGATCGTATAAACACTTATCATAGCTTGTTATAGGCCAAGAACACTTGAAGATCTTATGGAAAAATGTCATTTCTCATGATCTTCAGGAGTGTACGGCCGCACACACCATGTGTACGGCCACACACACCATGTGCAACCATATACACACCCCTTTTAGGTCCTAATATGGCAATAAACTCCATATAAGGCTAGATCATGAAGTGAGAAACCTTCCTAGATGGGTTCTAAGGCCTTAAGATACGTTTTGACACACTTCATAAGGAGTGTGCGGCTGCACACCCTGGCCGCACACACCAATATGGTGTATTTTGACCATACACTCCCTTGTATAGCCATACACCCGTTACATACAATCATATATGATTGTAACACTTCCATATAAGTTTTTACTAGCCCCTAAGGTGGTCCCAATTTGATAATTAGTTGTTTCAGACGTTAATTGTATACATACGTATGTCATTATATGGTTAATAGGATTCGTTTGTGCTCAAGTCCACAATTGACACTCAACCTCCTAAACCGATCCTACCGTTGCATCACTCACTACAGGTAAGTTCATACCCCTTAATTAACCTTTTAAATGTTTTTAAATGCTTTTATGGGGGGATACAAGTTGAATCATACTAGTTATTATATGAATCACATGCGATTAATAACTAGCATACACATGGAATTACTATGCTTTAAACTGTCTTGATAACAAAACTACTTCAAAATGATTTCCAAACACTTTTACATGTTAAACTATTTATAAAAATCAGTTCTAGTTTCCAAATCTTTACTTTCAAAACTCTTTAAACTTATATACTGTCGAATCATGTCCAATACATATATAGTTATATAAGTAAGGTTTGAAGGACTTAGGACTGATAATACACTCTATTTCTTGTTCCTTGTTTGGTTGTGGACTTAGAGTCCCCTATTGTTTTTCCGAGTGTCGTTTGATCCTTAGTTATATATCATGTGTACATGTATAGACATAAAAGTTTTTTGTCTTATTTCAATACACTCAGTTATACAAACAATCTTTCTAGTAAACTATAATAGGTATAGTTTAGTGATATACTACTTACTACTTCTAGTACTATGGAACATACAAAGAGTCGGTTAATACATGAGTCAGATAATACTATTGCGAGGATTGAACAAGAACATATACATATACATATACAAAGAAGAGAACATATACATATACATTTACAAGTAAGCAGAAGGAACATACACAAACCTAACAATTAGAATATGAGATTTACTTCTACCTGACATGGATTCCACCATTGTCATGTTGGTAACCAGAGTCTCCTAGAGGGAGAGCAGGCATTATGTGTATAGATCTATACGGGACAGACTATCCCGCACCCTGACTGTTAGCTACAGTCTTAGGTCGACCAAGTCGATGGGGGTGACAAATGTCACATTTATTATCGACGTCTTTCATCGTCGTGTTTCTTCAGACGTCAATCAGTATGGTTACAAATCTCACCTTATCTTATAATTCACTGGCTTTAAGGTAAGCAGTATTAAAGTAGTTTACATATACAGAACTACAGTCTATAATATTTTCCCTAATGCATTTTCCTTGAAACGTTTTGTAGATAAACGATAATGTACAAACTATATTTTGATAAGGATAGTTACACTTGGGAAAGATACATACTTTTACAAACACACAAAACGAACATTGAGTCTTGGTAGAAGACTACAGTTCTAGTAGAAAATATGGGATTTTATAGGATGATACGAACATTTTACAAACAGCTTTACAAACATTTACAACGAACATTTTGCTACAAACGAACATTTACAACTTTACTACAAACATTTACAAGCTTTTACATTTAACCGATTACAAACATTTTCATACAAATAACGACACTAAAATGCTTATCAACTCACCAGCTTTAATGCTGATAAACTCTTTCAAAATAACTTTTATCCTCAGGTCATCAGTAGACAGGTACCGATGCCAATTTTTGAGAAGATGGAGCGCTTGCGAGACTCATCTTTTATTTTGATTCATATTTTTGGTGTTTATAAACTGTACAGAACATACTTGTATTAAAATACATTATTAATGCAATGGATGATGTTGTTTGCTTGTTTACTATATTTCTATGTTGTGATACTGTACATGACGTCCTCCGCCCCAGAACGTTTCCGCCATTCTTGGTTATGGGGTGTGACACCCTTCACTGGTACTTATGAAAGGGGTGAGGGTTTATTGGATCTCATACATACCGATGTATGTGGGCCCTTTAGATCCACCATAAGGGATGCGAACCGCTTCTATGTGACTTTCACCGATGATTATAGCAGATATGGGTATATCTACTTAATCAAGCACAAGTCGGAAAGCTTTGAAGAATTCAAAGAGTTTAACCAATAAGTGTAGAGTTAGCCAGGAAATTTAAGATGCTCCGATCTGATAAGGAGGTGAGTACCTTAGCATTAAAACCCACGACAACCTCAAGGAATGCAGAATTGTTTCGCAATTGACGCTACCTAGGACACCACAATTTAATGGTGTGGCTGAGAGGCACAATCGAACCTTGTTAGACATGGTTCGTTTCATGATAAGTCGAGCTTTGTTACCTATCTCATTATTGGGGTATGCCTTAGAGACTGCCGCCCATATCCTTAATCTAGTTCCGACTAAGAAGGTTGCCAAAACACCTCACGAGATGTGGATAGGGAAAGCTCCCTCGTTGTCACATATCAAGGTTTGGGGTTGCGAGGCTTTCGTAAGATGAGAGACTCACAAAAAGCTTGAACCTCATAGTGAGTGATGTATTTTCATCGGTTATCTGCAGAATTCCTTTGGATATCTCTTCTATAGACCGGGTGACAATGTTGTCTTCATTGCGAGGAGAGGGGTTTTTCGAGACAGAGAGAGAGAGAGAGAGAGAGAGAGAGAGAGAAAGAGAGAGAGAGAGAGAGAGAGAGAGAAAGAAAGAGAGAGAGAGAGAGAGAGAGAGAGAGAGAAAGAGAGAACTCATATGCCAAGAGGACAGTGGGAGGCAAATTGATCTTGAAGAGCTTCAAGAATCAAGTGGTGAAGGACCTCTATCACTAGCGATCCACCCAAGGAAGAAACTCATGTTGAACCGATTGACGAGTCCTTACCTCTTAGACGTTCCAGTAGAGTTAGTGTTCCACCTGTGTTGTATGGTTTCCATATAACAACTGATGGTGATACGTTTATTAGTGATAGTACACTAATAAATTTGGATGAACCTAACACCTACAAGGAAGCAAAGGCAGACCTAGAGTCTGCAAAATGGAAAGAGGCTATGGACAGCGAGATAAAGTCCATGTACGACAATGAAGTTTGGAACTTGGATGACAATGTGCCAGGTTGTAAGACGGTCGGGTGCAAATGGATCTTCAATAAGAAGGCCGACATGGATGGGAAAGTACACACGTATAAGGCGTGATTGGTTGCGAAGGGCTTTACTCAAACTCCTGGAGCTGACTATGATGAGACCTTCTCACCTGTAGTGAAGATTAAACCTATAAGGGTTATGCTAGCAATAGCTGCATTTCATGACTATGAAATATGGAAAATGGACGTCAAAACCACTTTCCTTAATGGAAAGTTAGCTGAAGATGTTTACATGAGTCAGCCAGATGGTTTTGTCAATCCAGAGCACCCTAATAGAGTGTGTAAGCTTGAGAAATCCATTTATGGATTGAAACATGCATCTTGCAGATGGACTCTTTGTTTCGATGAGAAAGTCAAAGAGTTTGGTTTTTCGAGAAACGAGGATGAGTCATACGTATATGTCAAAGCTAGTGGGAGTATAGTTAGTTGTCTCGTATTGTATTTGGACGACATACTGCTGATAGGAAACAACGTCCCAACCCTGCAGAAGGTTAAGTCCTGGCTTGGGAAGTGCTTCGCTATGAAGGACCTCAGAAAAGCTGCTTATATTCTTGGAATATGGATATTGAGAAATAGGAGTAAAGACTAATAGGACTTAGTCAAAGTACTTACATGTATAAAGTGTTAAAACGTTTTAGCATTGAAAATTCCAAGAAAGGGGAGTTACCAATCCAAAGCAATACCAAGTTAAGTAAGACACAAAGCCCGAGTACCGAAGCCGAGATAGCAAAGTTAATCCGAGTACCTTATGCTTATTCAATTGGTTCAATCATGTATGCTATGACGTGTACTCGCCCTGATGTGGCATTCGCTTTGAGCATGGTCAGTAGATATCAAAGGAACCCTGGTAGGGCACATTGGAGCGCAGTAAAGAGCATTCTCAAGTACCTATAAAGGACTAAGGAACGATTCCTTATCCTTGGTGGGAGTGATGATTTTAGATTACGAGGGTATAGTGACGTTAGTTTTCAGACCGACCGGGATAATTTCCGTTTGCAGTCGGGCTGGGTGTTTACCCTGAACGGAGGAGCAATGACTTGGAAAAGTTCCAAGTAGGAGGTCGTAGTTGATTCAACGTGTGAATCAAAGTACATAGCAGCAAGTGAAGCGTCAAAGGAGGCAATATGGCTAAATAACTTCATCGAAGACCTTGGAGCGGTACCTGCCATAAAAGGAGCCTATGCAGATTTTCTGCGATAACGAAGGTGCGGTTGCCTTGAACAAGGAACCGAGGGATCATGGCAGATCCATGCATATCAATAGAAAATATCAGTTCATTAGACATCGGGTAGAAGAGGGACTCATCGTGGTAAGGAGGGTATCGTCAGAGGAGAACCCAATAGATCCCCTTACGAAGGGACTGAGTAGGGTTAAGCACTTGCAGCACGCTAAGAGCATTGGACTAAAGGACGATATTAGTTTTAGTGATTAGATAGATTTTAGAAACTTGTAGTAGATAAATTGTAATTAACATTTGATGATTAAATAAAGGAGTATTATTTATAAGTAGAGTTACTGTCTTGTGTTAATTATTTACTATTGTTTCACTTTGCAAGTTTTGACTTCCTAAATAATAAGATTATTTATACTATCTACAGTCGATCATACATTGGAAGTAAGTATTAAAGAAGACTGGCATGAATTGGCTTGTAGACTATGTAAAGCATTTAGACATAGCAAAAGTTTGCTGCAGCGTTCATGAGTGCTTCTGAAATACGATTTGAGTATTGGATTAAACCCGCACTCACATGAATCAATTCATGGAATTTAATCACGAGTGATTGTGAGACGACAATTTCATATAGTCTTTAAACCTAGATATATGAGTTGTTTACGAGTTGGTTGTGCATTGATAATGCATAAACACATCAGTAACTTGATGTTATAAAACGTATGGTTGTGTACGATTTGATGAGTAAATAGTACAAGCATATAAGTCAAAGTTTATTTGTTACTTTTATCCTACGAGGTTAAAAGCGATATCTTGCACCCCTTGATGATTTTGTTATGACTTATGTGTTGGGACCGATCAAGACTAAATTGATATGTTCAATTAAGTTCTATGTGAGAAAAATCAGAGATCGAGAAACAAACTGTTGGACAATAAGTATGACTATGTTCCATGTAATTTTCCACACGATATCTTGAGAACGGAGGACTATATGATCCCTTGTCAGAGTTTGATAGCGGCTTTTGAGAGCTACGATTGCTAATCAAATTTTGAAGTCGTACTTGCATTTATAGTTATTAGACTTATCCAAGTGGGAGACTTTTGGATTAGGTGTCTAAGCCCATAACTATAATTGGTATGTACTTGACCCGATAGTAGCATGGTTCTTTTGGGTTGCCTTCACCAAAGCAACTTGACTGGATGAATAATGGAGAAAGAGGACAAAAGTAATTTATTAATATATTATGTGAATAATATATTAAAAGAGAAATCATATTATTTAATTAATATTGGTCAAGAATTAATTTAGAATTAATTTTGTGATCGAGGTTAATTGAATTAAGGGGACTGATATTGTAATTATAAGATAATTGCAATATGGGCCGAGGAACCCTAAGGATAGGGGTGGACGAAAAACTTGTGGAAGCCCACTAGATTTTTTCCATGATAAGGATTCTGGATGATTCCTATGGGCTGCTTAGGGCTTAAGCAACCAGATTAGGTATTTGACTTAAACCCTAATTCTTCAGCTATATAAGGAACCCCATGGCATCCCAAAACCTGCCACTTGAAACCCTAGAAGGATCACCAGCCGATTTTGAACCTCTTCCTCTCTCTCATGTTCTCCAACTTGCTTCTTGGTGTTTGTATGCTAGATTTAGGGTTTACAAGCTTTGGATGATTATTGCATGTACAATTAGAAAAACCTAGATCCAAAGCTTTAGGGTTTGCATGTGCACCATAGGCTTGTTGTTTTGCTCAAAACCGATCAGGTTCCTCGAGTGGTGGCAAGAAAAACAAAAACGAAAGGGAGAGGGAAAAGGAGAGAGAGAGAGAGAGAGAGAGAGAGAGAGAGAGAGAGAGAAAGAAAGAAAGAGAGAGAGAGAGAGAGAAAGAGAGAGAGAGGGAGAGAGAGAGAGAGAGAGAGAACATAGAGAGAGAGTGAGTGAGAGAGAGAGAGGAAGTATTTGAGTGATCAGTAGCAGCTGATGGAAGAGTACAAGAAAACTTATTCATGGATGTGATTTGTGTTTAATGAGATGGGATTCATGTATTATTAGTGAGAGACCGAAGCAATATAAGTGTAATTGTATATGGATTATTTAGTGTAAGAGGTAGATTGAGAGAGAATATATGGGATCGTGTGGGAGAGAAAGAAATAAGTGCATGGAGACATAATTCTTAGATGGCCATTTAAGTCAAGTCAATGGTGCAAGTCTTAGGGTACCAAAAGTGTGATGTCACACTTATGACATCAATTGTGTCACCTAGTAACTTTTCTCGATTTGTGTGAAAAATTCCCCACATTCAATAATTTTAACGAAGGAGGCGAATGATAGTCTCAGGTATGAGGATTTTAAAATCTCAGACATAACTTAAATCCGATATGTAGAACGTCGGGAAAAGACATTTAAGTTCCGCATCTAATTTGTCCTGATTCGACAGTTTTTGCGAATTTGATAAATTTTGAAGTTAAAATTATCATGATTTTGAAAGAAAATATCAGACCTACGCTCGATTTCAACACATTCTTGGAATTACCATATGAGATGTGCAAGTACCTCAACCAATCTAATCGGTTTTTGTTTATTAAGAAAATCAGTATTATATTGATTTGGTTTCTTAAAATTAACGTAACTTTTACATATGACATTCTCTTTTGACGTTCTTTATATCCAAAAAGTCATGAGAGTATAATCTATCCAATTTGATCATAAATTAGTGCTAAGTATACGCAATGCAAAAATTTTATTTTTAATGCAAGAAATAGTATTGACATTTGTGGTTTTTGTTTTGATCTTAGCGATAGACATCCTCTGGATGCAAGAATAGCGACATGGACTAAATGCCCTGTCCAAGCCAAGGAACTTACGAGCAAATTGAGACATTTTGAATTTAACTATGAGTATTATATATTTAGTACAACATATAAACACAAATTTACATACAATATATCTTTAACACTTAGCGGTTCACGATGATTTGACCGTCAATCTTTGACCTATTTTTACCTGTTGTTACAATGTCTGATTTTCAATATATTCCATCGGCTAACCGGTGATGAACGTGAGGTGCTTGCCAACATCAGTCATGCAAAATGGGCAAGACCCTATTTCCCTAACATAAGTTGGGATGTAATCAACATTGATATTCCATAATTTATATTGGTATTATTGGTTAATCAATACAATTTACCAATAATAACACTCACTGAAGTAATTTCTGACTACATAAATTAACCGTAAATAACAATATTTACTTTTCAGGGAGGTTGACTAGCATACTCAACAAGTATGTAGAGACGATGTTTCACAAGATGACAAGAGGATGCAAAATTATGCTCGGTGGCAAGCAACAAAGATCCTCCACGAGATCCTCTCTCTGTTCTCGTCCGAAACGTTTCGAGTATTTGATTTTAAAACAACTTGTGTTGTGGATCTGAACTGTCATACATGTTCATGTGGGAAATGACGCAGTCAGGGTATAGTGTGTGGTCAACTATTGTGGCATCACGTTATTCACGCATCACAAAATTGGCTGATATGGTTAAGTCAAATATATTATTGGGTTGATGTGTTTCGAACCACCTACCAGAAACTAAATGTGCGCCCACTTCCCTCTCCATCTGAAAAGGGAAATACCAGAATCATTGATGGTCGTTTTAATGCCTATGTAATCGCATTTAATTACATTTGTGATCGATTTGGAGTGATTAATGAAAATTATTATTGCCCTGCTATATTTATTACATATTACAAAGATAAAATATACACAATTTAAAAATAACATAACCTTACTAAAGCTACAAATAACAAAGTGCATATTTTAAAATTATAGGACATCTTTTAAAAGATACTAAGCATGTTTGTATGGAAAATCAACCCCATTATGTTTCTGTCTGTATTCTACCATTGCCAACTACAAAATTACTTGTTCATCTTCATCCAGTAATTTGTTGTCGATCTTGTGATAAATTTTGATGAACGTCTTCAACTTTGCCAAAATGTCTAGAAAATTGATTTTCATTTTTCCTTCAGTTCGATGCTCTACAACATATAACTCATAGTGAAACATATTTTTCAAACAGACCCAATGTGAGTCGTACATGAGATGTGGTACAAAAATGACAACCTTGCCATCCATAATGGCTATCCAAGCCTCAACAAGCGCAATCTCTTCTTATCTAGTCCACAACTGAGGTTGATTTACTGCCATAAGTTCTAAATGTTCTACAATTCCATTCTCTTATTTATAGTGGTTCATTCTGGAATACATTTCATTCCGGAATTCCATTCCAGATTGATATTCCAGACGTAATATCATTCATTCATGTCTAGTCAAATCAATCATACATGTCATAGATTCCTACCGCACGTAGTCATGAACACATATTCCAGACACACATTCTGAACACCACATTTCAGAGAACACTTTCTGGAAACAACATTTCAGACACCCATTCTGGAAATAGAAAATTTTGTTACTATTAATATGCAGATATCATACATGGTAAACTTAGAAAAAACTTGAGAATAACTTCATCAGAGTTTGGTCTTTGGCATTATGAAGAAGAAGATTGTTATGTTTGTTCATATATTAACCATTTTTGGATGGCCCAGATGTCCTACTCTTAGATAAAATGCTTGATGGCATTTTCCAAGCTTTGAAGGCCACTAAAGAAGCAAGCAAAAGGACTCTAAAATAATTCGAGCACTAAATCAATGTGTGGATGATCTAGCGGAACAAGTAGATGTAAAAGAATAATTGGTTGTTGAAGCTATGAAAAAAGGGAAAGAAGTCGAGAAGTGGATTCAAGATACAAATGTGGAGATTGATAAGCTTCGTGTAGAACGGGATCGTCTAACAGATGTTGTTAGAATTAAAGGATATTTTATCGACCACTAACAAAATATATAACTCTTACAATTTCCAAATTTGTGGAAACCAATATAAGTATGTATGAGGATTTGTAACGATCTTTGTACTAATTTTAATGAAAAGCATTTCCATTTTAGATAAACCTACCATTCCTTTTACAAATTTAAGTTTCAAAGACATTAAAATATTTAAAATTAGAGTACATCTCCATGATAACTAATAACTTGCACCCGATGCAAACTAGCCATGTCTATATGATTTTAAAACAATTCCACGTAGGTCTCAATTAGGTTGAACCCATTATCAGTCATTTGGACTCCATCTTCTGTTGTTGGATTTGTCCTAAGTGCTTCTTGGATAATTTCCATTGTGTTCACAAACCTCCGTATATCTTTAGACATCGTAATGAGGAGCATTTTCATATTATACAATGCTATTTTTCTCCGCTCTTCAACGCAAAAGACTGTAATGAGATTTCCAATATTACCATTCATTTTTCGCATATTGATAATCACGAATCATTTCTAATGCAGTCGTATCAACAAGACGTTGTTGCTCATCTTCAAGGCGTGCTATTTCATATTCTATTGGTAACTCATCCTCATCGATCGAGTCACTAGAGGTTGGAGACTGAAAATAAAATATAGTAACATACGAATTAAAAACCAACTTGCATAAACGTATCCAAAAATAAAACCAACTTGTTGAAACATATCCATAAAAAAATTGCAACTAATCTATAATAACAAGTTTGTTTGAACTTGCTCTGGTCCCATATTTCGAAGTTCTAACTGTTTTCAATTTAAGCTTTAACACCCTCTCCGATTTCTTTCATAATTTTCTAAGAGCATTTTTTTTTGGATCTTCTAACTCAGTATATTGGTTTTTTATATGCAAAAATAAAATTTCAACAACATTTTAATACATTACCATAAAAATAAAATTTTGGGCGCAAATCTAAAAACTCCTTTAAATGGAACACACCTTCTCCGTCCATAAAACCAACTTTTTTTAACATCCACGCAAATTCGTCTTTGGACTAATACTATTTATTAAACAATATCAAACACAAAAAAGTTATAATGAATATTTATTCCGGAAAATCATTACGGAATTGATCATCGTGTTCCAGATTAATTTCTTTGTATTCCGGACGTACACTACAATTCCGTATTCCCTGCAAAACTAATTTGTGGACTAAAAAAACCAGTCCTAAAAACACTGTAAGATACTTACATGGGTCTCATATGAGTAAAACAAAAAAATACATACAAAAAATAGAGATTCCAGACTCATTCTTCGTATTCTGGAGTTCTACGCATTCTGAAATACATATAGTTGTTTGTAAACAAATGCATGTAACTTAAAGAGTAGAACTTACGTGGTTTGACGAATTCATCCTCAAAACTCTGTCTGAAATGCCGGTAGAACAACCTTTGGAATTAAAAAATCCGGAACACTTATTCCAAAATTTTATGTGTCAGACCCATATATAGCATTGAGCTACAATATTGAGTTTGGACCATTTTGTTCACGTCTGGAATGGAGCCATTTTGTGCGGGTCTGAAAAGGTCATTCCGATCAAGTGGTTAGTTTTAAAAAAAACTTTGTAAGTTTTGTTAAGCTGAACCTAAAATGTGGTTAAATTACTCAATTTCTCTTTAATATATTATTAAATAAATAAGTAAATATGTATATTTTATCCGTATTTTTTCCATTAAAATTGTCTTTCTACTACCTTATCACAGTTAAAAACACTAATCTACCCTTATCAAATTTTTTTTTTATTTCCTATATTTTCCATTTATTTAATAATTTTTTTATATAATTAATGTAATTATAGATATTAAATGGCCTTACCCACCATATCTCACAAAAAAGCTTACATCCAACTTCTCCTAAGTTCCAACATTCCCCCAATAGGCCTGAAGGCTTACAACCAACTTCCTATAGGTTCCAACACATACCAAATAGATAGACTAACCAGCCTAAACATACATACATGCCCTAAAGATACCCATCTAACCTACCATATTGTATATATAATGTTACACATGATATACTAAAAAAAATCACTTGAATCGAAGAGCTGAACCAATACACACTCGCCTACTCAAACGTATCAAAAAAACAAACCACCTTGATTACTATCAAATTTCAAACCATATTCAATAGCATAAATCCTCGAAGTTTAATGAAATGTCAACTTGGTCAAAATTCAACGGTCAATAGCCAAGCACACCATAACCATGACTTGACATGTCGCGCTTGACAAGAAGACAAAATAGTCATGAATGGTTCGAAAGGACGTGTCACGACACCTAGAAGACATGCGGCGTCCTAGCATCTGGACAACCTTTACTTTTAAGGTCTTAATCCCTTAAGATCAAAACATCTAAACTTTGAAAATACATCAAAATGAGGTCTTAATGGATAGAGTTTCCAATTTTATCCATTTGGATGCATCTAACCAACCCAAAACTAACCCTAGATCTAAAGTTTGCACAAAAAGCACCGAAAGTATTGGATGGATTAAAAGGAAGGATAAAAATCATGTCATTACACTCTAATGGGTCCAGAAGGCCCTAAGACTCGAGCTTTGGACCTGTAGTTTTCCAAACTCCTAATAAACTCCATGAAATTGTCCAAAATTTGAAATAAATCCTATATCTACACATACATAAGCATACAGCTTCAAATACTTACAAAGGTCAATGAAATTCCTACAAGGTTGACCAAGTTCTGGAATACTTACAAGCTTGAGTACATACAGAGAAGGATAGGAGGCTATGGTTTGCTTGCACTAAGTTCTGTAGGGGATATAGATGTTGATAGAAGGAAAAACTAGAAGTTAGTGCCTTTAAATAGGGCCCAGGGCCCGAGAATTAGGTTTTCATTAAACAAATAAGGTGCATCACACTTCCGCCAAAACCCCACTATCACACAATTAAACACTTTAAATAAAAAAATTTAATACCAGGAAAATTGAATGTTCCATTGAGGGTAGAGGTTAATGATGAGAACAACCCCTGGAAGTTAGCTGCTTTAAATAGGTCGAAATTCCAAAACAAGGGTTTTTGTGCATATAGTGGCATTACATCGAGATCTATACAAGGTTAAGTCGCACCTAAGGGTTTAGCTTTGTGCCGTGACCAAATCCTGGTCGTGTTGCAAAGTTTCTCCTTATAAAAACCCTCATTTCTTAATTACTTAGCATTAGTTAAATTGATATAAAACATACCCGAAAAATAGGCATTAAAACTCCCCCCCCCCCCCACTTGAATTAGATTTATCCCTGGAATCTTCTTCAACGAACAAGTCCATACAGTGCTCATGTATCTCTTACTCGGGCTCCCAAGTCCACTTAGAACCCTTCCACTACTATCACTTCACATTCTTTAATCCAGTTACCTTGTTTCATAAGTTCTTTATCTTCCTCTCCAAAAATTGCAACTGGCCACTCAACATAGTTCAAATGCTCATCCACCTGAATATCCTCTAATAGTACCAACATCGTCTCATCTGGTAAACATCTTTGTATCTGAGAAATATGTAAAGTATTGTAGATATTGAGCTCCTCCGAAAACTCTAAACGATAGGCTCGAAACGTGCGACAACACGATAAGGTCTAATATACCTTGGGCCCAACTTGCCCCTCTTCCGAAATTGGACAATCCCCTCCAAGGAGACACCTTCAAAAGAAAATAATCACCAACTTGATACTCCAAATCAGACTATCGCCGATCTGCAAAACTCTTCTACCACCTCTAAGCAGTATTGAAACATCCCAAAAATTCATATTAAAATTTTCATTTAAAAAAACACAAAAACCATACAATTGAGTTGTTTCAAAACCAGTTACAGTAATTAATCATTTTACTATCAGAGTAGAAAACATAAATATTCAATGTAGAAAACGTTGGGGGTTGTTGTGCAGTCATGTTGCGCCCTGCCCTTTGTAGTGGGAAGTACCTGAAACCATAAGCACATAACTGTAAGCACAAGTGAATTCCCTAAAATACCACATACCAAACATACAACTGGGCCAAGCCCTGGGGTGTATTCCAACCCAATATACACTTATGGGCCTAGCCCTAGGGTCTTTTTCAACCCATCACATACTCATGGGCCTAAGCCTAGGGTTTATTTCGACCAACCATAAAATGATGCGCCTAACCTTGGGGTTTATTTCAACCCAATCATACAAACATGCAAAAATCACAAAGACATCTAGCATCCTACATACACAGTTTAGTAAGTCAACATCGGTGCCTTCTACCCACAAGCACAGTGAGAATACTCATCTCAACCTAGAGATAACTGTCTCGCACACACGTTGATGCTACAAAGGCTCCTCACACTAAATATCCAAACCAACCCTAATTAAAATCAAGGTAATAACCCATAATCAATGGTCTAAATCATAATCCATCTTACTAAGGGTAAAAGACCATTTTACCCTTCCCATGCTTTCCCAACTAATCATGACCCAAAACCCCTAATGACCCAAGGCTAGGGTGTTCACGGTCCAGTTTTTTTTGGTTTTTCGCTCAAACCAAAGCCAAACCGTTAGTTACGATTTTTTTTAAGCAAAAACCAAAACTGAATCGTTTAAAAATTAAAATCAAGCAAAACCAAACCGTTACTAACAGTTTGGTTCCGATTTGGTTTCACGGTTTGAGATTTTTAGGCCCATTTTAGTCGGGTCGATTAGATTGTTAAAAAAATTGCTATACTCTTACAACAACAAAAAATATGTCAAATATTGTTAAAAAATTGCAATATTAAAATTGTTAAAATAGTATAAATTCTACCAAACATTGTTTTAAAAAAAAGGATATATTAAAGTTGTCAAACTGCCAAAACAATAAATAAAATGCAAGAAATGAAAACAATAAACATTGGTCTATTACATCAAGCATTTGTATCGATTCATGCAGTAATTGAGTTTTAATTTTATTATCTAATATCTAATTATCTATATAAAAAAAATTAGTATATAATATAACAAAATACAATTTTATATAAAATAATATATATATATATATATATATATATATATATATATATATATATATATATATATATATAACTATACGGTCCAGTCCGACTTTTATCCAGTTTGAAATCTTATAAACCGTAAGCCAAACCGTTCACTATGGTTTGAAAAGTTCAAAACCGCAAGTCAAACCGTAAATAAAAATATAAACCGTAAAACCAAATCGATGACTGGTTTGGCCGGTTTCACGGTTTCAAACCGAACCGCAATCACCCCTACTCGAGGCCCAAAAATGAACTATGAAGACTTCTGGTGAGTATGCCTTGCATACCACCCTATTACGCCAGGGTACTGCTTGATCAAAGAAAAGGAAACGGGATGAAACCCGTTACGTGCGGCGTACCAAGAGGGTATGCCCGATGTACGTCATTGATGCCCAAACTCAACTTAGCTCTTAAAACCCTAAGACCTAATGTCCAACTCACAGATATGACTCTAAGGGATCCCTTAATTCATAAATTTTCTAGATCTATGGCTTTGCGTGGCTTAATGGAGTCAAAATCAAAGCCCTAGATTCATATCTTCACCAAAGGACCATTAACTCATGCATGGAAGAGATATACCCATCAAGATTCAATTTATGACTTAATGACCTCAAAAATGACTAGAAATGCTCAAAGGTTATGGATTAACTTCTACTCATAAGATCCAAGCCATGGGACCAAAACATGCTCAAAACATAAACCAAAACAAGATCCACACTAAAGAGCCATAAAGTTTGAAGCTTTATACCTCCATATACTTGCAAATATGATAAAAGTCCAAGATCTCCAAGCTCTAGCCACAAAAAGCCACAAAGATGAACTTCTCCTTCTTCCATAAGGCACCAAGAACACTTTGAAGGTCCAAAAATAAGCTCTCAAAGATTAGGGTTTTGAAATTAAGATTGGAGAGGATAGAGGCTGGAAATAAGACCAACCTCAAGGGAGATAATGAGGTTTTATAGGGTCCAAATCCTAGCAATTGGGCTTAATATTCACGTGAGTACGCCCTATGTACCCTTATGTATACCCAACGTATTTAAAGGATAACCGCTCCACTTTCATGTAGTACCCCCACCGTAGACGCCAAAACTCATTTCTCTCCTAGCTTCCAAGGGTCACAACTTATGCATCCCAACTCCATTTTCGGAGTTCTTAATATCCTAGGAAAGGTAATGAAAAGCCCTATAATCCTATCTAATCTCATTTGACTTATAACTTACCGAACTAGAATCCTTAATTCATGCCGAAGTCTGAAGCATCACTTTTAACATTATACCCTATGACTCCAAAACACAAACCGAGATCTTGGATCACATATAACCTATATAATCTACAACCAATTGGGTATAAAACCCAAGCCCTTTAAAGTCCGGGACCCTAACTTGATCCATTTAATGCCCATAATTCCTGAAATAGGAAACTTCTCGAAATATGATGTTACAAATCTCCCCCACTTAAACTGGATTTCGTCCTCGAAATCACTTCTTACTACCTTCCGGGCACCCTGATGAACCGATCAATTCTTCCCGATACCCGCTTCGGGATAACAGTCATGTGACAACCCAAGTTTGTTCTGTTACATTTCCCATTACCGTTAACGGAATATCCCCTTTTGTAAAAGTTCCGTTAATTAGAGGCCGCCAATTAAATAAACATTTCGTTTATTTATATCCTTATGTCGTTAAGTCGTGATAGGAGAAATAAAAACTCGTAATATACATTTCCATTTAATTGGAAAAAGTTAGTTCTTATTTTCACGACCACTAAATCGGGTGCGACCAAAAGCCCCGTATAACGGCAGTATCGGGTAGAATTCCACTGAGCCCCAACTCAAGCCCCTATATAAGGGGGAGTGGACTTCATTCCACTCTTTTCCCACTTCCATATCACTCTCTCTCTATACTCTCTCTTTCATAAAACCCGTTTTCGACTCAAATCCGCAACCAAACGCCTCCAAAACGTAAGTCTCTTTACCCTAACCTATTCTAGACATCATGACTCGTGATTATAGCTCAAAATTGGACCATTTAAGCTGTTAAGATGGAGTTTATGGCCTAAGAGCATGCTTAGGCCGTAAACCCCTAAAAAGAGGCCAAAATGACCCTAAATTGTCCCTAAAGGCTTGGAAACTAATTGGGGGTTTAGCCTAGGAGTGTTTAAACATTAAAACACGAGATTTTAGGGCATAAAAGAGAGTTTACCGCCCAAGCACATGCTTAGGCCGTAAACACCTCATAACCTTGCATAAATGCCCCAAAAACACTCCCAAACCACCCTTAGGCTTAATACATAAATTAGGGACTTGCTATTTCGGGTTTAGATCATTCAAACACAAAGAATTGAGTGATTAAAAGGAGTTTACGGCCCAGACATGTGTCAAGGCCGTAAATACGCTCAAACATGCCAAAGCATTGGTTTTTATCCCCCAAATGGCCTTAGACTATTACTATAAAATGCTAGAAGGTATTAAGGGCTTAAAACTTCACTTAACTCATGGCATAGGAGTTCACGGCCGTGAACTCCCTTAGGGATGGTTCATGGGCCGTAAACTCCCTAATGAAGCCCTTAGAAGCCTTAAACTCATTCATGCCTATTAGATTTGGACCTAGAATAATTCCACAAGCAAGTTAAGGCCTTGAAACACCCTAGAAACCACTCACCATGAGTTTACGGCCGTAAACTCATGGGAGTTGTCCCAGGGCCGTAAACTCTAAGTATAGAGTTTACTCTTGGAGAGTAAACTCCATTCCTAAGCCATTTGAGCCCTTGGTTGTTACCCGGGACACCCCAAACACTTAACCAAAGTGTTTTCCGCTCCTTAGAGTGCGTATACTTGTTTAATTAGTATATAGTATACTAATTGTATGTGAACATATGTTATCATATCTTAAATAGGTCTCTAAGTATGTCCAAGTCCTTACTTGACACCGAGCACCAACCGGCGCCTTCGTCGGATCCACTTACGCCAGGTGAGTTCATACCCCTGAATGAACCTTTTAAATGTTTTTACATGTTTTATAGGGGGAAATACAAGTTAAACATGCTAGTTATCATATCAATCACATGTGATTGATAACCCGCATGCACAAGGTTTTACCACACTGTACATTGTTTTACCAAGTAGGATACTATAAAGGGGTTTTCAAAAAGGTTTTCACTTGTTCAATACTCTTACTTATACTGTTTTATCTAAACACATTTTAAACTGGTTTATAAATGTTCCAAAGATTTTTAAAGGTTTTCGAACTTATCTTACCAAAGGATACCAAAATGTGATTTTCCCTGAGTATAAAGGTTTTTCCAAGGTTTTCATCAAAGTTCCCTTCACGTCTTACACTTTTACTTGTTAGTTACCACTGCTTCGCTTTCACTTATTTTAAACTCCTACTTGATAACGCTTTCACTTCTTGATACGCTTATACCTGTTATCGCCTCTATTTCGCTTATACTTGTAGTCGCTTATACCTGTTGTTGTCTCTATTTCGCTTATACTGGTAGTCACTTATACCTGTTAGACGCTTATACTTGTTCACACTCTTACTTAGTGATACGCTTCTACTTCACTTATACTTGGTATCACTTCTACTTCACTTATACTCGATACGCTCCTACTTCACTTGTTGTCGCTTCTACTTCGTGATACACTTACAATTGGCACGCTTATACTTCACGATTCGGTTATTCCACACTGTACACTTATACTTCACGATATGAATCCACTTGTTACACACTCAAGCGTAGTTAGATGTATGTATGTGCTTGTTTAGATGCATATAAGTAATGATTGAAGGACTTAGGAAGGCTTGTCCGCCCTATTTCCTTTTCTTCGTTGAGATGTGGTCTGGTGGGATCGGATGTCCATCCGAAGGTCGTTTGATTCATTAGTTATATGTTATGTATATGAGCATAGACATACAGGTTTGCTCTAGTCAGTTCAGTCATGAGTCTCTACCACTAGTTCAGCACTTATATTAGAAACCCACTACCCACTAGAAACCCACTACCCACTGTTTGGAAGTCATTACCCACTATTTGGGATGCATCTTCGGGACACGGCCTTCTCCGTCATCTAGTTGGTAACCAGAGTCTCCTGTAGGGAGAGCGGACATTGTGTGTATAGATCTATACGAGATTGACACCCCCGCACCCTGACTGCTAGCTACAGTCCACGGCCCACCAAGCCAAAGGGTGACAAATGTCATATTTTATAGATGCTTGTAGGGCGTCTGGTACTCTAGTGTCGGTTAGTATGGTTACGAGTATCCCGGGTTACCTTATAATTCATGGCCTTAAGGTAACAGTATTTCACCAGCAATTTACACTATATGCTGGTAACTCATTTTCAGAGTCACACTGTTTTGACCTTGCTAGATGTATCTTTCATTTGATACTGTCTGCGGTCTGTATTCTCTGTTTTGACCTTGCTAGATGTATCTTTCATTTGATACTGTCTGCGGTCTGTATTCTCTGTTTTGACCTTGCTAGATGTATCTTTCATTTGATACTGTCTGCGGTCTGTATTCTCTGTTTTGACCTTGCAAGATGTATCTTTCATTTGATACTGTCTGTGGTCTGTATTCTCTGTATTAGACCTTATTAGATGTACCTTTCATTTGGTACCGTCTAGGGTCTGTTTCTCTCTTTGTTAGACTGAGCCAGGCATGTCGTTCATTCGATACTTTCCTGAGTCTATAACCCCTTTTGCCTTAGTCAGCAGTCTTCACTGCTGAGGCATATGTCATTTTCCCTGATCTCCCCTGCTTTCTTTAAAAATCAAATTCTGTATTTTTATAATGATAGCGTTTAAGGGAAAAACTACTTTTACCACATTAACTCCGTCCAGTCTTGGTAGAAGACTGCTTTTATTAAATAAAATATAGGATTTTCTGGAAAGAACTCTAATACACTGTAAATTCTTAAACTACTACATTATAAGGTTATTTGAATAAAATGTCACTAAATACTTATGAACTCACCAACATTTGTAAAAATGCTGATACTCGCTTTTCAAATAACTTGTATTCTCAGGTCAGCATTAGACAGGTACATCCCCGGAGCTGTTGATGAAGATAACTTAGTACCAGGTTGTACTTATTATATTTGCTTGTATTACTTTGATGTACTGTTATGTAAACTATGTAAAACTATTACTATTAATGCAATGTTTTGTTGTACTTTGATTACTATAATGCATGTGTTGTGATACTTGACATGACGTCATCCACCCCAGAACGTTTCCGCCGTTCCGGTTTTGGGGTGTGACAAGTCAACTCATACATACGAAAACCTTCCAATGCTTTAATCAAAACCCAACCTTATCAGGGCTTAGACACCTAATCCAACAGTCTCCCACTTGGATAAGTCTAATAACTATAGTTGCAAGTATGACTTCAAAAACTGATAAGCAATCATAGCTCTCAAAGCTTTTGTTAAACTCTTACCTAGTCAGTTGTGTCCTAAGATAAGGGATCATATAATACTCTGTTCTACAAGTTATCATGTGAACAAAGGACATGGAACAAAATCATTCTCATTGTCCACCAATTTATTTCCCGGTTTCTGATTTGTAATGACGAAGATCTTAATTGAACACATCAATTTAGTCCTGACCGAGTCCGCCACATAAGGCAACACCAAATAATCGAGGGGCCCAAGATATCGCTTTTCCCCCTTTAGGGCAAAAAGGAACACATAAACTTTGACTCATATGCTTGTACTATTTACTCATCAAATCATGCACAACAATACGTTTTATAACACCAAGTTACGGATGCGTTTATGCATTATCAATGGACAACCAAATTGTAAACAACAACTCACATATCTTGGTTTAAATATTATACGATATTATCGTCTCAGAATTACTCATGATAAATTGCATGAACTAATTCACTGAGCGTGAGTTTAATCGAATACTTAAATCCCCATTTTAAAAGTACTCATGAATGTTGCAGCAAACCATTGCTATTTCTAAACACTAAGACAATCTACAACCAAATTCATTGATAACCTTAATTCATTACTTACTTCCAAAGTATGATCGACTGTGGAATTTGAATAATCTAATTGTTCGGGAAGTAAAACATGCAAAAGAAACACAATGATAAACAACTGACAAAAGATAGTAAACAATACTTACAATCAAATTCTCTATTTATTTAATCAGCAAATGTCAATTACATTTATTTGTTACAAGTTTCTAAATATCAATCTAATCAATAAAACTAATATCATCCTTCAGACCAATGCTCCTTCCATGCTGAACATGCTTAATCCTACTAATTGGCAATATTCTCTTCTGAGGATACCCTCTTAACGAAGAGGCTTCCTTCTTCTACACGATGTCTGATAAAGTGATATTTTTTTTCGATATGTCTTGATCTACCATGATCTCTCAGTTCCTTGGTCAAGGCAACCACTTCTTCATTATCGTAAAAAAAACTCCATCGGATCCTTAATGGTTGGTACAACTCCAAGATCTCCAATGAAGTTCTTCAACCACATAGCCTCCTTCGATGCTTTGTTCGCAACTATATACTCTGATTCACATATGGAATCAGCCACAATCTCTTACTTGGAACTTTTCCAAGTCACTGCTCCTCCATTAAGGGTAAACACCCAGCCAGACTGAGAACGGAAGTTGCCTCTGTCGGTTTGAAAGCTAGCATCACTATACCAAGTAACTCTTAAGGCATCACTGCCAGCAAGAATAAGGACCCAAACCTTAGTCATTCGCAGATACTTAAGGGTGCTCTTAACCACTATCCAATGAGCTTTACCTAGATTTCCCTAATATCGACTAACCATGCTCAATGAAAAAGCCACGTCAAGGCAAGTACATGTCATAGCATACATGATCGATCCAACGGCGGAAGCATATGGAACTCGACTCATTTCTGGTATCTCTGCATCGGTACTTGGACTCTGAGTCTTACTCAGGTTGGTATTACTTTGGATAGGTAACTCCCCTTTTTTTGAATTCTCCATGCTAAAACGCTTTAGCACCTTATCCAAATATGTGATTTGACTAAGTCCAATTAGTCTTCTACCCCTATTTCTCAAAATCCTTATTCCCAGAATATAAGCAGCCTCTCCCAAATACTTCATAGCAAAACACTTTCCAAGCCAGGACTTAACTTCCTGCAAGGTTGGAATATCGTTTCCGATGAGTAGTATGTCATCAACATACAATACCAGGAAAGTCACTATACTCCCACTAGCTTTAAAATATACACAAAATTCATCTTCACTTGTAAAGAAGCCAAACTCTTTAACCTTCTTGTCAAAGCAAAGACTCCATCTGCGAGAAGCTTGTTTCAATCCATAGATTGATTTCTCAAGCTTACACACTCTATTGGGGAATTTAGCATCCATAAAACCCTTTGGATGACTCGTAAACATCCCTAGCCAACTTTCCATTAAGGAAAGCGGTTCCCATCTGCCAAATTTCATAGTCATGAAATGCAACTATGGCTAACATAACCCTAATAAATTTAATCTTAGCCACCGGTGAGAAGTCTCATCATAGTCAATCCTTGGGATTTGAGTAAAGCCCTACGCAACCAGTCAAGCCTTGAAGGTGTGCACCTTTCCATCCATGTCGGTCTTCTTCTTGAAGATACATTGCACCTAACTGTGTTATGACCTGGCACATTATCAACCAAATTTAAAACTTGGTTGTCATATATGGACTGGATCTCGCTGTCCATTGCCTCCTTCTACTTAGCAGACTCAGGAACCATCATGGCTTCCTTGTAGTTAGAAGGCTCATCCAAATTTACCAGTCTACTATCACTGATAAACGTATCACCATCTGTAGTAATATGGAAACCATAAAACTTTGTTGCCATTTTAACTCGAGTGGAACCTCTAAGAGGTAATGACCCGTCAATTGGTTCAACATGAATCTCTTCCTTGGGTTGAGCGCTAGTGTTATAGGTTCCTTCATCGCTTGACTCTTGAATTTTTCAAGATCAATTGCTCTCCCATTGTCCTCTTTGCATATGAGCTCTCTCTCATGAAAGACACCCCTACCTGTTATGAAGACCATGTTCTCACTTGGTCTGTAGAACAAATATCCAAAGGACTTATGTGGATAGCTGATGAAAATATATTGCTCACTTCGAGGTTCAAGCTCGTCGTGAGTCTCTCGTCTACCGAAAGATTCACAACCCCAAACCTTGATATGTGCTAATGAGGGAACCCTCCTTGTCCACATATCGTGAGGTGTTTTGATAACCTTCTTTGTTGGAACAAGATTAAGAATGTAGGTGGCAATCTCTTATGCATACCCCCAAAATGATATTAGAAGTGAGGCTCGACTCATCATGGAACGAACCATGTCCAACAAGGTTCGATTACACCTCTCAGCCGCACCATTAAGTTGTAGTGTCCTAGGAGGTGTCAATTGTGAAACAATTTCATATTCTTTGAGGTAGTCATGAACTCGACACTAAGATACTCACCACCTCTATAGATCTGAGCATCTTGATCTTCCTGCCCAATTGATTCTCGACTTCACGTTTGAACTCCTTGAACTTTTCAAAGGTTTTTGAATTACACTTGATTATGTAGATATATCCATATCTGCTATAATTATCGGTAAAAGTCACATAAAATCGATTTGCATCCCTTGTGGCGGATCTAAAGGGCCCATACACATCCGTGTGTATGAGATCCAACAATCCTTCACCTCTTTCACAAGAACCGGTGAAAGGTAATTTAGTCATCTTTCAAGTAAACAAGACTCGCATGTATCATCTGACCTCAAGTCAAATGTTTTGTGTTGTATTAGGTTTCTAAGCCCATAACTATAATTGGTATGTACTTGAACCGATAGTAGCATGGTACTTTTGGGTTGCTTTCACTAGGGAAATTTAATAGGATGGATATTTGAGAAAGAAGTTATTTATAATTTATTAATATATTATAAGTATAATATATTAATTGAGAAATCATATTATTCAATTAGTATTGATCAAGAATTAATTTGGAATTAATTTTGTGATCAGTAGAGATTAGTTAAATTAACAGGGACTGATTATGTAAATCAGTGATACTTATAGTTTGGGCTAATGATCCATGTTGATTAGAATGGGCTAAGAGTTAGTCCAAAGGGCTTATCATATTGATTATTGGATTAAAGGCCCAAGGGAGTGGATTAGGGTCACAAGTTGAAACTCTAGGAATTTCACACTATAAGTGTAACCCCTTAGCTCCAAAATTGGCACCCAAGAGTTCCATGTAGAACCCTAGCTGATTTTTTGTGCTCCTAGCCTCTCTCTCACTTTCATCCATTTGTTCATGGTGTCTTGTGATTCCATTAGAGGCATCACACTTGAGGTGCTAAGCTCTAGAAAGGACAAATTCTACATGATACAACTAAGAGGTATTCTTCTAACTAGTTCTAAGTTTTAAATATTAAATTGTATACTAGTTGTAGGCTTCATGCTTTGGATATTTTTTTTTGCATGTATAACTAGAGAAAACTTAGATCCAAAGCATTATGTTTGTATGTGCACCATAGGATGTTATAGTACTTAAAACCCAACAGTGGTATCATAACCTGGTTGTTTTCTGTTATATTGATGCATTGTTTAATTGTTAAAAGTTCGAAAAAAAACTGAAAAAATTGTTGTCTGACTGCTGGACTCGACGAGTCCCATGAGTGGACTCGACGAGTTGGCTCACATGAGCATGAACTCGATGATTCCATATCCTGGCTCGACGAGTTGGATCATTAGATGGCAGATTTTTCAAGTTTTTGGCCTATTTTGGATTAGGGTCATTACCACAAAATGTTTTGGCTCATAAAATTCGATTTTACTGATATGGTAATGATTGTCCCCATCCATTAACATGATGATTGTCAAATTCTAAGATATTTACTTGATTTTATGAAAAAACTAATTATTTGTAGAATTTAAAATTTTCTATCCATATGAATTAAATTAGTTTAAATTAGTAAAAGATAAAATTATATAATTATTTTATTAGTTTAAAATTAGAACTAAATGGCTTTCAAGATTTTCATAACTTGCCCTCAAGTTATGGAACTTGGAAAATCTTTTTTATGACTAAAGAGAGTTATAAAATTTGCCATCAAGTTTTGGAACTCAAAAGTTTTTCTTAAGGAGTTACAAAACTTGCCATCAAGTTTGGAATTCAAGAGTTTTTTGAATTAAGTTTCCAACTTTGAAAGCTTTAATTAAAAGGTTATAATTTGAGACATTGAATTCTAAAACGTCTAGTAATTTGAATAGATTTCAAAAGGTGCAACTCCTAAGTTCATAACTTAAAAATTAATTAAATAGTTTCTAATTTTGAATTTATATATTTAGAACCTTGATGTTTTGAATAGTTCAAATTACACCTTATGGACTTTATTAAATTGATTAAAGTGTTTAATTAAGAGAGAATTAATAAATCCATAATGATATGGTTAAGTTTAATTAAATTAAAAGTTTAATTTAATAATAGATTAAACCACTTAGTATTTTAAAATTTTAAAATGCACCCTTATACTATATAAAATTAAACGTTAAATATATTATATATGTATAAGTAAAAAGTCTTTCTTACCGTTAGTAGGCCTCATTCACAAAGCTGGTCTATAAGGGGTGTTTAAGGAAATTGCCTATAAAATGGCGATTGAATGTGAAGGGTTTTGAGCATTCTAACACACCTATGGTGTACATGCAACCCTAGAAACCTTGGATCTATGTTTTCTCTATTATACATGCAAACTTTCATTTTCCAAGGTTTCCGTCCTAACTAGCATATCATGGGGTATATGTAATATAAAAAACTAGTAGAATAACATACCTTTCTTGTAGCTTTGATTCCTTAAGACCTTGTAAGCCTAGCACCCCAAGTGTGATGCCTCAAATGTCTCACACAACACCACAACTATTGGAATAACTTGAGAGAAGAACACTTGTACTAAAAAATTCAGCTAGCCCTCACTTGTATGTCTAATGGCCGATTTTACTTGCTATGAGGTTCTTTATATAGTGTGTCACATATAGTGTTACACCATGCAAACCCTAATGTGCATGCTTTTCATTTCCTCAATGATCCATGGGTTTTAACCTCCATGGAGCATCCATGGATCACCCTATGGGTTTTAGCCCAATCTAATGAATCATGGATCATAAGCCCACTATATAAGAATGAATGATTTACACAATCAATCCCCATGTATTTAATTACTTTCTTTTGATCACAAAATTAATTCCAAATTAATTCTCGATCAATAATAATTAAATAATAAGATTTCATATTAATATATTAGAACTTATAATATATTAACAAATCACAAGTATTCTTTTCTCATTTGTCTATCCAATTGTTCTGATGCCATGCAACCCAAATGGATCATGCTAAGTCGGGTCAAGTACATACCAAATATAGTTATGGACTTAGACACCTTATCCAACAGTCTCCCACTTGGATAAGTCTAATAACCATGGCTGCAAGTATGAATTCAGGATCCGATGAACAATCGTAGCTCTTCAAAGTCTCGTGGAACTAGAACGTGCCATTTAAGATAAGTGATCATATAATCCTCTATTCTCAAGATATCAGCCGGACAAATACATGGAACAACATCGTACTTATTTTCCGGCAATTTGTTTCCCGATTTCCAATTTGTTTGACATAGAACTTAATCGAACACATCAATTTAGTTCTAACTGGTCCCGACACATAAGTCAAAACAAAATCATCGAGGGGCCCAAGATATCGTTTTTAATCCTCCAAGGGCTAAAAGGAACAAATAAACTTCGAATCATATGCTTGTACTAGCTATTCATCAAGTTGAACACAACAACACGTTTTATAGCATCGTGTTACTGATACAGTTTCGCACTATCAATGTTCAATCAACTCATAGCCAACAACTCATATCTCTTAGTTTGAAGACTTATATGATATTACCATCTCAGGATCACTCGAGATAAATTCCATGAAGCGATACAAGTGTGCATCGGTTGAATCCAATACTCAGACCTTATGAGCACTCATGAATGTTGCAGTAACCATTGCTATGTCCAATACAATTAAGACAAATCTACAAACTGATTTCATGACGGTCTTATTTCAACACCTACTTCCAAAGTATGAACGATTGTGGATGGTTTCGAATAATATAATTACTCTGGAAGTCAAAACATGCAAAATGAAATAATAGTAAATGATTGACACAAGACAGTACCATACTAGTAAATAAAGACACCTTTTATTTAAACATCAAATGTAACTTACATTTCAACTATTACAAGTTTCAAAAGCTATCTAATTACTAAAACTAATATCATCCATCAGCCCAATGTGCCTCGCATGTTGTATAAGCTTAACCCTATTCAGTACCTTTGTGAGGGGATCTGGCGGGTTCTCATCTGATGATATCGTCTTTGCCACAAGGAGTCCTTCTTCTATACGATGTCTAATGAAGTAGTATTTTCTGTTGATGTGCTTGGATCTGTTGTGATCCCTAGGTTCCCTGGCTAAGGTAACTGCACTCTCATTATCACATAAAATCTCCATAGGCTCTTTTACAGCTGGTACAACGCCAAGGTCTCCAATGAAGTTCTTAATCCATATTGCCTCCTTTGCCGCCTCGCTTGCTGCTATATACTCTAATTCGCAAGTTGAATCTGCTATTGTCTCCTGCTTGGAACTTTTCAAAGTAATTGCTCCTCCATTTAGGGTAAAGACCCAGCCTGACTAAGAGCAAAAATTATCCCTATCAGTCTGAAAGCCAGTGGCACTATACCCTACTACTCTCAAGTCATCACTCCCACCGAAGGTAAGGACCCATTCCCTAGTCCTCCGTAGGTACTTGAGAATGTTCTTCACCATGCTCAAAGCAAAGGACACATCAGGGCAAGTACAAGTCATAGCATACATGATTGAGCCCACAGCGGAAGCATATGGTACATGACTCATTTCAGCAATCTCAGCCTCTGTACTCAGACTCTTAGTCTTATTCAGTTTGGCATTACACTGGATTGGCAAGTCACCTTTTCTTGGAATCTTGCATGCTGAAATTTTTCAACACCTTCTCTAAGTAAGTACTTTGACTAAGTCCAATTAGTCTCTTACTCCTATCTCTCAGTATCCTTATTTCCAGAATATAGGCAGCTTCTCTAAGGTCCTTCATAGCGAAACACTTTCCAAGCCATGACTTAACCTCCTACAAGGTTGGGATGTCATTTCCTATGAGTAGTAGGTCATTGGCATACAATACCAAAAAGCTAACTATACTCCCACAGAGTGCCACTAGCCTTGACATATACATAGGACTCATCCTCGCTTCTTGAAAAACCAAACTCTTTGACTTTCTCATTGAAACAAAGATTCCATCTACGAGATGCTTGTTTCAATCCATAAATGGATCTCTCAAGCCTACATACTCTATTAGGGTAATTTGCATCGAAAAAACCCTATGGCTGACTTATGTAAACATCCTCAGCCAACTTCCCATTAAGGAAAGTGGTTTTGACATCCATTTGTTGTATTTCATAATTATGAAATGCAGCTATGGCTAGCATAACCCTAATAGAATTAATATTCGCTACTGGTGAGAAGGTCTCATCATAGTCAACTCCTTCAATTTGAGTAAAGCCCTTCGCAACCAATCGCGCCTTCTAAGTGTGTACTTTCCCATCCTTGTCGGTCTTCTTCTTGAAGATCCATTTGCACCCGACTGTCTTACGACCTGGTACATTGTCAACCAATTTCCAAACTTGATTGCCATACATGGACTGAATCTCGTTTTCCACAGCCTCTTTCCATTTAGCTGACTTAGGGCCTGCCACGACTTCCTTATAGCTGTTAGGTTCATCCAGATTAATCAGTGTCCTGTCAATGATCAATGTATCACCTTCTGCAGTAGTATGTAAACCATAATAATCCTCAGGTGCATTCCTAACTCTAGTGGAACGCCTCAGAGGTAAAGACTCGTCAATTGGTTCAATAGGAGTTTCCTCCTCTTGTTGATGGCTAGTGTTTGAGGTTCCTTCACCGCTCGACTCTTGAA
This sequence comes from Lactuca serriola, assembly GCF_051521515.1. Lineage (NCBI taxonomy): Eukaryota > Viridiplantae > Streptophyta > Magnoliopsida > Asterales > Asteraceae > Lactuca > Lactuca serriola. Next base: position 262,439,728 of record NC_136411.1, read on the forward strand.
GCTCTTCAAGGTCAATTTGCCTCCCACTGTTTCCTTGGCTTATGAATTCTCTCTCACGAAAGACTCCTCTCCTTGCTACAAAGACCACATTTTCACTAGGTCTGTAGAAGAGGTAACCAAACGATTTTAGTGGGTAGCCAATGAAAATACACCACTCACTCCGAGGTTCGAGCTTGTCATGAGTCTCGCGTCTCATGAAAGCCTTGCTACCCCAAATCTTGATGTGGTCTAATGTGGGAGCTTTCCCAGTCCACATCTCCTAAGGTTTTTTTGGCAACCTTTTTAGTTGGAACGAGATTAAGGATATGGGCGGCAGTCTCTAAGGAATGCCCCCAAAAAGAGATTGGTAACGAAGCTCGACTCATCATGGAACGAACCATGTCCAACACAGTTCATTTACGCCTCTCAGCCACGCCATTCAGCCGTGGTGTCCTAGGAGGTTTCAATAGTGAGACAATACCACATTCCTTAAGAGAGTCAAGGAACTCGATAATAAGATACACACCACCCCGATCGGATCAGAGCATCTTAATCTTCCTGCCCAGCTGATTCTCCACTTCTTGCTTGAACTCTTTGAACTTTTCAAAGGTTTCTGACTTATGCTTGATTAAGTAGACATAGCCATATCTACTGTAATCATTAGTAAAAGTCACATAGAAGCGGTTAGCATCCCTTGTGGCGGTTCTGAAGGGTCCACACACATCTGTGTGTATGAGGTCCAAAAAAACCTCAACCCTTTCACAAGTACCAGTGAAGGGTGACTTAGTAATTTTCCATGTAAACAAGATTCGCAACTATCATCTGACTTAAACTCAAATGACTCCAAGACTCCAGCCTTTTGGAGTTGGCCTATGCGCTTCTTGTTGACATGTCCAAGACGACAATGCCACAAGGATGATTTATCCAAACTAATGGAAGAATCAATATGCAATACTTTATTTCCTAACTTGTCTACAACATTCACAACTTCATATACACCATTACAAGGTAATGCTTTAAAGTAAATTACATCATTGTAAAAAAACATTAATAGCACCAATATCATTATCAAATGAAAAAGTAAACCCTTGTTTGTTCAAGCCATGAAAAGAAATAATATTTCTCGCCATTTCAGACAAGTAACAACATTTATTCAAATCTAATGTTAGCCCACTACTAAGTAATAAAGAGTAAACTCCAATCTTGGTGACAGGTGATGCTTTCCTATTCCCCATGATTAAGTTTATCTTCCCATGCTCCACTTGCTCACTTCTTTTTAGGCCCTGCACATCAGAACAAATGTGAATTCCACAACCTGTATCAAGGACCCAAGAATTAGTATGTGGTGAGTTGTTAGACAAAATAGTATAAATACCTGCATGGGTAGGTTTAACCCTCTCATCCTTAACATCTTGCAGGTACTTAGGGCAGCTTCGCTTCCAGTGCCCTTTTTTCTTATAGTAGAAGCATTGTGCATCCTTCGGGTTGGAAGAGGGAGTGGTAGAACCACCTTTGGTTCCAATCGAAGAGGAGCCATCAAGAGACTTTCCTTTGGTACCCTTCGAGGGTTTCTTCCTCTTTTTCCCTTTACCTTGCCGGATTTCCAAAACAGGGGTTATTGTAGGAGTAGATAAGATTTACCTTTGAGACCAGTTTCAGTTGTCCTTAAAAGTCCTTAAAGTTTGCTAAGTATGACCTCCTCCTTGTTCATATGATAAGTCATACGGAACTGATCATAACATGGAGGTAAGGAGTGCAATATCATATCAATAGCCAACTCCTCAGGGAAGTTCACATTCAACTTAAGCAATCAGTCCACAAACCATTGCATCTTCTTCAAGTGGCCTGCGATGGGTTCACCATCCTTTATCTTGGTTGTTATCATGGAAGAGATGATTTCATACATCTCTTGACGATCACTCTGATGGTATCTTTCCATCAAGTCCTGGTGCATCTCATAAGGGTAGAAATCTTCATAGGATTCCTGGAGTTCTGTTGTCAGGGTAGCCAACATGATACAAGACACCTTAGTGGCATCCTTCTCATGGCTAGTGTACTCAACAATCTCCTATGGAGTAGCAGTAGACTCATCGATTTCTTTTAGCTCCTTGTCTAGGACATATTCCTTGTCCTCATAACGAGTGACCATCCTGATGTTCCTAATCCAATCATTGAAGTTGGAACCATCAAAGATGACACTCCCACAAAGGTTCATGAGAGAGAAGGAGCCAGAAGGGTTTCAGCCAGAAGCAGCATTGATGGAAGACATCTGAAAAGAAAGAAAGACAAGTTTAGATTAGATATAGAATCCTTAATAAGACACCCAAATGAAATATTAAGGCTAGGACCCAACATAATATTTTATAACTTGGAAAAGGGATGTCGTAATCTAAGCTACAAAATATTTTAAGGTAGGTAAATGACGATTTACCAATTTCCACCATGAAAAACGAAATAGATTATTAGGTTTTAATTGGAATGAAACTCCTAGATCTTTTGAGATTCATTGAACAATTCAAAGACATGTTTAAATCTCGAATATGCCCTTCAGGTTTGTGACTGAGATATCGAGGATCACAAAACAAGGTGTGAATAACAATGCAATTTAACTTGGTACTCTTAACTTTATTACCTAATCGATGTGCCGGTTAACCACATACGCTCCACTGATCTATAATAAACATTAAGCTACCCTTTGCCACCCTTACTAGTCCATGTTAGTGTGTTGGTTAACCACACATGCTCCACTAACGACTTGGTAATGGTACAAAGTGTATTTTTATGGGTTAGCATCATTTTCACATTTTCCTAAAGTAACTAAGATTGGGAATTTATAAAAGTTTAGTTACTTTAAAATTATCATTATACTTTTAAAGAAGGGAGAATTATAGTCTTATTCTACCCATTCGGATAACGACCCTCCACCAGTCAAGGAAGTGGTGGGTTAGAGTGGACACCCATTAAGCTGCCATTTTAAAGGCAACAACCTTATACCCCCTTATAGACCGGCTTCGTGAATGAGGCCTACTAACGGTAAGACTGACTTGATCTTATACATAAATATATATATTATTAACTTATAATATTATAGAGTATAAGGGTTGAATTTTAAACTTTTAAAATTCTAGGGCTTGGAATTAAAGTTTTCTAAAGTGACTTTACAAATTCCAAAACCTGAGGGTAAGTTTTAAAACTATTCAAAACCTTTCATTTCTATAACTTATGAGTTTTAAAGGTTTTTAATGGAAGAGACTTTTGAAATTCCATAACTTGAGGGCAAGTTATGGAGTCTATTATGAAGCATTTAGATCAACAATTAACTAACAAACAATTTGCAAATAATTCTTATGATCTAACAAAAAATCATAATCAAGAAACATCCATATCAACAATTTTCAAGTATCATATGAACTTAATATAAAAATTGAAACTTTGACAATTATCATTGAAATTGGATAAGCATAATCATTACCACATCAAAAACCGGTTTAACAATCTAAAAACAATTTAGGGTAATGATCCTCGTCCAATTCCAGCAATACAACTCGAAATTCCGCACTCAGGGCCTCCAACTCGTCGAGTGAAAGAACCAACTCGACGAGTTAGAGGAGTTTTCACATGGACTCGTCGAGTCCCCCCATGGACTCGACGAGTTCACTGAACAGAGAGCAAAAATTCGACTTTTTTCAGCAATTTGCATCAAGTATAATTGAAAACAAGCCTTGGCTTTGATACCACTGAAGGGTTTTGAGCATTCTAACACTCATATAGAATACATGCAACCCTAGAAACCTTGGAACTATGTTTTATCTATTTTACATGCAAACTTTCATTTTCCAAGGTTTTCATCCTAACGAGCATATCATGGGGTATATATAATATAAAAAACTAGTATATTAACATATCTTTCTTGTAGCTTTGATTCCTTAAGACCTTGTGAGCCTAGCACCCCAAGTGTGATGCATCAAATGTCTCACACAACACCAAACTATTGGAATAACTTGAGAGAAGAATACGTGTACTCAAAAATTCGGCTAGCCCTCACTTTTATGTATAGTGGCCGATTTTACTTGCTATGAGGTTCTTTATATAGTGTGTCACATGTAGGGTTACACCATGAAAACCCTAATGTGCATGACTTTTCATTTCCTCCATGATCCATGGGGTTTTAACCTCCATGGAGCATCCATGGATCACCCTATGGGTTTTAGCCCAATCTAATGAATCATGGATCATAAGCCCACTATATAAGAATGAATGGTTTACACAATCAATCATCATGTATTTAATTAGTTTCTTTTGATCAAAAAATTAATTCTAGATCAATACTAATTAAATAATATTATTTCATATTAATATATTAGAACTTATAATATATTAACAAATCACAAGTATTCTTTTCTCATTTTTCTATCCTATTGTTCCGATGCCATGCAACCCAAATAGACCATGCTAAACTGGGTCAAGTGCATACCAAATATAGCTATGGACTTAGACACCTTATCCAACAGAATAGGTATTCACTCTTACCCACGACACTCTTGACTAGTGGAGGGTCATTAGCCGAACATGTAGGATAAGACACTAAACCCTCATTAAAAGTACAATGAATTATAAAGTAACTAAATCCTTTTATAAATTCCCAATCTTAATTACTTTAAGAAAATGTGATTTTGATGCTAACCCATGAAATTTCACATTGCACCTTATTGGTCAGTTAGTGGAGCGTGTGTGGTTAACCGGCATACTAATTTGGACTAATGAAGGATGGCCATGGGTTTCTCATAGTTTATCATAGATCAGTGGAGTGTGTGTGGTTAACCGACACATTAATTAGGTGATAATTGACTTCGCGAGTACCAAACTAATTTGCATGGTTATTCACACCTTGTTTGTGATCCTCGGTATCCCAGTCACAAACTTGAAGGGTATAATCAAGATTAAACATGCCATTGAAAAGTTCAATGGATCTCAAAAGATCTAGGAGTTTCATTTAAAACTTAATTTAAAATTTTGTTTTAGATGGTAAATTGGTAAATCGTCATTTACTTACCAACAAATAGTTTGCAATTGGATTACAACATCCCTCTTCTGAATTGTGAATTATTGTGTTGGGTCCTAGCCTTAATATTTCATTTGGGTGTTATATTAAGGACTTAAATCAACTAAAATTAAATTTCTCCCTTGTAGATGTCTATTTCTGACAACTATGGTCTTCCCGAATCTTTTGGAAAAAGCTTTCCTCATGAAGATGATGCTCCCAAAAATCATACTTCACTTCCTCCACCTCCTCCAATAATTCTCCCTAACCCAATGTTCGTCGACTTGAAAAGTTCAAGGTCACTCAAGCCCTATTGTCAAGCAAACACAAAGATGGAAAGTCTGTATATGTTCCCGTCTTGGAGATGAAGTTGCATATTGACAGGCTAGAAATGTTGGGTATCATTTTCCCGTGAAAGTTGGTTGTTGACTTGGTTCTTCAGTTACTTCTCGATTCGTATGGTCAGTTTGTTAAATACTACTATATGATAGATCACGACGTGACCCTTATTGATCTTATCTATTTACTAATTGTTGCTGAATCAGTGATGATTTTGCACACTGGTCAAGCAAATTTGTGTGGAAGATCAATCTCCCGAACTTCCATGGACATTGACAATGGAAACATTGGAAGTCCAGAAAAGTCTTCACTTCCCAATGGAAAAGTATTGACCATGGTCAAACCATTTGACCAAATGGAATAGAGAAAGACTAAGTCTGAGATTGTCCCGTGTGCCATTCCAAAAGAGTCTGTTTGTTCCTACTGCCAAGAGAAGGGACATTGGATGTGAAGTTGCCCTATTTACTTGAAGGATCACAAGGATGGTAAAGTCAAAGTGTTTGATTCCGCTTCAGGTAAGTACACTATCTAACTCTATTAAGTTCATATTTCTAGATTCTTAATACATGATGTGATGAGATCACATTTTGATGTTTTGAAGGATCGAAGAAGAGAAAAGAAGCTTAAAGAAAGAGAAGGTTGATTCTGATCGCAAAGAGATGGATTTCGATTACATGATTCGATGATCAAAATTGTGAGCTGCTGCTTAGGAGTTATGATAGATTGCTTTGGAATATTTAGAAACATAGTTTTCATATGTACTTGCATTGTAAGGAAAGGTTTTCCGCATTTTATAAATAAAGATTTTTTTTATTTATCTTATATTTCCTTGCAATGGCATTTGTGAAAATTAATGTTTGTATGTTTCGAGCAATTTGGATTTGATTCTTTTGTTTGTGGTAGTGTCAGAAATTTACCAAATAAGGAAAGATTCTCATCACCAAATTTCAATTGGACAAAAACTTGGAATCATGCAACTTGTACTGTATGATGAATGAGAACCTTCATCTTTGGGATATTAAGACTAATTCCTTGTTCACATATAGGTGTGACTCAAGTGAAGGACTAGGATACCAAGTACACATTGTTGTGCACTGGTCGGGTCCACCACAAAGAAGGGTAAGACTATTTGTCATAATTTACTAAAACCTTAGTGAATATGATTATGCTTACAAGATTAAGTATAATTCGGAATCATTGAAAAAGCTTCAATGTATACCAGAACGAATAAGAAGAATCAATTAGGCAGAAAGATAAAAGTTTCTCCAATCTGAAAGGAAAGGAGAGTACTTTAGTATTGTGTTTTATGATTATCTTAATGATTATGAAACCATATCACAATTGATCCTCTAAAGACACCATAGTGCACTTGTATGTCTAAGAAGAGGAATCGGGAATTGTTGAACTGGTTAAATCAAGAAGGTGATTCATACTTCGTTCCAAAATCAAGTCATAGAGACATACTCCAAGATTCTACATTGAGTGACATATCCTAAGTAGGTCTATAACACATCATGAAATGTGGAGTAGAAAAGTTTTATTACCCATACACATTTGTAGTTGGTAGTTGTTATGTCTTGGATAAGACAAAGACCAACTGAGACCAATTGTAGGAAGTGTCATTCTTGATAAGAATCCGCACTAACTCTTGAATATTTGTTTGTCAAGAAATTTTTCTTGATAAGAGAATCTTATATGTCAAGAATTCAGTGGGAGACTTAAAAGATCTTGAAAAGTTCAAGAGCCAATCAATAATAAACCTATCGTTTATCGCTAGCACACGAATTGAGGTTTGTAACCTATCATGTTGATATATTCTTATTTCTATGCCTGTTCCAGTTAAAGCTGACTATGCATGTGAGTTCTATGAGTTTTCAATTGTTTGCATAAGGAAAATCACCTTGATCAATGAAAGTTCATTGATCTGTAATGGTGAACTGCTCAACAACTTAGAAGACATAGTAGGCCCTTGTGCTACCAAGTGGTGAGAAATTAAGATTGAACAAGTTCAGTCCATATGAGGTTGAGTTTGCCAGAGATCTTATCTTATGATAATGGTTCGAAATGACAGTTTCACATGGATAGGAACACATACACCATAAAATCTAAGTGACAGGTTTATCTCCACTTCATGAAAGTTATCGTGAGCAAACACTTTCACTAAGTAGATTTTGAAAAGATAGAAGTTGTGTTAATTCCGTTCTCAAATTCGATTATGATTACGGCATCCCTCTTCATAGTTCGAATTTTCAGAAATAGGAAATCGTTTGAACATTCGGGACTTATTGTTGTAAGTTCTGAAATAGTTTAGACACACATATGAGCTTTCTAATAAAAGGTGTATGAGCTTAGATAAAGGCTTATCGAAACCTTTAGTATCAGAAATCTGAACTTTGGTATGAAAGTCAATAAGTATTAATTTCTAGAAGTCCAGTTGATTTCTGAGTACATGCCAAAGCTAGTGGGAGCATAAGTGTTACGCTAGTAAGAATATAATTATCATGATAGTGCGATCATAATCTTATGTGAAGTGTTGCAAGTTAGCAATACTGGTTATAGGAAACAAAGGTTACAAATTTGCAAAGTTGCAAAATTTGAAATTTTTTTTTTCGCTATAATAAAGGAGAGAATACTTATACTTTATTTTGAATCTAACAGTTTAGATTGAAGTATTAATCAAACTTAGTCATGGATATATGTATACCATGTTGAAATATTTCAACATTGGAAATTCTATATATGGAAATATTATAGCAAAAGACTTGTCAGGTATCATGTCTTTATGTAAGACATTATGAATCATGTTCCATATGCTTCGGGTATAGGATCGATTGCATACGCTATAATATTCACCTGTTCTAATTTTCCAAATGCCTAGGGCATTGATAGGGAAAAAAGACTAAAACCGGATATGACTAGAGTGGTTAAACAATTGTCAAGGACAATCTAAGGTTCACTAAGGATTGGTGGCTTAAGGGCAGTTGGAAGTATAGTAATGGATGGACCATATTGACATTATTATGAATAGACATGATTCTATTAATAATGAGTTGTCATATGGAAAATATGGAAATATTTCCACAATGGGAGATGGATATTAAGAATCTATTTATGCAAGAAGGGTCTTCAAAGGAATGCACTTTGAATTTAAGATTTCGCTTCCTTGGAATTGCTTTGTTATCAATCTCCAAAGGAATAATTTGTAATATCGTGGGTAAAGTGTCTGTGACTTTTGTACCTCGACATTACAAAAAGATCATCGCATGATAGTGGTAGGAATTAGGTGTTCATACACTAAGGATTTGGAATTGTGAAATGAGCATCATTGAAGTGTTTTCAACTGATCTATTTCACAAAGTAAGGACCATAGGTAAACATAGTGTGCATGCTTGGAGTATGAGATAACTATTGTTGTAATTCAAGTATTAAGTTGATTAATCGAAACACTATACAATGAATAATGTCTAATCAATATGGTGATTAAATAAAAGGTGTTTTATTTATATTCAAGAGTTTTGAGACCATATTGGATTCGATTATTCTTGTGTTTCACTTTGCATGTTTTGACTTCCCGAATAATAAGATTATTCAAACGATCCATAGTCGATCATACTTTGGAAGTAGGTATTAAGGCAAGACTATTATGAATCTGACTGTAGATTGTCTAAAGTGTTTAAACATAGCACAAGTTTGTTGCAGTGTTCATGAGTACTCCTGTAATAAGATTTGAGTATTGTATTAAACCCACGCTCATCTGAATCACTTCAAGGATTTTATCACAAGTTATTAGTGAGACAATAATATCTTATACTCTTGAAACAGGAACATATAGTTGCAGTTTACAAGTCGGTTGCATATTGATGATATGTAAACGCACCAACAACTTGGTGTTATAAAACGTATTGTTGTGTGTGATTTGATGAGTAAATAGAGCAAGCATGTGAGTTGAACTTTATCCATTCAATTTACCCTAAGAGGGATAAAAGCGATATTTGTGGGCCCCTCGATGATTTAGTGATGACAACCCTAAGCGCTTGGCCAAGCCTGGACTGATTTGATTTGTGCAATTAGTCGGTCGTCATAAATCGGAAAAAGGGAAAAACACATGGACAGGTAGAATGATTATAATCCATGTCTCATGTCCATATGATATCTAGAATGGAGTAATATATGATCCCTTATCTAAAGGAGCGTTATTGATGAGATCAAAGTTCAACAGCGGCTTTCGAGAGCTACGATTGCTAATCGGATTTTGGAGTCATACTTGCAATAATAGTTATTAGACTTGTCCAAGTGGATACTGTTGGATTAGGTGTCTAAGCCCATAACTATAATTGGTATGTACTTGACTCGATAGTAGCATGGTCCTTTTGGGTTGCATTCACCAGGGCAATTTGATAGGATGGATATTTGAGAAAGAGGTTATTTGTGATTTATTATATTATAAGTATAATATATTAATAGAGGAATCATATTATTTAATTAGTATTGATCATGAAATAATTTGGAATTAATTTTGTGATCAAAAGAGACTAATTAAATTAATGGGGACTGATTAAGTAAATAAGTGATACTTATAGTTTAGGCTAATGATCCATGTTGATTAGAATGGACTGAGAGTTAGTCCGAAGGGCTTATCATACGGATTATTGGATTAAAGGCCCAAGGGAATGTATTAGGGTTTACAAGTTGAAACTCTAGGAATTCCACACTATAAGTGTAACCCCTTAGCTCCAAAATTGGCACCCAAGAGTTCCATGTAGAACCCTAGCCGATTTTTTGTGCTCCTAGCCTCTTTCTCACTATCATCCATTTGTTCATGGTGTCTTATGAATCCACTAGAGGCATCGCACTTGAGGTGCTAAGCTCTTGAAAGGCCAAATTCTACATGATACAACTAAGCGGTATTCTTCTAACTAGTTCTATGTTTCAAATATCAAATTGTATGCTACATGTAGGCTTCATGCTTTGGATAATTTTTGTTGCATGTATAACTAGAGAAAACTTAGATCCGAAGCATTAGAGTTGTATGTGCACCATAGGATGTTAGAGTATATAAAACCCAACAATTCCAACACTCCATCCTTTTGGATTTGGGCAATGTGTTTCTTTTTGACATGTCTAAGACGACAATGCCACAAACATGCTTTGTCTAAACAATTAGACGAATCAATTTGCAACATACTATTCCCTAAATTGTCTACAACCATCACATTTTCATACAAGTCATCATAAGGTAATGCTTCAAAATAAAATATGCTGTTATTATAAGCATGAATAGAACCATTCTCATTATCAAAAGAATATCTAAAGCCTTGTCTATATAAACCATGAAATGAAATAATATTTCTTGTCATTTCTGATGAGTAGCAACAATTATTTAAATCTAAACATAATTGACTACTAAGCACTAAAGAATAAACACCAATCTTGGTAACAGACGACGAGGTCCTATTGCCCTTAATTTGGTTCATCTTCCCATGCTCCACATCATCACTTCTTTTTAGTCCTTGCAAGTCAAAGCAAATGTGAAAACCATATCCTGTATCAAGAACCCAAGAATTCAAATGTAATGAGTTTTTAGATAGAATAGTGTAAATATTTGTCGAGGTTGGCTTAACCTTGCCATCCTTTAAATCTTGCAAGTACTTAGGGCAACTTCTCTTCCAATTCCCCTTGTCATGGCAGTAAAAGCAAATAGCCTCCTTCGGATCAGAGGAAGGGGGAGCTTCGGAACTAGATTTGCCTTTAGGACCATTACTTGACGACCTGACTTGAGACTTTCCCTTCCAGTTCTGTTTTGAAGGACCTTTCCTCTTCTTCCGTTTCCCTTGCCCTGTGGCCAAGACGGGAGCAAAAGCAACATGAGTGGAGACAATACTCTTTCCCTTCATTCAACTCTCAGCAGTTCTGAACAAGCTTTGGAGTTGACTCGATATGGCTTCCTCCTTGTTCAAATGATAAGTCATAACAAGATGATCATAACAGCTAGGAAATAGTTGCAAGACTATGTCAATAGCCAATTCCTCATAGAAGTTACATTGAGCTTCAATAGACGATCCACATAATGTTGCATGCGTTGCAAGTGGGTCGTAATGGACTCTCCGTCCTTCATCTTGCTGGTTATGAGTGACTTGACTATTCCGTACCTTTCTTGGCGGGTTCCTTGATGGTACTTCTCCATCAAGTCCTTGCACATCTCATAAGGCCAATAGTCCTCATAGAACCTTTGCAGTTCAAGAGTCATACTAGCCACCATGATGCATGAGACTTTGGTAGCATCATTGTAGTGTCTCCTATATTCAACTAGTTCTTTAGGAGTAGATTTAATTTCATCAATCTCGTTCAGCTCCTTTTCGAGAACATATTCCTTGTCCTCGAAAGGGCAAGGCCATTCTGATATTTTAGATCCAATAATTAAAATTGGAACCATCAAAAGTGACCTTTGAGCAGATGCTCAAGAGTGAGAAGTGGTTGGAGTTGTTGTTGGAGGAACCGGAAACATTGTTTGAAGTTGACATCTAAAAAAAGAAAAAGGACAAGTGTCTATTAGATAAGAAAATCCTCAATGTAACAACCAAATTAAATATTGAGGCAAGGATCCAACTAAATAATTCATAATTCAGAAATGGGTGTCGTGATTAAATTATTAATTATTTAATAGTAGGTAAATGACGATTTACCAATTTCACCACCACGAAAAACATAATTTAAACGAATTAAGTTTTAAATTAAATTCCTAGATCTTTTGAGATTCATTAAACTATTCAATGGAATGTTTGATCACGATTATGCCCTTTCCATTTGTGACTGGGATACCAAGGATCAAAAACAATGTGTGAATAACCATGCGAAGCTTGGTACACTCGATGTCGTTTACCACCTAATTAATGTGTTGGTTAACCACACACGCTCCAGTAATCAATGATAATTTATGAGCTACCCATTGCCACCCTTTATTAGTCCATATTAGTGTGTCGGTTAACCACACATACTCCACTAACAACTTTTATAAAGTGCAATATGCAATTTCATAGATTAGCATCAAATTCACATTTTCCTAAAGTAACTACTATTGAGAATTTTATAAAAACGTTTACTTTATATATTCCAAATACTTATTAATGAGAGTTTAGTGTCCTATCAAATTCGTTCGGTTAACGACCCACCACTAGTCAAGGGAGCGGTGGGTCAGAGTGGATACCCAATGACGGTCATTTTATAGGCCGCTTCCTTAAACTCCCCTTATAGACCAGGTTCGTGAATGAGGCCTACTAATGGTAAGACTGGCTTTTCTTATACATATATAAATATTAACTTTTAATTTTACGATATATATATATATATATATATATATATATATATATATATATATATATATATATATATATATATATATATATATATAAGGTTGTATTTTAAACATTTAAAATACTAGGGTTCTAAAATTTAAGATTTCAAAATTAAACTATTTAAGTTAAATTTTAAAACCAAGATATTTCAAGGAAGTATTTTTAAAACTTTTCAAAAATACTAGGTTAATTTTTTTTAATTATAAAATTAACAAATTAATTTTTTTTCTTTATCAAATATTTAACCCAGTCATGAATTCATGATAAGGATACAAATTACTGATTAAAATATCTATTTTAAACAATTAAAATGAATTTAAGGTAATTATCCTAATCAATCCATGAGATAATTATCAAAAATGAAATTATTGGATCTGATAGTGCAACTCGTCGAGTTGGGCAAATACCACATCGAGTTGCATGTCAAGTCGTCGAGTTCAAAGACCAAGTCGACGAGTTCGATGAATAAAATGTCGATTTTGTTCCCTTCTCCTTTGAACAATTCACAATTGCATCAATTCAATAGAAAACTAATCCTAGGCTCTAATACCACTGATGAGTTTTGAGCATAACAACAATTCCTATGTATGCATGTAACCCTAATGCTTTGGATCTAGGTTTTCTCTAATTGAACATACAAACTTGGACACAAAAGAAGAAACCCTAGGAAGTAACTATAGTTTTCGAAATTAACATAAAACTCGGGTTAGATTACATACCTTGATTGGTATATTGTAATAACAATGATTCCCTTGTAGATCTTGAAGCTTGAGACCTTAGTGTTACAAGTGTAACACCTTTAATGGCTCACAAACACACAATGCAAGAGAATCATATGAGAGAGGAGGAAGAAGATCAATTTTTCGGTTTCTTCTACTTGGAATCAATGGCCGAAAATCATAGGGTTTAGTACCCTTTATATAGTGCACCAAGAATGCTATGGATAACCTTAATTTGAATAAAATATCATTATCTCAAATATGGTAATTATCCACCTCCTTTGATTATCCATATATGATAAGATATTCTAGAAATCTAGAATAATCTTATATATATATATATATATATATATATATATATATATATATATATATATATATACATATAAAATCATCCACCACCTTCCCTAGGAAGTTTCAGGACCCTTTTGTTCAACTATTGAACAATTCCACTTTTAGTCCCTACACTTTTAATTAATTCCTTTAATCCCAAAATTAATTCCAAATTAATTTATGATTAAATACTAATTAACAATATGATTACTAATTAATATATTATTTCAATAACATATTAATAAATCATTTATTCCAATTTATTAATCAAATTAATAAATTCTTCCTCTTTCTCAATTAATCATCCTATCTAGTTGCAAGTGTGAAGGCAACACAAAAGGACCATGCCACTATCAATTCAGGTACATACAAATTATAGTTATGGGCTTAGACACCTATTCCAACACCGAGTACATATCTCACATCCCAATATCCAAAGATTCACATATTCATTATATCCGAGATCTTCTAATTCCATCGTGATCTTCTACTAAGCTGAGATATGGAATCCTCAATCACCTGCTACATCCGAAAATCTCGCTCATGGTCACACCATGAGACTCCACCCAAGAGTCTAACTGCTACATGCTACCTTAGCCTAAGTACCACACAGATCCCACCCATTGATCATAGAGTCATCCTACTCTAAACATGATCCATCACCTTAATCAAGCCAATTCCTACCAGGTCTCATCCATACTACACAACTGAATGTGCCTCGCCCACGGGTCTCACCCACTCAAGGGCTATACAAGCCTAACATCTCCTCAGATCCAACGATTCTCATTCCAACAAGGAGTGGTCAGCCAACAATATTGTCAAACTTGACCCATGTGTGCATTGTGATCCTCCAATAGCCTAACAACCACTCATGTAATGGACTATCTCATCCTGATGAGTGCTACGACTCCATCACAGACTTATAACACTTCCCCGACAGCCTATCAACCTTGTGAATGCTACAGCTACTCCATAGTCTTACAAAACTCCCATAATAGCCATGGTCCCAGCCCATGGTCTTGCCCTCCATCTACCATACCAAAACATAATCAATCATGAGTCGAGCCTGTATCCGACTAAACCCTAATCAGGTGTTCAGGTCATGCTTCGAACCTCAAAACCTTTATCAGATAAGAACTAGCAGAGAGGATCTATTACAACCTTCACCTGATTTTATTCACATAACTGCCATGCGTCAAGACTGATGCGCCACCCATTCGGCAAAAGGTTCTAAATCCCAATTCTTGTGTAAACCTCAATCCAGACTGCCACTTGAACCGAATTTCCACTTAACCAAGGTATGGAACTCCTCCTCGTTCCAAAACCGGAACTATTCCCATTAATTCAAATGGTTCTCCCCCATTTGGATTCAACTACGGTCTGCCAACCTTACCAGTGACGACTAATGTTAAACCCTTCACCAGAACAAGGAGGTCAATAATCCAACAACCCTCTTTCCTGAAGATCTATGCACCTAAAACATCTTCATCGGATACAATATTAATACTTTCACAAGCCTGGCATCTGAACAAATCCATACGGCTAAAATCATCACCCACTCACTACTTTCTCCAACCATAAACGATCTTAACCAACTCGAATCCCAATAATCAATTAAACTTACACTATAATTTCCTATGGCCCACTATGCTAAAACTAACATATCAATCGGGTTGTTGAGCTTCCGACAGGACCCACCGCTCACTTCCACTAAGGGTCCACACTAATAATGGCTCACGACCTAAAGCCAGCTCACAAGATGTGCTCCACTCAATCACTCATAACTCTCGTTATGTAAAACGGCATATGATGATCCTTCAATAATAATAACCAAGTAATCACAAAGAACTACAGTCTTTAGGTTGGGACTTAAGTAAACCAAACATAATGTCACGTACAAACACGCATACAAGCAAAAAATGATAAAAAAAGCATGAAGGAATACGCCCATGAGGTCTCGAAGTCTTGTCGTTGCCTCCTAAAAGACCACAGATGTTGAGGTCTGAGCCGCCCTACTCAACAAACATGGGTAACTTGCCTTGACATGACATGTTTGATGATAACAATGAAACAATTCTACCTCTAGGGTGCAATCTTGGCGAACATGACCCTTCCCTCCGTACATGTCGTATTTAAACTTGTAGTGCCTAGGCTCGTGGGTTCCTCCACCCTTAACGAGAGTTTCATGTCCCTTCAGGACTCCAACACAAGGTATGGAAACATCCAGCTGCTTAGATGTTATTAGCAGAGTCCGATCATGATTCTGCTTCCTCTTTCCTATTTGTATCTCCAAAACAAGCTCCTACTCCCGAGTCACCTCAACAATCCCATCAGTTGACTTAACGCCCAATATATGATCCTTGAACGTGGCGACCAACCTGTCAGTGGTATGACCAATGATGTCAGGAAACTCCTATTGTAAGGTTTGTGAAGCCTCATCGGTAATCCAATCACGGAATCGAACCCCTTGAAGGAATGATGCATCCCTCTCCTTTGATACCTTAGATCATGAACTATCAATAAGACCATCATCCCCAAAAAACTCTGAGGCTCCACAAGCCTAGGAATCATGGAATGGAAGGGTGTGAGCTCCCACAATAGCCATAATCTTAGTGCAAAACGTGCTTATATGTTCATCCAAAATCTCCATAATCCCCTCCTTGACCATACCAAAGATCACAGGAGTCTGCTCCAAAATGCCACTGGTGATCTCTGACGAGATGAACTCCCGCATACGCTCATCAAACAGTTTAGTTCCAGTACCTAAGCCTAAACCAGATCCTCCTCCGCGAGTGCTCGTCAACATTCTGAAAAGCAACCATACAATAATTAGAACATATCCACCAAAATTCTTCATCCTACAAGCTTCCTAGAATCTCCGTGACTTACCTTGATTTGAGTATAAGTCATGTGCTTTCAGTATTACGGTCCCAATACTACCTTCCACACCTACCCATACTTTCCTCAAGAATTATCTCAAATCCTCCAAGTCACCTTCCGAAATTGGTACTCCAAGTACTCAATAAACAGTACACCCAAACCCAGTAAAACACTTCTTAGGCTCCTCACCCTGTCATTAGCTGCTGAAGAACTCTTACTAATGTCAGTTAACTACTTCATGAACATAATCACATGCCTCGAAGCTTGGATAATCCTTCAACTAAAATACTGAACCCTACAACGGTTAGACTTAAACAAGAGATATGAAATGGGGGCAAATCAATCACTCTGAGATTATTTAACCTTTGCAGCATATGACTTGACATATTCACTTAATAGTTAGTTCACATCATTAAGGTTCTCACAAAGCACAAAGCAAGCAACATTCGTGCAGTGGCACTCTAAGCCACATAAAAATCATGGACAATCCAAACTCATTTGCTACTACCATCCTAGGAACTTCTACTAACATTATTTGTTGCCATAAGCATGCAAATTATACACATTACGTGTCGAATAAATGACTCTACCTTAGGACCAAAACCATATAAGGAACATCAAATAAGGCTAAATCAGTCATTCTAGGGCTATATGATCCTATTCGTACACAATTTTAAAGCATACACTTAGCAATCACTTCTACCAATATAGATTCCAAATATGACACATCATCCAATTGCACATAGGCTACAAGGCATCACATGTCAGGTCAATTTATCATGCAATTCTTGAAGGTAACCTTAGCCTTTTCCTCGCATGCAAGCATTCATATCATATAAAATATCAACATGTATGGGTATTTTGGGAATCACTTAATTGAGCTAAAGTGATTGCACACATCACACCCCCTTTTCTTTATAAAAATCATTTTAGAAAGCTTATTTTCTTTCGAAGAGAATACCAATTCCTTATTTTGAGTTCAGACACACTCGATAGTGTGCCTGAATCCCTTAAACCAACACTCTGATACCAACTTGAAACGTCCCAAAAATTTAGAGTAAAAGTTTCATTTAAAAAAAACACTTAAACCATATAATTGAGTTGTTCCCAAACTTGTTACGGTAATAAATCATTTTATCATCAGAGTAAAAGTTATGAATAGTCAATGCGGAAAATGTTTGGGGTTGTTGTGCAGTCCTGCCTGGCCCTTCCCTTTGCAACCGGAAGCACCTAAAACCATAAGCACATAACCGTAAGCACAAAGCTTAGTGAGGTCCCCAAAATACCACATACCAAACATACAACTGAGCCTATCCCTGGGGTATATTCCAACCCAATATACACTTATGGGCCTAGCCCTGGGTCTCTTTCAACCCATCACATACCTATGGGCCTAACCTTGGGGTTTATTTCAACCTAACCATACAATGATGGCCCCATACCTAGGGTTTATTTCAACCTAAGAATACAAACATGCAAGAGTCATAAAGACAACTAGCATCCTACCTACACAACTTAGAGACCTGATATTAGTGCCTTCAACCCACAAGCACAGTGATAAAAACTCACCTCAACCTGGAGATAAACTACTCATGCATGCATTGATGCTACAAAGGATCCTCACATTGAATATCCCAACCAACCCTAATTAAAATCAGGGTAATAACCCATAATCAATGCTCTAAATCATAATCCAACTTATTTAGTGTAAAAGACCAGTTTACCCTTACCATGCTTGCCCAACTAATCATGGCCCAAAACTCCTAAAGTCCAAAGGCCCAAATATGGCCCATGAAGACTTTTGGTGAGTACACCCTACGTACCACCCCATTATGCCCATCGTATTGCTTGATCCCAGAAAAGGAAATAAGCAAAACATGTTACACGCAACATATCAAGAGGGTATGCCCGACATATGTCATTGATGCCCAAACTAACTTTAAGCCCTTAATATCGTAAGACCTAATGTCCAACTCCTAGATCAGACTCTAAGGGATGCATTAAGTCATAAAGTTGCTGACTTTGCATGGCTTAATGAAGTCTAAACCAAAGCCCTAGATTCATATATTCACCAAAGGACCACTAACTCATGCATAAAAGAGATATACCCATCAAGATTCGATTTTTATGACTTAATGAGCTACAAAACGACTAGAAATGAGCTCAAAGGTTCTGGAGTAACTTCTACTCACAAGATCTAAGCCATGGGCCCAAAACATGCTCTAAACATAAACCAAAACTAGATCCACACTAAAGAGCCATAAATTTTGAAGCTTTATACCTCCAGAAGCTTCCAAAGATGATAAAAGCCATGGATCTCCAAGCTCTTGCCACAACAATCCACAAGGTTATCGGGCCCCACCCGGTAAGCATACAAGCATATAACGCATGCACTAATCACAAAGATAAACAACATACATAATGGTTATCGGGCCCCACCCGGTAAGCATACAAGCATATAACGCATGCAAGAGTCATACAGACATCTAGCATCCTAACATAACAAATCATGGGCCGGAATTGGTGCCTTCGACCCACTAAACACAATGCGGAAACTCACCTCTGGCTGTTGAATCACTCAAAAGTATCTCTGTCTACTGGTCTGGAAAATCCCCGCGCCATCACCATCAAAATAACATCCAATTATTAATTGGATCTCGACCTATAACCAGAGTCTAAGCTACTTAGCCCATAACCATGGTAAAAGACCATTTTACCGTTTATCTAACTTGGCCCAAAGCCAAGGCCATTTACTCAAAAGGCCCAAATACTAAATTGCAACCTAAAGCCCACTTATGGCCTAATCTTCCAAATTAAGCACAAAACCCATCATCGGACTAAATCCAAGGAAGCCCAACATACTAGACCCAAATCCATAATAGAAGTATGATGGCCCAACAAGTCCCAACTATGAAAGCCCAAACTATGGCCCAATACTGAGAATAGCCAAGCCCAAACACCTATCTGTTAAGTACGCGGGGCGTACTCAGCTCGTACACCCAACGTACTTCCTTATCCATAAGTCCTCTTCAATAAGCACTTAAACAGTTAAGCCCTTTCTCTAAACTCTCAAATCTGGTTCCTAAGGATGACTTGTCACATAAAGTTGCCAACTTTACACTCATGCTTGGCTTAATGGGACTCAAAGTTCAAAAAGGATCTTAATAAAGATCTTAATACATGCATGGATTAAAATACTCCATAAAGTTGACATTTTTATGAACATGGGGACCACTGTAGCTAAGATCTATCATCCATTGCTTCTCGAACATATCAAAAGCTCACCTTTAAAATAGAAGACTCAAAAGTGCACAAAATACACCATAAACTAGATCTAACACAAAAGACCATCAAGGTGAGAGCTTTTTATCTCAAAAGGATTGCAAATGAGAAGAACATCTTGGATCTACAAGCTCAAGTTATCCCCTCAAGTGGTCCTCTTCTTCTTCTCCTTCATAAACCACCAACAAACACTCTTTCAAGCTCAAAACTCACTAAATGCTCTAGGGTTTCGATGTCAGGGTAAAGGGAGATGGAGGATGGTCTAAAATGTCCAAAAGATGTTATAATGAGGTTTAAATAAGGTGCAAACCCTAAAAATTAGGGTTTACCCAAACCATGCGTACGCCTAACGTACTCCCAATACGTCCAACGTACGTCGGTGATGCTCGCGACCAACTTATAGGTAGTACACTAAGCGTACCCATAGAGTACGCCCTGCATAATAGCCAAGGACCAAAATGAAAAGAATTTGAATTAAAGGGATAAAAGAGAAACCTACCAAAACTTGAATGTTACATCGATGCATGATTTAGAGCTAGGGGCAATGGTTTTCGCCCTCAAGATTTCACGACATTACCTCTATGGGGTCCGTTGTATTATTTATACAGATCACAAGAGCCTGAGGTATCTGTTGGATTAGCCGAATCTGAACATGAGGCAGTATCGGTGGTTGGATGTGGTGAATGATTATGATTGTGAGATCCTTTACCATTCGGGGAAGGTCAATGTGGTTGCCGATGCTCTCAGCTACAATGTGGTCGTGGCTCTGATCAGGGATATTTGTACGAGGATGACAGTCATTACTCCAATCTTGGAGCAGATTCGAGAGGCTTAGGTTGAGGTTATGAAGGAAGAGCACCAAAAGAATGAGCGCATAGTGGGTCAGGTGGATTTCTTTGATTATGATAGTGGGGATTACTGACTCTCCATCAGAGGGTTTGGGTACCTTATTGGGATGGTACACGTCAGGTTCTGATGGAGGAGGCGTACAAATCAAGATTCTCCATTCATCCCGGGGGTGACGAAGATGTATAGAGATCTTCGTCCTGACTATTGGTGGCCATGTATGAAGCGGGATGTAGCTTGGTATATGGATAGGTGCTTGACTTGCAGAAAAGTTAAGGTCGAGCATCATCGGCCTCACGACAAGACTACCGAGTTGATTTTGTAGGTTCGGGGTAGACTCCAGACAGCTTAGAGTCAGAAGAAGAGCTATGCCGACAAGCGTCGATCAGATCTAGAGTTCCAGGTTGGGGATATGGTTCTCCTGAAGGTGTCAGCTTGGAAATGTGTCATCCGATTCAGAAAGAGGGGTAATTTGGGCCCCATGTACATTGGTCCTTTCAGGGTTTTGGCCCCAATGGACCAGGATGCTTATCGCTTGGATCTTCCCGAGGAGTTTAGTTAAATCCATAGCACGTTCCACATCTCTCAGTTGCGGAAATGTTTAGTGGATGATTCCGCGGTGGTTCTATTGGAGGATATTCAGGTGGATGATCGCCTGAATTATATCAAGAGACTGGTGGCGATTCTTGACAAAAAGATGAAAACCTTG
Source organism: Lactuca serriola (assembly GCF_051521515.1). NCBI lineage: Eukaryota > Viridiplantae > Streptophyta > Magnoliopsida > Asterales > Asteraceae > Lactuca > Lactuca serriola. The sequence continues at coordinate 262,461,208 of NC_136411.1, forward strand.
AGGAATAAGGTTGTCGAGTTGGTGAAAGTTCAATGGCAACATCACAAGGGGTCAAAATGGACGTGGGAGCTGGTGGAAGAGAAGAGGGAGCACTACCCAAAGCTATTTGGGGTAACGGACTTCAAGGACGAAGTCTGATTTAAGTGGGGGAGAACTGTAACATTCAAGATTTAGTATGTTTCCCTTTTAACCCCTTAATGCAGAGTTTCTATCTTTTTGGTCCCTATCTAGTATGCAGGGCATACTCTATGAGTACGCTTAGTGTACTTGCTCGTTTTATGATCGTGCGTTCGCTAATGTATGCTGGGCATATGCAGGAGTATGCAGGGCGTATGCTAAGCAGGGGCAAACCCTAATTTTTAGGGGTTGTGCCCTATTTAAGCAACTTATGTTGCCTTGGTTTTATCTTTTGGTCAACCTCCACTCCCATATACCCTAAAATCGAAACCCTAGCCTCCTATAATTTTTGTTGAGCTTTGGAAGTAATTTTATGTTGCTTTGTATGCATTGAAGAAGCTGGTGCTTGGTGACCAAGCTTTGGTTGGACTTGAGGTTGTAGATCCAAAATCTTCATCAAGTTTGCTAGCTACAAAAGGTATAAAGTTCTTATCTTGGAATCTCTTTATGTTAGCTTGAGATTAGGACTTGTTTTTGAGCTTATTATGGTCTTTTGGGTTCTCTTTGGGAGCCTGAGACACTCCATGAGCTATGATGCTAGATCTTAACCCCACTGATGTTCCTTGTGTAAAAATGTGCTATCTTATTGAATCATATTGGTCCATACATGAGTTAGAGTCCTTATTATGGGTCTTAATGGACAAAATCAAGTTTTGGGTCCCATTAAGACATGAAAGGTGATAAAGTTGACAACTTTAGGCATTAATACCTTGAAATGGAGTAGATCTGAGGTTTAGACGTTAAGAGCTTAAGTGGTTAAGACCAAAATTGGACAATGGGACTCTGGTCGATACGCGGGGCGTAATCTGTGGTACGCTGTGTGTATTGAGTCAGCTACCCATTTTCGAGTCAACACTCGTACGCCGTGCGTACGAGGAATACACCGAGCATACTCGGTGAGGTGGTATTTCAACGTTTGGGCCTTTTGGACTCGGTTTACTTTGGGCTTTTAGGGTTTGGGCCATTAGACTTCTAACTTTGGGCCATGGATAGACTATGAACTTTCTTTGAATTAGGTCCATGATGATTTTTGGTCCCAATTAGGATGATGGGCCATAATGGGCTTTGGGATGCCATTTAGGAATTTAGGCCTTTTGAGTAAATGGGTTGGGCCTTGGTTTTGGGCCAAGTAAGAAAAGGCTAAATGCTCTTTTACCCTAGATATGGACAAGTAATTTGGATTCTTGATTATGGATCGAGATCCAATTATTAATTAGATATTATTTGATGATGTTAGTGCAGGGATTTTCCGGATCAGCAGTTCGAGATTTTATCTGAGAGATTCAACCGCTTGAGGTATGTTTCCTCACTGTGTTTAGAGGGTCGAAGGCATCAATTTCGGCCCATGTTTTTTTATGTTTAAGATGCTAATTGTCTATGTGACTCTTGCATGTGTTATGTGTTTATATGTATACCGGGCGGGGTCCGATGCGGGGCAGGTCCTGAAGATTATATTATATGTTATTTATCTTTGTGATTCTTGCATGTGTTTATATGTTTTTATGTATACCGGGCGGGGCCTGATGACTGACAAAAGTGTTCCCAGTGGGGCCTATTATGTGTTTGATTTGTATGGTATGTGGTATTTTGGGGAACTCACTAAGCGTTATGCTTATAGTTTTCAATTTATGTTTCAGGTACTTCTGGTAGAGATGTCAAAAAGTCCAGTGGGACCCCGTTCCCGTGGGGGCGTGGGGGCCCTGTCCCGTTTGGGGGAAATGTTTTAAAAAAATCGGGGGTGGGTACGGGGGCGGGGGCAAGGTTAACCCCCATTTTAATTTCTGGGGCGGGGGCAGGGGTAGGCAATCCCGTCCCGAAACCCCCATAGGGACCCCGTTAATAAATTACACATATATTTACATATATTAATTATATAAATATAATAAACAATAACATGATTTTGAGCTTCCAAAATTCATCAAAAAACATGTTTTTAAGTTGTTAGTATAATGTTTTTAAGATGCCATAACTTTTTTTATTTTTAACATGTAAAATTCTACTGTAAATAATTATTTGTTACCAAAAAAATAGCTTCTTTTAGCCTAAATAACAACTTCTTTTATCAAATAAAAAAGGTAGCCCAAAATCAATCGGGGGGGGGGGGGGGGGGGTAATAAAGGGGATTCGGGGGTGGGGGTAGGAAGGCTGAACATTTCGAGGGCGGGGGCAGGGGAACGGGGAAATTTCGGGGGCAGGGGCAGGGAATGCACTCCCAGTCCCGTTTGCCCCCGTTGACATCCCTAACTTCTGGTTCGAAAGGGAAGAGCATAGGATGATTGCCGTGCGCACACTACATTGTTTCACATTTTATATTACTCTGATGTACTGGGATGTTTGTTGATATACACCGATTTATTATGGTTTTCATGAGTTTATTTTGGATAATGGTTTGATTAATTTAAAACTTGAAATTGTTAGTCTTAATTTTTGGGACATTACAGAGGCATACCAATACTCGAATGATACCTATTGTTGTAGGAGAACTCGACAAATGGAAGGTATGAATCCTACACTCCACCAAAGTCATTAGCACACAAGCCCATAACATATCCTCTAAATCTTGAATTTTCCCGTCACTCTGGCCGTTAATATGAGGATGGTATGACCATCCGACAATGTATAAGAGGTACCGAGTATTTCGGTTCTTTTACAACCGCCCGTATAGTATCCTGATCCATAGACATCATTCCATTTTTTCATTCTTTGAGAATGTTCCAAATATCAACAAATTTAAAATCTTTTCCGTGTCCGCGAAGGTAAATTTCAAGTGCCTTGCCTAAAATGGTTGCATCGTTTTCACCACTATGCCAATCTTGCTTCAAGATGTTAAACAAAGTGTTAAATTCCATAATAACTTTGTTTATATTTCTCCACTTTGTGTAGAGTTGATCATTTGTCAGATAGTCTTCTATTTTCATTTAAGCGAGGAAGCGGCTTGTAAAGTTAGCCCTTTTTTGTTTTTGCAGACTGTCGGGTCTTCAGACACATCGACCCAAGTCGATGCTATCACCATTTATTCTGTCGAGATCCAAGATCTGTTAAAGGACTTCCCCTTTCGGGCATCGAGTTGGGGCCCATATTCGGATTTGGGCTCGAGCTCGGATTGAGGCTCAAGTTGGGATTAGAATTGGGTTTTTGGAACATTCTCAAAAAGGCTTAAATTCAGTATGGGATTTGAATTGGAATTGGGGTCCTAAGATTGGATTAGGGTTGAGTGAGTGTTTTTTGGTTGGTGGGGGAGTTTGAGGATGACATTGTGAAAGATGAATGAAATTGAAAATAACAGAAAATATGTGTTTCTTTCAAGGAGGAATGAAATGAGAGTTATAGAGTATGATGTTTGTAAGTTTTATTTATTATAGTTGAAAAATATGTAAAAATTTGAATTTTAGGCCATTGTCACTCTGCAAAATCTACCGACTTGGGGCTTGTCACTACGCATGCCGAGCCAGCTAGAAAATACCAAGTTGGTTGCCTACATCCTCTAGTCTTATAGACATCTTTGTGATTTTCTCTATTTAATAATTTCTTTTTGGATCTTATATCCTTATATGCAAAAAAAATGTTTATTACTTTATTTATTTATTTTTTGTTTTTTTTATAACCGGTCAATACTTCACAATTTCTTTCTATAGCTATTTTTTTAAGACAAACTTCAAAAATGGTCCCTGTGGTTTTCGAAAATCTGAAGTTTAGTCCTTAAAAGCCTCACAGATGGTCCTTGTGGTTTCAAAACTTTTAACAAATGGTCATTTTCGTTAAGTCGGTTAGCTTTTGGCCATTAAGTGAAGGACAATTATGTCATTTTACTTCCACAGGGACCATTTATGAAGTTTTACCTTATTTTTAAAAAAAAAAGAAAAAAATATAATTATTTAATATTAAAGGGTCTCTCTTTCTCTATCTCTCTCTCTCTCTCATACACACACACAAACCCCTTCCATTTCTTGATGAAACTCCAACATGAAAGCTTCAACATAAATTACCCAAAATCCCACATTTCATGTCCAAGAGTTCTGATGGGTGTCTATAACCCTTAGGTCCGACGAGAAAGGTGTTTGAAAACTTATGCCTGACGAGAAAGGCAACGACTTCGGTGTTTGGGAGGGTTTTGTGGTAATTTTGAATATGTCATGATTCAACCACTGTCGATCTCTTAAGATTCAAACCTGGTAAACCCTAATGCAATATGAAATCAAATTCGAATCTGAAATCGATTTTAAGGGTGAAATCGAACCATGAATGTCTTTTGTTTATCTCAGAGGGCTCGATTAATAGGTGTGTGTATGTGTGCGTTTTTTATTGTAGCTTTCAAGGATCATCTTCTTCTCATTCGTTTCAAAAATCTTGTGAGTTTGTGTTTTAGAGATTTTGAAATTCATCCGTTTCAGAAGAATTTAACCACCTGAGTAATGTCATGCTCCCTTTGTTTTGTGTTCTTGGTCTTCATTCCTTTTGATCTTTGTATAAATCAAGAAGTGTCTTTTGATTTTTCTCTGACTAGAATGATTCCAGAACTACATTTGGCTAGGTTCAGTAAGGTTGTGTAAGTCTAATAATACGCCGATCCTTGTAGCATCTTTTTTGATGAAGTTGATGTGGTAAAATGAAATGTGTGTGTATATGTGTTTGAAGGAGACGAAGAAGAGAAGGATGAGAATTGCTTGTGGACTCTTGAATAAGATTGAAGGCATCGAGAGATCTGCTCATTTTGTAAACAAATTGTGTGATTCATTATAGTTTCCATTGGCAGAAGAACCAGAACCAGATGTGAGAAGGAGGGTGGAAGAAGTAGAGATGGCGTCTAGAGCAATTAAGAAAGGTCTCGATCTAATTTTGACTTTTTCAGTCAAAAATTGTTCACTCATCCATCCATACAAGATCTGGAGAGAGAGAGAGAGAGAGAGAGAGAGAGAGAGAGAGAGAGAGAGAGAGAGAGAGAGAGAGAGAGAGAAAGAGAGAGAGAGAGAGAGAGAGAGAGAGAGAGAGAGAGAGGTGAGACCCTTTAATATTAAATAATTATATATATTTTTCTTTTTTTTAAAAAAAATTAGGTAAAACTTCATAAATGGTCACTGTAGAAGTGAAATGACAAAATTGTCGTTTACTTAACGGCCAAAAGCTAACGGAGTTTGCGAAAATGACCATTTGTTAAAAGTTTTAAAACCATATTGACTATCTGTGATGTTTTTATAAATTATAGACTAAACTTTATTTCAAAAACCATAGGACCATTTCTGAAGATTTGTCTTTTTTTTTAATATTCAACAGAGAATCCAATAAATTTTGAAACTAGAAACTGAAATCGACCATTGAGGGAACACTAGAGTAGCAGTGGTACGACCCTTCCCCACTTTCTTCCCCATACCAACCACATGTTACAATCACTCTCAATCATACTCAAAAACTAATTATCTCAGATCTCTTTATCACTTCATCTTCTTCATTTCACGATTCGTGTTACTAATGTCAAAGCCTACTCATAATTGTTGTCATCTTAACCTCAAGGAAACCAGGAAACCAGTAAGATGAAGCTCCTTTAAATGTGTTTTCATGTATATTAACACACAGTTAAAGCACTAGAAAATCACGTCGCTAATGGTGATTTACGTGGGTGGTACTTCCCAAGCTCTAGCCTACTCTTGTTTCTCTCGCTCGTCCCGTCATTTCGGGTTTTGTTTGTTTTCTAGCAACTTTGTCACTTTCTGTTAGTCGTTTTCCTTCATCATCTCTATTCTTCCTCCAATTCCTTCTGTTCTGTCTAGTCTTCACATTTTTCTAAACGTTTTCCTGTTTCGTGCGTTGTTTCTAAGTATTAATTTGCTGCAGGACTTGTTAGTTTCTGCAATCTATCAGATCTCCATTGTTGTTTTACTGCCCTAGACTACAATTTTTTCTGATCCAAGCTTATATGACACGAATTAGGTGCATTATTCATTTCAGTCCCAAATGTGTTTGTGTAAATGCCAACATGAACTATGAAGATGTAAATTGCTTTACGCTGAAAAATTTCTGTGTGCAATTGATTTTCAGGTGGAACAAATGAGCGAATTGGGACGTTACGTTCGTAAATAGTTTCATATAACAAGCGAAAAACAATTCATTCCAAACATCGATAGGACAGATAAAGCTGAAATATGTTGTGTGCTTGTTCGGGAGAGCAATTTAAGGTAGAAGAGCCAATTTCTCGGTCACCGGAATCATTGGCTACAAGGGATTTCTCAGCTAGTGGAATTTCCTCTCGAACTGGCACTGGAGATTGGGATTCAAAATTCGAAGATGCTCAAGTGGATGAAGCTGAATCCACCCTTAAAGAAGCCCTTTCGCTGAACTATGAGGTGAAATTATCTCTTCAATCTTATGTTTCAGATTCCCTTATACTAGCTATTTTTGTGTGGAATTGAGTAAAAATGTGTGTATATGAATGACATGTTACATGAAACTGAAGGAAGCCAGAGCTTTGTTGGGTAGACTTGAGTACCAGAGAGGCAATTTTGATGCTGCACTTCAAGTTTTCTATGGAATCGACATCAGAAGCTTGTCTCCAAGGATGATTAGGGCGATTAGTGACAGAACCCTGCAACGAAATTCCAAGGCCAAAAGGGAAAATAGTGTGGTAGGTGTGATGTCCCTTCATTCTGTGAGTCTGCTTCTTGAAGCGATCCTACTTAAAGCAAAATCACTGCAAGAGATGGGCAGATTTAAAGGTATGACACATTGATACTCATAGATCATAATAGTACTTCTTTTCTACCTACTAATATGATTTGATTTGTTTTATCAGAAGCTGCAAAGGAGTGCAAGATGATTTTGGACATAGTTGAATCAGCATTACCTAACGGAATCCCTGATTCCATAGCTCAAGATTGCAAATTACAGGAAATGTTTCACAAAGCATTGGAATTGCTTCCAAAGTTATGGATAGAAGCTGGGTTATTAAATGAAGCCATAATCGCATACAGAAGGGCACTCGTTAACTCTTGGAATTTAGACCCACAAAGATTATCAACCCTACAAAAAGACTTAGCGTCTATATTACTATACGGAGGTGTAGAAGCAACCCTTCCCCACCCCAAACCATGGGACCCACCTTACCCTAAATCCAACACAGAAGAAGCACTGATTTTGCTTTTTATACTCATGAGAAAAGTATCATGTAAAGAAATAAAATGGGACCCTGAAATCATAAGCCATTTAACTTTCGCATTATCAACATGTGGCCAATTCGAATGTTTAGCTGTTCATATCGAACAGCTTCTTCCTTCTGCATATACAAGAATCGAAAGATGGTTTTTTCTTGCTCTTTGCTACAGTGCTGCTGGTAAAATCGAATCAGCCATCAACATTTTAAAGAAAATTTCAGGGTCTTTTAAAGAAGAATCAAATTCAAAACCCCATCTCCCTTCTCTTCTTTTGGGAGCAAAATTATGTTCTCAAGATCCTAAATATTCCCATGAAGGTATAACTTTTGCTAGAAAAGTGATCAAATTGGGTGATGAAATTGAAAACAGACATTTTGAAAGTATCGCTCACAAGTTTCTTGGAGTTTGTTATGGAAACGCTGCTAGGGTTTCGTTTTCGGATTCAGAAAGAGTGGTTTACAATCAAGAATCTATCAGCTCCCTGAATAAAGCTGCTGCTTCAATTACATTTAATGATGATCCAGAAGTTTTATTTAATTTGGGATTAGAAAATGCGATACAGAGAAACTTGGAAGCTGCATTTGAAAAGATTATGATGTATTCTGACATGATTTGTGGGAGTTCAGCAAAGGGTTTCAAGTTATTGGCTTTGATAGTATCTGGTGAACAAAGATTTGAAGATTCTGAGACGATTGTTGACATTGGTTTGGATGAAACTGGAAGAGTTGACCAATTGGAATTGCTTAGACTGAAAGCTGTTCTTCAGATTGCTCAAGAACAGCCTAAACAAGCCATAGAAACTTACAAGGTTTTGTTATCATTGATTCAGACACATGGTGAACTTCAAAAAGTCAACTTGGATTTTGAGGTATGAATATATTTATTTCTGTTCTTCTTGTATTCCTGATAAAAATCAAGGTAATTGATTCTGAATTGAGGAGAATTATTATTATTAATTTATTATTGTTTAAATAGGAAAGCGAGAGGAAATTGGAAATGGAAGCTTGGTTGGATTTAGCAAATATTTACACAAAGCTGGAGTCTTTTTCTGATGCTGAAATTTGTGTTGGGAAAGCAAAGTTAAAGGAATTCTACTACCCTCGAACTTGGCATTCTACAGGTTTGTTCATTATTTCATCAGCTAGTTTTGTCTAATTTGATGTCTGTATGAAAATAAAATATGACCATTTTACCCTCTTGTCTAGAAGTGATGCTAACTGTTGTAAATTGTAAATGGCAAACAATCTAAAAAAATTGAAATACTTTCATTTTTGATAAATATTGATACAAATGGATTTATATATAAATATAACTTAAACTGCTATATGAGCAAAGACTTTTTTCTGGACTGAATGAGAGTAAATGACCATTTTACCCTTTTATCCAGAAACAATGCTGAATCAATAATGACTGTTTATTTGAGAACTGTGATAATATGAAATTGTAAATACTTAAATAATGTCTTTCTGATAAAAAATAAATGCAGTTATATATTTACAACTCAAATTGAACACAATATCTGAAATCATAATTATTGTGTGGTAATGGAACTACTATATGAAGAGAGACTGTTTCTTTCATGGACCGAGAGAGTAAATGACCATTTTATCCTTTTGTCTAGAAAATGATTGTTTGACCATTTTAGCCTTTTGTCACAGGTTTGTTGTTTGAAGCTCAATCTTTACACAAAGAAGCACTTGTTGCGTTCTCAATTTCACTATCAATAGAACCGGATTATGTCCCAAGTTTAATTTCAACAGCAGAAACCCTAATGAGAATGGGTGGGAGTGGGAGTGGGACCCACACAGTTCCAATTGCAAGAAGCTTGTTGATGAACACATTGAGGTTAGAACCTACAAACCATGAAGCCTGGTTTAACCTTGGTTTGATCTGCAAGAAGGAAGGTTTGATGCATCAAGCTGCAGACTTCTTCCAGGCTGCACATGAGCTCAACTTATCAGCTCCAGTTCAGAGCTTTGTCTAATGGATAAATAAGTAGAGATTTTTTGGAGATTAGAAACCTGAATTTTGTGAATATTCAGATAATATTGTATATCCATTTATGCAATTGTAACAACCTGTTTTCATCAGGTGGTTTGACTTAATCTGGTAAGCTAAGCTATAAGCTATATATAAATATGAGACTGTTACTTTTTCCATTTAGGCTTTCTATATTAACATTTAAAAAATTTGAGTGTCATTTTCTTAATGTTTTTGGTTTGGCCCTATGTGGCTGGAGAGTGGAGATGACGCCTGATTTTGAAATACCTTTGCGATCTTAGCCTTCCAGCTTTTGCTATAAGGAAGTGAAGAGGACAGCATTAATTAGCTTACGACTCTTTGTTAATAAGAAATTTTTGTAAACTAACATATGGGAAATTGAGTAATCTAACCACTTTTTAATGTTGTTTTAATAATAATAATTTTTTTTTTTTTTTTTTTTTTTGCAAAATGATCACTCGGTCCGGACTGGGTTATTTCGGACCCGATTTTGTATTCGGTGCATTTATGGGTAATGGATCCGACCCGGAAATATGCCCCCCACTATAAATATCATTTAACTTGTTTCGGATTTCATTTCGAACTCTCTTATTTCGGATTACCAGCATTCCAGACACCACCAAAACTGAAAACGCCATTAGATAGCGGTGAGGAGATGCATTTTTTATATGTAACTTTTTATTATGTTTATAATTATGTCTTTATTTTAGATTATATGTTAAAAACTATATAATTTATGCATTCAGATAGAGATTATTAGCATTCCTTTGAATTTTATTGGTTTAAAGACAATTATATATATATATATATATATATATATATATATATATATATATATATATATATATATATATATATATATATATATGCTACATCAAAAATTCTCACCAAAAGCTTCATTTTCATTAGTCCGGAACATGTCTAGAATTTGAAAAACATGTCCGCAATAATAAGAACACCTCCGGAATATAATGAACATTACGAAATTTATGTCCGGAATTTTAGTATGGAATTATGTTCCGAAAATGTGTATTCAGTAATGTCCTCCGGAACATACATACAAAAATGGCTAATTAATTATTCTTTTGATTGTAGCACGACAAAACATATGAAGCGGTTGTTACTACAACCTGCAGGCCTGAACTTGGACGTGAAATCATGGTTCGTTAAATAACTGACTAGTTTGTGGGGTCTTATTTATCAACCCTCCCAAACGATCTCCTTGAAAACTCTAATCACCATTTGTGAGTTTTGAGCTTTTAGAGTGCTTTGTGTTCACTTTTGAAGGAAAAAGGATATTTTAGAACCACTTAGGAGCACAAATCAGTGTGGATCCGAGATTTCCATCCATTCATCCATCTCCAGAAGGTATAAAGTTTCTACCTTGATGTTGTTTTATGTTAGATCTAGTTATCCTTAAGAATTTCATGTTTTTGTCCCTATAACCATGGTTTATATAAGTATGAGCTACTCCGGACTATTAGAGTATCATTTCTAGATGTTTTTAGGGTGGTTAAGTCATAAAAATGAGAGCTTGGTCACTGTTGTTCATCCATACATGAGTTCTTGAGCAATAGACAACTTTATGGACCAAAGTTTTGATTGTGTGCTCTTTGTGACCATGCAAATGGATAAAGTCAGAGACTTTATCCATTAAGATGGCCATTTGTTATAGATTCAAAAGGATGAGGAGATAATCTTCTGATTTAAGGACTTAATAATTAAGTTGGTCATCAGGTGGCTATATGGGCGTAAATTGCCTTATGCTGGGTGTAGCGTTGATTTTGCCCATCTCGCCACCTTGAGCTCTATGCGGTACATAGAGTTGCATGCTACGTTGAGCCTAGGTTGAATCAAGTTGACCATTGACTTTTTGACTGTTAACCATTCAAGTTGACCAAGTTTGACTTCAGGTTAAATTGAGTACTTCAACCTGTAGATTGAGACTTGGTCCCTGATTGTTGCATAGGTAACCTATAGAGACGGTTATCAGATCAATGATCATTACTGTTGAAGTGTGTTAGAATTGATTACGAACACAAACAATTAAGACATTCAATGAAGTATATGAATACATATATAAATAATGGTTGTTTGGCTCGATTAGTCTGAATGAGTACACGAGAGAAATTCTGCAAGTTTTCAAATCTTCCTCTACTCTATGCACCAACCCTATTTATAAGATACATCAGACTTACAAAAAGTTACAAGGACTAAACATTAACGAATCGAAATAACAATGCTTTGTAAAATTGATAGGGTGTCGAAGTCATGTTGATTTCGACACTTTACAAAATCTGACCAATTCGACTCCTCACTACATACATTCGAACTCTAAAATATACCCCTTAGTGAGAGTAGTCGATATTATGCAATCAGCTTTAAGGTGTGTAGAAGTTCTCTTCGAATCTCCATATACCATAAAATGGTTTTCGAATCTCAGTTTTGTCTTCACTGTCATTCTTGTTGTAATTGTTGATTCAAACAAGGAGATTTGTATACTAAGAGTTCGAGTACCTCTCAAGATCACAAATTTGAAACAAGAACTTTGTCATTTGTCCTTTCTTGTTCTTCCATGAATCACAACACCCATTGGTTGATGTATGATTTCTCCATCTTCAAACTCATTAATATTCAAATTTCCCTTCAACAAAGACTAAGGAAATTTTGATGGCTTCTTAAAAGTTGTGGCAAGTTCAATATATGTGATCACCAAGTAGTCATAATAGCTGTCAATAAAGACTCTGATGTGAGCAAACCCAATGATAAAATCATCCATATTGGTCTCTGGTATCTTCGACACATCAACATTTATCAAAACTGTAACGCCCGCAGATTCGAGCTAGTCAATTTAGAGACCATAAGCATCAAAAATGACTTTTTGATAGAATATTATTTAGAATGAATAATCTTAAATAAGTTGTAGTGGTCGTGACAAGGATTCCGGATATATAAAGAATGCTGAAATCCGAGTTCTAACGAAGAAGTTATGACCTATCGAAGTTTCGTGACAGAACCGACACGACACATCGCGACATAAATAGTGAATTTACAATAGAGCGATATTTAGCCTTAGCGATCTAAATGAAAGTCGTAGAATACGTTAAGCCGAGAGCGTGCATAAAAAGAACGTCCAAATCTGACTTCGTATGAGGAAGTTATGATTTTTCTAAGTTTCAGCTTAGCAGTATGCAGCCCGAAGTTCGACTTTGAGATCGAGTGAGTTATAGCCGAAACAATATAAACGAGAATCGAAGATCTCGTTGATAGTAGTACAACGGTGAAAAGACAGTCGAAAACGGACGTCAGATGAAGGAGTTATGAATTTCTAACGGAGTTTTCCTGTCCCGATCTATTAAAAAGAATATATTATTAATATATTAAAAATAAAGTCAAAATTAGCCAACGGAGTCTAAACGATAGTTGTAGAGCATAATGTCAACTTCGTTTCGATATAAAGAATGTCGAAAAGGGAGTTCGTATGCGAAAGTTATGAATTTCTGAAGTTCGGGGGGCGAAACCCCAAAACTGTCAGAGACCACGACGTGAAAACAGTGTTCACGACGTGAAATATCTTCTGACGCCTCCTGGAGTCTGCCAGACCCAACTTGTGATGACGCATGCAGTGACGATCAAGCGCACGACGTGAAAACACTGTTCATGACGTGAAAATCGAGAAATCAGCCCTATAAATAGATTTGAAGGAGCAGCCGGCCATGGTTGCTAATTCACCCTTCTCTCACCCATATTACCTCGATTTACATGCAAAGAAGTACCCTCGAAGCCCCGATATCATCCCGAGACCCGAAGCAAGTCCCGAAGCCCCGAGGTTCCCGAGAAGAAAAGAGTTTTGAGCCGAAGCTCTGCCCGCAAGAAGTCCGGTGTGTGAAGATATCTCGGTTTCACCGGAGAGTTACTAATTGGAGAGCCGTACTGCTGCTCGATAATCGTCTTATCAAGTGAGTGTATAGTCCCTTTCATAAACACGATTTTAATACAAGTATTGTTTGAATGTATTAAGTACATGTTTTGGGTGAGTGTGTAGTCACTCTCTTCTAACACATAAATATGAAGTATTTGCTATGAAATACGTGCTATGTGTTTATATATTGTTGTTTATTTAAGATGAGTGTGGAATGGATGTTTTATATAGTTTCAAATGAGTTAAACTGTATATGTATTTTATATCTACAAATATGTTGGGTAGAACATGGGTAGATGAGATAGTTGGTGTGTGATAAAGGATGAGTTGGATAATGAGATCAAGAGGCTAGTTTTAGATCCGTGAGTCTGGATCAGGTAAAGAGAAAAACTTGTTATTAGTCCGGGAGTATGGATTAAGACTAAGTTAATTGTCCCTAGTCTGGGAGTATGGATTGGGCACAGTTATTGACCCGGGAGTATGGATCAGATCAGGAGATAAGTTTTAGATCTAGGAGTATGGATCAGGTGAAGAGATTATTTTTAGATCCGGGAGTATGGATTAGGTAAAAAGATTAGTTTTAGATCCGAGAGTATGGATCAGGTGAAGAGATTAGTTTTAGATCCGGGAATATGGATCAGGTGAAGAGATTAGTTTTAGATTCCGAGAGTATAGATCCGGTGAAGAGATTAGTTTTAGATTCCAGGAGTATGGATCAGGTGAAGAGATTAGTTTTAGATCCGTGAGTATGGATCAGGTAAAGAGGAAGGTTTTAGATATGAGGGTTTAGATCGTGTCGCTGTGAGGATCGATGGGGTGGGATAAGAGTTGCTTTTATATGGTGAAATTATATAATTTTGTGAGTTCTAATATATATATATATATATATATATATATATATATATATATATATATATATATGTGTGTGTGTGTGTGTGTGTGTGTTATATAACATTGTGGGATGAAAACCCTATATGCTCACCAGGCTCCCAAGCCTGACCTACTCAGTTTTCTTTGTATTACATGTTATGGCACGAGAGCATAAGTTGGCTGACATAACGAGAGATTTTGGATTATAGGCCAGTAGTTATGAATAACTGTTGTAAGGTCTATTTTGTTCTGTTTATGCTTTTGGTCTGTATTGAACATGACATCCCGAGATTTTGTTATATAATGAAAATACATTTCTTTAAAGAAATGCTTTAATAAATTCTTATCATATTTTGTTTTGGGAACAAATTCCGCAACTGTTTTCTGTAAAAGATTACTCTGATTTTAATAACAAAGTATAAACAAATCAGTCTTTTCTGGCCGTGAAATTGGGGATGTCACAAAAACCTTTGTGACCATGACCAAATCATTCAAGTTCATCTGTGCAAAATCTGTTATTGTAAACTCAGAAACAACATTATTTGCTCTGACCACAACAAAACAAAAAATTTGTAGCAGACCTTAAAATAAGATGTCAAGAACAATGGTCATCACTTTGATTATCTTCACAGAAGATCACACCTCTTCTTCATTCTTCCCCAAAATTGCATGAAATCGCATCTTCAATCTTTTTAATTCATCCTTATCATTGAAGTTTTATAGGATCCTGAACTAAGAAGAAGTGAACAAAATATGATTGATCGGAAAGTCAAGCTGATTAAAATAAGAATTTTCTATGTCGTAGCTCTTCTTTGGCACTTTTCGAAAATCATCATTCATTCCAATCGAAACAATATCTTCTATTGTCTCACAACACCACTAATTATTGGGATCACCCTTTTTCAATTCAGATGGGTCATTTGCTATTCTCCTTAGAATGTTGTTTATCGGCCTTTGTTTTTTGATTTCGATGGCCTGTTGCTTTTTCTTCTCTTCTTGTGATTGTACAACCGTGATTGATTTCCCTTTATCATTTGGATCAACAGTCGAAGTTGATTTGTTCAAGATAGAACTTGAACCTTCTTTCATTTATTGGGTTCACTTTGTCTTGAAGACCTACAGTGTAATCTATTTTCAATGAAGAGACTTCTTCAATCAAGCGAGTTGACGCTCCAGCTACCACATCAATCTTCCTATGTAATGCAGAAGAGCTTTCAAAAAAAATTAACTTCGTACTCCAATAACTTTCGAATATCAGAAATATGACTTTGCAAACAAACTTTGATTTCCTCCGGTTGTTTTGAAAAAAGATGATGACATTCTTTCGAAACATTACGAAGCTAAGAAACTTGACCAGTAAGAGTTTGAGAGTGATCGTGAATCTTTTCATCATTTCTCTTGTCAACACCATCTATAAGAGTTTGCAATCGAGACACTTGGGCTTTGAGAAGAGAATCAACTTCGACTCCACTTACAGAATGTTTGCTTCCTGTATCAGCCAATAACTATAAGATCGAATTGATCTTGGAGTTTAAAATTTTGAATTGTCTTCCTAACATGATCATTTCATCAGGAATATTATCCTCTTCTCGATCAAACTGAAGTTCAGTAAAAGACACCATAACATCATCATCATTATCATCAGCTTTAGGTTCTGGTTGTGATTTTTCAGTGGACTGAGATGAAAATAAAGTGGTAATCGGTTCTTGCATGATACCAGAAAATGTTGGTGATATATTTGAAACAGGAACAGAAGTTGTAATGGGTGATGAAGGTGGTGTTAAAGTTGTTGAAGTTTCAATGATAGTTGTGTCAATGGTAGAAATGACAGTTGATTCATCATTGTGCATCCCTTCATCCATGTTGATGTCTAGAGTTTGGACCTCCTCCATATTGTACTCAGTATGCGAAACCCCATATGATTTAACAATAGTCTTCTCAGGATATTGGTGGTTTGTTGATCACTCGAATTAATGTTTGTATCCACATTAGATACTTTACAGTGACATCAAGATTCCCTATCTCCTTGAATTTCGACTCGATAGGAGAACCCTTCGAGGTGAATCATGATATGAATCCTCGATTTGAATATCAGACCGTTCACTGTCACTGCCATGCTCCGTTTCGATTGTGACATTTTCAAGTGATAACTGAGCTTCTCGTTTCTTCTTATTTAACTTTTAAGCCATATCAATAACTCTTCTTTTCTTGGATGTTGGTTATCCATGAACTGGTATTTCATGAAGTAGAACACCCATCCTATTAAATTGAGCTTTACGAACCTTCTTCAGACCACCCTTAGATGATGCATGATTTGAAGATTCATTGAGTTCACCACTTTCAACTATAGGTTCTTGTGTAGGTGTCTTGACTGGAGATTTAGTAGGTTTCTTTGTGGGTTTCTTAGTTCGCTTATGAACACCCGATTTTGATGGTATGGTTTCTTTCACAACTTCCTCCTCCATAGTTGGTGGTTTTTTTGACTTGCTTCTTCTTCTTGGGAGCCTTTGAATCTTTAGATGTTTCTTCTACCCCTTTGGTGGAAAAACCCCAGTTGGATTGGAAGAATCGATCGAAGCCAAATATTGTACCAGTAGTTGATTTTTAGGATCCACAAGCTTGAGTATCGCATCTAGAATGCGAGCAACATTGGGAAAAATAGCATGATCATCAACAAAAATATGTGGTGCAACCATAACCGGAAACTCAACAGTTTTTACATAAGATAGAACCAGAATATCCTCTTGATGATAAACTTCTTGTAAAATCAAGCTCCAAAATCGAGCACTCGGAACACCATTTGTTAAGTTCGTGTGTGAGATTGAGGTTCCAAACTCCTCCCAAATATGTGTAGCATAATCCACATTCAGACCGTAATACAGTCCAACGATTACTAAATACACTTCAAGCTTGGTTTTGTCAAGCCTAGAGCTTCTTCCTATTAAGCATCATATCACAATCATAAACAAAAAAACTCCATATATAGGGAAGACCAGACTTCTTAAAGTGACTTATTCTAGTAAGAGTTGGCTGATTCCGTATTTTATTAAACATATGAAGCACCTGATCATTTGAGACTTCATAGAATGTACCTGAAATTGGTAACTTTAGGATTTGGGAAAATTGCTTCCCGGTGAGCTTCTTGATCTTTGAATTCGATAGCTGAAATGTGACCACCTTAGTAGTTTTATTGAATACAACAATTGAAAGCCATTCCATCGGAACTATAAATGAAGATGAAAGTGCAGTTGATAACATAGAGTTGTTAAAAGTTTGAACAAGCATCCATAATGCCTCCAAATATTGATCAAGAGATGGAACCGTACAAAGATTAGTGGTTTGGATCTTCATCATCGGTTGTAAAATTTCTCCTTTATTGGTGGTTGTTGGATCAACAGCATGATGAGGAGCAACCATTGCAGAGAATTTTGGAGTAATTTGGAAATGATGAATAGTTAGGGTTCTTGAAGGTTTGATCAGAGAGCATAAAGTTTGATAAAGAAATCATCAACTTCCTTTTAAAATAGGAGGTATTTTTTAATTTAAACTGGTATCCAATAATACAATGCCACATATTGTGTTGGTTACTTATCTGGCACTGTAAAAAGCTCCACGTCATAGAAGTGATCATCACGTTCTCCTTGATTCTCATGAAAATCCTGAACTGTCATGTCGATCGGATCTTTCGTTGTTCCCAACTGGATAAAACCGTCACAATTTTCAAACATCAACCAAGTACAACATGTAATGCAACACCAAATATTAATCCTTCGACATAGAGGCTAGGGTCATTCGCTTTTGGGATATGGAAGCGAAATCATATGCCAGACTTTGTAAAATCTAATTTTCGAGTTGGTAAGACCCAAAACCTCAAGAATTTCAGTGCATTCGTGTGCCAAAGAATAAGATATCAGCAATTAAAAAATGTGGATATTGTGATATAAAATTTCATTTGATACGAAAGCAGAGTGATCCCATGCAAAGATCTCTTCATTCGACATCAAGAGAGATGAAGATTTGCTTGTGTGGTATCCCATGAATTACAATCAAATACTCGTTGATGAGCATCGAAGGGCTTCTTTTGCGTTGGCTTCGAATGTGGCTTCAATTTTGAACAAAGTCACAACTTAACATAAGTGTGATCCAATTTGAGCAAAATTACTTGGATGACCAGTGTAGTCAAGAACAAGTATGGTTGGTGATTAGTTTGAGTAACAAAAGTTTAGAAAAGATATTCAGATGGAAATCTCATTCCAAAAAAAATTTAAAGTACTGGATCTTTGTGGGCAAAAACATCTTCGGACTTGAACATTTTATCAAGATCACACAATTCGAATAAAATGAGATTTTGAATATCGAATGGTACAAAGAAACAAGTTTTTCGTGAAAATCTTGAACAATGTACGTCACCGTCAATCCGTTGATAGTTAGGTTCGTTGGGTTTCACCATCATCATGGAAAAATGACTCAGGATCATAAACATAGAGATTTTACATATCTACAATGTGCTAGGTTTTGACCAAGGATATTGAGGATATGTAGTGTTGTGTATGTGATCATGAAAGAAATTTTGATGAAAAAGATTTGGTGAAAGAACTCATTGTACTTCTGCGGAAAAGTGGACGAAGCATAAAACTCTACTCATAATGAGAAGAGTAAGGTAGCTCTTCGACTAATGTGAATATAGCTTGATTGGGAAGAAACTTTCGTGTGAAAGATTTCATTAAGGCTTTGAATACATAGAGTCTTTGAGGCTTAGAGGACAACATACAAAAACATGCTTTTAGGGACACATAACTAGCACACAGTTTCGAGTAGTACCTGTTCCCTTGAGGAATATGTGCATTCAGCATGCAAAATAGCTCCATGTTGTCACAATGAGACTTCAACAAGTAATCTTGTGTTTAAAAATATAATTTGGTTTATTATATTTTCCTATCATTATTATACATTGAATATAGAACTCACTAAACCTGAATAACATAGTTACTACTAGATTTCGGGCAGCTTTATAAACATGTTAAGATATAAATGTTGCAAATATAGTTTTCAGAAGAAAGGAAACAAAATTATTAATTATAAAATAAAAGATATTATTTTATAAGGATTCATGTTAATAACAAAATGGGTTTTCATAGTATTATTCGTGGATTCGTTGAGAAAACTACAGTGTGTGACGCCTTGTAACCAGAGTCTGTTGGAGGGAGAACGTGAGTTTGTGTATAGATCTATATGGGAGTGACAATCCTGCACCCTGACTATTAGCTACAGTCAACCTGGGGTGACAAATATCATTTTTCACGACATACGTCGTAGTACGTCGTAATGTTGAACGTCCATAGTATGGTTATAAGAATCCACAGGTGAAACAACGACTCGTTCACATAATAATAATATACCTAACAAACAGTCAATAGGGTTAGTAACTATGTGATGAATTAGTATGTACATTAGGGTAATATGAAATTAACATCCGACTTGCAGTGGGATGTGTGATCTCCGCCTCATTCCCTGTTCCTTGTTTGGTTGTGGGCTTAGGGCGGAATCACCCAATCGACTGTTTGTTCGATCTAGATTTCTATAACTCGTATGTACTAAGTGATCACATGAGGGTATTAACAACACTTTTGGGATACAGAACAACATGTTATCAACTAGTTTTATTTATGTAATAATGTGACAACCCGAAATTTATCCCGTCATCTTAACCTATTCTTCCGTTAATAAGTCTCGCTTTATTAAATTGACCGTTAACCTTTTGGATTAGGTTAATTAAATTGGGACTTTTGTTATGACTTCATAAGGGCTGGAACAAATTAGAAACACCCTCAATATTCCCTTGAAAAGTTTTAATTTCAACCAAGTCAAATTACGACCATTTAATCGGGTGCAACCAAAAGCCCCGTTTAACGTCAGTATCGGGTAGATTTCCACTAAGCCACAAACTCAACCCCTATATAAGGGGGAGTGGACTCCATTTGAAGCCTTTCCACCCTCTCTCTTCTCTCTCTCTCTCTCTCTCTCTCTCTCTACAAAGCCGATTTAGATCCAAAAACGCCTCTTTCAAGTTCCAAACTAGTAAGTGATCTACCCTAACTTGTTGTTTAGCTCATTTAACATACAAATTCGTGTTTAAGACATCCAAAAGTGGCAAAATCATGTTTTTACAGCCCAAGAGCACTCTTGGACCGCAAACACCCATAAGTGGGGTTTTGAAGCCCCAAAACCCTTCTAAATCACTCCTAGGGCTTAGATATGACTTGTGGACTTGCGTGTATGAGCTTAGAACCCCAAAACCATAACATATGGAGAGTAAACATGAGTTTACGGCCCAAGAACACTCTTGGACCGTAAACCCCTCTTCATGAGCCGTGAACACCTTTTAAGGTGTTAAATTTGCCCTTAAACACCTCCTAAGGTTTGGGTAAATGTCTAGAATCAACCACAAATGAAGTAAGGGAATTAAACATCAAAGAAACAAAGAACCTAGGAGTTTACGGCCGTAAAACCCCCAAGGATTAGTCCATGGGCCATAAACTCCCATAATGAAGCCAAATGATGCCCTAACTTCCCCATTTGACTTGGAAAAATGCATAGAAATTTATACCCTTTCATTTAAGACCTTAATTCATGAAGGGAGTGACCAAGTGAGAGTTTACGGCTGTAAACTCTAACTTTACAGCTGTGAACTCCCTTAAGTGGTTCATTTGGAGCATTAAACCCTTCTTAAGCCCTAAATGTGAACCTATCCAAACTCTACAAGTGATATAAGACCTTTTAGCTTCCAAAAAGACACCACCCATGAGTTTACGGCCGTAAACTCATGGGGATATGGTCTTAGGGCCGAAAACTCCATAAAGAGTTTACTCTTGAAGAGTAAGCTCCCTAACTAGGCCATACACCCCCGTATTTCAACCCAATAGCCTCCTGACACTTGACCAAAGTGTTTTCCGCACACTAGGATGCTTATACGTGTTTAATTAGTATTATAATCACTAATTGTATGTAAACATATGTCATCATATGTTAATAGGTCACTAAGTGTGTTCAAGTCTTTACTTGGCTCCGAGCACCCAACCGAAACCTCCGTCCAATCCACCCGGAACAGGTGAATTCATACCCCTGAATTAACCTTTTAAATGATTTTAACTGCTTTTATAGGGGGGAATACAGGTTGATCTATACAGTTATTATATAAATCACATGTGATTAATAACTGTATAGCAAAATAGATTTTTGCATGATAACTGTTTTATCCAGCTTAAGATGTTCCAATCTCGCTTTCAACTCTTGTTAACGGTTTTCCAAACGTTTTTCAAAGGATTCCAAAGCTTTTCAAAACTTGTTTTACAAACTGACATCAAGTCGTAAATTTTCTTATGTGTAAAGGTTTTCTAAGGTTTTCATCGGAGTTTTCTTCTATGTTTTATTTCGTTAAAATGCATGCTTGTACTTGTATAGTTATACAAATAATGTTTAAAAGACTTAGGAAGGCTAGTTCGCCTTATTTACTTTTCCTCGTTGGGATGTAGTCTGGTGGGTATCTGTATCCGTCCGAAGGTGGTTTAAACATTAGTTGTATATCATGTATACATGGATAGACATAAAGGTTTTCATCGAACAGTTCATTTCCCTTGGGTAGCAAGGGCTTCCTTGCATTCATCGTTCATAGACATTTCGTTAAATGCATGTATGTATTTGTATAGTTATATAAATAATGTTTAAAAGAATTAGGAAGGCTAGTTCGCCCTATTTCCTTTTCCTCGTTGGGATGTGGTCTGGAGGGTATCGGTTATCCGTCCGAAGGTCGTTTAAACATTAGTTATATATCATGTATACATGTATAGACATAAAGGTTTCCATCGACCAGTTCATAGACCAGAAACACTAGTAATTATTATAGGAATAGTTAGGAGACTCTATCTCTATCTCTATCTCTATCTCTATCCCTATCTCTATCTCTGTCTCTGTCTCTATCTCTATCTCTATCTCTATCTCTATCTCTATCTCTATCTCTATCTCTAGAATGCGACGCACTATTTCCCCCTACGACGCCTCATTATGTCAAAGCCGTGTAACCAGAGTCTCCGGGAAGGAGAGCGAACATCATGTGTATAGATCTATACGGGACTGACACTCCCACACCCAGACTACTAGCTACAGTCCGCGCTGGTAAGGCCCATGGGTGACATAATCCCACTACCTCTAATGCCACTATCTCTACGCGTGACCTGGAGGGTCATCGGATACTCTATCGTCGATTAGCATGGTTACATACGAGTTCAAATTCACCCTTTGTTTTAGACTTTGCTAGCTGTATCGTTCACTCGATACTGTCTGGAGTCTGTATTTCTTTGTTTTAGACTTTGCTAGCGGTGTCGTTCACTCGATACTGTCTGGAGTCTGTATTTCTTTGTTTTAGACTTTTCTAGCGGTGTCATTCACTCGATACTGTCTGGAGTCTGTATTTCTTTGTTTTAGACTTTGCTAGCGATGTCGTTCATTCGATATTGTCTGGAGTCGGTGCTTCCTTTTGTTAGACTGAGCCAGGCGTATCATTCATTCGATACTTTCCTGGAGTCTATGATTTCTTTTGCCTTAGTCAACAGTATTACTGCTGAGGCATATATTATTTTTGTCATAGTATTTCTTGGAAAATCATTCCTCAAAACATAAGTCTGTCGGGTCTTAGTAGAAGACTGCTTTTAATTAGAAAATATAGGATTTTCTGGAAAGAACGCTAATACACCGTAGATTCTAAACTACTACCTTTCATAAAGTTATTTTGATTAAAAATGGTTACTTACACTAATGACACTAAATACTTATGGACTCACCAACATTATAAAATGTTGATACTCACTTTCAAAATAACTTGTATTCTCAGGTCAGCGATAGACAGGTACATCCCGGAAGCTTTTGCGAAGTCACCCTAGAACCGAACTGCATCTATGTTATGTTCTGTAATTACATTGATATTACTATAACATGTAACCAATGTAAAATTCTTACTATTAATGCAATGGTTGTTGTACTTTGATTACTATACTGCATATGTTGTGATACTTGACATGACGTCATCCACCCCAGAACTTTTCCTCCGTTCCGGTTTTGGGGTGTTACAGATTGGTATCAGAGCATTTTTTATAGTGAGCTCAGTATATCAATTCATAAAAGATATATAGCCTATAAATACATTGGGATAAAACATTCTGACCAAGAAGTATAGTTTAAAATATAACCATATTTTACCAAAGTATAAGAACATCCAGAATCTAAACACCCGAACAAATTATCATAAGAAGAACAAGAATAAAAGTCTTCGGATGTTGAGCTTTACTGTCAAACCTGGGCAGTTATGTAATCGTAAGCTGGAATAAATGTAACCTGATCAACTACATTTATTCGAGATGCGATGAACGTGTGCTTGGGAGTGATAGTGGTGTTGCAACAGGTCTGAAACTTACCAAATAGGAATGCCAGAGCCAAACATAAAGTTTAAAAATACTATGGGAGTATTTTGGAATACTAAAAGACTCACATTAATCCCAAAATCATATTCAGAAGTTAAGAATCAAACAAGAAATTAAAATACCATAAGAGTATTTTAGGATCCATAGATAACCTTGTGTGAAGAACTAAAAAGGATCCTTATTGATATACCTATGATTACAGAGGGTATACTTCCAAGGTTATATATAATAAGGATC
Source organism: Lactuca serriola (assembly GCF_051521515.1). Lineage (NCBI taxonomy): Eukaryota > Viridiplantae > Streptophyta > Magnoliopsida > Asterales > Asteraceae > Lactuca > Lactuca serriola. The sequence continues at coordinate 262,485,030 of NC_136411.1, forward strand.
CCATAGACTAAGAATGTGTGGTTTCGCTCTACTTCCTTTTCCTCGTTGGGATGTGGATATAGAGTAGTATCACATATTCGAAGGCTTATCACATATAGTGTATATATATATATATATATATATATATATATATATATATATATATACATACATATATAAAAATAATTTGTGTACCCTATGTAATTGTAGCAGGACTCGATATGGATCACCCAGTGAAATGTTAATAATCTCTTAGGATTCTTTAGACATTTCCATTCTCGTACGAACCCTGTAAAAAACCTTATCCACTTCAGTGTTCAACAGAAGAGTTGATTCAGACCCAGAAGAGGTTCATTGGGAAGATTTCCAGTTCAGAAATAAATGAACTAGGATGAGACTATTGAAACCACCAAGTGCCTATACCTTTTAGGGACATCGGTGGGAGATTCTCCTGAACTTCCGAGATTTCCAGTCATCCATCATGAAGCGACGACACTCAGAGTCAGGATCAGAAGTAAGGCGGAGAAGAGATTCAATATGTCTACACGAGAAGAGAACCCTAGGTAACTACCCGAAGAAAACCTACGCCGATCCCAGTCAAGGATAAGAGGTAGACAGGGGGAGCTAGTACAGGGAACCCGAGAAGTGTCTTTTCCTCGTTATTGTCGCGCTAATACACCCATAAAATAATACAATTTAGTGAATTAGTGATTACACTACTCACGCTATGTGTTAGGTAAATCGCCTTTCCCCGTTGCAAGTAATACGATTAGAGCGGATCCCCAACACCTCGATTAAGAGTGTTTAGCCATAAGCCTTTATGAGCCTTCCTTTCCGCAATCTTCATTCCGAACTGTCCTCAGACCTTTCCAAAGCCGGAGAGTGAATCTCTCCAGTATAAAGGAAAAACCATGCCTCCAAAGAAATGTAACCAATCCGCTGGCAAGAAACCAACTCTCCTATTCGATGAAGCTACGTTCCAAGCTGCAGTCTCGGCAGCCGTAGCAGCTGTCATGGCTCATCTGAATGCTAACAACGCCAGTGTTAGCAGGAGCCCTATCGAGACTTCGGATTCTAACAATGGACAGCAGCAACCAACACCTGCGTACCCAGCCACCCAAGAACCTCAACCAATTCCACTGAAGAGAAAGTTCAAGAACAAGGAGGGAAGTACCTCGGCTCAAGGACCTTCCGAAGGCCAACAAGCTGAGACAGTCAATACCCCTGCCAGCCCTTCCATCCCGACACCAGAAGACCATACCTAGGAAACCTCCCCCGCTGTAACAAGTGTAGCTACCATCATCATGGTAGTTGTCGAGAATTCTTTTGCGCTAGGTGCAACAAAAAGGGGCATACCGCTCGTACCTGCAGAACCCCGGTTGAGTTCATCACATCAACCACCAATGTGGCGACCAGTCCAATATGCCACCTATGTGGTGAGATTGGGCACTTCAAGAGAGACTGTCCAACTGAAGGAAACGACAAGGGCATAGGAGGAGTCTGACTCTAATGCCTAAGGAGAAGCATCAAGGAACCTGGTAGATTTTTGGTACGTCTCTCAATCCTAGATAACTAACCGAAAACATTAAAAGGCTAATTCTAAATATAATTACTCTCCCGATAAGGCGAAAGTCGCAACACTGTTGTAAGAATTCCAAATTGCATCAGGTAAAGCTATAATGGCTCGGTATATACGTTAAGTCCAGGTATAATTAAGATGGATAGACCTCGAGTGAGTGATGCTGCCTCATTTCCTATTCCTCGTTTGGTTGTGGATTTAGGGCGGAGTCGCTCAGTCAACAGTCCTCCCCACCTTAATTATACATGACTAGTGTATACTAGGCGATTATAGAGAGGCCTCGTGAGAATCCATTCATGAAAGGTACACTATTCCGAAACACTCAGGACCCTCTATAGTTCCGTATCGAATCTATCAGTCCAGGTATCCGCAATAGTGATACACGAGACGAAACCCGAGACACCAAGAACTTGTGTGCCCGTTCGGCACATGGCCCTATCGACCCTCATTCTATTTCATGTTGATGTATGCCAACTTTGACGCCTCTATCAATCATGGTTCGACTTAGTACAACCATGTGTAAATTCCTAGTGCTGTATAAAAGGAACTTTCACCGTAGCCATTTCGGCAAATAAAGGTTCTTCCGAACCTAATAATAAAACCTAATGCGATCCGCCAGTTGTCTCTCTTATCTAAAACCTTATGAAATACCCCTGAGTAGGGTATCGCACGCTGTTAACCAACCCCTCTTAGACAGATAGGAACCGAAGCGAAAGATACTACAGGCATTCCAGAAGACGATTATCACCTGAAACCTACTCCGTAGATCCCCCAGAAATACCCTTAGCACCTCACAATCAGGTTCATCAATCAAGATGAAAGAACTCATGGGATTGACTACTATTAATTGGGTGTATGCATTAAAGTGGTATGTAATTCATATCAACAAGATTTAAGATGTGTGCTTCCTCCCTACTCCCTGTTCCTCGTTGGGTTGTGGATCTGGGGTGGAGTCGCACAACTGAACATCCAGTCGATCTCAATTATATACGGCTTGCATACACCAAGTATTAGTGGTTAAGCCAAGTATGAGCTCTACCACGAACCCTAAAGTAGAAACCCTTCATCCTAGCCTATAGAATAGGAACTAGAGTCAAGAGAACCACGACGGGTTGAGCTACTAAAATGACCACAAATCCGAAATTTGTTGTCATCCCGGTTAAGCCAATATAGTAGCTAACACCCTCAGTTGGTAAAGAAATCTGAGTCGTAAGAGTAAAGGACATTGACTACGACCATCCATTCACACTTAATCCCACGAATTAAGCATCGCAGCAGATATCCCGGAAACCTGGAAGCTGCGATAAGATAAGATCCGAGAAGAGTGGATGAGAAAATTAGAAGTTCCGATTGACGGAACCCAATGCTTCTAGACTTAATCTAAATCAAGGAAACTCGGAACCACTAGAAGAGTAGTTGCAGAAGATGCTCGCACTACTCAGGCACTTCGTCCACCCTGTTACTGACGAGTAGTGCCTAGGACACTTCGCCTTCCCATGTGAAAGGAGTCATCGTCGCCCTGTAGACGATAGACTGCATTCTCATAAGGGAATACTAGAATGCCAAGAACCACATGATAACCTCCGCAACCAAGAATACTTGAATAAAGTCCGAAGGTAAGTTGCGTTAAGCCTCGTAACCCAGATCCTGAAGAGACTCAAGACTCAACACCAGTCTAGGTGTTAGTCGATGGGTTATACAAGAAAATGCGCTTTCTGGAACTGGAATAAACCGACACCTTGGAGAATAGGGCATGTCTTAGAGATTCATTGGACTACTAGGTGTTCCAAGAATACCATCTCATACAGAAATAGTAGAACCACCTCCTGAGATAGTTCAACACTGCAGAAAATCTCTAAGGATTGAGTTAGCCCTGAGTAGAGCTTGCTATTCATGAAACTGCAAAGCAAGTAAGAGCATGATTCTTTCCCGATAAGAAACATATTCTGAAAGCATCAACTAGACGATGATGAAAAGGTTAAAAACTTTCTAAACACTCGTCTGGTAAAATCCTATCTCACTGACTACGAGGGTTTCCATTAGAAACACCTCAAGGAGCAGAAGTGCAGGTTCATTTTGCACTAGGTTGAGATAGACACCCTGCAGCAAATAGATACCCATAGACATCCAATTCATCCGATGATCCAGGAAACCTTTGAAAGCAAATCAGCAGGAGACATGAATCCAAGAATGACTTGAACCTTCTAAGAACCAACCCGGGAACTACACCCTCAGTAAGAGAGAACTTTTAGAACTTCAAAATGGTGATCACGCCAGTGATGATCTCGCCATAGAAGTACACTATGTTCTAAGTACTAAAGAGCTCTACCTTTCCGAGAGCTTAGGACCATCCGAGATTCTTTACAAAAATTGGTCCAACCCTCGTCAGACCACGACTACTTTTAGAAATTCCATAAGTTTCACCCCAAGTCAATCCACTTCCTAGACCTGAAAAGTGTTTGCCCGACGACACTCTTTGTATCCCCCTCATCTTGTTAGAATTCATTAGTGAACCCTAACTTCGTAGACGAACTTGTAGGAATCGCTAACTGAACGAAACGGAATCCGCATCCCGTAAGTGAAGATATGTTAGAACGCCAAGCAAAGGCCAGAGTTCACTTGGGAGTGCGAGGACCAACCGAATAGGAAGTACCCTCATACCTCTACCCGATTGTTCATGCCTACTTCCTTGCCTAGACTCAAATTTCGGGACGAAATTCCCTCTAACGGGGGGATCATGTGACAACCCGAAATTTATCCCGTCATCTTAACCTATTCTTCCGTTAATAAGTCTCGCTTTATTAAATTGACCGTTAACATTTTTGGATTAGGTTAATTAAATTGGGACTTTTGTTATGACATCATAAGGGCTGGAACAAATTAGAAACACCCTCAATATTCCCTGGAAAAGTTTTAATTTCAACCAAGTCAAATTACAACCATTTAATCGGGTGCAACCAAAAGCCCCGTTTAACGTCAGTATCGGGTAGATTTCCACTGAGCCACAAACTCAACCCCTATATAAGGGGGAGTGGACTCCATTTGAAGCCTTTCCACCCTCTCTCTTCTCTCTCTCTCTCTCTCTCTCTCTCTACAAAGCCGATTTAGATCCAAAAACGCCTCTTTCAAGTTCCAAACTAGTAAGTGATCTACCCTAACTTGTTGTTTAGCTCATTTAACATACAAATTCGTGTTTAAGACATCCAAAAGTGGCAAAATCATGTTTTTACAGCCCAAGAGCACTCTTGGACCGCAAACACCCATAAGTGGGGTTTTGAAGCCCCAAAACCCTTCTAAATCACTCCTAGGGCTTAGATATGACTTGTGGACTTGCGTGTATGAGCTTAGAACCCCAAAACCATAACATATGGAGAGTAAACATGAGTTTACGGCCCAAGAACACTCTTGGACCGTAAACCCCTCTTCATGAGCCGTGAACACCTTTTAAGGTGTTAAATTTGCCCTTAAACACCTCCTAAGGTTTGGGTAAATGTCTAGAATCAACCACAAATGAAGTAAGGGAATTAAACATCAAAGAAACAAAGAACCTAGGAGTTTACGGCCGTAAAACCCCCAAGGATTAGTCCATGGGCCATAAACTCCCATAATGAAGCCAAATGATGCCCTAACTTCCCCATTTGACTTGGAAAAAAGCATAGAACTTTATACCCTTTCATTTAATACCTTAATTCATGAAGGGAGTGACCAAGTGAGAGTTTACGGCCGTAAACTCTAAGTTTACAGCTGTGAACTCCCTTAAGTGGTTCATTTGGAGCATTAAACCCTTCTTAAGCCCTAAATGTGAACCTAGCCAAACTCTACAAGTGATATAAGACCTTTTAGCTTCCAAAAACACACCACCCATGAGTTTACAGCCGTAAACTCATGGGGATATGGTCTTAGGGTCGAAAACTCCATAAAGAGTTTACTCTTGAAGAGTAAGCTCCCTAACTAGGCATACACCCCCTTATTTCAACCCAATAGCCTCCTAGCACTTGACTAAAGTGTTTTCCGCACACTAGGATGCTTATACGTGTTTAATTAGTATTATAATCACTAATTGTATGTAAACATATGTCATCATATGTTAATAGGTCACTAAGTGTGTTCAAGTCTTTACTTGGCACCGAGCACCCAACCGACACCTCCGTCCGATCCACCCACAATAGGTGAGTTCATACCCCTGAATTAACCTTTTAAATAATTTTAACTGCTTTTATAGGGGGGGGGGGGAATACAGGTTGATCTATACAGTTATTATATAAATCACATGTGATTAATAACTGTATAGCAAAATAGACTTTTGCATGATAACTATTTTATCCAGCTTAAGATGTTCCAATCTTGCTTTCAACTCTTGTTAACGGTTTTCCAAATGTTTTTCAAAGGATTCCAAAGGTTTTCAAAACTTGTTTTACAAACTGACATCAAGTCGTAAATTTTCTTATGTGTAAAGGTTTTCCAAGGTTTTCATCGGAGTTTTCTTCTATGTTTTATTTCGTTAAAATGCATGCCTGTACTTGTATAATTATACAAATAATGTTTAAAAGACTTAGGAAGGCTAGTTCGCCCTATTTTCCTTTTCCTCGTTGGGACGTGGTCTGGTGGGTATCTGTATCCGTCCGAAGGTCGTTTAAACTTTATTTGTATATCATGTATACATGGATACACATAAAGGTTTCCATCGAACAGTTCATTTCCCTTGGGTTGCAAGGGCTTCCTTCCATTCATCGTTCATAGACTTTTCGTTAAATGCATGTCTGTATTTGTATAGTTATATAAATAATGTTTAAAAGACTTTGGAAGGCTAGTTCGCCTTATTTCTTTTTCCTCGTTGGGATGTGGTCTGGTGGGTATCGGTTATCCGTCCGAAGGTCGTTTAAACATTAGTTATATATCATGTATACATGTATAGACATAAAGGTTTCCATCGACCAGTTCATAGACTAGAAACACTTGTAACTATTATAGGAATAGTTAGGAGACTCTATCTCTATCTCTATCTCTATCTCTATTTCTATCCCTATCTCTATCTCTATCTCTGTCTCTATCTCTATCTCTATCTCTATCTCTATCTCTATCTCTATCTCTATCTCTATCTCTATCTCTATCTCTAGAATGTGACACACTATTTCCCCCTACGACGCCTCATTGTGTCAAGGACGTGTAACCAGAGTCTCCGGGAAGGAGAGGGAACATCATGTATATAGATCTATATGGGACTGACACTCCCACACCCAGACTACTAGCTACAGTCCGCGCCGGTAAGGCCCATGGGTGACATAATGCCACTACCTCTAATGTCACTACCTCTACGCGTGACCTGGAGGGTCATTGGATACTCTATCGTCGATTAGCATGGTTACATACGAGTTCACATTCACCCTTTGTTTTAGACTTTGCTAGCTGTATCGTTCACTCGATACTGTCTGGAGTTTGTATTTCTTTGTTTTAGACTTTGCTAGCGGTGTCGTTCACTCGATATTGTCTGGAGTCTTTATTTCTTTGTTTTAGACTTTGCTAGCGGTGTCGTTCACTCGATACTGTATGGAGTGTGTATTTCTTTGTTTTGGACTTTTCTAGCGGTGTCGTTCATTCGATACTGTCTGGAGTCTGTGCTTCCTTTTGTTAGACTGAGCCAGGCGTATCATTCATTCGATACTCTCCTGGAGTCTATGATATCTTTTGCCTTGTTCAGCAGTATTACTGCTAAGGCATATGTTATTTTTCTCATAGTATTTCTTGGAAAATCATTCCTCAAAACATAAGTCTGTTGGGTCTTGGTAGAAGACTGCTTTTAATTAGAAAATATAGGATTTTCTGGAAAGAACGCTAATACACCGTAGATTCTAAACTACTACCTTTCATAAAGTTATTTTGAATAAAAATGGTTACTTACACTAATGACACTAAATACTTATGGACTCACCAACATTATAAAATGTTGATACTCGCTTTCAAAATAACTTGTATTCTCAGGTCAGCGATAAACAGGTACATCCCGGAAGCTTTTGCGAAGTCAGCCTAGAACCGAGCTGCATCTATGTTATGTTCTGTAATTACATTGATATTACTATAACATGTAACCGATGTAAAATTATTACTATTAATGCAATGGTTGTTGTACTTTGATTACTATACTGCATATGCTGTGATACTTGACATGACGTCATCCACCCCATAATGTTTCCGCCATTCCGGTTTTGGGGTGTGACAAATAAGACTATTATACATTACTGGTGGTAACCAGTGTTTTCAAATGAACAATGCTTAAACAACATAAGTATGGTAGATACTTGTACATCACGATTTGGAACAGATAATTCAATAACGTACACATAGGGAAAATACAAGATTTTCCAGGGTAAACATCAGTACTTTACAACAACTGTTTAATTATTTAATTTGCGATTATTCATTATTAATTCCATGACTCCTTAGTTTATGCATCAGGGCTACGTAGGAAGAATATCTGATAGACTGTGGAGTGTGTGGTTTTCGCCTCATTCCCTGTTCCTTGTTTGGTTGTGGGTTTAGGGAAGATCCACATAATTAACTGTCTATCTGATATTGGTTGATACGTAACTAGTATGAGCTAAGATGTCATAGAAGGAATGGGTTAATCATACTTTACATAAGAAAATACTGGATTTTCTTGAGGATCACTTTCAACAGATATCAAAGGACCAATGCAATTAACTTTGTAAGTATCTATTGAATACTTCAGGATTATGTACATGAGGATCCGACAACCAGTGCAATGTGTGGCCTCCACCTCATTCCCTGTTCCTTGTTTGGTTGTGGGCTTGGGGTAGAACCACACAATCGATTGTTTGTTCGATCTGGATTGTATATGATTTGTATACACTAAATACTCGTAGGAAGAACTAGTAAGAATCATTTTTACTTAACATTTATTACATTAGTAAATGTAAGGTTTTCTGGAGAAACATAAGGTACTTTTCGAAAGAACACAGAACATTTTTTATAAAACAAAACACTTATGAACTCACCAGCTTTATGTTGATACTCTTTAAAAACCTATTTGTATTCACAGGACATTGGGAGACGGGTACACGCACCGGGTTCAAGAAGATGGAGCATAGTAGCTTTAAGTCTTTACTTGTTATTTACTTTTGGAGTCAATCGTGTATGATTCAAATACAATGTAAACATTATACTATTAATACAATGGTTGTTGCTTTGATTACTATTATTAAATTGTTGTAATACTACACACGACGTCCTCCGCCCCCGAACATTTCTGAAATTTCGGTTTGGGGGTATGATAGATTGGTATAAGAGCATAGCTTATAGTGAACTTAGTATATCAACCAGTAAAAAATATACAACTATAAATACAATGGGGCTGGAGTGCTCTGACTAAAAGTATACTTTTAAAATATAAGTATTTTATGATAAGTATACTAATAAGCATACATACTAAGAACAAGTATCACAATAAGAAAAAGTAAGAATAAAACAAACAAAAGTATTTAGATGTTGGACACTACAGTCAAATTTGAGCGGTTATGTAATCATATCTAGAATAAATATAACCTGATCAACTATATTTATTTAAGAGGTGACCAACATGTGTTTAGGAGTGATAGTGGTGTTGCAGTGAGTCTAAAACTTACCTAACTCCATATACAAAAGTATCCCTAGAACAAAAAATAAAGATAAAATACTATAGGAGTATTTTAGGCACTATAACCAACTTAAATGAGAACTAAAAGACCTTTACTGGCAGGTCTATAGTTGCGAAGTGCATGCTTCCAGGGTTGTATATAATTGGGATCTTATAGACTTAGAATTGGTGATCTTCGCTCTACTACCTGTTCCTTGTTTGGTTGTGGTTTTCGAGTAGGATCACCTATTCGAAGGTCTATTTGATCTTGGTTATATACACCTTGCATGCATTCCTTGACTATAGGAGGACCCAGTCTGGATCATCAATAACTATAAGAAGAAAAGTTTTACCTAATCATATAGGATTCTTTAGGCATCCCCATTCTCGCGCGAACAACCTAGATAGAGATAGCCACTCCACTACAATCACCAACAGAGGAATCAAGGAGGAACCAGAGAGAATTCATAAAGAGGGTTCCTAGAAGGAATCATTCGAGGATGCAAATCTTCCATCAGGAAGTGATAGAGATCTGTGGTAAAACCCAAAACATGATCTACAGTAAATAGGAGAACCATAAGAAAGCCCAGAAACAACAAACCCTCACAGCCGAATTCAGGAAGAACAAAAACCCCTCCCGAGGCGCACAAGGTGGTAGAGCACAATATACGTCATACTAATAATTAACTAACTAATATGATCTAGTGAGTTAGTGATTACACTGCTCACACTATGTGTTAGACTTATTGCCTTTATCATGTCAGCTAAGTAACTATAAACCAGATTCCATAACTTCATTAAGAGGGTAGTCACTATCAAATTCATAATTCTATGTTGTGTAGACCTTTTTTATGAATTGCTTCAAATATCAGAACATGAAACACTCAGAACTAAGATAACTTCAATTCAGAATACACTCGATTTGTAACAACTAAGGACTTACCCTCGTTTCGTCTTTTAGCCTTACGGTAGAAGGATGCCACCAAAGAAGTTGAACAAAAACAAGAACAACGCACCACCGCCACCACCTTCTTAGTATGACCCGATTGTCTTCCAGGCAGCAATAACAGCCACAGTGACAGCTGTCATGAGTCAAATCAATGCAAGTGGTACTGGTGGATTGGGTAGTGGTACCAACAACACTAACCACGAACGCACAAAGGAGTGCTCATACAAAGACTTCATGATATGTGGACCCAAATCCTTCGATGGAAGTAGGGGAGTCATCACCCTGATGCGGTGGTTCGAGAAGAGAGAGTCAATTTTTGAGTTATGCGCATGCCTAGAAGGGATCAAAGTGAAGTTTGCTTCCTGCACCTTTTCTGACAGAGCCCTTACATGGTGGAATAGCCATGTCAAGTCATTGACTCTTCCAATAGCAAACGCAATGGGCTGGGAAAATCTAAAGGAGATGATGTTGGAAGAGTACTGCCCAAGGGGCGAAATACATAAACTAGAGCATGAGCTGTGGAATCTCACCATGGAAGGCTCAGACATAGATGCCTACACCGATAGATTCGGCGATTTAGCTGCACTATGCCCTCAGATGGTTACCCCAGAGAGACAGAAGGTAGAGAGATACATTTGGAGATTGCCTTTCCAATCCAAGGAAACGTATTGGCAGCGAAACCTCTTACGTTCGACAGTGCCAAACGCCTGGCCCGAACATTGGTAGACTATGGGATCCGCCAAGGCATAATGGACCCAGATCAGGAGTCAAAGGAAGGAAGTAATGATAATCAAAGGCCCGAGAGCAGAAAGAAGAGACAATCAATACAAGAACCCTCAGAGGGACAACATACAGGTACAACCTATGCTGCTACGACACCAACCACCCCAGCACCCGACAATCGCTATGCTGGAACCCTTCCTAAATGTAATAAGTGCAACTTCCATCATACCGGAAGGTGTCAGAAGCTGTATTGCAAGAACTGCCTTAGAAGAGGACACACCATCCGTTTCTGTAGGGCGCCGACACGACCAATCTCTCAGGTCCCATTTAAGGAAGTGAGTCATACCTGCTATGAATGTGGTGAAGCAGGACACTACAGGAGAGATTGTCCATTGGCCAAAAGCCCTGATGAGGAAGGAAGAGTGCTAATGATCGCTGCAGGAGAGTCTACCCCAGAAACCCCCGAGAACAGCGGTACATCTTCCGACTCGAATCATTTCCCAAACCTACATTTTCAAGGAAACCGTCTCACAATTAAATTCTAACTATAATATTTTCTTCGCCGTCTAAGCAGAGCATATAAGTTATGTAGAACTAAATACTCTTTTCCGGTCGGCTATAATGACTTGGTGTAAACAGTAGGGCCATATATAATTTAAGGACCAATAGAGGTAGAGTGTGTGATTCCGCCTTATTTCCTGTTCCTTGTCTGATTGTGGATTTAGGACAGAGTCACTCAGTCGACAGTCTTATCCATCTTAATTATATATGACTTGTAGACACCCAACGATTATAGAGGGACTGGATAGAGACCATAATATCAAGTATCATTCACTGGAACAATTTCTCGATTAGTACACTTAATTCAGTACAAAACATTTGCAGTAGTGATAACAAGGTCAACACAGAAAACACTAGAAATGTTCACACACAGATACACTGATGCCATAAAGAAACCCTCCTTTCGAACCAACTTAACACGCAATCCTACGATGTCATCCCGCTTAGTCTGACTGAGTCTGCGTTATACCATACCCATGTGTCACCGAGGAGACCCTATGCCTTAAACCGACCGAATAACAAAACTCTCGTCACTCATAACGACAAACTAGATGCGAACCTCGAAATTTCATCTCGCTTCAAAACCCCCGAAAATACTCATGCGAGGAGTATGGTATCCACCCGTAACCTTCCTTAAGCACCCTCAGCAGACCCTTTTGGAAACACCACTCGCGTAGCAAGTCAGGTTCAAGCATAGAGACTCGGGACAGATACAGTTAGCCTATCAATGTTAAATGTACACGCGAGGGTGGTATATAATTAAGGTTCTACGGACTTAGGATGTGTGTTTCCACCCTATCTCCTATTCCTTGTCTGGTTGTGGACCTGGAGCAGAGTCACCTATCCAACCGTCTTATCAATCTTAATTATATACGACTTGTGTACACAAGACAATGATGGATGATACATGTATGAGTCCTACCACGAACTTCAGGACAGAGGCTGCTCAGAACTACGAAAGGACAGTCTACCAGTTGGATAAACGTAGTTGAGCAAGCTAAACCTACACGCCCATCACAGATCGAAACAACGTACCCATCAATGATGATCCGCTGAAACAACCAGCAAGGATCTGAATTCATTGGAAGAACGCAAGGATTGAATGGAACCAAAGTAACCGTCTCTTTTCCTTATCCCTAACCATCCACTCGGAATCTGAATTTCGGGACGAAATTCCCTCTAACGGGGGGATGATGTGACAACCCGAACCTTTTCCGCTTCTGTTATCCTAATTCCGTTAATAAAAGTTGAATTTTATTGGATTTCCGTCAAATTCATTGGTTTGGAAAAATTATTACGAATTATATAATTAAAATTTTTTATGAGTCGGAACCAAAATCACGCGAAAAACCCGAAATGTCTTGAAAATCAAAATGTTTGTGGCCAGGACGAGTTTACGGCCGTAAACCCATGTACGACCGTAAACCCGTTTGCGGTTGACGCCAGGTGGACCCCATCACCGGCTAATATATATGAGACCCCCACCTTCATTTTAAGCTTCTTGGCCGAAAACTCTCTTTCTCTCTCTAGACTCTTGACCGTAAACTCCCAAAAACACCCTTATTCTCCTGAAAATCATCAAAAATCATCATTTGGGGTCGATTTGGAGCATCTGGAACACATTTTCTTTGAAATCAAACACCCTTATTCTTGAGTGTACGACCGTACACCCTTTAAATCTGCAAGGGTCGTAAACCCTTCAAAGAGGAGTTCATGGCCGTAAACCCCTGTGCACTGCCGTACACACCTCTTTAGTGGTGAAAAACACGTTTCCTCGATTTGATCAAGTCCCGGTAACATTCCTTAACCGAAAGCAAGTCTTTTTCTAACACTTTATCTAACGAAAATCGCTAATTTAGATACATATATGTATTTATTTGATATTAGGATTTCATTAAGTGCCAAGTACAACAACTCGAGGATGTTCATTTCCAGTACGATGCTTTCCCGCAAAAAACGGTGAGTTCATACCCTTATATTTTTCGAGTTTTTAATGTTTTCAGTGGGGGGGGGGATACAAGTAAAAGCACAAGTAATCTTGTGTTTAAAAATATAATTTGGTTTATTATATTTTCCTATCATTAGTATACATTGAATATAGAACTCACTAAACCTGAATAACATAGTTACTACTAGATTTGTGGGTAGCTTTATAAACATGTTAAGATATAAATGTTGCAAATACAGTTTTCAGAACAAAGGAAACAAAATTATTAATTAGAAAACAAAAGATATTATTTTATAAGGATTCATGTTAATAACAAAATGGGTTTTCATAGTATTATTCGTGGATTCGTTGAGAGAACTACAGTGTGTGACGCCTTGTAACCAGAGTCTCTGGGAGGGAGAGCGTGAGTTTGTGTATAGATCTATACGGGAGTGACAATCCCGCACCCTGAATATTAGCTACAGTCAACCTGTTGTGACAAACATCATTTTTCATGACGTACGTCGTAGTACATCGTAATGTTGAACGTCCATAGTATGGTTATAAGAATCCACAGGTGAAACAATGACTCGTTCACGTAATAATATACCTAACAAATAGCCAATAGGGTTAGTAACTATGTGATGACTTAGTATGTACATTAGGGTAATATGAAATTAACATCCGACTTGCAGTGGGATGTGTGATCTCCGCCTCATTCCCTGTTCCTTGTTTGGTTGTGGGCTTAGGGCGGAATCACCCAATCGACTGTTTGTTCGATCTAGATTTGAAAACATATTGGTTAATTAATATTGGTCAAGAATTAATTAAGAAATTAATTTTGTGATAAAAAGATATTAATTGAACCTAGGGGACTAGAATTGAAATTATAAGATAATTGGAATTTGGGTTGAGGATGGCTTAGAAGTGGGATGGACGAATCAAGGTGGAAGCCCACATAGATTTCGACTAGGCCTTGTTTCTAGAAGGTTCCTTTGGATTGCTTAAGGCCTAAGCAATCCAATTAGGGTTTTGACTGAAACCCTAGTAGCTCACCTATATAAAGGACCCCAGGGCTTCATAAATCGGCTACCACAACCCTAAGATGAATTCAAGAGTCGATTTTAGCCTTCCCCTCTCTCCTTATTACTCTCCAACTTGCTTTGATGTTTGTGATCTATTAGAGGCACAAAATTTGAGGTGCTAAGGTTCTCAAAAGCTAAAGATCTTCAAGCAAAAATCAAGGTAACCTTCTAACTTGTTTATTAGATGTTATTTTCATTTTGTTGTATGCTAGATTAGGATTTACAAGCTTTGGATGATTTGCATGTACAATTAGAGAAACCTAGATCCAAAGCTTTAGGGTTTGCATGTGCACCATAGGATTGATGTAATGCTCATAACCCATCAGTGGTATCAGAGCCTAGGTTGTTTTCTATTGTATTTGATGCATCGTTTGATCATGCATTGCTTGCAAAATCGAATTTTATGCCATCTGACAACTGAACTCATCGAGCCACCTGATGAACTCGACGAGTCCAGTTAGTGACTAGGCGAGTCAGAGAGCAGATGTTTCGGGATTTTGGACTTTTTTTGATTTGGATAATTACCAAAAACGTTATTTGATTCATAAAAAAATCTGATTTTATTAAATTGATATGATTATCCTTATTAAAATAGGAGATAATTGTTAATCAATTAGATAATTATTGCCTTATATGATAATCTTAATTATTTGAATTATTTGATTGAATTATCTTGCCATGAAATTGGTTTAGGTCAAATTTAGATAATCTATAATTAATTGTTTAATTAAATTATTTGTAATTTGATCTAGAAAGTTTTGAAAAGTTTCAAAACTTTCCCTCAAGTTTTGGAATTTAAATTTTTGATTAAAAGTTTAATTTTGAAATATTTAAATTCTAAACACTAGAATTTTACAAGTTTAAAATTCAACCCTTATACTATTATAGTATTATAAGATTTGTAACATCCCGAAATAGCGAGGGTAGAGTTGAAGGGCCAAAAGTGTTAATTGGGAAAGAGTGACTCGACGAGTCCATGGCTGGACTCGGCGAGTAGAGTCGCGGCTTGACCGCGTGTTAAGTAGCCGACTCGGCGAGTCGATGAGATAGACTCGGCGAGTAGGCGCTGGGTGGAGAAAACCATAACTCTCGGGATTGAGCCGTATATGAGGAACATCATGTTCCTTCCCCAGCCTCTTTACTTCCCTCTTGAGTTCTAGAAACCCTAAATCGCAGAGGAGCTCCATTGTCGAGTGGATTGAAGCTTGGAGAAGTAATCATTGAAGGAATTTTGTGGGAATTGAAGGCTTGGGGCAAGGGGCTTTGCTTGGAACCAATTTCATGGCAGTTGGAGGCGTCCATTGGAGGTAATATCTCGTTCTTGGTCTGATTGTATGTTATTTCTTCATTTTGGGGTTGTGGATCTTGCCTATGGATGTAATTGGAATGGTTAGTGAAGCTTGCAAGTCCCAAACCCTAGTTATGAGTGAATATGGCCTAGATCTCCATGGATTCCCGTAAAGATTGCCACTTTACGTGATGGATGAATTGTAGGAGACTAAATCTATGTTTTGGATCAATTGGAGGGTTTGGAATGCTTCTGAAAGGGTTCTGATCGGTGGTACTCGACGAGTTGGAAGAACAACTCGGCGAGTCGGATGAAGATGGCTTGGAACTCGGCGAGTTGTATGAACAACTCGGCGAGTAGGTTGAAGATAGCCATAGACTCGACGAGTCTGTTCTTAGACTCGGCGAGTCTTGTCGAAGAGTCCCGATATTTTCTAGTTGAGTCGAGAATCGGTGAGTCAAGGGATGACTCGGTGAGTTGAGGGCGAGTGGACTCAGAGTTGTTGAACTCGGCGAGTCTCGGGGTGACTCGGCGAGTTAGATCGCGGATTGAGCGAAGTTTTGAGTATGGGGACTCGGCGAGTCATCGGGTTGACTCGGCGAGTAGGGTCAGTCAGGGGTTGACTTTGACCTTGTCTTTGACCAAGGATTGACTAGTGGTATCAGGGGTATTTTGGTAATTGTTGTTTATTGTTTGAGTTCAGTGCATTGGTGGCTGTCCAGAGGTGGAGATCGTATCAGTGATCGGAGCAGCTTGAGCTGTCTGTTCAGTCGGCAGTTTCGAGGTGAGTTATCCTCACTATATCGCTAGGGTTCATGGCACCAAGGCCGACCCTTTTATCGGATGGAAATCCGGGTAGTTGTCATTACATGATATGGGCCGGAAGGCATTGCTATGTGGACCGGAAGGTCATGGCCTGGAAAGGCGTATGTATGCATTTAGTATGTCGACTGATTCGTAGGGTAATGTTATGCTAGTGACCGGCTAGACCGGTATCTTGTTTAGAGTAATGCTATGATATGTGATCTGTTGATCGATTGTTGTCTGTGAACTGCTATTTGATTATGTGTTATGATTGCCAGATCTGGGGTGTGACCCGATATGTAGGGTCGTTCTATGATTTGTTATGTTATGTATGCATTTTATGCTATGGGCCGGAAGGCAATATGTTATGGGCCGGAAGGCAATATGTTGTGTTGTGGACCGGAAGGTCGGCGTGGGTAGGACCGGAAGGTTTACCCAGCAGGGACGGAAGTCCCTTGAGACACATGGACCGGAAGGTCGTGGCCTGGAAGGGCGTATATGTGGTTGGTATTTTGGGGGTATCTCACTAAGCTTTCGGGCTTACAGTTGTGGTTTTATGTTTCAGGTTCTCAAGAGTCTGTGGCAAGGCAAAGGCGTGATCGTACCGTTCCTCGCGTTGATGTTTATGATATGAACCTGGGAAAATACTCTGTTAAATAATGTATTGAAAACCTTTTGTAACAACGTTATTAAAATGAATGGTTTTTGAAAAGTTTTAATTGTTTTGAAATTTTGGACGTTACAAGTTGGTATCAGAGCCTTGGTTTGAGTGAATTGGGGAAACATTCGTGTGACTCCAGTCTCAAATCGAGGAGGATTTTAAAAAGAGAAATTAAAATGGTTTTCAAATTTAGTAAAAGGAGGACGCGGAGGTACGATCAGCCGGAGCCAGTAAGTAACCCAAGATACTATACATGATATTTGTTTTATTGAGCTTGATAGAACAGCATGCTAGAGTTAGGCTAGGGATCTTCAGGAATTCATGATAATGTTGCCTGATTTGTGATGCCTGTAGCCTAGGGTCCCTTATGGGATATTCTCAGTGTTCCTCTAGTGGTGAGGGTTGATAGTTGTTATGCATGTGCTCTAGGGTATTGTGGTAGTACTTCATACAAATATGGGTAGGTGTGGAAGGTAGTATGGGCCCGTACTACTGAAAGCACAGGACCCATACGCGTATCAGGGAAACCATGATCTCTAGGGGTTGGGTTGCGAGAGTTGGATCCCAGGATTGTGGAAAGTGTCTGAGATTGGTATGGTGTCTTCAGTATGGAGATTTCGAGGCATGATGATAGTGGATCCGGATCAGGATCGGGAGCTGGAGAGCGAGTTTCGGGTGGATCGGTGCCGTCTGAGGTTATCGATCAGACGAGCCCGAGCGAGTTGGATGCGAGGATTCGCAAGATCCTACGTGATGGGGTTGCTGCATTGTTCCGGGCCGAGTTGCCGGAATTGTTTGGGTCGATCAAGACCGCCATGATTGAGTATTTTGATGAGCGATATGCGGCTCTCGCAGAGACGGATGTCGCGGTGGCTACAGCGGCTGTAGCAGCGGCAAGGGGAGGAGCTAGTCGGAGTTTTCAGTATCGGGACTTCTATTGTACGAAGCCTCCCACATTCGATGGAGTTCAGGACCCGATTGTCGCCATGAAATGGTTATCAGACGTGGAGGGGTGTTTCTTCACGAGTTTATGCCCTGCTGATCAGAGGGTGATGTGTGCTCTGGACCTATTGGGGCTCGGGGCGAAGGATTGGTGGAGATTGACCACGGAGTCATATTCCGATGCGCAGAGGGCTGCGGTTTCACGGGATCAGTTCAGAGAGATGTTCAGTACTCGCTATGTTCCGCGAGATGAGAGGGAGAGATTGGCTGGGGAGTTCCTTGAGCTGAAGCAGGATTCGGAGTCGGTGACTGAGATCACCAGGATGTTTATTGAGAGGGCGATGTTTTGCCCTGAGTTCGCTTCGGAGCAGGCTCAGATGACCCGATATCTGAGTATGCTCAAGGGGGATATCAGACAGTTCGTTTCTGCTCAGAGGTGCGAGACCTTGTTGGTGTTGCAAGAGGCCGCCATGTGGCGTGAGTTAGAGGTTGAGTTGCAGTTGCGTGAGCTGAGGTAGGCTCCGATGCAGTCGCAGCTAGCGCCGAAACGGTCCAGTACCATTGATGTTAGAGTGGGGGATCGGAGCGGCCACACTTGTGGGAAGTGTGGGAAGGGTCACATCAGAGTTTGCTGGTCTGGTGGTGCATGCCGCAAGTGCGGAAAGGAGGGGCACTATGCGCGGGATTGTCGGCAGTCAGTGCCGATTCGGGATTTGAGGATTTGTTATCATTGTCGGTAGGTTGGACATTTGAGGGTCAACTGTCCACAGCTTTCTGCAGGACCGGTGCAGGCTCTAGCACCGGCCACCTTGAGGAGTTCAGGAGGAGGACAGGATGGAGCGGAGCCCCAAGGGCTCAGGGTCGTGCTTATCGGCTTGCAGCAGAGGGAGACGGAGCAGTGCCGGAGGCAGCTGCAGGTATGATGCTTTCTTGATGTCTTGATTATCTTGCGTTGATTATGGCGTATTGTTTGTGCTGGTATCTTGTGGGGATTTCGATGCGGTATTCGTTGTTTCGCGGGTTTGGCATGGTTATGGATTGGTGTTTCAGGTTTCCGCTTGGGCGTCCGTTGTTCCCTGAAGGTTTGGTATGGCTATAGTTGGTGTCTTGGTGCTGGTACCCTTGTGCGGTTTTCGATGCGGTATTCATCCTTTTTGCAGGTCATGGGTTTGGTTATGGGTTATTGTTTGGGAATTCCGTTGGTTATCATTCGTGAGGGTTGATAGTGGGGATGCGGCACTGGGTTGAATGTCGGGTAGCATCTGCAGTCGTGGAGTTGATAATTGAAAGACCGGATTCTTTTAAGCGGATTGATCAGGGAGGAGATGTGTTTTGCTGAGGGTTGCTTATGCTTGTGGGAAGCAGCTAGTGTGTAAGTGTTCTCTTTGTGCGGAGTTGTTCTGGAAGGTCGTTAATGGCGATCGGTGGCTGTTAGTCAGTGCTTTAAGTGGGGGAGAATTGGAGAATTCTCCGGGAGATCGATGAGTATGTGAGGGTGCTTAGCTGTTGGGATTCAGCAGTGTTCTGTCAGCTCAGAGTATAGGCTGACAAGAGCGAGTGTCGGGTATGCGGGGCGGGATACAGACCTAAGGCATTTGATTGTGGAGGCCTGGGAGCAGGCCGGGAACAAGTTTGAGTAGGTAACCGGGGTTATGTGATCAGAGTATTTGTATGCTTGATGTATGTGATGGGTTGTACTGCATTAATCCCACGGGATTTATGTTGTGCATGTTTCCAGAGTTGGAGCCGGAAGGTTCCTGGAGTTAGAACCGGAAGGTTCACAGAGTTAGAACCGGAAGGTTCGCAGAGTTAGAACCTGAGGGTTCACAGAGTTTGGGTGTACGGACCCACTGAGATATAGCCTCGAGTGGCTAGTGTGTGTTATGTGAGTCAGTCCTGTCATGCTGGAGACTCTGTTGGTATGGTCGGATCAGTTTGAGATTGCGGATTGTGTATGTTGCAGTGTGATTACACTGAAGGGTCTGGCCCCGGGTTAGTGATATTGTTTAGTTGAGGTAGTGATTTTGTTGAGTGGAGAGAGTGCATGGGATTGAGAGCCCCTGCAATGAGAGCCAGAGTATGTGAATAGCGGTTACGCAAAAAGGGTGGTGTCGCTTGGGGCGAGCACCGTGGCACAAGTTGGGGCGGCATCATGGCCAAGTGAGTTCCTTGGAAAAGGAAAAGGGAAAGGTGTGTAACTCCGAAAGGAGTGAAAGTTCACGAAAGTGAAAGCTGCAGAGCAGAATTATGGTTAGAGTATTTCGAGTATGGTTTTGAGCATTAGGATCGCGACAGTGAAGCAGGAACTCATCCGGTTTGGGGAGTCTGTTGAGGTCGCGAAGGGATATCCGCAAGTGTAGAGCCAAGAGGCTCAGAAGGGATGCAGGGAGAGAGAGAATCTTGAATTCTCAGGGTGATTCTGATTAGGGTATGGGGTGGATATTAGTGGTTCATCCTGGGGAATGTTTGGGGATAGTATCAGTGTATCAGGTTTCCCAACCTAAAGGTGTTAGAGCTGGTTCAGCTTGTGTGGGCGGTTGCGAGAGGAGAACTCATGAGAATGCTCTGATATAGTGAATAAGTTTTTTCCGTCATCACAGAATGGGTAGAGTGGGATTCGGATCGGGGATCCGATGGTTCATGGTCTTCTAGCCTTTATGAGTCGAGTGATGGTTGTGATTTGGAGCAATGTTGCGTTATGGGTAATCCCCAAGGGTTAAGCGAAGATATTAGAGGGTGAATCCGGTGCCCTATTTGAGACGGTGGTCAGGACACCGTGAGGGAAGGAAAGTGTATTCGAGTTCGTTTGGGGTATGCCTTGTGGGACCTGGTCTGGTTGAGGCCAGGTGGAGCATGGTGGGAGTATCCTTGGAGTTGAACTGCTATAGGCTTTGAGGGCGAAGACTAATATAAGTGGGGGAGAATTGTAACATCCCGAAATAGCGAGGGTAGAGTTGAAGGGACAAAAGTGTTAATTGGGAAAGAGTGACTCGGCGAGTCCATGGCTGGACTCGGCGAGTAGAGTCGCGGCTTGACCGCGTGTTAAGTAGCCGACTCGGCGAGTCGATGAGATAGACTCGGCGAGTAGGCGCTGGGTGGAGAAAACCATAACTCTCGGGATTGAGCCGTATATGAGGAACATCATCTTCCTTCCCCTGCCTCTTTACTTCCCTCTTGAGTTCTAGAAACCCTAAATCGTAGAGGAGCTCCATTGTCGAGTGGATTGAAGCTTGGAGAAGTAATCATTGAAGGAATTTTGTGGGAATTGAAGGCTTGGGGCAAGGGGCTTTGCTTGGAACCAATTTCATGGCAGTTGGAGGCGTCCATTGGAGGTAATATCTCGTTCTTGGTCTGATTGTATGTTATTTCTTCATTTTGGGGTTGTGGATCTTGCCTATGGATGTAATTGGAATGGTTAGTGAAGCTTGCAAGTCCCAAACCCTAGTTATGAGTGAATATGGCCTAGATCTCCATGGATTCCCGTAAAGATTGCCACTTTACGTGATGGATGAATTATAGGAGACTAAATCTATGTTTTGGATCAATTGGAGGGTCTGGAATGCTTCTAAAAGGGTTCAGATCGGTGGTACTCGACGAGTTGGAAGAACAACTCGGCGAGTCGGATGAAGATGGCTTGGAACTCGGCGAGTTGTATGAACAACTCGGCGAGTAGGTTGAAGATAGCCATAGACTCGACGAGTCTGTTCTTAGACTCGGCGAGTCTTGTCGAAGAGTCCCGATATTTTCTAGTTGATTCGAGAATCGGTCAGTCAAGGGATGACTCGGTGAGTTGAGGGCGAGTGGACTCAGAGTTGTTGAACTCGGCGAGTCTCAGGGTGACTCGGTGAGTTAGATCGCGGATTGAGCGAAGTTCTGAGTATGGGGACTCGGCGAGTCATCGGGTTGACTCGGCGAGTAGGGTCAGTCAGGGGTTGACTTTGACCTTGTCTTTGACCAAGGATTGACCAGTGGTTCCAGGGGTATTTTGGTAATTGTTGTTTATTGTTTGAGTTCAGTGCATTGGTGGCTGTCCAGAGGTGGAGATCGTATCAGTGATCGGAGCAGCTTGAGCTATCTGTTCAGTCAGCAGTTTCGAGGTGAGTTATCCTCACTATATCGCTAGGGTTCATGGCACCAAGGCCGACCCTTTTATCGGATGGAAATCCGGGTAGTTGTCATTACATGATATGGGCCGGAAGGCATTGCTATGTGGACCGGAAGGTCATGGCCTGGAAAGGCGTATGTATGCATTTAGTATGTCGACTGATTCGTAGGGTAATGTTATGCTAGTGACCGGCTAGACCAGTATCTTGTTTAGAGTAATGCTATGATATGTGATCTGTTGATCGATTGTTGTCTGTGAACTGCTATATGATTATGTGTTATGATTGCCAGATCTGGGGTGTGACCCGATATGTAGGGTCGTTCTATGATTTGTTATGTTATGTATGCATTTTATGCTATGGGCCGGAAGGCAATATGTTATGGGCCGGAAGGCAATATGTTGTGTTGTGGACCGGAAGGTCGGCGTGGGTAGGACCGGAAGGTTTACCCAGCAGGGGCGGAAGTCCCCTGAGACACATGGACCGGAAGGTCGTGGCCTGGAAGGGCGTATATGTGGTTGGTATTTTGGGGGTATCTCACTAAGCTTTCGGGCTTACAGTTGTGGTTTTATGTTTCAGGTTCTCAAGAGTCTGTGGCAAGGCAAAGGCGTGATCGTACCGTTCCTCGCGCTGATGTTTATGATATGAACCTGGGAAAATACTCTGTTAAATAATGTATTGAAAACCTTTTGTAACAACGTTATTAAAATGAATGGTTTTTGAAAAGTTTTAATTGTTTTGAAATTTTGGACGTTACAAGATTAATAATGTATATATGTATAAGATAAAGCTAGTCTTACCGTTAGTAGGCCTCATTCACGAAGCCGGTCTATAGGGGGGGTATAAGGTTGTTGCTTATAAAATGGCAGTTTAATGGGTGTCCACTCTCACCCACCGCTTCCTTGATTGGTGGAGGGTCAGTAGCCGAACGGGTAGGATATGGCAACTAATTCCTCATTAAAAGTATAATGATTAATAAAGTAACTAAATGTTTTTATAAAAATTCACAATCTTAGTTACTTTAGTAAAAATGTGAAATGATGCTATTCCATGAAATTACACTTTGCACCCTGCCAAGTCGTTAATAGAGCGTGTGTGGATAACGGACACACTAATATGGACTAGCATTGGTGGCAAAGGATGAATAGATGTTTGTCATAGATCAATGGAGCGTGTGTGGTTAACCGACACATTGATTAGGTGGTAAATGGCATCGAGGATACCAAGTATATTTGCATGGTTATTCACACCTTGTTTGTGATCCTTGGTATCTCAGTCACAAACTTGAAGGGCATATCGAGATTTAAACGTGCCATTGAAAAGTTCAATTAATCTCAAAAGATCTACGAGTTTCAATTTAAAACTTATTTTTTTTTTCGTATTTCATGATGGAAATTAGTGAATCATCATTCACTTACCTTCAAATTATTTGCAGTTTGGATTACGACATCCCTCTTCTAAATTGTAAATAACGTTGTTGGATCCTAGCCCTAATTTCTCATTTGGGTGTTTAATTGGGGATTCTTATCTAATCAAACTTTGTCACTTTTCTATTTAAGATGTCTACTTCGAACAACAACAACGCTTCAGGCTCGACCCCTTACGACTCATTCTCACTCATGAATTTGTGTGGGAGGCTGATCTTTGATGGGTCCAACTTCAATGATTGGATCCGCAACATTCGAATGGTCACTTGTTACGAGGACAAATAGTATGTTCTCGATAAGGAGTTGAAGGAGGTGAATGTTGACACTGCTACTCCCAAAGAGATCGCTACCAACGAGGCTCACGAGTGAGATGCTACGAAAGTCCATTGCATCATGCTCGCGACCATGACCACAAAACTCGAAAAGTCCTACGAGGACTACTACCTCTATAAGATGCAACAAGATTTGATAGATAGATACCATCAAAGTGCGAGGCAGGAAAGGTACGAGATCATCGCTGCGATGATCACTACCCCAAGATGAAGGATGGAGAATCTATCACGGCCAACCTGCAGAAAATGCAGAGGTATGTGGACCGCTTGCTGAAGTTAAATGTTAACTTCGATGAGGAGTTGACCATAGATATCATTCTACACTCCTTACCTCCTTGTTACGACTGGTTCTGCATGATCTACCACATGAACAAGGAGGAGGTCACTCTAAGCAAGCTTCAAGGCATGTTAAGGACTGCTGAGAGTAGTCTTAAAGACAAATCCGTTGCATCAACTCCTATTACTGCCCCCGTCTTGGCAATTGGGAAAGGGAATGGCAAGAAGAGGAAGGCTACTTCTAAGAGCCACAAGGGAAAGTCCCACGATGGCACCTCATCTAGTTGAACCAAGAATGGTCCCACTGCACCCTCCTCCAACCCGAAGGATGCAGAGTTATACTGCTGCCATGAGAATGGGCATTGGAAATGAATTGGCCCGAAGTACTTGCAAGATATCAAGGATAGGAAGATAAAGCCATCCTTTGCAGGTATTTATACTACTCATTCTAACAACTCATCACATGTTATGTCTAGGGTCCTTGATATAGGATGTGGTTTTCACATTTGTTCTAATTTGTAGGGCCTAAGAAGAAGTAGAGATGTGGAGCATGGGAAGATAAACTTGATCATGGGGAATAGGAAAGCGTCGCTTGTCACCAAGATTGGACTTTACTCTTTAATGCTTAGTAGTGGGTTAGGTTTAGATATGAATAACTGATGTTAGTCGTTAGAAATGACATGAAACATTATTTATTTTCATGGTTTGTATAAACAAGGTTTTAGATTTTCGTTTGATAATGAAAAATGTTCTAGTAATGCTTTCTTAAATGGTTCTGTCTATTTTGAAGCATTGCCTTGTAATGGTATATATGAAACTGTGATGGTTGTAGACAACTTAGGAAATGATGTGTTGCATATTGATTCTTCCAATAGTTTGGACAAAGCATGCTTGTCGAATTGTTGTCTTGGACATGTCAAAAAGAAGCGCATAGCCCAACTCCAAAAGGATGGAGTGTTGGAGTCATTCGACCTTAGGGATGATGATGTGTGCGAGTCTTGTTTACTTAGAAAGATAACCAAGTCACCCTTCACCGGTACTTGTGAAAAGGGTGAGGTTTTATTGGATCTCATACATACCGATGTATGTGGGCCCTTTAGATCCTCCACAAGGGATGCAAGCCACTTCTATGTGACTTTCACTGACGATTATAGCAGATATGGGTATATCTACTTAATCAAGGACAAGTTAGAAACCTTTGAAAAGTTCAAAGAGTTTAAGCAGGAAGTGGAGAATCAGCTGGTCATGGAAATTAAGATGCTCCGATCCGATCGAGGTGGTGAGTACCTTACTCTTGAATTCCACGATTAACTCAAGGAATGCGGGATTGTTTCGCAATTAACACCACCTAGGACACCATAGTTGAATGATGTGGCTGAGAGGCGCAATCAAACCTTGCTGGATATTGTTCGTTCCATGATGAGTCATGCTTTGTTACCTATCTCATTTTAGGGGTATGCTTTAGAGACTGCCGCCCATATCCTTAATCTAGTCCCGACTAAGAAGGTTGCCAAAACACCCCACGAGATGTGGACAGGGAAAGCTCCCTCGTTGGCACATATCAAGGTTTGGGGTTGTGCGGCTTTCGTAAGATGAGAGACTCACGACAAGCTCGAACCTCGTAGTAAGCGGTGTATTTTCATCGGCTATCCGTAGAAGTCCTTTGGATATCTCTTCTACAGACCGAGTGACAATGTTGTCTTCATTGTGAGGAGAGGGGTTTTCCGAGAGCGAGAACTCATAAGCGAAGAGGATAGTGGGAGGCAAATTGATCTTAAAGAGCTTCAAGAATCAAGCGATGAAGGAACCTTTAACGCTGGCATTCAACCGAGGAAGAAACTCCTGTTGAACTGATTGACGAGTCCTAACCTCTTAGACGTTCCAGTAGAGTTAGTGTTCCACCTGTGTTATATGGTTTTCATATAATAAGTGAGGGTGATACATTTATTAGTGATAGTACACTAGTAAATTTGGATTAACCTAACAGCTACAAGGAATCCATGGCAAGCCCGGAGTCTGCAAAGTGGAAAGAGGCTATGGACAATGAGATTTCAACCCATGTATGACAATCAAGTTTGGAACTTGGTTGACAATGTACCGGCTCGTAAGACAGTCGGGTGCAAACGGATCTTCAAGAAGAAGACCGACATGGATGGGAAAGTACACGCATATAAGGCGCGATTGGTTGCAAAGGGCTTTACTCAAACTCCTGGACTTGACTATGTTGAGACCTTCTCACCAGTTGCAAATATAAAGTCTATAAGGGTTATGCTAGCCATAGCTGCGTTTCATGATTATGAAATATGGTAGATGAATGTCAAAACCGCTTTCCTTAATGTGAAGTTGGCTGAATATGTTTACATGAGTCAACCAGATGGTTTTGTCGATGCGAAACACCCTAATAGAGTGTGTAAGCTTGAGAAATCCACCTATTGATTGAAACAAGCGTCTCGTAGATGGAATCTTTGTTTCGATGAGAAAGTCAGATAGTTTGGTTTCTTGCGAAGCGAGGATGAGTCTTGTGTATATGTCAATGCCAGTGGGAGTACAATTAGCTTTCTCGTTTTGTATGTCGTTGACATACTGCTCAGAGGAAACGACGTCCCAACATTGCAGGAAGTTAAGTCTTGGCTTAGGAAGTGCTTCGCTATGAAGGACCTCGGAGAAGCTTCTTATATTCTTGGGATAAGGATAGTGAGAAATAAGAATAAAAGACTAATATGACATAGTCAAAGTACTTACTTGGATAAAGTACTAAAAGCATTTTAGTATGGAAAATTCCAAGAAAGGGGAATTACCAATCCAAAGCAATACCAAGTTGAGTAAGACTCAAAGCCCGAGTACCGAAGTTGAGATAGCATAAATGATCTGAGTACCTTATGCTTCCGCAATTGGCTCAATCATGTATGCTATGACTTGTACTCGCCCTGATGTGACCTTCGCTTTGAGCATGGTCAGTAGATATTAAGGGAACCCTGGTAGAGCACATTGGACCGCAGTCAAGAATATTATTAAGTACCTTCGGAGGACTAAGGAATGGTTTCTCATCCTCGGTGGGAGTGATGAATTAAGGGTGCGAGGGTATAGTGACGCTAGTTTTCAGACCGACTGAGACAACTTCTGCTCTCAGTAGGGCTGGGTCTTTACCTTGAACGGAGAGCAGTGACTTGGAAAAGTTCCAAGCAGGAGACCGTAGCTGATTCAACATGCGAATCAGAATACATAGCAGCGAGTGAAGCGTCAAAGGAGGCAATATGGTTGAAGAACTTCATCGGAGACCTTGGAGTTGTGCCAGCCGTAAAGGAGCCTATGGAGATTTTATGCGATAATGAAGGTGCGGTTACCTTAACCAATGAACCGAGGGATCATGGCAGATCTAGACATATCGAAAAGAAATAACATTTCATTAGACATCGGGTAGAAGAGGGACTCCTCATAGTGAAGAGGGTATTGTCAGAGGATAACCCAACAGAGCCCCTTACGAAGGGACTGACTAGGGTTAAGCACTTGCAGCACGCTAGGAGCATTGGGCTGAAGGACGATATTAGTTTTAGTGATTAGATAGCCATAGAAACTTGTAATAGATAAATTGTAATTGATATTTTGATGATTAAATAAAGGAGTACTATTTATTAGTAATGTTGCTGTCTCATGTCAACTATTTACTATTGTTTCACTTTGCATGTTTTGACTTCCTAAATAATAAGATTATTTAAACTATCCACAGTCGTTCATACTTCGGAAGTAGGTATGAAAGAAGACTATCATGAATTGGGGTGTAGACTGTCTAAGTGTTTAGACATAGCAAAGGTTTGCTGCAATGTTCATGAGTGCTCTTGAAATATGATTTTAGTATTGGATTAAACCCATGCTCACCTGAATCACTTCATGGCATTTATCACGAGTGATTGTGAGACGATAATATCATATAGACTTTAAACCTAGATATATGGTTTATTGTTTGCGAGTTGGTTATACATTGATAATGTGTAAACGCATCAGTATCTTAATGTTATAAAACGCATTGTTGTGTATGATTTGATGAGTAAATAGTAAATACATATAAGTCGAAGTTGATATGTTCCTTTTATCCTACGAGGGTAAACACGATATCTTGGGCCCCTCGATGATTTGGTTTGACTTATGTGTCGGGCCCGGTCAGGACTGAATTGATGTGTTCAATTAAGTTCTATGTCAGATGAATCAGAGATCGAGAAACAAATTGTTGGACAATAAGTATGACTATGTTCCATGTAATTTTCCACATGATATCTGACAACGGAGGACTGTACGATCCCTTATCTAAAGGACGCGTCAGAGTTCGACAACGGCTTTTGAGAGCTACGATTGCTAATCGGATTTTGAATTCATACTTGCATCTATAGTTATTAGACTTATCCAAGTTGGAGACTATTAGATTAGGTGTCTAAGCCCATAACTATATTCGGTATGTACTTGACCCGATTGTAGCATGGTCCTTTTGGGTTGCCTTCACCAGAGCAACTTGAATGGATGATTAATAGAGAAAGAGGGTATTATGGTTTATTAATATATTATATGAATATTATATTAAAAGAGAAATCATATTGGTTAATTAATATTGGTCAAGAATTAATTAAGAAATGAATTTTGTGATCAAAAGATATTAATTGAACCTAGGGGACTATAATTGCAATTATAAGATAATTGGATTTTAGGTTGTGGATCCCTTAAGAGTGGGATGGAAGAAATCAAGGTGGAAGCCCACATAGATTTCGTCCAGACCTTGTTTATGTAAGGTTCCTTTGGATTACTTAAGGCCTAAGCAATCCAATTAGTGTTTTGACTGAAACCCTACCAACTCAGCTATATAAAGGACCCCAGGGCTTCATAAATCAGCTACCACAACCCTAAGAAGAGTTCAAGAGCAGATCTTAGCCTTCCCCTCTCTCCCTATTACTCTCCAACTTGCTTTGGTGTTTGTGATCTATTAGAGGCAAAACATTTGAGGTGCTAAGGTTCTCAAAAGCTCAAGATCTTCAAGCAACAATCAAGGTAACCTTCTAACTTGTTTATTAGATGTTATTTCCATTTTGTTGTATGCTAGATTAGGGTTTACAAGCTTTGGATGATTTGAAAGTTAATTTAGAGAAACCTAGATACAAAGCTTTAGGGTTTGCATGTGCACCATAGGATTGATGTAACGCTCATAACCCGTAATACCTTCTTGTTGAGAATAACCTTTTACAACTTGTCTCGCTTTGTTTCAATTAATATTCACGTATTTAACAGTTTTGTTTTTTAAAAATCCATTTTAGACCAATCAACGAAACATCTTTAGGTTTAGGAATCAATCTCCAAACCTTGTTTCGTTCGAATTCAGCAAGTTCAGATTACATTGCAACAAGCCAATCAGAGTGTTCTAATGCAACCTTTACTGTTTTTGGTTCTAACTTCGAAATAAAAACATTAAACATACAAAATTCTTGATGAACATTCAACACTTCATTTCTAGCTCAAATCTAGGCTTAAGTCATGATATCAGAATTTGGATCACCAAGAATATGTTCTTTCAGATGATCTCTTGTCCATTTATCCAATGGTGGATATGTAGGATCAAAGTCTAAAGGCGCATCTTCAAAAATGTGATCAGCTGCTAAACCTTCTCCTACAATCGAGATATTATTAGTTACATCATGAAAATCATTATTTACTCATTGCCAATATCATGATTTGATCTACTTGGCTCCCCTTGACCAATGGATTTGAGATATGATGCTCCCCCTCAACATCAGTATGGTTTGGCATACGCTCCACCTCGATATGAGATTGAGATGATATATGCTCCTCTCCATCATTTGAATCACGACTTTCATTTTGAGACGCCGAACTCAAGTGCTCCTTCTCCACTATATCATCAGTCGAAATAGGTATTCTTTCGACATTTACTCTTGAGGTCGATGAAGAATGTGCATCATTTTCTTCAATTGTGACTGTCGAATCATCAGAGTGTTTCAATGCCTTAGGAACTTGATTATCATCAACATGGATTTCTGCATCAATGGCCCTATCAGGAATACCAAAAATCAAATCAAGATCAATATCATAAGTAGTCATTATCTCAGATTCAACAATAATTGGTTTTTGAACAAAAGGTTGTTCAATTCTTTTAACATAATTATCATTGAATGTGAGGTTGAATGTTTCTTTGAGCTTCCTGGTTCACTTGTTTAACACCCTATAGGCTACATAATTTTGAGAATATCCCAAGAAAATTCCTTTACCAGCTTTCGACTAAAAATTGGAAAGATTATTCTTAAGATTCATAATGAAACATCTGCACCCAAAAACATGGAAACTTTTAAAATTAGGTTTCATTTTGTTTATAATTTCATAAGGTGTTATGTTCAAACAACGATGAATGAAAGAGCGATTTTGAGTAAAGCAGGCAGTCGAAACCGCTTCAGCCCAAATTTATTGTGGCAAATTTGCATTGGCAAGCATTGGACTCGCCGCTGTACACAAGGATCAATTTCTCCTTTCGACAACACCATTTTGTTGTGGTGTGTACAGAGACAAAAAATTATGAGATATGCTCAGGTTAGTTAAAAATGAATCTAGAATTCAATTTTTGAACCCCGATCCATTATCACTCTTTATCTTATGAACTTTCCTTTTCAAGCTCAATTTAACGTTCTTGATAAAATCAATCATTACTTGAGCATCTTCAGATTTTTGTCAAAGAAAGAAACCCCAAGCAATGGTGGAAAAATCATCAACAATAAGTAGTATATATTTCTTCTTATTGAGAGTCTCAACAATCAATGGTCTACACAAGTCAATGTGAAGAAGTTCCAAAGGTTCAATGATTATTTAATCTATGATGATCGGATAAACTTGAGGATGTTGTTTTCCCTATTCACATGCAGCACACAAAGAATCATTATCAAAATTTAAAACAGGTAAACCACGGATAATATCATTAATAACAAGTTTGTTTAGATTTTTGAAGTTGAGATGAGAAAGACGCCGATGCCACAACCAGATAAGATTGGAGGATGCTTTCGATAACAAACATACTTAGGGTACACCCATTATTGGTTTCAAGTCAAGAGTGAACATGTCTCCCTTTCGTTTCGACTTTAGTAGAACCTCCTTCGTTTCCTTGTTGGAGATCATACTTCCTTCCTCATCAAATAGAATCTGATTTCCAGTGCCAACAACTAGTTGGGAAACACTACTCAGATTGTGCTTTAGGCCTTCAACATAGGCAACTCGATTCACAGTTAATTTTCCATTCGTTACTTTTTCCATAACATTTGACTTTACACTTGTTATTGTTTCCAAACTTTACAACTCCAGCATTGTCCAACTTTCGAAAATCACGCAAATTCTCCTTCCTTCCAGTCATGTTATGCGGGCATCCACTATCGATATACCACTTTTCATCATACTACTCGTCACGTAGAACCTGCGATCAGTTAGAAGAATTTAGGTCCCCAAGACCTTTTGGGTCCTTGGACATTAGTTTGGAACACATTATGCAACGAAGAACCTAGTACCTAATTATGAACTTTTAATTTGAAACTATCAATTAAGTCAATTTCATTAGCTTTAGACATTGAAATATAATCATGCAATGTGGAAGGTTCTACATTGACTTTCACTTTCTTATCCTTTTTCTGAGAAGTCTCAGCTTTCTTCTTTGGAATTTCACTCCACCTTTGCACCGTGGGAGTTGATTCTTGAGATGAAGTACTTCCACACATTGAATCAATCAAATACTTCTTTGGAATTTCACTCCACTTTTACACTATGGGAGTTGATTTCGAAAACCAACACCATTTTGTTGAAAATTTTTCTATTTTGATCAAAACTTCTTTGTGCATGATTTGGACCAAAATTCATTTGTCCATGATTTTGAACAAATTTACATTTCCATAACGTTGATCAAAACTCCTTTGATCATGGTTTTGAACAAAACTCTTTGTCCAATATTTTGACCATTTCTTTGAAAATCATTTGATCGAAATAAACATTGGACGTAGTTTTGACTCTTTTGAAAACCACTTTGTTTTTTAGATTGTTTGTCTTGAAATCTCTTTGCATTATGTGAAATTTTTTTTACTGGTTTAGGGGATTTTGTTGAAAAACATATTGTTGATGAAAAGATTTTACTTTTTTCCAGTAAGCTTTATTTTATGCCTTTGATTTCGAGATTCCTTCCTTAGAAGCCAAACTTTCTATGTTTTGTCTGAAAGTTTGTGTTTTCACCTTTTGATGTTCTGAATCATTAGTTAAAGAGTCAACACCTTTTTCTTTGTTTTTATCATTAACAACAGTTTTTTCAGTTTTCACGGCCCAAACACGTTTTGGTTTTTGTTTTTGAAAAGTTTTCAAATTTTTGTTCAAACCATTTTCGACTGTGTTTTGGTTTGAATAAAATCATTCTTTTATCACATCCACATTGTCTTCTTCTACCAGCTTTTGCACTTCAGGTTTTACTTTATCAACATTTCCTTGGGTAACGAAGACTTGATTTGGAAACAAAACATTATTTGTATCCTTGATCCTAGGATAAATCACTGTGTTTGATTCAAGATAATGTTGTCCTTTGTCTTTAAACACTTTCATGTACTCCTTTGACTCTTCAAAGACTTGTTCTACAACAACTCAAGGAATAGATTTCTCATTCGAAACATCATCCTCATTACTTACATAGTCCTCAACCACAACATGATCATGAGGATCACAAAATTTGGATGTTAAAGATTGATCACTGTTTATTTTCGACATTAAATCATTACATTTTTCTTTGCCTTTAGCCAATGAGTTAACATTAATGACAGGCAATCGTGAGCAATCGACACACTCCCCAACCTCAATTTCACTGATATTGTTAGAATCATCTTCGATATCACCAAAATTTTGTTGAGAACCAAGTGTCGACTTTTCAATCCTGTTTAAAATCTTGACTTGTTCATTTTTAGTTAAGGTCTCATTCACAATATACACAAGATCATCAACATTCAAATGTTCATTAATATTTACAATCCCATACGCATATGAATCATTTGGAACTTTATCATAATCTGTTATCTTACTTTCACAGTCATAAGTAGTTTTGTCTATTTGTTCCCTTTTGAAATCAAGAAAAGGAATTAGTTTATAATGATGTTCACTATAAATCTTAGCAGAATGATGAAGTTCAGTCCATACAATCTCCTAGCAGAATTACAATAAATGTTCTGCTGTTTAACAAGCATAATGTTGTCCATACGAATAGAATCCCTATCAATCAACAAATTTTTGATTCTTAAGTCTAAAGATTCTATTACACCCTTCTTTTTTCTAACTTATTTTTAGCTTCATAGTAAAGGGACTTAGACTTTTCTGCTTATACTCATGGAGATTAACATTTCATTAAGATAAGCACAAGTATTATCAAATTCAGTCAAAACATCATTATAAGAAGATGAAGGAATTTTAAATGAGTTAAGAAGATCACATACCTTAGCAATCATCAGTAATTTTGTCGAGTCATTGGAAAAAAAAACACCGGCCAATAATCTCTTCATCACTCATCTCATCCAAAGCAACTTTCTCTTTGTCATCTTCCTCCAGTTTCACATACATGGCTCCATGAGTCATATTTTCGCATCTCATCATCATCTGATCCAGAAGACCATATCTAATAAGTTCCTTCTTCTTCATTACCTCCTATCGATACCAAAGAAACACCCTTATTTTGATCTCTAATCTACTCTATCTTCTCATCATAATATGCTTCATCCTTAATTTTCTCCTGCTTATCTTCTTTCTTTCTACGTATGCAGTCCTTTGCCTGATGATTCGACCTATTGCAGTAGTTATAATCGTAACCTGAGTCTCCTTTCAGCTTCAACTCCTTCTTCTTCTCATACATACTCTAAACATCTTTCTTCTCCACTTTCCTTGTCTTTCACACTTTTTTCAGTCGAAGACACATTCTTGTTCTCATAAATGTTCTTAAATTTCCATTGAAAGGCTTCATGAAGAACTTCTTCACCTTGAATAGAAATCCCTCTTCACTATCCTTTGCTTCTTCTTCTTACTCGGACTCCTTACCAGCAACTTTCGATACCAAAGCTAATGGTCCTCCAAGACTCAGTTTACTTTTTTCAATAATGTCATTGATCTCGTTTTCATGAGCTTTCAAGACATTATATATATTTGCAAGAGAGTAACCATCAAAACTTTCTTTAGCTTTAATCCTCAGACTGATGTTTCTCCACTCCTTTTGCAATACCATATGAAAAGTGAGATTGAAATCAAGGGACGAGCAAGTCACTCCATATCGAGAACACTTGAAATTTAGTTCATTTAATTGATCATATTATGATTCGATTGATTCATTGTCCTTCTGTTTGAACTCTCCCAACTCTAGCAAGCAATGTTTTACATAACTTTTCTTCATTTTCACATTACCTTGATACTTCTCCTTGAAGGTATCCCAAATCTTCTTGGCTGTAGAACATCTGTGAATATAATTGTAAACTACTGGTGGAAGATCACCACGTAATTCATGTAGACATTTCTTATCATTCGCCTTCTTCTTATTACCTTGACTGATCATATCATCATTCGTAGCAACAATTCCAAGAGTAACAAGCATCTCTGGAAGAAATGGACCTTTGTTGATGGGTCGCATCAAATCTTCATCGATCCCATTCAGATAGTCTTCCATCCTGTCATCCCATTACTCATAGTACTTGGGAATCAGCATCTGAATCTTAGTTGATGATCCAAGCAAGTGAGAGAAGTTCGTTATTGTTTTCATATTGAAGTTCACCATTGTTGTATGAATTTTAGAAGAAAGAGGATTTGTGATTTAAAATGAGATTTAGGAAGGAAATCAAAAAAGATTGATCAGGAATCAATCGATCTAACACGCAAAGTGCATAATCTATTCAAAACAGTCGATCAACATAAGTTTTCTGATTCAAACTGTGGAAATTTTTGAATCGAAACTAACGAATCAAAAAAATGAATAACACGAGAAAAGTGCAATCGATTGAGATAATCCTGCTCTGATACCAACTGAAGTGTGTTAGAATTGATTACGAGCACAAACGATTAAGACATTCAATGAAGTAAATGCATACAAGATGTAAGTAATGTTTTTTTGGCTCGATTAGTCTGAATGAGTACACAAGAGAAAAGAGTACAAGTGCATTCTGCAAGTGTTAAAATCTTCCTCTACTTTATGCACCTAACCTATTTATAGGATACATGAGACTTACAAAAAGTTACAAGGACTAAACATTAATGAATCAAAATAACAATGCCTTGTAAAATAGAGAGAGTGTCAAAGTCATGTTGATTTCGACACTTTACACACTCTGACCAATTCGACTCCTCACTATGTAGATTCAACCCCTACAACTGTTATCTTCTAGAATACGAGGTGAATTTTATCATGATACTCGTTGGTCGAAGGCACCAGTACCGAACCATTCATTTGTGTTATATATCCTTGTGTATAGGATGTTGCTATGCTATAAAGATCTGTTAGATTCAGTACCAATTCATTTATGGTTTTGTGACCCATAAAATCGGTTCTAGAGAACATAACAATAGTCTAAAATATTAGCCAACATCACCAGCCTTGTAACACATCACCATATAATTAAGCCCTTTAACATTTTCAACAGTGAAACTCACATGTCTTTGCCTTGATATCCATAGAACGTGATACATAGAATGATGTTAAACTCAAAACATTCATACTATTTTTCATAGTATTGACTTTGTTACACGACTAATCTTGTGGTTTACGTTTATTGCACCAGTGGTCTTGGGTTTATATAAAAACACTTTACGCTTATTAATTTGTTTTTTTCTTTTTTTTAGTTATTTATACATGAGTAAATTCCAACTTTGGTCCCTATGGTATCTACCATAAAATCTCAGTTCTAACCTATACAACATCGACACATGGAATACGTCTGCATCGGATAACTCATGATGTGAGTTATTGATGACATGCTACAAAGTCAACAATTTTCACCGAGACTCCAACACAAATGGAAACATGCAATGTTTGAACTGTATGGACGATAAACGAGTCGAAAAAAACTCCTTGACTGACAACCCATAACAAAGCGGAAAACTCTATTATCAAGACAAAGTCGATAGTCATCTATTAGAAATATCAACTTCTCAAGAGTAGACCAATGACTGGTCACTACCTCTTTGCATAACAAGTAATCACATAGTAATGGGTGACATTATATATCAATCAGAATATCCATTCTTCGACCAAAACATGGTGCCCTAAAAAGTGTTTGTGTGGGGGTAGGTTGTAGCCTAACCATCATTTCCCTACCCAATTTAGGTTTAGAGGTTGTAGTTATAATCATTTCGTATACATCCTCATATTGCAAAGATTATTAAAATTGACATACTGTATAGAATTTTTTTGTGTTCCGGACTGGATTCCAGACTTGTTCAACATATCTCGAACTAGTTCTCTGAATTCCAAACTAATTTTTTTCACATTTTCTAGTGTTTCAGAATATGTTTTGTAGGTTTTTACTTGTACTAATTGGTCCTAATACTACTGGTGGCAAACCGAACAATCGTATTATGTTTTTTTTGACACGACACAAAACAAACACGACACGACATGATGTTGTGTTTTTTTTAACTAACATGAAAACACACCAATTAAAAAATGGCAAGCCACAAAAAAGACAAGATAAAATAACAATTATTTTATTTAATTAATACTTAATCATACATAACACAAAAAATATGAAAAACATGATAAAGAAATGTTATATCGTGTCAATTTCGTATAGAATTTTAAACACGAACACGACACGACACGATGTCGTGTTTTTTTACACTAGACACGAACACAACACAGACACGAATTCGAATTTCAGTTTCGTTCTAATATCGTTTTGTGTCGTGTATTTTTTACATGTCGTGTCATGAACTGCCATTCCTGCCTAATACAAATATAAATCACAGAAAGCCTAAATACCACAACATCTATTTCAAATAAAATATTTCCTCTAAAAAAACAAAGAACACAATAAACATGAAATGATAACCTAAAAATGAAATCATATAGTTAAAATAACGAAACATACAAGCTCTTCACTATCACATGACGTCCGTTAGATAATCGTAAGTCCAAAATTTGTTGTCCTATAAATCTGAAATGTTCAGAAGAGAATTTAGTTAGTTTGAAATACAGTTCTTGAGTGATTGTCCGAATGCTATTGTGACATCCCCAATTTCACGGCCAGAAAAGACCGATTTACTTAAGCTTTGTTTTAAAAATCAGAATAATCGTTTTAAAGAAAACAGTTGCGGAATTTGTTCCCGAAACAAAATATGATAAGAATTTAACAAAGCATTTTTTTAAAGAAATGTGTTTTCATTACATAACAAAATTTCGGGATATCATGTTCAATACATACCAAAAGCATAAATAGAACAAAAATAGACCTTACAACAGTTATTTACAACTACTGGTCTATTATCCAAAATCTCTCGTCAAGTCCACCAACTTATACTCTTGTGCCATTACCTGTAATACAAAGAAAACTGAGTGGGTCAGACTTGAGAGCCTGGTGAGCATATATGGTTTTCAACCCACACTGTATATATATATATATATATATATATATATATATATATATATATATATATATAAATTGTGCCCAATCCATACTCCCGGACTAGGGACAATTAACTTAGTCTTAATCCACACCCCCGGACTAATAACAAGTTTTATCTCTTTACCTGATCCATACTCCTGGATCTAAAACTAACCTCTTGGTCTAATCCATACTCACGGATCTAAAAGTAGCCTCTTGA
Source organism: Lactuca serriola (assembly GCF_051521515.1). NCBI lineage: Eukaryota > Viridiplantae > Streptophyta > Magnoliopsida > Asterales > Asteraceae > Lactuca > Lactuca serriola. The sequence continues at coordinate 262,523,147 of NC_136411.1, forward strand.
TCTGATCCCTACTCACAAATCTAAACTAATCTCTTGATCTGATCCATACTCACGGATCACATCTACCCATGTCCTACCCAACATATTTGTAGTTACAAAATACATATACAATTTAACTCATTAGAACCTATGTAGTTCATCCATTCCACCAACATCTCAAATAAACCACAATATATAAACACATAACACGTATTTCGTAGCAAATACTTCGTACTTATGTGTTAGAAGAATGTAACTATACACTCACTTGATAAGACGATGATCAGATAGCGCCTCGTCTCTTTAAATAATCTTTTGCGATGAAACCGGGATGTTTTCCTCCAAAACCGGGCTTCACGCGGGCAGAGCTTCGGCTCGGAAATCTTTCTTCTCGGGATCTTCGGGGCTTCGGGATTAATAAAGGGGCTTCGGGGTATTTCTTGCACGCAAAACGATGCAAAAATGAGAGAGAAATGAAGAAATGAGCAAAGAAACTCGGCTGCCATCGACTTCTATTTATAGTGGCTGAAACCCCGATTTATGCTGGTCGTAACTCAAAATTACGTTGGGCGTAATACTCGTCGACATGTACGCTGGGCATACATCTAGGTACGCTAGGCGTACCGGGTGGATAAGGCCGGATGAGTCACAGGTTTGGTATTATTCGATTTTATAATTAAATAAATATTTAAATTATTTAATAAAAATTCAAAAATTCATATCTTCCTCATACGAACTCCGTTTTCGACGTTCTTTATATCCATGCGTAGGCAAGACTATACTCTAAAACGTTCGTTTAGACTTTGTTGGCTGATTTCGACTTTATTTTTATTATTTATTTTTAGTAGGTCGGGACAGGAAAACTCCGTTATAAATTCATAACTTCTTTATCCGACGTCCGTTTTCGTTTGTCTTTTTATCATTGCACTACAAATAACGAGATCTCTGATTCTCATTTAGATTGCTTTGACCAAAAATCACTCCATCTCAAATTCGAGTTTCGGGCTGCATACTGTTAAGGTGAAACTTAGAAAAATCATAACTTTCTCATACGAAGTCAGATTTGGGCGTTCTTTTTATGCATGCTCTTGGTTTAACTAATTCTACAACATTCATTTAGATCACTAAGGCTAAATATCGCTCTATCGTAAATTCACGTTTTACGTCATTCAACATCGTACACGTTCTGTCGTGAAACTTCGAAAGGCCATAACTTCTTCGTTATAACTCAGATTTCGACGTTCTTTATATATACAAAATCCTTGTAACATATACTACAACTTAGTTAAGATTAATCCTTCTAAATAATCTTCCATCAAAAAGTCATTTTTTGACGCTTATCGTCTCTAAATTGACTAGCCCTGATCTACGGGCGTTACAATTATCTCCCCCTTAGGATGATTACGTCCCATAATCATCAACGAAAATAGGACTTGTATAATGATTCCATATGTTATCTCTTCGTCCTAGGTAATAACCGTAACTTCTATGTTTCCTCGAAAGAGTATTTAACTCTAGCGCTTCTTGACTACAGACGATGCTCAATCTTGCATCTGCTTTTTGTACTATGATGTACTTTCAATCATAACCTTCGAGTTACCAAATAAGTCCTTATTGTGGACTCCTTCTTCTTCTTAGGATAAATACTTTCCTTTATCTATTGCAACAGACCGATGGGTCGTGCTCTATTGACCTCTCATCGCACGATGCGACGCTTAGACTTGGTCTTTTTAAAGTTAAATTCTAGAATGGAATATACATTCCTTCATATTCTAATGTGATATAATCACATTTCAGCATGTAGCATTTCTAGCTACAAACTTTATTAACAACGAGGGCGATACCAATGATCGCATTGACTTCAATCTTCTGACTTACGTCAGATGTTACTTCGAACTTGGTTCATCGAGCCACGTAACATACTCACCGTAGTCGGACTCCAATTGGATATGACCACTAGGGTTGGAACAAAATCCATCTTACTAGTCATTACCGAAACAATGGTAATGACATACTAGAATAAAACGGAATCAATCACTAGCTTCTTGGTAACCTTGTGACTTTCCCTGATCCAAGTGCGAGTCCTGTGCTTTCGGTAGTATATGCATCTACTACCTTTCACACCTACTCGTACTCGTCCCAAGTATTGTCCCGCAGTCGACCAAGTCACCATGCAAGAAAATCATACAATCATTCAACACACCAGATACCAAAACTAGAGTTTATATTATTTTCTTGAAACTATTACACAAAAGTTCAAGTTCACCATATACTATGCCTGTAATAGGCTACACCATAAGTTACTATTCACACCGCTACTTCATGATTTAATCTTTGGATATAAAATCCTCATCCTTGATTCCTCGCGTTTTCATCTACTTTATCAAGGATCATTTGAAATGCTCTTGCCTTTGGTTTTGGCAACACATTTGGCTTTGTAATCTCTTCTCTTCCTGTGCAGTTTTGTTTGAAGTTTCCTTCGTCACCACACTTAAAACAAGCTTCTCTTTTGTTTGTGCATTCGGTGGCATAATGACCAGTCTTCCCGCATTTGAAGCAGGTCATTTCTTTAGTGCATCTCCCAATGTGCTTCCTTTTGCACTTATCACACCATTGTGCTTCTTCTTCAAACTTTTTCAAACCAGACTTCAAAAATTTTCTCTTCTCATCGGACCTTGAGGATCCTTCAAACTTTATTTTCTCGCTAACTTCAACCTTGCTGGCGGTTCTTCCCTTAATCATATCTTCAACAGACTTGGCAGCCCTGATAGCTGCCTCCAGAGTAAGTGCCTGACGCACTGGCACCGCATACTCCCATGGGAGTCCCTTTGCGTACCGGTCAACTTTAGTCGGCTTGTCTGGGACGATGCGCAAGGCAAACTCCATCTTGTCTGTGAAGGCATTAGTGTATTCATCAACTGACATGCTACCTTTTGTTAATGTCAGAAACTTGTTCTCCGACTCTAGCAGATTTTGGGCCGAGTAGAACTTGTGCTTGAATTGCACCAAGAACTCTGCCCAAGTCAGTTGCAATTGCTCATTAGGGCTTAGGGTCTTCCCCAGAGTGTTCCACCTACGAACAGTGCCACCTCTGAACTGACGTACTGCGAACATGGTTTGTAACTTGCCTCTGCAACCACACGTCATGAAGGCTAGCTCCATTTCTGAGATCCAATCCATCACTCCGACCGGATCCTCTTTTCTAGTGAAGGTCGATAGTTTGCAAGTCAAAAAGTCTTTGTACTTGCATCAAAATCCATCAATTCCTCCCTCTTATTTGTTTTGTCTAACTAACGGTGGGTTGGCTTGACCAACAGTCCCACTGAAGTTACCTCCTTCCAAATGCCCTTCATTCAACTCGGGCTGTTCAATCGGCATTGAAAGTTCTTCACGATTCTGCCAAAGCAGACGTCTAGTTTCATCCATTTGACGATCCAACATCGTCTGAATCATCAATTGTACACCAACCATTGTTATTGGCTCAGGTGCTGCTGCTACAATAGGTACTCGCTCAACCACAAGTGGTTGATTCCTGTCTTCGTTCATATTTCCAGCTCCACTTCTGGTTCTTACCATTTTGATCTACAAACCGAATAAGGTGAATTTAGATCCTCATTCACGGTAGATATTTAAATCATCCTTATCACTCTGAAACACTTACATGCTAGTTCGAATATTGTAGTCATATGCTTAGAATCCTACATACATAAGGTTTCCAGATCCGGTCGACAACAGACCATAGATCCGAACAAATAATAGCATCAATATAGCTATCACACAAAACATTTAACACATAAAAGCATTTTAGGAATCATTCATAAAATGAACTAGTGCTTGTATCAATTTAGGTGTACTACCTAACATATTTTAGACACACTCCTCACGATTATTACTTAGCATTCTAAGTTTAAGTCTAGAAATTTCCTACAAATTCCTAGTTCGCTTAAACTAATGCTCTGATACCAACTGTGACATCCCCAATTTCACGGCTAGAAAAGACCGATTTGCTTATGCTTTGTTTTAAAAATCAAAGTAATCGTTTTAAAGAAAACTGTTGCGTAATTTGTTCCCGAAACAAAATATGATAAGAATTTATCAAATCATTTCTTTAAAGAAATGTATTTTCATTATATAACAAAATCTCGGGATGTCATGTTCAATACAGACCAAAAGCATAAACAGAACAAAAATAGACCTTACAACAGTTATTTATAACTACTGGTCTATTATCCAAAATCTCTCGTCAAGTCACCAACTTATACTCTTGTGTTATTACCTGTAATACAAAGAAAACTGAGTGGGTCAGGTTTGGGAGCCTGTGAGCATATAGGGTTTTCAACCTACAATGTTATATCATATATATATATATATATATATATATATATATATATATATGTGTGTGTGTGTGTGTGTGTGTATATATATATATATATATATATATATATATTAGAACTCGCAAACATATACAATTTCACTATATACTAGCAACTCTTATCCCACCCCATCGATCCTCACCACGACACGATCTAAACTCTCGTATCTAAAATTTTCCTCCTTACCTGATCCCTACTCACGGATCTAAAACTATCCTCTTCACCCGATCCATACTCACGGATCTAAAACTAACCTTTTCACCTGATCTATACTCACGAATCTAAAACTAACCTTTTCCGCTGATCCATACTCACGGATCTAAAACTAACCTTTTCCCCTAATCCATACTCACAGATCTAAAACTACCTGATCCATACTTACGAATCTAAAACTAACCTCCTGATCTGATCCATCTCCCAGATGAATAATTGTACCCAATCCATACTCCCTGAATAGGGACAATTAACTATACCTTAATCCTGATCTGATCCATCCTCATAGATCAATAACTGTGCTCAATCCATACTCCCGGACTAGGGACAATTAACTCAGTGTTAATCCATACTCCCGAATTAATAACAAGTTTTATCTCTTTACCTGATCCATATTCCCGGATCTAAAACTAACCTCTATGTCTAATCCATACTCACGGATCTAAAACTAGCCTCTTGATCTGATCCCTACTCACGGATCTAAACTTATCTCTTGATCTGATCCATATTCACGGATCACATCTACTCATGTCCTACCCAACATATTTGTAGTTACAAAATACATATACAATTTAACTCATTAAAACCTATGTAGTTCATCCATTCCACCAACATCTCAAATAAACCACAATATATAAACACATAGCACGTATTTCATAGCAAATACTTCATACTTATGTGTTAGAAGAAAGTAACTATACACTCACTTGATAAGACGATGATCGGATAGTGCCTCGTCTCTTAAAATAAACTTTTGCGACGAAACTGGAATGTTTTCCTCCAAAATCGGGCTTCACGCAGGCAGAACTTCAGCTCGGGAATCTTTCTTCTCGGGATCTTCGAGGCTTCGGGATTAATAACGGGGCTTCGGGGTATTTCTTGCACGCAAAACGATGCAAAAATGAGAGAGAAATGATGAAAGGAGCAAGGAAACTCGGTTGCCATCGACTTCTATTTATAGTGGCTGAAACCCCGATTTACGCTGGTCGTAACTCAAAATTACGCTGGGCGTAATACTCGTCGACATGTACGTTGGGCATACATTTAGGTACGCTGGGCGTACCGGATGGATAAGGCCGGATGAGTCACGGGTTCGGTATTATCCGATTTTATAATTAAATAAATATTTAAATGATTTAATAAATTTCAAAAATTCATATCTTCCTCATACGAACTCCGTTTTCGACGTTCTTTATATACACGTGTATGCGAGACTATGATCTACAACTTTCGTTTAGACTTCGTCGGCTGATTTTGACTTTATTTTTATTATTTATTTTTAGTAGGCCGGGACAGGAAAACTCCGTTATAAATTCATAACTTCTTCATCCGACGTCCGTTTTCGTCTGTATTTTTTTATCATTGCACTACTAATAACGAGATCTGCGATTCTCGATTAGATTGCTTTGACCAAAAATCACTCCATCTCAAATTCGAGTTTCGGGCTGCATACTATTAAGCTGAAACTTAGAAAAATCATAACTTTTCTCATACGAAGTCAGATTTGTGCGTTCTTTTTATGCACACTCTCGGTTTAACTAATTCTACAACATTCGTTTAGATCACTAAGGCTAAATATCGCTCTATCGTAAATTCACTTTTTACATCATTCAACGTCGTACTGGTTCTGTCGCGAAACTTCGACATGTCATAACTTCTTCGTTATAACTCGGATTTCGGCGTTCTTTATATATACGAAATCCTTATAACATATACTACAATTTATTTAAGATTACTCCTTCTAACTATTCTTCCATCAAAAAGTTATTTTTTGACGCTTATCGTCTATAAATTGACTAGCCCTGATCTACGAGCGTTACAGCTATATATAAGAGGGTCCACAATAACATATTGAGTTAACATTGTGGTTTGAAATGATAAAAATTGGCCCGTAATGCAACGTTTTGGAAACATGGTTATTTTTCAAAAAGATATAAAAACTAAGTAATTTTCTTGAAAAAGATTTAAAGAGTTTGTTAGTTTTATTAAAAAATAAATAAGGGAAAATGACATATATTCCCTATTAAGTTTCTAGGGTTTACCCATTTAGCCAGTTAACTTATTTTGTGGCTTTATGAGGGAACGAACTTGTGGGCAACATGTGTATTTAGTCCCCTAGACTTGTTCTAACCGGTTTCCTTGCCACATATACATTATTTGCAACATCATTCAAGTCAACATTCAAACTTGTACCTTAATTTCGCTGGTTAACTACTTTAAAAGTCATCGCAATGCTTGACTTACCTAAAGCTAATGTCTGTTGTGAAATATGAAGAAAAAAACATAGTGAACTGAACCCAAACCAGATGATTGATTTTGCAACATCATTCCATGATATCAAATCATTTATTATGAATCTGATTGTATAGAAAGTGTACCCGTAATCCTCACCGTTTCCTCTTGAAATAACAATACAATCAAGATGAGAAGTAAATCAATAGAACCCTAGATCAGAACCAAAAGTGAAGCAAGATAAATTTGTTTATTCTTACTTGGGGATGGAATGAAACAGAAAGAAATTGATTTCTCATTCAATCTACCACCATGTCTCCTTTTCTTTGGTTTGTTATTAACAACGATGGACTCATCAACAACAACCAGATCTTTATCCTCTCGAATCTCTTCCATTCGCCACATGTGTCTTCTAGTGTTTCTGGGTGAACCAATATTAGAAAATCAGTTTTTGTAGCGATGACGAGACCTATATAGGTCGGTGACCTCCCCAGAGACATCAAGTCTGGTTTTTGATCTCTTAGCAGGGGAAGGCGAAAGGACGAGGAAATCATGAAGAGATAAAGGGGTTTTAGGTTTAGAAGGAAGAGTGTTCTTGGGTTGCGGGGTGTGTGTGGTGGTGGTGACTCCATTGATTTGGTTGAGTGGAAGAATTAAAAGGAGATGGTATTGATAATGAGTTTTAATGTTGCAGGTATCTATTTAAGAAATAAGGAGGGGAAGAAGACGACAATGAGGTGTGGGGTATAGTTATGTGGCATTAATAAATGATGTGGCAAAATTATGACCGGTTTACCCATTCAATACTTCAAAAAGGACGAAATCGACCCGACAAAAACGAGTTCGTTCCCTCATAAAGCCACAAAATAAGTTAAGTGGCTAAATGGGTAAACCCTAAAAACTTAATAGGGCAATTGTGTCATTTTCTCAAATAAATAAATTAAAAGTGATTATGTGACATCATTTAGACAACAATTATCTTCTATGATTCATTTCCCGTTTGATTTTGTCTTCAAATTATTATAATTGTATATCTAAATTTACAATTATTAAATGAGTATTTTAAACACTAATTTATTTTTTAGAGAAAATTACAAATTTAGCCAAATACACTAATTACTTTGTGGAAAATAACCAAAAAAAACCAAAATTGCATTTTTAGTCACTAAAATTGCAGATGGGTATAATCTATCTGTGATTTCGTCATGCCATCTGCGAACGTACAAGTGGCTAAAGCACATTGACGTGTTTTAGCCACTTGTACGTTCGCAGTTGGTTTTTCTTTTTATATATTTTTTCCGTTGTATATATACCCCTTTTTCAGCCTAAAATCACAGATAAACTATGTCCATCTGCAATTTCCTCTCCTTTTGAACTGCGATTTTGTAAATTTTTTGTTTTTTTTATTTTGACTATGAAATTGATAGGTTGACTACAAAAAAACCTTATTATATATAAGTATTTTCAATAAATTATCATTTTTGTTGTTATTTTTTTTGAAAATTTGTTTAAAACATCTCTAAGAAAATCGTCCACGATATCATTCATGATAGCTCTAAGGAGGGAGAGAGAGAGAGAGAGAGAGAGAGAGAGAGAGAGAGAGAGAGAGTTTCTCCAAGAAAGATAATGAAAAATGAAGAAAAAAACATTTTTATACTAGATCCCACAAAAACGCGGATGAACTTCATAAAATCACAGATGGACTTTTCTATCTACGAACGTACAAGTGCCTAAAGCATATATGTGTTTAGGCATTTGTACGTTCGCATATAGAAGGGCAAAATCCCAGATGAGTTTAATCCATCTACGATTTTAAAAACTATTTTTGTAATTTGAGTTTTTTTTTGGCTATTTTTTACAAAATAATTTATGTATTTGGTTAAATTTGTAATTTTCTCAATTTTTTTTATAGAATTAAACCATCTGCGTCAAAAAAAAAACTAAAAAAATAAAAAATAATAAAAAAATAAAAGAAAATAACACCTTTAACAAACATTATTTTCTTGATATGGCATTTAACCAAACCAATACAATACTTGATGTGATTGGTGAGGCTTGATTATGTGTTCTTTCAGCGTGTTTTTATTTATTTTAATAATAAAAAAAGATTTTACAATAGGTGTAAGGAGAATCAGATATAGGGAGAGATATAGGAAGGGAGATGGGTAGAATCACCCTAAAGCTTTTGTGGTTACCAAGAGATTTGAATACAAGACCCATCCTATACTGCCATGCATGGAAAGGTGAACATGTTGACCGCTCCTCTTACGAGCTATTATTGCAATACATCTTTAATATAAATAATTGAACGTCATGCTTTTAAAATTTTGGAACAGCGTAATTATAATTTGTAATTTATTATAACCTTTTCCCTATAAACGTAAGTAAAATTCTATTTATAAAAGATTCTAAATCATTATAACAAAAGGCATTTTTGGTCAAACAAATCTACATGACTTTTGTGTAAATTTTATGTTAAAACTTTATTCATTGTTAACTACACAAAAAAAAAATTATATTAAAAATATCCTAATCTAATAAATCTTTACATATTCTATTGTCTTTCATTTTGATACATTACATTTTGTTAGTAATTTTTTTTACTTGATTTATCATTATGTGATGTTTTTCAATTTTTTAAAAAATGTCACCTAATACTACTAATATAAATTTATTAAGTTTTTCTATAGTTAATTTTCCTTCGTAATGTAATCTGTAAATTTATATCAATAAACACAACCAATATACCGTTTTCTTTTAGATATTTTATAAGATTTTTTTTTTAAATGACACCTAAGACTACTAATACAAAATTTATTAAGACTTTCTAAAAAAATTGTTTTCAAAAGATCCATAAACCATTAATTATTACAAAATGTTTTCAAAATAGTTCAATATCAGACTATCCCAGAAACCATAAGTCCAAAACACGAGGATGTGTACGGTTACGCCTTCATCTTGCCGAGATATCTGAAGTACCTGAAACAATAAACTGAAACAGTAAGCATAAAGCTTAGTGAGTTCCCCCAAAATACAAACGTCATACAAATATAACCATATCAAATAACAAATACGGAACAATATGCATAATGAGCCTTCAACCTGATTGGACCGCCTCACAAGGTCTACATACTATTTGGACCGCTCCCAAGCCTTTGGCATGACTGGACCGCCTCGTAGGGCCTACAGCCTATCCAGACCGCTCACCAGGTATGTTGGCATTCAGTACAAAGCAAGACCGCCTCAACCCAACCCCAATCAAACAAGCATGTACACATAAATATCATACGCTAGCTCATATCATATAACAGACAAACTGATCTAACAGATCACTAATCATAGTAAGATCCCAATAACCGGGATACAGACCTAACCGATCACCAACATAGATACAGACCTAACCGATCACCAACATAACATCATTTTATAACCAGAACACTGACCTAACCAAGTCACTAAGCATAAACATACCACCATCCTAACTACCAGGATGTAATCAATAAACATATCATGCCATAATCCAGATACAAATATATAAAGGGCTGGCCTTGGTGCCTTAGACTCATTGATATAGTGAGGAAAACTCACCTGACACTGCTAAAGTCTCGCGGATGAAACACAAGCTGCTGGTTAACAGATTCTCGAACTGCCAATATCAAACAACACCCAATTACTAATTGGGTTACATGCCCAACGTCCAACTCACACTCCAAATGCCTAAAAGTCATGTATGGGCCAAAGCCCAACATATGGACCAATTTTCCAAATTGGGCCCAAACCTTTACATGGTCATAATTAAAGGCCTAACTACTTAGTCAAGTCCAAACATTTCGCATTTCCAATGGCCCAATATCATATAATCATCAAGGACCAAACTATGGCCCATCTATTACCCAATTTTCCAAATTGGGCACAACCCCTCATATGGGCCTTACCCTAAAGCCCATTAAATTATTCTAGTCCATTTGCTTGTTCTTGGACGGCCCATTAATAAGCCAATTACCAAAACCCAATAGAAAGGCCCAACTCAAGGCCCAATTAAAAAATTAGGGTTTCTTACATGAAATGATGATTAGGGTTAAGTGTTCCTACTTAACCCATTAAGGACTTAATCCATCAAGTCCAATATTGCTTTAGGTTGATTGCAAATGATTATTAATTAATATATTAAGTTTAGTGAATGATTCAAGTGCGGGTACCGATCAAATTCCCAAAATTAGGGTTCCGCATAAAATGACAACTAGGGTTAAGTGTTTATTACTTAACCCATTAAGGACTTAATCAATTAATTCCATCACTCTTCTAAATAAATCATATGATGTGATTGGGCTTTACACACAACTCCCATTCCAATCGCCCAAATGTGGGTCCCGGTAAGTCCAAGGCCTATAAATCCAATATTAGGGTTTTCTAAACCCTAATCAGGGTTTCCAACACCATCTTAGCCCAATAGGCCCAGTGGTTAGGTCTTTTGATGAATTAAGGTTCATTAGGCCCATTAGGGTTTTAGTCCCTTTGTCCAAACATTCCAACGAATCAAACACAACAAGCACACCGCCACCCAACACGGTGGCTGGTGGCGGCAGGAGGCGGCAGCCACCACCTCACAGTGGTGGTTAGGGTTTCGTTTCACTATCCCAATTTCTAATTACAGTTTACAACGCAAAATCCAAAAACAAACATACACTAAGCTCAGCTAAACACACACACGCACATAGCCACCTAGTGGTGGCCGACGGTGGTAGATGGTGGCAGCCACTGCCTCACGGTGGTGGTGGTGGCCTTTACTTAGCTTTCCGACCAAACAGAACACACACCCACACTAAGGCTTGACAAACGGTCCCTACCACCAACCTGGTGGCTCATAGTGACGGCAGCGACAACGCAAACGGCAGAAAAAGGTAGCACACCGGTGGATTGCGGTGGCAACCATCATGGCCGGCTGCGATGGTGGTTCTTCACGACTCCTACTCGACAGAGGCCCAAACCTACGAACATAACGGCCCCTCGGGGTGGAAAAAACGAATAGAGCGACATACTTGAACCATACGGAAGCAACGGTCGTGAATGAGAAATAGCACCGACATAACGGTGAGGAGGATGAGCGGAGGTCGTCGTGGACCAAAGTAGCGTTAACCGCCGGCTAGCAGCGCCTTCACCTTTAACTGATGGAGCATAACGGCAGCATCGAACTCACCTGGAACCCGTCGTCGACTTGTTCTTACTGGAAGCTAGGGGCTGTGACGCGTTGGTGGATCGAAAATGAGTTAGGCGGTGGTGTCTGGTGGTTGACGACCTTAACAGAGGTGGTGGTGTGGCGCTGGAGGACGAAGAGGCGAGAGCGGCGGCTGGAGGAGGAGGACAGGTGGCGACTGCTTATCATTTAGGGTTAGGGTTGGGACGGGGGTGAAGGATTTAAATACCCCGATCCCCTTAACTAGTTTCCATAATAATAAGTCTAGTCCCTCTCTTCCCTCATTTCTTTCAAAATAAATCCTGATTTTACCTTTTTAACCCCAGCCATCTAAAATCCTTACAAATTGAATCTGAAATTTACCATTTAACCCTTGCCTCCCAAAATATATCTAAATTACGTCCCAATAAATACCATGCAGCCCCTCCCTCCACAAAACCTTTTCAACTTAGGTCTAGAATTTACTTTTTAGCCCTTGCTTCCATAAATCATTTCATATTAGGTTCAAATGATACTAAATAACCCCCTGTCTTCTAAAAAATCTTTACAAATTAAGTCTCGAAATTACAATTTAACCCCTGAAACTCTAAATTATGCCATTTGGCTTCCCGAAACCAACACTGCAGTAATTATTATTCGATTTTGGGCTATAATAATTTAAAATAATAATAAAATTACTTCTCGGGGTCCCGAATTTATTATTTTAATTATTCTTCTTAAAACGGGATGTTACAACTCTCCCCCACTTAAATTTGATTTCTTCCTCGAAATCGTTTCTTATCACACCAGACAACCTGAACTACATGGCCGCAACTACAAGCATATCCCATCCTTTCCAAGGCAACCATAGCCAACCCTTGTAGGGTTCTAAAACCTGAAAATAAACGAATCCCTTGCAATATGATCACATTTACTAGATCCGAAACCTGAAGTCTCGAGATGGTCTTGCTACCTGATAGTCCTCTCATACCAAATCATTATTGTTAAGCCCAGTCTGATTGTCTGGGGTTCCAACATCTAGATACTTCTTATACACCTGAAGCCCAATTCTTTAATACCTCTCTAAACACAGAAACTGTTTGAACACTGATCTGCCTGAAGCAGTATGCTACCACATGGCTGCCTTCCAAAATCTACCAAGACCTCCCTGGTCTAAATTCGTTCACCAATCATCTGACATATCGGGTTCCAGCCCGGCCGTGGAGCTAAAGGACTCCCACATAGTTGCATCACATGACTTCTACACGAAATCCTTCCCTGGAACTAGTTGTCACTAGTTATCACGCCACTACAACTCTAACAACCTCCTGATCCAACCGATCGGATCCATGCGTCGAATCCCGTCGTTACCAAATCCACGTCTAAAAGTGATTGCTACATGACCAATGGTAGCCTTACATCACAAGAAACCTTAATCAATCCATTGCTTCCTTGGTCTAAAAAATGTAGTGACGTTCCTACAATCTTATCACTGGCTTAACCAGGTCTAATCCCTCTGGGGAAACCCATAAACCCATCCGTGGATTTCCATATCCTCACTAATACACCCGAACTGGTGGTTACTACTGTCCCTTCCACGTCCTAACAACACGCTCACGCTATTTACCAACCTAGCGAATGTTGTAGCTACACCCACAGACTTACATCACTCTAGCACTATCTGCTAACCTGGTGAATGCTACGGCTACACCCATAGACTTACAACACTTCTAGCACTATCTGTTGCTAGTGAATGCTACGGCTACCCCCACAGTCTTATAACACTTTCCATACTACATGATCGCGAGTAAATGCTACGGCTACCCCTGTAATCTTACAACACTTTCCATACTGCCTGATCGCTAGTGAATGCTACGGCCACCCCCGCAGTCTTACAACACTTTTCCATACCGGTCGAACACGCACTCGACCTAACACACAACTGAACTTGATTCATGGCTAGAATCCCAACCTGATTCCCCAAATTCTGCTATCAAGCACCAAGAAGACACGATTTACATGTTGGGGAGTTTTACCGAACTCCTAACTCATACAACCCTCAAACCTAACAATCACTTGGGTGGTCTTCCTTCCTGACCACGATGCGAAACTTATCCCATTTTCAAACCGCTCCTGCTTCTGAATCCCAAGATAATTCTCCCCCACTTAGATTCGACTAAGTCTTCACAATACATGAAAGTTAGAGAATCCCAATCCTTCTTACTTTCCAACGATCGATTCGATAACAACCAACTCTTTCCCACTAGTGCTCCATTACTAGCTAATCCCAATTGATCATACACTTCTAAGAACCAGATGGATACTTCCTAAACCCCAGTGAAATCGATAGTCACTAATTCTTGAATGACCTCACACTCAAGTCCTAAATACCACAAGATAGACGCTCCAACTAATACCTCAACGACGAGCTACTTCCCTTGGCACTTTAGTCCATCAATCACTAACGGTTGCTAAAACCACTAAACCCTGACAATGCTGAATAACCCTTCTGTGGGACCCCATTCGCAGACCTCCCACATAATACCCCTTTTTCCAAAGGTGTTCCAAACAAGCTTCCCGCTCTCGGGCTCTAGAAATCATTCTTTTCAGGGTTCGCACTCTGACTCACTTACCAGCTCAAACGTCCACAACTGAACTGCAGCAGCTGTGTATCACCAGCAAAAATTAGGTCAAAAATAAATTTTTTCAGTAACTATAATTGAGTATACTAAGTGGTAGATATTGTAACAAGGTTTCCAAAAATATAAAGAACACTAAAATCCGAGTTATAACGAAGAAGTTATGACCAATTGAAGATACGCGACAATATCGGTAAAACACTGTTAAGCGGAAAACACGAAATTCCAATAAAATTCTTTTTAACCTAAGGTATCTAAATGAAAGTTGTAGATATCCCAAAACCGTAAACATACATAAAAAGAACGCCCAAATCTGACTTCATATGAAGAAGTTATGATTTTTCGAAGTTTCGGACATATCGGTAGACAGCTAAAAACTCGAAATAGAGATCGAGCGACTTTTAGCCAACACGATCTAAACGAGAATCGAAGATATCTTCAATGGTAATACAACGGTAAAAAGACTGACGAAAACGGGCATCGGATGAAGAAGTTATGGATTTTTAACGGACTTTTCCAGTCCCGGCCTGTTAAAAATATATTATTAAAAATAAAGTCAAAATTAGCCGACGGAGTCTAAACGAGAGTTGTATAGCATTTTCTCACCTACGCATGGATATAAAGAATGTCGAAATCGGAGCCCGTACACGAAATTTATGGATTTTACAAGTTCGGGACACAAAATCTGAGGCTGGTCCAAGAAGGAACCCCCTGCATTCCCTAAAGGAACACCCTGCGTTCTTCGACCAGAACCATCCCATCGTCCATCAGAGGAAAATACGTAAGTGCTGACCTCACAGGGGGAATGTGTTGTGTTCCCTAAAGGAATGCCCTGCCTTCGTGAGTGCCCCCAGCACTATAAAAAGGAGGCTAGGGCTCCGAGTTTTGTTGCTTCTCTCTCAACTCCTTCACCCTTAAACGCCTCTCTAGCCCCTTTAAGCTACCTTAAAGCCCCAGTATTACTGCTAGCTCACAATGGAAGTCCCGACACCCCCGAGATTCCCAAGAAATCGTCTTTCTCCAGTCAAAGTATCGCCCGGGTTTAGTCTCGCCTTCTTCAAGCTACCACTTCTACCAAGTGAGTTCATACCCCTACAAACACACTTTAAATACGTTTTTAACTGCTTTTAAATACTTTTAGGGGGGGGGGGGGAATACAAGTAAACACATGGTCAAAATCGTGTGAAAAACATCAATAGCTTGCTATAATTTTCATTATATAATCAATCATATGTGATTTATAACTATCATACGAAAACATTAACATGCAAAACATCTCATGATAACATTTTGACCTTGTGGAATAAAACATGTTTATATATATATATATATATATATATATATATATATATATATATATATATATATAACTATTTTTCATGTATATGTTCATATAAGATATCATAAACAAGGGTAACCATTTCAACTATAACATTATGCTTTTACAAGAAAATTCAACTCATTAGTACGCCCTTGTCAACACGGTAGAAAAGGAAATCATTTCATACAAAAGATTTTTCAACATATTACTCGTGAACTCATAGTTACCAATCGTGTGAGGCATATGGCTTTGCTTAGTATCAAAGAAAGCCCTCATCTATAACCATAGTCTCCTGGAGGGAGAGCGTGAATTTGTGTATAGATCTATACGGGGCTGACAACTCCGCACCCTGACTATTAGCTACTGTCCAAGGGGTGACAAATGTCAACATTGGTACTACTGTCTAGTATGGTTATGTGAGACTCGCACGCATAAACAATGACTCATGCATGTAGTAATACACTTCTAGAACACCGCCATGGAATAGTATCTTTATGATTTCTTTTATATAACTAGTTTTTATTAAGTAATCATAGTAGGATATTATTGTCACGTTCAGGATCGGATTTAAACACATCATTAGTGGTTTTATTATTTTAATAATAAAACTATACATTCCTAGTCTAAGTATGGAATATTTACTTACATTCATGGTCTTGGTTCATATAAGACTACACCTCACTTTTAGGAAAATATAGGATTTCCCTGGTTCAAATACATTCATTTTGTACAAAAACGATTTATATCATCACTCTTAAGAAAATACCGGATTTTTTGAAAACAAACGCGGACTTTTCAAATGACATTTATCTACACAAATAACAACTTATGAACTCACCAACTTAAATGTTGACACTTTTTCTTTGAAATAACTTGTATTCTCAGGAAATCGCTAAACCAGGTTAGCAACTGCTTTTGAAGACTTACGCTCAGCGGTTAGTTTAATCTTTTGGATATCATATTGTAATTGACTTTTGCAAACATGTAATACTACAATCATGTAAACTTTTCAATTATGTATATGATGGTCGTGTGTACTTTCTTTACTATTCATTTGTTATGATACTATACATGACGTCCTCCCCCACCCCGAATGTTTCTGTTGTTCTGGTTTGGGGGTGTGACAAGCTGAAACAACCTCTGCCCTAAATCGGGCTACAACTACTCCCAAGATATAGTCTACAATCCCAAAAGTGCAATAGATCGCACAATCAATCCTTACCGCCTGATACACGAGATCCAAGGCAAACCGGATCTCACAACTACTTATGCCACGTTGACCCACCTGCGCTCACCGACGATGAAATAATATATCCAACCCCTATAACCAACTGCTCCCAAGCTGGAATACAACTTGCTCCTGGGTCACAAGCCTGCTCACTCCTTCATGCTCGAAAAACTGAAAGGGCACAATCCTTTCCCTATAAAACAACAATCCAATCCAACAATCAACCATTCCACTTCTAGCTACAAAACCCCAGCTGAACATACTCATCACTCATTTCTGGAGTCCCTGCGACTCACATTCTGGCCTCGAGCAAACACCCGAGCCTCAAATCTAGAAACTCATGTGCTAGCCTCTCCCGCTCAACCTACGGAAATATAACAAGTACAGATCATCTTCCTGATCCCAAATAACTGCAGCCCTCTACTCATCAGAATATGTATGAGTAACAAATCCCGATACTAGAAAGCTCGACCAGCTCCTCTCCATGTCGTCGTTACAACTGTTGAAACTCTTGCGGCATCCGTCTCAATAATGGCTGCATGGCGGTCGACAAAATACTCAACCATTGCGGTCTTGAAAGACCCAATCATCTCCAGAATCTACCCCCGAATGATCTCAATCACCTCCTCCCGGATGATCTCCCTAACACGATCCTCTGACAATACTAGCCTATTCTGGATGCCAGCTCTCGATCCTGATCCGGATCCGTTCTCAAAATGTCTCGAATAATCCATACCATAACATGGGACCAACTTCCAACTAAACCCTAGGGGTTGTGACTTCCTTGCTACGCATATGGGTCCTATGCTTTCAATAGTACGGGCCCATACTACCTTCTACACCTACCCATATTTGTCTCAGGTATCACCACAACACCCTAAGAATATACATACCCCTGATGGTCGCTCAACCTCACTCCTAGAGGAAGGCTAATTGTTTCACAATTGACCTACCGGTCCCACATAACCCACCCATCCATGAAACTTCCACCAACCATGTAGCACTAGTGTATGCTAGCCATACATAACGCTTGACCCTATAGACTTTCGAATATCCAATCCTACCCTAATCCCTAATCAATAAGAACAGAACATAAGGCCATATCAAACATTCTTGGGCTATAAGATCTTAAATATGTACAACTGTGATTTATACACTAAACAACTTCAGTAATGATGTCCATCTCATATAAAGGAAACCCTAGTCTAGCAGGCATTATGTAATCAAACAATTCTATCATGCAATTACTGAAGATTCCTAGCGTAGTACTAGCATGCTGTTCTAATATATCACAATATCAAATAACCGTATGGTATTTTAGGGTCTACTTACTGGATCCGACTGATCGTACACTTCACATCCTCTTTTACTTATTTTGAAAACCATTTGAAAATCATTCTGAAAATCTATCCTTGAATTGAGACTAGATTCACACGAGTGTTCCTCCAATTCACTCAAACCAAGGCTTTGATACCAACTTGTAACACCCATAAAAATCAAGCCAATTTAAAACTTTTTCAAAGATCCATTAACCATTAATTATTACAAAATGTTTTCAAAATAGTTTAATATCAGAGTATCCCATAAACCATAAGTCCAAAACACGAGGATGTGTACGGTCACGCCTTCACCTTGCCGAGATATCTGAAGTACCTGAAACAATACTGAAACCGTAAGCACAAAGCTTAGTGATTCCCCAAAAATACCACCGCCATACAAATATAACCATATCGTATAACAAATATAGAACAATATGAATAATGAGTCTTCAGCCTGATTGGACTGACTTGCAAGACCTACAACCTATCTGGACCGCTCCCGAGCCTTCAGCATGACTGAACCGCCTCGCAGGGCCTACAGCCTATCCAGACCGCTCACCGGGTATGTTGGTCTTCAGTACAAAGCAGGACCGCCTCAACCCAACCCCCAATCAGAAAAGCATGTGCACATAAATATCATACGCTAGCTCATATCATATAACAGACAGACCGATCTAACAGATCACTAATCATAGTAAGATCCCAATAACCGGGATACAGACCTAACTGGTCACCAACATAGGATCATCCTATAACCAGGACATTGACATCACCAGGTCAACTAAGCATAATCATACCACCATCCTAACTACGAGGATGTAATCAATAAACACATCATGCCATAATCTAGACACAAATATATAAAGGGCCGGCCTGCCTTAGACCCATTGATATAGTGAGGATAACTCACCTGGTACTGCTGAAGTCTCGCGGATGAAACTCAAGCTGCTGGTTCATAGATTCCCGAATTGCCAACATCAAACAACATCCAACTAATAATTGGGTTCCAAGCCCAAGGTCCAAATCACACTCAAAAGGCCCAAAAGTCAAGTATGGGCCAAAGCCCAACATATGGTTCAATTTTCCAAATTGGGCCCAAACCTTTACATGGTCATAATTAAAGGCCTAACTACTTAGTCAAGTCCAAACATTTCACATTTCCAATGGCCCAATATCATATAATCATCAAGGCCTAAACTATGGCCCACTTTTCCAAATTAGGCCCAAACCCTCATATGGGCCTTACCCAATAGCCCATTAAATTATTATAGTCCACTTGCTTGTTCTTGGATGGCCCATTAATAAGCCAATTACCAAACCCAAAAGAAAGGCCTAATTAAAAAATTAGGGTTTCTTACATGAAGTCCATAACTCTCCTAAATAAATCATATGGTGTGATTGGGCTTTACACACAACACCCATTCCAACGGCCCAAATGTGGGTCCCGATAAGTCCAAGGCCCATAAATCCAATATTAGGCTTTTCTAAACCCTAATTAGGGTTTCCAACCCTATTTAGCCCAATAGGCCCAGTAGCTAGGTCTTTTGATCAATTAAGGTTCATTAGGCCCATTAGGGTACTTTAGTCCCTTTGTCCGAATTTTCCAACGAATCGAACACAAGCACACCGCCACCCAGCACGGCGGCTGGTGGCGGCAGCCACCACCTCACGGTGGTGGTTTGTGACAACCCGAAACTTTTATCCTATGTAATTGATCCGTATATCAATATTAATTTCGAATTATCATCTTTTTAGCGAAATTGTGGGTCCATATGAGTGCTTTAGACTTATTATAACCTAGATATGAGTCTTTAGAAGGGTTAGAAAGTGTGTAGCATCTCAAAATCAAGTCAATCACACCAAAGTAACTGTGTGCGGCCAGCCAGCCACACACACTCCCCTAGCCACACACTCGACCCTATATATAGTAGAGAACCCCATTTCAGTCATTTTTCTCCTCTTTTGGCTGCACTCTACTATCTCTCACTACTTTCTCTCTCTAAAAACTTCATCCAAGAACACTCTAAAGGGCTCAAAAACATGAACCAGTTCATCATTCAGCTTGTTATAGTGGTAAGACACTTGAATCTAAGCCTAAAACGCATAGTGTTCTTCGTGTTCTTCATCCTTTGAAGGTGTACGGCTGCACACCTTCATAAGGTGGCCGCACACACACTAAACTCTCCAAAGTGAGGAGTTTTGGCCTTCATTTAGTAATAGGACTTGGTATTAGCACAAGAACACCTTGAAAACACCTCAAAATCGACATTTCGGACACAAATGAGGAGTGTACGGCCGCACACTCCTGTGTACGGCCGCACACAACCTCTGTACGGCCACACACTCCTGTGTGCAGCCACACACACAAGTCTGGTCGCACTCCCTGGCCGCACATTCACCTTTATGGCCATACACCCACTCTAATGCTCATATTCGTCCTTAGAATTGTAAAGATCACTAAGTATGGAACATGGGACACTTAGTTCTAGTGATTCCAAGTCCATAGGGTGTTTTTACATCGTGATTTGTCATAAGATACCCAATCTAATACATATATGTGCAATATATGTTAATAGGGTCCACACGTGTACAAAAGATCGGTTGACACTCGGCGCTCATAACAAATCAATCATTCGATCCTATGATAAAATTGTGAGTTCATACCCCTACACTTTTCTGAGTTTTTCAGGTTTTCTAGGGGGGTATACAAGCTAAACATAAAGGTTTTCATAACTTAAAAACTGATGCAATGACAATGATTTCCTATCAAACGTTTAGATACAATTATCCCTTTTGTATTATGCCGAGCATAAGAGATGTTTACAATTCATAATTGCATAGTTTTCAAAACCATACATGAACGTAACAACCATTCAAACTATAATAGGTATAGTTTGGGATTTCATTTCTAGTCTTACAGGTTCAAACAACATGCAAAGTCAAACATATAAACTATGTCAGATTTAGTTTATCCATTACTACGAATACGAAACTAGAGTATCATGCTAAATAATTATTTTATGTATAATTATTTATACTCTACACCATTACAAACGATTTAGAACTCGAGAACAACCGAACAAGCACGTAAAGTAGTTAATACAGGATTGTGAGACTATCTTCGTTTTGCCCGTCGGCGTACCAATAAATCCTCACTGGTAGTATAATCAGAGTCTCCTGGAGGGAGAGCGTGAAATTTGTGAATTGATCTATTCGGGACCGACAATCGCACACCTGAACTGTTAGCTACAGTTAGGCGGGCACGCCTGGGGTGACAAATTTTGTAATCGTACGATGCCTGAAGAACTTCAAGGAGGTCACATGTCAAATTAGTATGGTTATACGACTCACAATAAGTATAAACTAATCATTCTTTATGGGATTTCTTTCTTCTATAGTTTTATTTTAAGTAATAAAACTACTTATCTACTTACTGGAGGGTATTCCAAGGACTAAATCTATAGTTTTACTTTAAGTAATAAAACTACTATACATATTGGTGGTAACCAGGGTTTCCGAACAATCATACATTACATACTAGTGGTAGCCAGGGTTTTCAAACAGAACGTACTTTTCATACAGAAACCATCAAACATGTTAGAAAATATGGGATTTTCTTGGTAAGCAAGCATACATATTTCAGAACTTGTTAACAACAGATTTCGGTACGAATGATATTTACTTATAATGGAAAGAAAACATTTATACAAATTCAGTGACTAGTTTTCAATACAAAAACATGCTTATGAACTCACTAGCTTTATGCTGATATGTTTTCAAAACTGCTTGTATTCTCAAGACAACGATAGACAGGTACTTCGCCGGCTTTTTGGAGAAGACGGAGCATTTTTGGAGTCTTGTCTTTATCTTTGTTATATAAGGTTATCTACAAACTATGTTTTAAACAGATGTAAATATCCATATTGTAATGTAATGGTTGTGTTTACTTTTATTGATGTGATACGATTGTTGTTGTACTACGTATGACATCGCCGCCCCAGACGTTTTCGCCGTTGTCTTTCTGACGGTTCGGGGGTGTGACAGATTGGTATTTGAGCTATTGTTTATAGTGAAATAAGTATACCAAACCTTACATGGTATAAAACTATAAACACTAATGGTCCTAAGTGCTCTGAACTAAAAGTATACTTTAAAAATATAAATATTTTTACTCCAAGTATACAAGTATACCTACATACCAGAATCAATATCATTGAAAGAACCAAACAAAAGTATTTGGATGTTGAACACTGTGGTTAAACCTGGGCAGTTATGTAATCATGTCTAGGGTCAATATAGCCTGATCAAATATATTCATTCGAGACATGACCAACATGTGCTTGGGAGTGACTGTGGGGTTGCAACAGGCCTAAAACTTACCAAATATTTCTACTAAAAGAAATTGATAGAACAAAACCTTCATAATAAAATACTATAGGGGTATTTTAGTCAAGCAGGATACATTGTAGAGATTCATTCCAAGTGTTTCTACTCATTCTTTCCTAGCGATATTTTACTTGCTTTAGTAACTCTTTCCTGTCTATCGCTTAGGAGAACACTTTATCTATCACATAGAGATACATCTTGTTTCATACCTCTTGATTCAATTCAGTAGACCTACCATCCTCTCCTTCCTGATCATTTTAGAAGGAGATGCCTCCAAAGAAAAGACCCAGCTCAAAGAACAACAATCCTCCACCACCGCCTCCTTAGTTTAAACGTGCTATGTTCCAGGCAGTTGTTACTGTCGCTATGGCTGCCGCTATGTCACAAATGAACCCTGGTGGTTCTGGCGGGCCAGGAGGAGGTACCCAACCCAAAATCAGGAAGGTGGTCAGGAACACCAGAAGGAGTGTTCCTATAAAGACTTCATGAACACAAAACCCACACCTTTCGAGGGCATTGGAGGTGTCATTGCCTTGACTCGATGGTTCGAGAAGATCAAGTCTGTCTTCGAAATTTGTTCCTGTTCGGAAGCCAACAAGGTGAAATTTTCTGCCTGCACTTTCACCAACAGAGCATTGACCTGGTGGAATACTCGGGTCAAATCCCTAACCCTACCAATAGCAAACGCTATGGGTTGGGAGAGCTTGAAAGAGCTCATGCTTGTTGAGTACTGCCCGCGGGGAGAAATGCAGAAACTGGAGCACGAACTCTGGAACCTAAAAATGAAGGGTTCCGATATTTCTACCTACACTTCTAGGTTTGAAGACCTAGCACTTATGTGCCCGGGAATGGTCTCCTCGTAAAGAAAGAAAATAGAGAGATACATTTGGGGATTGACGCCCCCAACTCAAGGGAATGTCTTGGCTCTTAGGCCACACACTTTTGATAGCGCCAAGTGCCTGGCGCGGACCCTTATAGATCATGGAGTTGATCTTGATGCAACGACAGCCACTCCTGAACCAACAAAGGAGAGTGGTGAGAATAAAAAGAAATTTTTGAACAAGCGAAAGGGTCAGAGTTCGCAAGGGTCCTCCAAGAAACAACAAACTGTGGCAGTCCACGTTGCCACTACCCCTGCTGTTGCTCCTGCAAATGAAGCACCTGCCAATGGATATACTGGTACCCTCCCTTGGTGCAACAAGTGCAATTACCACCACCGTATCCCCGGACCATGTCGTGAAATGCTCTGCAACAACTGTGGCAAGAAGGGTCATATTGCCCGAAACTGCAAAACACCAGCCCAACCAACCAGTCAGGCATTTGGAGCAGCTGTCGGTCAGGCCTGCTATGGTTATGGTGAGGTCGGGCACTATAAGAGGAGGCAGTTGTTGATCCTACCGTTATCACGGGTACGTTCCTCCTCGACAACTCTTATGCATGCATTCTTTTCGATTCTGGTGCGGAGAGAAGTTTTGTTAGTCATGCATTCAAAAATCTTCTCAAACATAAACCTCAATCTTTAATCAAAACATTTACTGTCGAAATGGCCAACGGTGAGAAAGAGAGCACTAACACTATATTCCGTGGCTGTAGCCTTACCCTAAACGATCATTCCTTTCCTATCGATCTTATGCCAGTTTCCATAAAGAGATTTGATGTCATCATTGGCATGGATTGGTTGAGCCCCAATCGTGCTGATATCCTTTGTTTCAAAAAAGATATCCATCTCAATCTCCTCTCTTGCGAAACCCTCATGATCTATGGTGATAAACTTAGCTCCAACCTCCGCATTATTTCGTGCATCAAAGCCCAAAAACTTCTGTGAAAGGAGTGTTGTGCATTCCTAGCCCATGTTGTAAATGAGAAACAAGAGGTTAAAGCCCTCGAGAGCATCCCTGAAGTCTGCAACTTTCCTGATGTCTTTCCCGAAGAGCTTCCGGGAATTCCTCCTGAGCATCAAGTCGAGTTTCACATCGACTTAATCCCCGGAGCTACCCCCGTAGCGAAGTCCCCATATCGCCTAGCGCTAGCAGAAATGCAAGAGTTGTCCAGCCAGCTCAATGAGCAGCTCAGCAAAGGATTCATCAGACCGAGTTTCTCACCCTGGGGAGCCCCAGTTTTATTTGTGAAAAAGAAGGATGGATCTTTTCGGATGTGCATTGACTACCGCGAACTGAATAAACTCACCATCAAAAACTGACATCCTCTTCCTAGGATCGACGACCTCTTCGACCAACTTCAAGGAGCCAGATATTTCTCCAAGATAGACCTCAGATCAGGGTACCCTCAGCTACGATTCCACAAGGGTGATGTCCCTAAAATAGCATTCCGGACTCGATATGGTCACTACGAATTTGTAGTGATGCCCTTCGGTCTAACCAACGCACTAACAGTGTTCATGGACCTGATGAACTGGGTGTGTCGTCCTTTTTTGGACAAGTTTGTTATCGTGTTCATAGATGATATACTTGTCTATTCCAGAAGTGAGGAAGATCACAAACAACACTTGAGATTAGTGTTGGAAACTCTAAGAACATAAAAGTTGTACGCGAAATTCTCCAAGTGTGAATTCTGGATTCGGAAAGTAACTTTCTTGGCTCACGTGATAAGTGAGGAATGCATACACGTGGATCCGTCCAAAATCAAAGTGATAAAGAATTGGTTAGCACCGAAGACACCCACAGAAATCCGTCAAATTTTGGGTCTTGCTGGCTATTATCATAGATTCATCCATAATTTCTCCAGAATTGCCAAACCCCTAACCACTATGCCTCAGAAAGGTGTACCCTTTTGTTGGAGTGAAAAGCAAGACATTGCATTCCAAACATTGAAGCGAGCCTTGTGTAGCGCACTTATTCTGTCTCTGCCCGAAGGGACGGAAGACTTCGTTGTCTACTACGATGCATCCAACCAGGGCTTAGGCTGTGTGCTTATGCAACGAGGAAATGTTATTGCTTATGCCTCGAGACAGTTGAAAGTGCACGAAATCAACTATACAACTCATGACCTGGAGTTGGGAGCAGTTATCTTCGCATTGAAGATTTGGAGACATTACCTCTACGGAACGAAGTGCACAATCTTCACTGACCATAAAAGCCTACAACACATCTTCGACCAAAAAGACTTAAACATGAGGCAACGGAGATGGGTAGAGCTACTCTGTGATTATGAGTGTGAAATACACTACCATCCCGGCAAGGCCAATGTGGTAGCAGATTCCCTCAGCCGAAAAGAGTACACAAGTCGCCGTGTGAAAGCACTTACTATAACCATCCATTCCTACTTATCCGCAAAAAATAGAGAGGCTTAGTTTGAAGCCTTGAAACCAGAGAACGTGGCGGAGGAAGCCTTGAGGGGAATGGAAAAGAACTTAGAGATCAAGGGAGATGGAATCTACTATTTCATGGATTGGATACGGACCCAAAAGTTCGGTGGTTACAAAAGAGTCGTCATGAACGAAGATCACAAAACTAGATACTCCATCCACTCAGGATCGGATAAGATGTACCTTGATCTCAAGAAGTTATATTGGTGGCCAAACATGAAAGCTGAGATCGCTACCTTCGTGGGCAAGTGTCTGACTTGTGCCAAGGTGAAGGTCGAATATCAGAAGCCCTCAGGTCTACTTCAACAGCCCGAGATACCTGAGTGGAAGTGGGAGAGGATTACCATGGATTTCATTACCAAATTGCCCAAATCTCCGAGTGGGTACGACACCATCTGGGTAATAGTCGACTGATTGACGAAATCCGCTCACTTCCTACCAATCAAAGAAACTTTCAAGATGGAAAGACTCACACAAATCTACATCCAAGAGATAGTTCAACTGCACGGAGTACCCGTATCTATCATTTCCGATCGTGATAGCAGGTTCACTTCGAGATTTTGGCAATCCCTACAGAAATCTCTTGGAACTAAGCTGGATATGAGTACAACTTATCATCCCCAGACAGATGGATAGAGTAAGAGAACCATCCAGACCTTGGAAGACATTTTGAGAGCATGTGTCATCGACTTCGGTAAATCGTGGGACTCCCATTTGCCCTTGGTTGAATTCTCTTACAAAAATAGTTATCATACCAGTATCAAGGTTGTGCCTTTCGAAGCCCTCTATGGCCGCAAGTGCAGATCCCCTCTGTGCTGGGCTGAGGTGGGTGACACACAGCTAGCCAAGGGGCACGTCCCGGATAGCACTCTCACTGGTTCAGAAATTATCCGCGAAACCACTGAAAAGATCGTACAAATGCGAAAACGACTAAAGGCTTCCCGAGATAGACAAAAGAGCTACGCCGATAAACGACGAAAAACCTTAGAATTCCAGGTCGGAGACCGTGTTCTGCTAAAGGTCTCACCATGGAAAAGCATGATACACTTTGGAAAACATGGAAAGCTAAATCCGAGGTACATAGGACCATTCGAAATCCTTGCTAGGATTGGTCCCGTAGCCTACAAACTCCGTCTACCGCATGAACTCAGTAACATTCATCCTGTCTTCCATGTTTCGAATCTCAAGAAATCCTTATCTGACGAAACCCTTGTTGTCCTTCTTGACGAAATCGAAATCAATGAAAATCTGAACTTCGTGGAAGAACCGATCGAAATCATGGACCGAGAGGTCAAACGAACGAAACAAAGTCGCATCCCGATAGTGAAGGTTCGCTGGAATGCTAAGCGGGGACCCGAATTCACTTGGGAGCGCGAGGATTCAATGATACAGAAGTATCCTCATCTTTTTCCCAATACATGATTCGTATCCATATTCTTGAATTTCAGGATGAAATTCCCTCAAACGGGGGGATGATGTGACAACCCAGAACTTTTATCCTGTGCAATTGATCTGTATATCAATATTAATCTCGGATTTATCTTCTTTTTAGCGAAATTGTGGGTCCATATGAGTGCTTTAGACTTATTATAACCTAGATATGAGTCGTAAGAAGGGTTAGAAAGTGTGTAGCATCTCAAAATCAAGCTAATCACACCAAAGTAGGTGTGTGTGGCCAGCCAGCTGCACACCCAGCCGCACACACTCCCCCAGCCACACACCCGACCCTATATATAGTAGAGAACCCCCTTTCTGTCACTTTTCCCCTCTTTTGGCTGCACTCTACTATCTCTCACTACTTTCTCTCTCTAAAAACTTCATCCAAGAACACTCTAAAGGGCTAAAAAATGTGAACTACTTCATCATTTAGCTTTGTTATAGTGGTAAGACACTTGAACCTAAGCCTAAAACTCATAGTGTTCTTCGTGTTCTTCATCCTTTGAAGGTGTACGATCGCACAGACTTCATAAGGTGGCCGCACACACACTAAACTCTCCCAAGTGAGGAGTTTTGGACTTCATTTAGTAATAGGACTTGGTATTAGCACAAGAACACCTTGAAAACACCTCAAAATCGACATTTCGGATACAAATGAGGAGTGTACGGCCGCACACTCCTTTTTACGGCCGCACACACCCTCTGTACGACCACACACTCTTGTGTGCAGCCGCACACACAAGTCTAGCCGCACTCCCTGGCTGCACACTCACCTTTATGGCCATAAACCCACTCTAATGATCATATTTGGCCTTAAACTTGTAAAGATAACTAAGTATGGAACATCGGACACTTAGTTCTAGTGATTCCCAGTCCTTAGGGTGTTTTTCCATCGTGATTTGTCATAAGATACCCAATCTAATACATATATGTGCAATATATGTGAATAGGGTCCACACGCGTACAAAACATCGATTGACACTCGACGCTCATAACTAATCGATCATTCGATCCTACGATAAAATTGTGAGTTCATACCCCTACACTTTTCCGAGTTTTTCATGTTTTCTACGGGGGGAATACAAGCTAAACATAAAGGTTTTCATAACTTAAAAACTGATGTAATTACAATGATTTCCTATCAAACGTTTAGATACAATTCATAATTGCATAGTTTTCAAAACCATACATGAACGTAACAACCATTCAAACTATAATAGGTATAGTTTGGGATTTCATTTCTAGTCTTACAGGTTCAAACAACATGCAAAGTCAAACATATAAACTATGTCAGATTTAGTTTATCCATTACTACGAATACGAAACTAGAGTATCATGCTAAATAATTATTTTATGTATAATTATTTATACTCTATACCATTACAAACGATTTAGAACTCGAGAACAACCGAACAAGCACGTAAAGTAGTTAATACAGGATTGTGAGACTATCTTCGTTTTGCCCGTCGGGGTACCAATAAATCCTCACCGGTAGTATAATCAGAGTCTCCTGGAGGGAGAGCGTGAAATTTGTGAATTGATCTATTCGGGACCGACAATCGCACACCTGAACTGTTAGCTACAGTTAGGCGGGCACGCCTGGGGTGACAAATTTTGTAATCGTACGATGCCTGAAGAACGCCAAGGAGGTCACATGTCAAATTAGTATGGTTATACGACTCACAATAAGTATAAACTAATCATTGTTTACGGGATTTCTTTCTTCTATAGTTTTATTTTAAGTAATAAAACTACTTATCTACTTACTGGAGGGTATTCCAAGGACTAAATCTATAGTTTTACTTTAAGTAATAAAACTACTATACATATTGGTGGTAACCAGGGTTTCCGAACAATCATACATTACATACTAGTGGTAGCCAGGGTTTTCAAACAGAACGTACTTTTCATGCAGAAACCATCAAACATGTTAGAAAATATGGGATTTTCTTGGTAAGCAAGCATACATATTTCAGAACTTGTTAACAACAGATTTCGGTACGAACGATATTTACTTATAATGGAAAGAAAACATTTATACAAATTCAGTGACTAGTTTTCAATACAAAAACATGCTTATGAACTCACCAGCTTTATGCTGATATGTTTTTGAAACCGCTTGTATTCTCAGGGCAATGATGGACAGGTACTTCGCCAGCTTTTTGGAGAAGACGGAGCATTTTTGGAGTCTTGTCTTTATCTTTGTTATATAATGCTATGTACAAACTATGTTTTAAACAAATGTAAATATCCATATTGTAATGTAATGGTTGTGTTTACTTTGATTGCTATGATACGATTGTTGTGATACTATGTATGATGTTGCCGCCCCCGAACGTTTCCGTCGTTGTCTTTCTGACGGTTCAGGGGTGTGACATGGTTAGGGTTTCATTTCACTATTCCAATTTCTAATTACAGTTTACAACGCAAAATCCAAAAATAAACATACACTAAGCTAAGCTAAACACACACACACACAACCACCTGGTGGTGGCCCTCAGTGGTATATGGTGGCGGCTATCACCTCATGGTGGTGGTGGTGGCCTTTTCTTAGCTTTCCGACCAAACAGAACACACACCCACACTAAGGCTTGAGAAACGGTCCTTGTCACCAACCTGGTGGCTCACAGTGACAAAAGCGACAACATAAATGGCGGTAAAGGCGACACATCGGTGGATTGCGGTGACAACCTTCATGTTTGGCTATCATGGTGGTTCTTCACGACTCCTACTCGATAGAGGCCCAAACCTACGAACGCAACAGCCCGTCGGGGTGGCAAACGACGACCGAAGTGACATACTTGAGCCATACGGAAGCAGCGGTCGTGACTGAGAAATAACACCGGGAGAATGGTGAGGAGGATGAACTGAGGCCGTCGTTGACCAAAGCATCGTTGACTGCCGGCTAGCAGTGCCTTCGTCTTCAACTGATGGAGTGTAACGGCGGCAGCGAACACACCTGGAACCCGTCGTCGACTTGTTCTCGCCAGAAGCTAGGGGTTGTAGCACATTGGCGGATCAGAAATGAGCTAGGTGGTGGCGTCTGGTGGTTAACGACCTTAACATAGGTGGTGGTGCGGCGCCGGAGGACGAAGAGGCGAGAGCGGCTGCTGGAGGAGGAAGAAAGGTGGCAACTGCTTATCATTTAGGTTTTGGTTGGGACGGGGGTGACAGGTTTAAATACCCTAATCCCCTTAACTAGTTTCCATAATAACAAGTGTAGTCCTTCCCTTCCCTCATTTCTTTCAAAATAAATCCCTATTTTATCCTTTTTAACCCCAGCCATCTAAAATCCTTACAAATTAAATCCGAAATTTAACATTTAACCCTTGCCTCCCAAAATCTATCTAAATTAAGTCCCAATAATTACCATGCAGCCCCTCCGTCCACAAAACCTTTTCAACTTAGGTCCAAAATTTACTTTTTAGTCCTTGCTTCCATAAATCCTTTCATATTTGGTCCAAATGATACTAAACAACCCCCTGTCTTCTAAAAATGTTTACAAAATAAGTCTCGAAATTACACTTTAACCCTCGAAACTCTAAATCATGCCATTTGGCTTCCCGAAACCAACACTCCAGTAATTATTATTCGATTTTGGGCTATAATAATATAAAATAATAATAAAATTACTTTTCGGGGTCCAAGGTTTATTATTTTAATTATTCTTCTTAAAACGGGATGTTACAACTCTCCCCCACTTAAATTTGATTTCGTCCTCGAATTCGTTTCTTATCATTCCTTACACGCCATAAAATCCAATATTTTATGTTAAAATGGTTTGTGAGTCTCGTTCCAAATCATGTATAATTGCATGTGTGTTCTTTGTTTTTCCTTGTTTGAAATTATAACGAAAGTGTTCCCAAAAAATCCTTTATTTCTATCATACGAGGAGTTGTGGTCCGAAAACCCTAAGACCTGATTGGTGAAAATTATTTACAAACAGTCGAAAGATAGTTTCATGTTTTATAAAAATAGTAGAGTGTATAAAATCTAGTGTAACTTCAAAATATTAATGTTATTCTTTATGTGAGTCGTTACAACCATACTAATGTGACTAAAGCATCTGTCTTGACGTTCTTCAGGTGTCGGTTTCTAATAAGATAATTGTCACCCTAGACTGGCCTGTCTAGCTGTAGCGAACGACTCAGGTGTGGGGGTGTCAACCCCGTATAGATCTGTACACAATATCCCGCTCTCCCTCCAGGAGACTCTAGCTATAACAACAAGACTTACGATGTACGCTAAATAGGTACAGTGAAGGAGTGTCTCGCAAGAGTCTTAACAGAATTTACACAAATTTTGTATTGTTAATGAATATAACAACTAACGTTTCTAGTGTATATTTACGAATGCAGATTTATGACACGTAATAATTCTTGTCGTACATTTACACAACTTATTATTCTTGTAAAAAAACTTTATGACAGACGGCTAGGACATGCAACCTTTTGAGTCATAAACGTCTTTTTAGTCCACAGTTCAGTAAGTTTATTTATAAACTCTTTTTATAAATAGTTAAAAATGGACTAATATATTCATAAAATTTTGTGTAAAAATAACATATTACCTTAGGTTTTACACCATAATAATAATAATTTTTACATATCTCGATTTTTCCACAATGCAAATAAAACTCCAAAATTTCATTATATTTTATGTATGTATACAAATTTTGTGGAAATGTGAGTTTATCCCATTTTTTTACTACATTTGTCATAAATAACCCATTTTTATCACAATCATCATAAATAATCCATTTTTATCATAATCACAAATGATCCATTTTTACCAAACTTATCATAAATAACCCATTTTTACAAGTGTTTGTGGTAAAAATTTATATTTCAAAAATTTACCATTTTGAGTGTAAATTTTCATATTTTACCATTTTTCAAGCTCTTGTAACCAAAAATTGTTACAACATTTTCTTGGACGTATTTTGTGATTTTTGACCAACATTACATGAAAATCACTTTCACTTAGCAACTTATTTCATCTTTAGCATGTCACCAAAATAAATGAAACAACACCATGATAACTATGCAACAACTTGAGACTTAACAAAATCTCGATCTATTGGCGTTAAGCATGAAATATCAATATTTCATCACACATAAACATACATACATGTACAAATATTTTACACAAGACTAGACTTGTATCCTCCCTAAAAGAAAGAAAACTCGAGAATAAGGGGTATGAAGCTCACCTTGGGGTTTACAAGATGTAGATGTAGATGAAGAAGAGACGGATTTGTGAGCCTAGCTTGCCTTCTTGAAGGGATTTTCGAAGTTGAGGATGTTCTAAGGAGCGTATACACGAAAATGAAGTTGTAAGAGGAAAGATCTTTGTAAAAACTTGAAACAAAACAATGGAGTTTATCATTAACTTACCAAGCTTATGATCCTTGAAGAGAACTTCTTTGGAGAACACACACACAACCCACAAATTTTGAAGAAAGAAGATGAGAGAATCCTTGAGTGTTGAGAGGAAAATGTGTTTGAAGATGAAGTTATGAATAAGGGGGGGGGGGTGAGATATCGGCCGAATCAAGAGGGAAGAGAGGGAAAGTAGGGTTTGAATCTAGCTAAGGGTGATGTGAAGTTCTTGGAAACTTGTTGGATAAAAGCATGCTTACATGCTAGATTATATGGAGTTGGCAAGCCTTATTACCCACTTAATCTTTTTTTTGTTTAGATGGGCCAACCGACCCAAGAGGAGTCCTCAGCCCAAAAGAGTGGCCTAAGAAGAGAAATTCCAATTTTTGGTTTGGCCCAATAAGGATTCTCAGCCCATTAAAGCTTAATAAATGGTTTTTGGTTCAAAGGCCCAAAAAATATTAATTCTCGGCCCAACTAAGGCCCATGTGTGTGTTTTCGAATCAAAATATTGTTTAATAAAAATTTTCAACCCATTAGGGCCCAAAGAGGGGTTTTCGGCCCAAAAAGACCAAAAGGAGTAGTTATCGGCGCAATAAGGATGTCTTGGTCCAATAAGGGAATTCAATCGAAAATTCTTGGGCTAAGGCCCAAAAATGATTGGATTTGGCTTATTGGATCGAATTTTGGGTTTACACGTGGTTGTTTCGACTTGAATGATAATGTATGCAAGTATGAACTGAATAGCATTGAAGCTTGATTTATACTAACCGTAGTGTTACAATGGTTACACAAGGAAACTATCTTGTACAAGGATAGAAATCTTAACCCTAATTTGCTAGTTGTGACAGTATCATGTAATCTTGTAGATACGTTTCATATAATAAATGTGAATTGAAAGAATATAAGAAAGATGTCAGTTATGAACGTGATTTTAATTAGGAAGGAACAAAATTTACTTTCAAAAATTATGATAAGGTTTAAATGAGTTGGATACATTCTTTTTATAAACGACGTTAACATTAAATCAGTTAGTCAAAACTTTTAAATTTAGTCAATATTAATTTAATTTTATTTTATTTTAGGATGATCTCACACCCGCAAACCAGAACGTCAGAAATATTCGGGGGTGGAGGACGTCATGTACAATATCATAACAAATTAATAGTAAAGAAAGTACACATGACCATCATATACATAATTGTAAAGTTTAGATGATTGTAGTATTACATGTTTGCAAAAGTCAATTACAATATCATGTCCAAAAGATTAAACTAATGCCTGAGCGTAAGTCTTCAAAAGCAGTTTCTAACCTGGTTTAGCGATTTCCTGAGAATACAAGTTATTTCAAAGAAAAAGTGTCAACATTTAAGTTGGTGAGTTCATAAGCTGTTATTTGTGTAGATAAATGTCATTTGAAAAGTCCGCGTTTGGTTTCAAAAAATCCGGTATTTTCTTAAGAGTGATGATGTAAATCGTTTTTGTACAAAATGAATGTACTTTGAATCAGGGAAATCCTATACTTTCCTAAAAGTGAGGTGTAGTCTTATATGAACCAAGACCATGAATGTAAGTAAATATTCCATAATTAGACTAGGAATGTATAGTTTTATTATTAAAATAATAAAACCACTAATGATGTGTTTAAATCCGATCCTGAACGTGACAATAATATCCTACTATGATTACTTAATAAAAACTAGTTATATAAAAGAGATCATAAAGATACTATTCCATGGCGGTGTTCTAGAAGTGTATTACTACATGCATGAGTCATTTTTCCTGCATGCGAGTCTCACATAACCATACTAGACAGTAGTACCAATGTTGACATTTGTCACCCCTTGGACTGTAGCTAACAGTCAAGGTGCGGAGTTGTCAGCCTCGTATAGATCTATACACAAATTCACGCTCTCCCTCCAGGAGACTCTGGTTATAGATGAGGGCTTTCTTTGATACTAAGCAAAGCCATATGCCTCACATGATTGCTAACAATGAGTTCACGAGTAATATGTTGAAAAATCATTTGTATGAAATGATTTCCTTTTCTATCGTGTTAACAAAGGCATACTAATGAGTTGAATTTCCTTGTAAAAGCATAATGTTATAGTTGAAATGGTTACCCGTGTTCATGATATGGTATCGTGAGATGTTTTTGATGGGATTTACACAAATAAACATCCTATGTGCTCATGCAAACCCTAATGCTTGGATCTAGGCTTCTCTATTGTACATGCAATGAATCCAAGACTTGCAAACCCAAGATCTAGTAGTATGATTCAAAATTTAATTTAACAAATCAGATCTAGAAGATTACTTGTTGTTGGTTGCTTGATTCTTGCTTGATTCTTCTTGTCTTGGAGATTAGAGTCACAAGTGTAACTCCTCTAATAGCTTACAGACACCAACTAGCAAGGAGGCAATTATGTGAGAGATAGGGAATGCTAAAATCGGCCTAGGGTTTTTCTTGGGATCAAGTGTAGCCAATTTTCATAGCCCTAGGGTCATATTTATACTGTAGGCTGCTAGGGTTTTAGTGTAAACCCTAATGGACAGCTTAGTCATCAAGTAGCTCATGGAACTTTCTGGAATGGGGCCTTGGACGAAAATAATTTCGTTCATCATAATTTCGTTCCCCCTTAGCCCATTCGGTTTCCCAGCCAAAAACTGAACTATCACACATTTGATAGTTTATGCCCCTTTATTTAATTTATCTCTTTTAGTCACCAAATTAATTATTAATTAATTTATGACCAATATTAATCAAATAATATGATTTCTCTTTTAATATATTATTCTTATAATATATTAATAAATCATAATATCTTTTCTCTCTCTCTTTCTCCATAAATTACCTTGTCAAGTTGCTATGGTGAAGGCAGCCCAAAAGGACCATGCACAACTGGGTCAAATACTTACCAAATATAGTTACGGGCTTAGACACTAATCTAACAGTCTCCCACTTGGATAAGTTTAGTAACTATAATGTAAGCATATTCCGATTAGCAATCGTAGCTCTCAAAGACATTGTCGAACTCTGATCTTATCAGTAACTTGTCCTTTAGATAAACGATCGTACAGTCCTCTGTTCTAGATATCGTGCAAACAATCACATGGAACATAGTCATACTTATTGTCCAGCAGTTTGTTTCTCGATCTCAGATTCATTTGACATAGAACTTATTTGAACACATCAATTTAGTCCTGACCGGGCCCGACACATAAGTCAAATAAAATCATCGAGGGGCCCTGATATCGCTTTTACCCTCTTATGATAAAAGGAGCAGATAAACTTCGACTTATATGCATTTACTATTCACTACTCAAATTATACACAACAATGCGTTTTATGACATCAAGTTACTGATGCGGTTTCGCATTATCAATGCACAACCAATTAGCAAACAATAAACCATATATCTAGGTTTTAAGACCATATGATATTATCGTTTTGCGATCACTCGTGATAAATTCCATGAAGTGATTCCAACAAGCGTGGGTTTATTCCAATGCTCAAAACTTGTTCATAAGCACTCATGAACGTTGTAGCAAACCTTTGCTATGTCTAATAACTTTTAGACAATCTACACACCTACTCATGACAGTCTTCATTCATACCTACTTCCAACATATGAACGACTATGGACCGTTCGAATAATTCGATTATTCTTAATAATTCAATTATTCAGGAAGTCAAAACATGCAAAGTGAAACAATAGTTAAACAATCAACATAATACAATAACTTTACTTATAAATAATACTCATTTATTTAATCATCAAATGTTAATTACATTTATATATTACACGTTTCTAAACTATCTAATCTAAACTAATATCGTTCTTCAGCCCAATGCTCCTAGTGTGCTGCAAGTGCTTAACCCTACTCAGTCCCTTCGTAAGCGGATCTATTGGGTTATCTTCTAATGATACCCTCTTCACTACGAGGAGTCCTTCTTCTACTTAATGTCGAATAAAGTGATATTTTCTATCGATATGATGAGATCTACCATGATCCCTCGGTTCCTTGGTCAAGGCAACCGCTCCTTCATTATCACAGAAAATTTCCATAGGCTCCTTTATGGCAGGTACAACTCCAAGGTCTCGAATGAAGTTCTTCAACCATATCACCTCCTTTGACGCTTTGCTCGCTGCAATGTACTCTGATTCGCACGTTAAATCGGCTACGGTTTCTTGCTTGGAACCTTTCCAAGTCACTGCTCCTCTATTAAGGGTTAAGAACCAGCCCGACTGCGAACGGTAGTTGTCTCTGTCGGTCTGGAAATTGACGTCACTATACCCTCGCACCTTTAAGTCATCACTCCCTCCAAGGACTAGAAACCATTCCTTGGTCCTCTGATGGTACTTAAGAATATTCTTGACTGCGGTCCAATATGCTCTGCCAGGGTTCCCTTGATATCTACTAACCATGCTCAAAGCGAAGGCCACATCAGGGCGAGTACAAGTCATAGAATACATAATCGAGCCAACTGCGGAAGCGTATGGTACTCAGATCATTTCTGCTATCTCGACTTTCGTACTCGGGCATTGAGTCTTACTCAACTTGGCATTACTTTGGATTGGTAACTCTCCCTTCTTTGAGTTTTCCATACCAAAATGTTTTAGTACCTTGTCCAAGTAAGTATTCTGACTAAGTCCTATTAGTCTCTTACTTCAGTCTCTCACTATCCTTATTCCCAAAATATAGGAAGCCTCTCCGAGGTCCTTCATAGAGAAGCACTTCCCGAGCCAGGACTTAACTTCCTGCAGTGTCATGATGTCGTTTCCTATGAGTAGTATGTCATCGACATACAATACGAGGAGGCTAACTATATTCCCACTGGCTTTGACATATATACATGATTCATCTTCGCTTCGTAAAAACCCAAACTCTTTGACTTTCTCATCGAAGCAAAGATTCCATCTGCGAGACGCTTGCTTAAGTCCATAAATGTACTTTTCAAGCTTGCACACTCTATTGGGATGCTTCGCATTGACAAAACCCTCTGGCTGAGCCATGTAAACATCCTCAGCCAACTTCCCATTCAGGAAGGCGGTTTTGACATCCATTTGACATATTTCATAATCATGAAATGTAGCAATGGCCAACATCACCCTAATAGACTTTATTTTAGCAACTGGTGAGAAGGTCTCATCATAGTCAACTCCGGGAGTTTGAGTAAAGCTCTTTGCAACCAATCGCGCCTTATATGTGTGCACATTCCCATCCATGTCGGTCTTCTTCTTGAAGATCCACTTCCACCCAACTGTCATACGTCCGGGCACATGGTCAACCAAATTCCAAACTTGGTTGTCGTACATGGACTGAATCTCGCTGTCCATCGCCTCTTTCCATTTCACAGACTCCGGGCCTACCATGGCTTTCTTATAGTTGTTAGGTTCATCTAAATTTATTAATGTACTATCACTAATATACGTGTCCCCTTTCTGTAGTAATATGAAAACCATATAACTGGGGTTGAACTCTAACTCTTTCGGAACGTCTAAGAGGTAAGGATTCACAATCGGTTCAACCGGAGTTTCCCCCTCGGGTTGAGCGCCAGCGTTAGAGGTTTCTTCATCGCTCGACTCTTGAATCTCTTCAAGATTGATTTGCCTCCCATTGTCCCCTTGGATTATGAGTTCTCGCTCTTGGAAAACCCCTCTCCTTGCAACGAAGACAACATTGTCACTCGGTCTATAGAAGAGATAGCCAAAGGATTTCTGCGGGTAGCCGATGATAAAACACCGCTCACTACGAGGCTGGAGCTTGTCGTGAGTCTCTCGTCTCACGAAAGCCTCGCAACCCCAAACCTTGATATGTGCCAACAAGGGAGCTTTCCCTGTCCACATCTCGTGAGGTGTTTTGGCAACCTTCTTTGTAGGGACTAAGTTAAGGATCTGGGCGGCAGTGTCTAAGGCATACCCCCCAGAATGAGATAGGTAGTGAAGCACGACTCATCATGGAACGAACCATGTCCAACAAGGTTCTATTAGGCCTCTCAGCCACACCATCCAACTACGGTGTCCTAGGTGGCGTCAATTGCGAAACAATTCCGCATTCCTTGAGGTAGTCGTGGAATTCAAGACTTAGGTACTCTCCTCCTCGATCGGATCGAAGCATCTTGATTTTCCTTCCCAATTGATTCTCCACTTCTTGTTTAAACTCTTTGAACATTTCATAGGTTTCTGACTTGTGTTTGATTAAGTAGATATACCCATATCTACTATAGTCATCGGTAAAAGTCACATAGAAGCGGTTCGCATCCCTTATGGTGGATCTAAAGGTGCCACACACATCGGTGTGTATGAGATCCAATAGACCCTCACCCCTTTCACAAGTTCCAGTGAAGGGTGACTTGGTCATCTTTCCAAGTAAACAAGACTCGCACACGTCATCGTCCCTAAGGTCTAATGACTCCAACACTTCATCCTTTTGGAGTTAGGCGATACGTTTCTTGTTGACATGTCGAAGACGACAATGCCACAAGCATGCTTTATCCATACTATTGGAAGAATCCACACACAATACATCATTTCCTAGGTTATCTACAACCATAACAGTTTCATAAATTCCATTACAAGGCAATGCTTCAAAATATTAAACACCATTTAGATAAGCATAAATAGAACCTTTCTCATTATCAAATGAATATCTAAATCCTTGTCTAAACAAAACATGAAATGAAATGATGTTTCTTGCCATATCTAGCGAATAGCAACAATTATTTAAATCTAAACCTAATCCATTACTAAGCGCTAAAGAATACACTCCAATCTTGGTGACAGGCGACAATCATCTGCTCCCCATGATTAGATTTATTCTTCTACGCTCCATATCCCTATCTCTTCTTAGTCCCTACAAATCGGAACATATGTGAAAACCACATCCTGTATCAAGAACCCTAAAAATAACATATGATGAATCATTAGATTTAATTGTGTAAATACCTGCAAAAGACGGATTGATCTTCCCATCCTTGATGGCTTGCAGATATTCCGGGCAACTTCTCTTCCAATGCCCTATTTTGTGGCAGTGGTGGCACTCTGCCTCCTTTGGGTTAGAGTTGGGCTTAGCAGAACCAACTTTGGTTCCACTAGAAGAGGTACCATCTTAGGATTTACCCTTGTGGTGGCTCATGGAGGGAGCCTTCCTCTTCTTGCCCCTCCCTTGCCATATGGCCAAAACAGGAGTAGTGGTTAGAGTGGGAGTTGATGCAACATACTTGTCTTTGAGATTGCTCTCATCAGTTCTAAGCAATCCTTGGAGCTTGCTCAAGGTGACCTCTTCCTTATTCATGTGGTAGGTCATGCGGAACTGGTTGTAGCAGGGAGGCAAGGAGTGAAGGATAATGTCAATTGCCAGCTCTTCATCGAAGCTAACATTCAACTTCAGTATGCGATCGACATATCTCTGCATCTTTTGCAGATGAGCGATAAGGGACTCTCCATTGCCCATTTTGGCAGTGATCATCGAAGTGATGATCTCATACCTCTCTTGCCTCACACTTTGGTGGTAACGGTCCACCAAGTCTTGATGCATCTCATAGGGATAGTATTCCTCATAGGACTTTTGTAGTTCAGCAGTCATGGTCGCTAGCATGATGCAATGGACTTTCGTAGCATCACCCTCATGGGCCTCGAAGGCAGCGATCTCTTCGGGAGTAGCAGTGTTGATGTTCACCTCCTTCAGCTCCTTATCGAGGACATATTCTTTGTCCTTGTAACGAGTGACCATTCAGATGTTATAGATCCAATCATTGAAATTGGACCCATCGAATATCACTTTACCACACAAATTCATGAGTGAGAACGAGCCGAGGAGTTCGAGCCGGAAGCATTGTTGTTGCTTGAGTTCGAAATCTGAAATAGAAAAAGAACAAAGTTTGATTAGAAATGAATCCCTAATTAAACACCCTAAATGAGAAATTAGGGCTAGGATCCAACAACATTATTTACATACTAGAAAAGGGATGTCGTAATCTAACATGCAAATAATTTGAAGGTAAGTGAATGATGATTCACTAATTTTCCACCATGAAAAATATAAAAGAGATTAAGTTTTATATGTATTGAAAATTCCTAGATTCCTTTGAGATTCAATGAACTTTTCAATGGCATGTTTAAATCTTGATATGCCCTTCTAGTTTGTGACCGGGATGCCGAGTATCACAAAGCGGGTGTGAATAACCATGCAAATGTACATGGTGCCCTCATTGTTACAATCACCTATTCGATGTGTCAGTTAACCACACACGCTCCATCGAACTATGACAAACATTGAGTCACCCTTTTTCACCTTTGCATAGAACCAATTAGCGTGCCGGTTAACCACACACGCTCCACTAACTTCTTAGCAAGGGTACAAAGTGTAATTTCATGGGATTGCACCAATTCACTTTGCCTAAAGTAACTAAGATGGGGAATTTTGGAAAAACATTTACTTACGTTATATAGATTCATTATACTTATTAATCAAGAGAGGATTGCCCTATCCTACCCGTTCGGCTAACGACCCTCCACTAATCAAGAAAGTGGTGGGTAAGAGTAGATACCCATTAAATGACCATTTTATAGGCCATAACCTAATACCCCCTTATAGACCGGCTTCGTGAATGAGGCCTACTAACGGTAAGACTAGCATTTTAAGTTTTATATATATATATATATATATATATATATATATATATATATATATATATATATATATATATATATATATATATATATATATATATATATATATATATATATACTAGGAAACTTAATGGGGCCGTGATTATCACGACCCTAGTGAATTAATCAGTAAGCTATTTTTACATGATTTTTTAGATAAAATAAATTTTTAACATTTTAAACTTTTATTCAAATGAAACATTATATTTAAGGTAATATCCATATTCCGGTAATTTGAAATGAAAATATTATACTTCAGGTATATATATTTATTGAAATATAGATAAACTATTTATTCAAAAAGCACTCACATAACTCTTCTGAATATGATGCAGTCGATTTATGTTTATTTAGTTTGTAGGTCATTTAATAAATATACTATGTTGAAGCATGACAGAGAAGAAATCTATGTTGCTATATGGACATACAAAATCAAACTTCTAAAAAACAAAGCATCATTTGAAAACTTGGAACAATGTAAATATTTATTCAAAAGCACTCACATAACTCTTCTGAATATGATGCAGTCGATTTATGTTTATTTACTCTGTAGGTCATTTAATAAATATACTATGTTGAAGCATGACAGAGAAGAAATCTATGTTGCTATATGGACTACATAAAACAACACATTTATATACCAGTAATCCAGTATTAAATTTTAATGGACATAGTTTTGTATATCTAACAACAATTTTGATAATAATAAAAGAACCTGGAACAAAATGGACTTGTCATATGGAAATATTAGCCAATTAAGTTTACAACCCCAAAAATATTGCCAAGATCCGATGAACTGAAAACATATATTTACTTGTTAGTCTTGTACATCAAGTCATAAACACTTGTATTAAAATCCAAGTTTATTCGTCAACAATTTGATGGGAATAACATGATTAAGGCATATAAAGCACTTACGATCCCAAATCCTGAAATAATCGACATAATTTACAAAACAAAAACCATCCCTAACTCTTGCAATTCCAGTAGCACCTAAAAGACACAAATTAGATAAAGTAAAAGACTCTTAGTTAACTAACATCAACTTTAAAAAATCAGAAATTACCTTTATGATATTCATTCAACCAACTTATCGAACAGTTGGTTAGAAAATGAAAATCCAAGACAAACTGCAGACAGTAAGAAATTGATACAATCAAAGATATTATGCAAAATAAACACAAGTAGTTAAGGTTCAGTTATATACGAAACGGATTACTCAGATGAAATTATTTCATCTGGGAAAAAAGAACTCACCTCCTAATAATTGGTATCATTTCTCCAGCAAAGAGGAGAGAAGGCATAGTAAAAAATCACAAAGAAGAGAGATTTGCTTCTTTCTCTGTTCATAGAAGTAGCATCATCCCCATTTAATAATTTTGCACACACTTGTACACTATAAAACTTGTCCCTCTAACCATCTGATCAATTGATCTAAAAAAATATAAATATACTCACATGTATCATGTGGTTGAATTTTAAAATTAAGATTCTCAAAGATGATTGTAGATTTCATATTCCTATCATCTCCACTGAACGAACACCACCTTTTGTGTTGATACGTGGCTTGGTCAGTCGTCCGAGTTGACCCAATCAATCATAAAGAACTTTTATTGAATAACATTCATCAGGTTCACTATATTGGGATGATTCAACATTTTCAAAATAAACACTTGTATAACAGTTAAATATAACACCATAAACCCATAAAATAAAAGGTTGGTAGAGAGAAGGAGAGACCAATACTTTTCATCAGATGAGTAAAAGGAAGATAATCTGAGTACCTGTTACGGTGTGATCAAGTTGTTCGTTCACAACTAAGGGGTTATTGAATGTTGGTTTAAACAGATTATTGGTAATGTTTGGCAAAAACTAATTTTGATTACTGAGTGTTATATTAATCAAATTTGGAGAAGCGAGTATGGAACTTCCTGTACAATAACTGATTATTGAGAAAAATGACTTATGGGATTTGGGTTTAGTGTGTTAGATGCTTTAACCTAATAAATTAAGAAGTCTTTATAGAAACTTTCATGATGAAGAATTGTTGTTTAATACACCTATTATTCAAGACCCCTTTTGATTCCTTCAACACCAACCAAGCCCACAAGAAATGAAGAACACAAGATTGTTATCCTCTTTTTTTACATCATTACCCTTCGATTAAACCCACTTTACATCATTGTCGTTTATTTTTATAAAGTAGAGTGAGGGTGAGACCAGAAGTAAGTAACAAAAAAGAGAAACCAGAAGCATACCTGCGATTTGTAGGAGAGAAAGAACAAGGAAGACGGGAAGACATGATATGTATCAGACAAGGAGCGACAAAGAGGAGCAAAAACAAATCAGGAGAGATCTTTTATTGATCATTCACCATTAATTTGAAACCTATACAAAGAAAAAAAAATCCAAAATCAATTTCAAGAGTAAAAAATTAAAGCTAGAACCCTAAATTTAAAACCCAGGAAACCAAAAACAAAAACAAGTGGTTATAGCGTTGTATTGAGTTAATTTCAATTGATCATTTCTACTACAAATAAGAACTAAATAGATAGAACCTATTACCTGGACCGGAAACGTCAGCGGTGGCTGAATAAGGGATGTCCACCCACAACGTCAACTGTTCCGGGGGAACGTAAGGAGGCGGTGGGGAAATATAAGTGGTCCTTTCTTTCTTAAGAAAGAGGAGGAGAACAAAAAGTTTTAATAAAGAAATGTGTTTACTCTCTTAAGGATAGAGATAAAAGAGAAATATGAGGCAGCAATCTGGGACATAAAACGAAGAAGGAGGTGGCGCCAAAGAGAAGGAGCGTGAGAAAAGAGAGAGTGACTCACCTTAAGACGGTTAATTGAGACGGCAAACAACTTTAGGGGAAATGCTGGCAGAGCAGCAATTAAGCAAAGCCGCCTTTAAAGTCTG
The DNA here is from genome assembly GCF_051521515.1 of Lactuca serriola. Classification (NCBI taxonomy): domain Eukaryota; kingdom Viridiplantae; phylum Streptophyta; class Magnoliopsida; order Asterales; family Asteraceae; genus Lactuca; species Lactuca serriola. Next base: position 262,567,748 of record NC_136411.1, read on the forward strand.
TTGCGTCGATGCAAGGATAATAAACAGGCAAGTGATGCAGTCAGCCAAGCACCTCACGGTAGGATTGTAGGATGATGTTGGGCATGATGGAAGAACATAGCATACGTTAAAGCATCTGGAAAGGCTATAAACCAGGAGGTGGCAATTCTAGGAGGAAAACCCTCGGTCAAGTCTTTTGTTAATGATCGGAAGAGTATGATGGAAGCTATGGGCGGCAACAACCCTCTAATTGGAAGATGATGGTAAGCAAGTAGGCACATTGGTGGTGACACAAGCACCCAAGCTGCTCACTGTTGTAAACGCTAAAAATAGCCGACTCCAGTATTTCTATTCTATTGGGGAGATAAGCAGGGAGAGAAACAGCTCATTGACGTGGACAAAAGCATAAATCTCTTACATATATATATATATATATATATATATATATATATATATATATATATATATATATATATATATATATATATATATATATATATATTAATTAATCTTGTAATAATATAATAGTATATGATTGAATTTTAAACTTATAAAATTTTAAGGGTTTGAAATTTAAATTATTCAAAATTAAACTTTTAATCATAAAATTTAAATTTCAAAACTTGTAGGCAAGTTTTGAACTTTTCAAAACACAAAGGATCAAATAATAATATAAGTTAAACAATTAATTTGGTGATTATCTATATTTGATCTATTCCATTTTATTAGCAAGATCATTTACCAAATAGTTTAAATAATCATCCTTTATCATATAAGGAAAATATTATTCAAATAAATAGAAATTATATTTAGTTTTGGCAAGGATAATCATAAATAAACAATAAACTTCGGATTTTATAAGTTAAAAATGATTTAGGCAATTATCCTTAAGCAAAACAACATAAAATACTAAAATATAACCTGCCTGACTCCCAGACTCGCCGAGTCACTACCTGGACTCGCCGAGTTGGGCTGACTCACCGAGTCGGGTCTGGCAGTGGCCAAAAAATCGATTTTCAGCAAATAATTAAGCATTGCATCACATACAACAGAAACCAAACATAGCTCTGATACCACTAATGGGATTTACACAAATAAACATCCTATGTGCTCATGCAAACCCTAATGCTTGGATCTAGGCTTCTCTATTGTACATGCAATGAATCCAAGACTTGCAAACCCTAGATCTAGTAGTATGATTCGAAATTTAACTTAACAAATCATATCTAGAAGATTACCTCTTGTTGGTTGCTTGATTCTTCATTGATTCTTCTTGTCTTGGAGCTTAGAGTCACAAGTGTAACTCCTCTAATGGCTTACAAACACTAACTAGCAAGAAGGCAATTATGAGAGAGATAGGGGAATGCTAAAATCAGCCTAGGTTTTCTCTTGGGATCAAGTGTAGCCAATTTTCATAGCCCTAGGGTCATATTTATACTGTAGGCTGCTAGGGTTTCAGTCTAAACCCTAATGGACAACTTAGTCACCAAGCAGCCCATGCAACCTTTTGGAATGGGGTCTTGGACGAAAATATGATGATCCTTCATCATAATTCCGTTCCCCCTTAGTCCATTAGGTTTCCCAGCCTAAAACTGAACTATCACACATTTGACAGTTTATGCCCTTTATTTAATTAATCTCTTTTAGTCACCAAATTAATTCCTAATTAATTTATGACCAATATTAATCAAATAATATGATTTCTCTTTTAATATATTATTCTTATAATATATTAATAAATCATAATATCTTCTCACTCTATAAATTACCTTGTCAAGTTGCTATGGTGAAGGCAACCAAAAAGGACCATACACAACCGGGTCAAGTACTTACCAAATATAGTTACAAGCTTATACACTAATCCAACAGTTTTGCATGCTAATGTTTTCGTATGATAGTTATAAATCACATATGATTGATTATATAATGAAAACTATAGCAAAAGATTGATGTTTTTCACACGATTTTGACCATGTGTTTACTTGTATTCCCCTAAAAGTATTTAAAAGCAGTTAAAAACGTATTTAAAGTGTGTTTATAGGGGCATGAATTCACTTGGTAGAAGTGACGATTTGATGAAAACGATACTTTTCTCGGGCAGCACTTCGACCGGAAAGAAGTCGATTTCTCGGAAATCTCGGGGCTTCGAACTTCCGTAAGAGCTTAAATATGAAACCGGGATGTCGGGATAGTCTCGAGAGGGTAGAAGTATGAAATTTGGGAGAGCAGGTTGAGAATTAGAAACCAAAACCCGGAGCCTTCACATCCTTTTTATAGGGTTGGAAGAGGCCTCGAACACGGGGTGTTCCTGTGAGGTACGCGAGGCGTTCCCTTATACGCAGTGTATTCCGGAGCCTAGTGCGTCACTGCTTACGAACCTCGGATTGGATGGCGATGGGACTCGGTTCTAATATGCGAACGCGGGGAATTCCTTAGGGAACGCAGGGCGTTCCCTTCGGACCAACCTCGAGACGTGTGCCCAGTTCTTTGAAATTCCGTAACTTTTGCGTACGAGCTCCGTTTTCGACGTTCTTTATATCCACGCGTATGTGAGAAAATTCTCTACAACTCTCGTTTAGACTCCGTCGGTTTAATCCTGACTTTATTTTTAATAATATATTTTTAACAGGTCGGGACTGGAAAAGTCGGTTAAAAATCCATAACTTCTTCATCCGATGCCCATTTTCATCAGTATTTTTACCGTTGTATTACCATTGATGAGATCTTCGATTCTCGTTTACGCCGTGTTGGCTAAAAGTCGGTCGATCTCTTCGAGTTTTTAGGTGTTTACCGCTATGTCCAAAACTTCGAAAAATCATAACTTCCTTATATGAAGTCAGATTTGGGCGTTCTTTTTATATATGTTTATGGTTTTGGGATATCTACGACTCAATCCAACCAATCCTAGACTTTGTTGGATATGGCTCTTTGTAAATTACTATTATATTTCTCTCATCTAATATTTATTCTCTACTTTTATATATTTATTATCTACTTTTCATTTTTGAAGTTTTTATTTCTTTAACTCTGACATTAAATATTTTTGTTTTTGATATATAATACTTGATGCAAAATATATGAATGGATTATGGTTTAAATGTGTTTTCATTGTTATAAGTTTCATCAAGTAATTTATAACATAAATAAAAATATTTATGGTTAAAGTTGAAAAATAAAGAATTAAAAAAAACGGACAATAAATATGAGATAAAGATACTATATGACCTTTCAAATTCAAGGAAGAGAGCGTTGTATTTCAATTTTGATATATTTGAGACTTAGGAATGATGATGTAGTGTTTAAAATGGGGATGATATAGAAAAAGTAGGATTATTGGCATTACTAAAGTTTTTTTTTCGGTATTCTAATAGAAATCATTGATGTTCGTTAATCTGGTTAAATTGAGTTCAAATACTCATGAATTTTTTTGTAGTTGTTTTTCTAACTCATTATTATTATTATTATTATTATTATTATTATTATTATTATTTTGGTTTGGGGCCGGGGGGGGGGGGGGGGGTGGATCAGACAAATGACTACGACGTTTCTAGGGTTTGTCCATTTAGTCATTAAAGTATTTTGGTTGCTTTATGAGAGCGTAAACTCGTGAGTAACCTGTCTTTTTAGGTACCTAGACTTATTTGACCAGGTTTGAGTGCCACATACACAACATTTGCCACATCAGCGATGATATGCCAACGACGCGTTGTTACAACATTTTGGAACGACGTCACATTGCTTATGAATTGTAGGGCCCAAATGTTGAATTTTCATTACCTGCCTCCGTATATATACACACACACACACGTTGGTTCCCTAAAATGGTAAAAGCCTAAAGATTGTTACCCATTCTTTGCACAAAAGTTCACACCCTAATCGCTAAGAAGATTTAGTTAGTTCCATATCCTGCTGATAGTTGGTCCTTCAACGACCGTCACATAGAAAAGAACGTTTCTATTGAAGCCTGGGAAAAAGACATAGTGATCACCTTACTCCAAGCACAGTTGGACGTCTCATTCATCCGTAAGGAAGTTGCTGCTGACTTGCTCCAGCTACAGAGAGGCTGAGAAATGGATGCTCTAAAAAACGAAGTGGACGTTGTTAGGGCTGGGCAAATCAACGTGTCCAATATGGTTGCTGATCCGAAGAACCATTTCTACTCTCTTCAAGCTGGGTATGTGAAAATGATGGTCAACATGAGGAAACTAAAATGTCTTGTGGGTTTTATGGTTGTGGTTGGGGTCGGGGTTGCAAGCTACAATTTTTCCACTAATGGAAGAACTTTAGCTTATATGGTTTCATTCTTGGATTTGTGCTTTTGGTAATCTGAAGTTTTGTTATTTTGGTGGTCCTTTTGATGGTGGATAATGTTGTTGATAAGATCTAGTCATGATATTTTTACATATCACATTTTGTATGTAAGTTAATGGTACTGTAAGCAACAAACCTGAAGAAATGAAATCGTTTATGTTTAACTATACCATTCTTGTTAGAAGCTTCTATGTGCATGAACTCTATAAACAAACACAAAATAATATTGTTACAGGGATTTCTCCACACTACATATCAGTAGGGTAGACTACATCAAATTGGCACGCGGTCTATCACCTACAGGCTATAAACCTGCATGTGTTCCACAGGATTATCATCAAATCGTCTGGTGGTCGTTACCTATACTCTGTTAGGTGACTACAACATTGGTACACTAGTATCATTCCTACATCGTCGTTAGTACACTAGTACCATTTCTATATCATTAGTACACTAGCACCATTTCTAAAGTCGTGGCATCCTATCATTGCCTACATATTTTTATCATATTATGACATCTTATCTTTCATCATACTATGGCATCTTTCATTACCCTTCGTTATTCCAAGTATTATATATATATATATATATATATCATCTAAAATATATCTTTATAATATTTCATCTAAAATATAATATCTTTGCATGTAAGCACATATAACATTAAATTATCTAAATACTTCATATCTACGTGTAAGATGAAAGTAACTATGCACTCACTTGATAAGGGTGAATGCCTTGGAATTTGGGCATAACTTCGCCTTGGTACTTTAGCTCTTCCTCTGACGTAAGTGTGAATGCCATGTCTTAGGATCTCTCTCCATAAGATGAACAAAGGCGGTAGGGTTTAATTGTTGAATCTCTGTCATGGTTACATTGAAATGTACTACGTTGGTGCCTTACTAGCTCTCCAAAAAAATATTTAAAACTAAGCTCCACTAAACTTCTTTCTAAAATTAGCATACATATACCTTACACACTATTTGAGTTCTGCTGTAGGTAATACATCCTTTACTGCCTCAACCAAACCCTACATATGTAAAGCAATTAGTTTAGGATTCTCAGTTTCTATTGTGATAATTTAGAAAATAAACCATACCTTGTGTTTATCAGAATTTAGAACTAGACCAAGTCCTTGATTTGAACACTACAAATCTTCTATAAGAATTTAAATAAACCATTTCAAATTGTTTTTGTATTTCACACATACTGCTTCCCAAGAATTTGGGAATATTTCATTGTTAGCATCCCTACCCATGACACAAAGTACTCACCTTGGAAAAAACTTTTCAGGAAACAACCATCTAGGTTAATGATACTTCTACACCCTCCCGTTCATTCCTCTTTCACTCCATGTAAGCATATGTAAATCTTCCCGAAGTAATTTTTACCATTATGTCTTGCATCAACATAAATGTTTACAGTTGATCCTGGATTTGATCCTTTGATCAGCACTATATGACAATAGCCAGGAATACTTTTCTACAATTGTTTCTTCAACTATAGTCAAAGAATACTTCTTGGCTCTCCTACACTGATTCATAGTCACTTCAATACCAAATGTGTTTTTCACCTCCTCTCTAAGCAATCTAGCACTCATCTTTTAATTGTTTACAAATTCATGAATAAAGTGGTTGCCTAACCATTTATAATTGACAATTAATCCTAATTTGAAATTCTTTGCACAATTATGGTCACTTATAAGAGACTTTATCTGGAAAGACTTATCATCACTAATCCAAGAACCCCAAACCCTAAAACTACATTTTCCATCACAACATTTGGCTAATAACCATCTATTATCATTTTTCACAAAACATAATATATAATCATTTGCAACTACATAATTACAGAGCATGTGTTTTAGTTGTTTAAGATTCTCAAACCTCATACCTAACATAAATTGTTGATGCTTCTAGTGAAGCTATTTATCAAAAGAATTTGGCAATTCAAGATCAACATCTTCATCTTCACCCATGTCTCAACATGCTCACCTAGACTACATCCTCACCCATCTCTAAATATGGCCCATAATATTTTCAAAAAAATTGAGGGATGTTATTATCATCCCCATGCCCTGTTTCAACTGTGTGAACTGTTTTTGCATCATCAACCATTTCTTCCTGTATATTATCAACAACTTCCTTTGTTTCTTCATCCAACCATTCATGTATGTTAGTATTACCAAAATAAGGATTTGGCACTACATTCATAAGTAACTGTTATAATTTTGGCATAATCAAGATCATTTTGAATTAACCTCAAACCTTTTGGAAAATCAATATTAGGAAGACATTAATATAGCTTCCCAAGGTTTTCTTTAGTGAATCGTTCGACGAACGCATATCACTCGTCCTTGTCCATGCCGACAAAATCATTGTTCACCAACCTCTTATTAATCAGTGTATCGTATGGTGTACTTGGCGAAGATACCTTAGAAGTGCAAATCGACAAAGATGTATACAAATTCCATGTTTGAGTTTTGAAGAGAATAAATGAAGTAAGGGTTTTTAGTCGAAGAGAAGGAACTGGTAACAGTTTTCGTCGATATTAGTCTCATTAAATACGTAAACGACGCAATTAGCAAGCATATGTGGCATTAATAAATGAGGTGGAAAAATTTTACCAGCTTACCCCTTCCAAACTTCAAAGGGACGTAATAGACCCAATAAAAATGAGTTTATGCCCTCATAAAACAACAAATATAGTTTAGGGACTAAATGGACCAACCCTAGAAAGTTCGTAGGCATTTGTTTAATTTCCACTTTTTTGTATATGATCAGTTGTTTAAAAAAAGTTATTTGTTGGTTTTTGCAACGCCCGGATGCGACAGGTAAAATTCTTACATGTATTTCATTTGATTTTTTGGACAAGACGAGAGTATGTTGGGCGTAGTCAAGGTACGTACGACGTACTCCCTCTGCATGTGCGGATTGGGATAACCCCTACGTACATTGGGCGTACTCATGCCAGGGGTAAACCCTAATTTTTATGGTTTACACCTAATTTAAGCTCATTAAGTCCTTCAAGCTCATCACCTTTTAATCCCCCATTGCCTTTTGGTGCTAATCTTGAAACCCTAGCCATCTTGAGAGCCTTCTTGAGCTTACAAAGAGTTTTTGGGTGTTCTTTAGTGATTTTGAAGAAGGGGAGGCTTGAATAGAAGCAAATGACAAGAAGAAGCTTGTAGATCTAGAGTTTGGCGACATTCTAGCTTATTGGAGGTATAAAGTCTAAAACTTGTTCATTATAAGCTTAGATCTAGGTTTAGGGAAGAACTTAGCATCTTTGGTCCCATAACTTGCTCTTTTGGAGTATGGGCAACTCGAGACCATTTGAGTTGTCCTTTTGGACTCTTAGGGTGCATGAAGTCATAAAAATCGTATCTTGAAGGTTAAGACTCAACCATGCATGATTTGGTGGCCACTTAAGAGATGCAGAAGGCTTAATTCATGGTTTGGGTCCCATTAAGTTGTGCAAGGGCATAAAGTTTGCAACTTTATGGCTTAATACATTTTTATGAGCTTGGATATGAGTTTTGGACGTTAAAGCTTATTGGGTTAAGACAGTTGAGCATCTTTGGGTTGACTAACTAGTACGAAGGGCGTACTCTTGGGTACGTTGCGAGAGCTGAGCCAGTACCTCGATTCTAGATCAACAGCGTACGTCGGGCATACAAGCTATGTACGCCGTACGTACGTAGTAGGGATGAGATTTAGAACCGGAAAACCGGACCGGAACCGGAACCGTTAGAACCAGAAAATGTAAAACCCGTCTGGGTCCCAGGTTTAAAGAATGACTCTATCAAGTTTCCAGGTAATCCAGGTTTTGGGTCATTCAGGTCCAGGTAAATCGGGTTTAAGAATCGGATCCGTGTGAGGAATCAGAACCGGTTTCTGTGAAAAGTTTAAAACATGCATATCTCATTCGTTTGAACTCAAATTGGCATGAGGTTTTTTCCAGAGTGTTTTTTACTGTTTGTACATGACTTTAGACTATAATTTTGTCCTTTTTGGGTTTATATTTATTGACTTACAGTCTCTCAAAGTCGGGATATCAAAGCTGGAAATTTTATGTTTTTCAGCTTTTTTGTATTCTATGATAGTTTAAAAACATGTATATCTAATTCGTTTGTAGTTGGAATAGCATGAGGTTTTTTCAAAAGTGTAGTATGGAGTTTGTACATTATTTTAGACTTTAATTTTGTCATTTTTGGTTTCATATTCATTGATTTATAGTCTCCAAAAGTTGGGATACCAAAGCTAAGAATTTTCTGTTTTTCAGCTTTATTTATGTATTTGTGAAATTTTAAAACATGCATATCTAATTCGTTTGAAGTCGAATTATCTTGAACTTTTTTTTGCAACATACAGTTTAGAGTTTGTATATGATTTTAGACTGGAAGTTTGTCATTTTTGGTTTAATATTCAATGACTTACAGTTCCCCAAAGTTGGGATATCAAAGTTGAAAATTTTCAAAGTTCAACCACTAAATAATTACCAAAAAATTTCCATTTTTCTAGTTCTAGACCCACTTTATCTAGTTCCATCCGACCCACTTTGATGTTTCTAGGTTTTCCGGTTCTAGACCCACTTTACCCGGTACCTTACCCGGAACTGTTTCTTTTATATCGGTCTGGTTTTCGGTGCTACAAAATCTCCTTAATAGGTTCCCGGGTTTTATGGGTCTGGGTCTACCGGTCTGGGTTTGGACACACTCTCATCCCTAGTATGTAGTCTATAGGCTAAAAGGGTTTTTGGGCTCGAGTTTTCTTGGGATTTTTTCCTTGTCTAGGTTTGGACCTCGGGCCTACCTATAGTAGCGAGACATTTATGAGCTTTAGGCCATTTTCAGAGATCTTAGGCCATACTGGTCCTTAGGGACTTGTAGTTGGGCTTGGAATGCCTTGTTGGGCTAGTTCAGATTTGGACCTTGATGGGGTAGGCCCAATGAGGCAAGGTTTAAGAAACCCTTTTTTCTTTTAAAGTTAAGAAATATGGTTTGGACTCTTTGGTTACATTATTGACCTAATTTTTAATTAGGGTTTCATACTTATGATTTAGGGAGAGGATTTCACGAGTCAGCCTCTTGAGTGTGATTTCATACCTTCAGTCTGAGGTGAGTTTCCTTCACTGTATCCGTAGATCAAAGACACCAATGTCAGTCTACTAGTTTATGATCTAGTATGATGATTGTCTTCATGACAATTGTCAGTTATACCTGTATTTGCTTGATGAATCTGTGATTCTGTTGTTATGAAATTATGTGGTAGCGGTAGGGGTGAAATAGACCTGATGCCTATTGAAATAGACCGAAGGGGATTGCAAGCACCCAAATATGCTTGACTGCATCTAGTTAAAATAGACCAAATGGGATTGCAAGAACCCATATATTCTTGACTGTATCCGGTTGAAATAGACCGAAGGGGATTGCAAGCACCCAAATGTGATTGACTGTGTGTTTGTATGTTATGAGGTATTTTGGGGAACTCACTAAGCATTGTGCTTACGGTTTTCAGTTTTTGTTTCAGGTGCTTCCAGCTCAAAAGGTATGGGTGTGGCCTTATTGCACTACATCTACCTATGATTTTCTGCATTATGTGATTTTGAGAATTTGTAATCTGATAATTTTGATATGATACACTTTCGACTATCTTGATATGATTATCGTATATTTTAAATGAATTTGAAAACAAAATTTTTATCTATATTTTTTGGATGTTACAAGTTGGTATCAGAGCCTTGGTTTGAGGGATTTGCATAATACTCTCGCATGTGCCTGAACTCAAATTGAGGATTTGGTAGATTTTCCATAAAAAGAAATCTTTTAATTATGGGATTTTAATAAAAGAAAAAGGATGTGATGTGTGCTGTCAGCTGAGATCAAGTAAGTCTTCCCACAATACTTATTTATATGTTTTATGCTACGATATGAGAACTGCATGCTATATTAGGGGCTAAGGTTTTGCTCAGGATTGCATAATAGAATGCTATGAGAGATGCCTTTATGTGCCTATCTGTATGAGCTTATATATTTGCATGCAAGTATCAGATCAGTTATTTGATAGGATGACATGTATAGGTTATGCATGATTTGAATTGTTTGATACTCGAATTTTGCATGCTTTGTGCTCTAGGAAATTTTATTGGTACTAACCAACTAATGGGTGAAGGCATTGGGTTACATATTACTGAGACTGCATAATTTTAGAAGGATAGGTTTAACTTATTGTGCAACTCTTGTTTGAGTCCAACCATTATAGTGAGGGACCTTTCATTCGAAGAATTATCTAGTATTGATAGTATGTAATTGTGTTCATGTAGTATTTAGGTAGTATTAGTAGAAGTTTCTTCTACAACTGATAGCAAAAAAGGGTAAGGAAAGGAACCCTAAGTAGTCCGTGGGAGATGTATTGGTGCATACGATGCCTTATAGTGCGAGGAGTGTGCTAGATGGGAAATGGTGACTTGGAGGAGTTAGGATAGTCCCGGAAGAGGGTATAAATAGGTGTGGAAGGTAGTATTGGGCTTGTACTACTGGAAGCATATGATTTATACCCAAGACCAGGAAGACTATGATGAATGCAGGGAGCTCAAGAGTATAAACCTTCTCGTGTGTTTACTAATTGTTTATGTGGTTATGTTTTAGTACGATGGATACACGTAATAGAGCAGGGGGTTCAGGATTTGGATATGGTTTGGGCACGGGCACTGAACCAATTGATGAGAGGCTACGCGAGTTCATTGCATCAGAAGTTATTAGAGGCATCCTTGATGCAACCTCGGTGATGTTCCGGTTGATCAAGCAGGGTATCATCGAGCTATAGGAGAATCGCCTTCAGATATTCAGGGTTGATTTGCCCGCTAGCTGGTTTGGGGCCTGCACTCTCTCGTTCAAGGGTTTTAGGGGATATGTAGAACCATATTTCTTTAGGGTGAAGGACCCTATTACAGCCAGGCGTTGGATAGCTGACATTGAGTGTGCCCAAATGATGAGATTCTGCCCTGAGGGGTCGAAGGTGAGGTTTGTTTCAGGAAATTTGAAGGAGCGAGCCTGAGATAGGTGGGAGGAGGTCGGCTATAATTTAGGAGGCCCAACCATTGAAGTCGTGACCTAGCTAGATTTTGTGACCCGGTTTCGAGCAGAGTTGGCACCAGCTGTTAAGGTGCAACAATTAGCTAGGGAGTTTCTGGACATGAGACAGACGACTGAGACTGTCATGGAGATCGCCACCAAGTTCTGAGAGAGAGCTTTGTTGGTACCCCAATATGTGGCGGATGAGGAGATGAGGAAGACTCGATACCATGACATGCTGAGATCTGGCATCAGGGAGTTTGTTAGTTTTTCTGCATGCCCGACTCTGGAAGACATGATATCCAGGGCGTGGGAATAAGAGATTGATTCGGAGAACATAGGGAAGAAAAAGACGGAGCATGGTTAGACGATTGGGGTTTCAACAAAGAAACCCAAGGGTTTCGATCCTAGGTGAAACGACCAGTTGGGTCGGAGCCGCTATGGCAAATACAGTAGAGCGCATGATGGGGCCTGCAAAGCTGGTGGTTTGGGCTGCTACAACTGCGGAAAGATAGGGCATTTTAGCAAGGATTGAACTGCTACTATCATTACCACCCAGGCATCATATATGATTTGCTTCTATTGCAATCAAAGGGGCCACAAGAAGGCCAACTACCTGAGCTTAGCATCACGAGGACTAGTAGTAGCACCTACTCTAGTGACCCTGTGGATTACTGATGGCCACCAGGGCAAGGCGGAAGCGCCTTTTGTGAGGAGCAGGGTTTTTCAGCTGATAGCCGAGGAGGCTCGTACATCATCGAATGTGGTGATGGGTATGTATCTTCTACTTAACTCTTTATTTATGTTGATTTCTCTGCTTCTATTTATGTGTTTTGTTTTAGGATCGTTCCTTGTGAATGATATATCTACCTTGGTATTGTTTGATTCAGGGGCAACCCGATCTTTTGTATCACTTTCACTCGTCATGAGGTTTATCGATGCTCCGGGGGAGCTGGATTATTCATTAGAGGTTGAGATTGTTGATGATCATCTTGTGCGAGTATCTAGGGTTCATCGGGGTTATGTCCTAGAGTTGTTCAGCGAGCGGTATCCGATTGACTTGGTTCATATTTCGTTGCATGGAAATAAGGTGATAGTAGGGATGAGTTGGTTGAGCCCCAATAGGCTAGTGATTGATTGTCAGTGTGATATGGTATGTGGTCGGACCCCAAATAATGGATAAATAGTGGTCTAGGTAGAGGGCACTCAGCGCAGAATAAGTCTATGTTCAGCAGCTAGGGCTAGGCGCTATCTTCAACAAGGGTTTTCCGGATTCATCGCATATTTCATGGATACCCGGGAAAAGGGTAAGGTAACTGTGGATGTTATGTCGGTCGTTCGGGAATATTCAGATGTGTTCCTTGATGATTTGCATAGAGTGCCTCTGGAGATGCAAGTGGAGTTTCAGATTGACCTGATTCCCGGTGCGGCTCCGATAGCCAAAGCACCTTACCGATTAGCACCTTCATAGATGCAGGAGTTCTCTACAGCTACAAGATCTATTAGATAAAAGATTCATTCGGCTGAGTAGTTCGCCTTGGGGAGCATCATTCCATATAGTGAAGAAGAAGGATGGATCGCACAGGATGTGTATTGACTACCGGGAGCTGAGTAAGCTAACCGTGAAGAACCATTTGATGGGTTTTGAGCATTCTAAGACTCCTATGGTGTACATGCAACCCTATATACTTTGGATCTAGGTTTTCTATAATATATATGCAAACTTTCAATATTCTGAAGCATCATCCTAACTAGCATACAATGGAGTATCTTTACTACAAATTCTAGTTAGATGGCATACCATTTGTTGTAGTTTGAAGCCTTGGACCTTTAAGAACTTAGTGCCCTAAGTGTTGCACCTCAAATGGAATCACACAACACCACCAACAATGGAGGAACTTGAGAGGAGGTTACTTGCACTCATAAAATCGGCTTGCCCTCTTTTGTAACCACTAGTCCATCACTTAAGTGCCGATTTCATGAGCTAGAAGGGTTCTTATATAGTGTGGCTTAATTAGGGTTACACCATGCTAACCCTAATATGCATGACCTTCCATATTCCTCATGTGCCATGGGTTTAAACCTCCATGGATCATACATGGGTCACCACATGGGTTTAGCCCAACATAAGAAACTATGGATCATAAGCCCACATGATAAGAATGAATGATTTACATAATCAATCCTCATATATTTAATTAGTCTCTCTTGAGCACAAAATTAATTCCAAATTAATTCTTGATCAATACTAATTAAATAATATGATTTCATATTAGTATATTAGAACTTATAATATATTAATAAACCATAAATAACCTCTCCTCAATGGACCATGCTACTCTCGGGTCAAGTACATTCCAATAATTGTTATTGTCTTAGACACCTAATCCAATAGTCTCCCACTTGGATAAGTCTAATAACTATCATTTCAAGCATGACTCCAACCCGACTGGCAATCATAGCTCTTAAAAGCCACTGTCGAACTTTAACCTAGTCAATGACGTATCCATTAGATAAGGGATCGTATATTCCTCCATTCTAGGTATCATATGGACCGAGACATGAATTATAATCATTCTCTTTGTCCATCTATTGTTTCCTGATTTCCGATTTATGACTACCGACTAATTGAACAAATCAAATCAGTCCAGGCCTGGTGTCATCATTAAATCAACGAGGGGCCCACAAATATCGCTTTTATCCACATGGGTTAAAGGAACAGATAAACTTTGACCCAAATGGTCGCTTGTACTTACTCATCAAATTAGACACAACAATATGTTTTATAACATCCAAGTTACTAGTGCGTTTACATATGTCAATGTGCAACCGACTCACAACTACAACTCACATGTCTCCGTTTCAAGAATATAAGATATTATCGTCTCACAATCACTCGTTATAAAATCCATGAAGTGATTCAAATGAGCATGGGTTGAATCCAATACTCGAATCTTATTCCAGGAGTACTCATGCCTAGACAAACTACATACCCATTCATGACAGTCTTGCCTCAATACCTACTTCCAAAGTATGATCGACAGTGGATGGTTTGAATAATCTAGTTATTTGGGAAGTCAAAACATGCAAAGTGAAACACAGTAATAATACTAATCCTATATGGACCCAAAACTTTTGAGCCATATTGATTACTCATCATTCATTGTATAATGTTTCGAATAATCAACTTAATACTTGAATTAAAAAAATGGTTATGCTATGCTCCAAGCATGCACACTATGTTTGTCTAAACAATAGTCATGTCATTCACCAAGCATGCACACTATGTTTGTCTATGGTCCTTACTTTTTGAAATAGATCAATTGAAAAACATTTCAATGATGCTCATTTCAAAATTCCAAATCCTTATTGCAAGAGTAAGAATTCCAAATTCTTGTCACTGCTAGAAAGTGTTAGATTCTAAACTATCATGCAATGATTCTTTTGTAATGTCTAGGTGCCAAAAGTCATAGAGACTTGACCAATGATATTACAAAATATTCCTTTGGAGATTGTTACAAGACAATTCCATGGAAATGAAGTCTCAAATTCAAAGTACATTCCTTTGAACATCCTTCTTGCATAAAAGTTTCTAACGTTCTCATCTATTCTTCAACTTGCAATATGGAAACATTCCATATTTGTCATACGACAACTCACTATTAATAGATTCATGTCTATTCATAATAATTTCAATATGGTCCTTCCATTACTATACTTCCAACTGTCCTTAAGCGACCAATCTTTGGCGAACCTTAGATTGTCCTTAATAGTTGTCTAACCACTTTAGTCATATCCGGTTCTATTCCTTTTTCCCTCTTAATGCCCAAGGCATTTGGAAAATTTAGAACAGGAGAATATTATAGCAAATGCAATCGATCCTATACCCAAAGCATATGGGATACGATTCATAATGTCTAACATAAATACATGATACTTAATTAATCTTTTGCTATAATATTTCTAATTTTCATGTTCTCATAATTTTGATTATGAAGAAGGATGTCGTAATCATAATCAAATTTTTAGAACACAAGTAACACAATCCTAACTAAATTTGATTATAATCTCCCAATCTAAGATTGTAGATTTGAAATGAAGTATCAATTCCTCTCCCTTAATTGTAGCAAAACAACTTTTCAAACCCTGCATCTTTGCAAATTGAAACTTTTTTTCTATAATTAACATTGCTAACTTGCAACATTTTCCATAATAATTATGCTCCCACTAGCATAATAATTATTATTCTACTAGCATAACACTTATACTCCCACTAGCTTTGACAATATTCAGAAATCAGCTGGACTTCTAGAAATCAATACTTATTGACTTTCATTACCAAAGTTCAGATTTCTGATACGAGATGCTTCGATAAGACTTTATCTAGGCTTCTCAAACTCATACACCTTTCCTTAGATAGCTCACATGTGTGTCTTAACAATTTTAGAACTTACAACAATAAGTCTCAATTGTTTAGACCCTTTGCCTTTTCTCACAATTCAAATTATGAAGAGGGATGCCGTAATCATAACTCAATTTGAGAATGCAAATATCACAATTCTATCTCCTGAAAATCTACTTAGTGAAAGCGTTTCCTCACTATCATTTTCATGAGTCGGAGACAAACCTTATGACACTTCGATTTTATGGTGTGTGTATTCCTATCCATGTGAATTTGTCATAACCATAATCATAAGACAAGGTTAGTGACAAATCCAAACTCATATGGACTGAACTTGTTCAGTCTTAATTTCTTGCCACTTGGCAGCACAAGGGCCTACCAGTGCTTCCAAGTAGTTATGCAAACAACTGAGAACTCATAGAACTCACATGCATAGTCAACTTTAACTGGAATGGGCATAGAAACAAGAATATGTCAACACGATAAGTTACAAACCTCAAGTCGTGTGCTAGTGTTTAACATTAGGTTTATTCTTGATTAGTTCCTGAAACTTGTCAAGATCTTTAAGACTCCCACTGCCCTCTTGACATATGAAATTCTCTTGTCATTAATTATTTCTTGACAAAACAAATATTCAATAGTTAGTGTGGATTCTTATCAAGATAAACACTTCACACAATTGGCCTTAGTTGGTCTTTGTTTTATCCAAAACATCACAACTTACCAATTTCAAATGTACACGAGTAGAAAAGTTTTACTCTACATTTGATAAGTGTTTTAAACCTTTCTTAAGATTATGTCACTCAAGGTTACAATCTTGGAGTTTGACTCTAAGACTTGTTTTAGGAACGAAGTATGACTCATCTTCTTGGTTTAAACTATTTCAACAATTCACGATTCATCTTCTTAGCCATACAAATGCATTAAGATGTCTTTAGAGGATCGATTGTGATATGGTTTTTCCATAAACATTAAGATGATCATAAAACACGATACTAAAGTACTCTCCCATCTTTTCAAATTGGAGAAACTTTTATCTTTCTGCCTAATTTGATTCTTCTCATTCGTTCTGCCATACATTGAACCTTTTCCAATGCTCTAGAATTATACTTAAACTTGTAAGGATAACCATGTTTACTAAACTTTAGTAAATCATGATGAATACTCTTATCGATTTTTGTGGTGGATCTTGACTAGCGCACACTCAGTGTACCCGATCCCCTAGTCCTTCACTTGACTCACATATACATGTAAACAAGGAATTAGTCTTAATTTACCAAAGATGAAAATTCACATTCATCATACAATACAACTTGCATGATTCCAATTTCCAAGTTTTTGTCCAATTGAAACTTGGGTGATGAGAATCTTTTTTTATTTGGCAAATACTCAACACTGCCATAAACAAAAAAATCAAATTCATATTGCTAACATAGAAACATACAAACATCAATTTCACAAATGCCATTGTAAAGAGATAAAAAAATAAAAACAACATTTTATATATTTATAAAATGCGGAAAAAACTTTTCCTTACAATGTAGTTACAAGTGAAAACTATGTTACTACATATCTCTAAGCAATCTATCACAACTCTAAAGCAACGACTCAAAATTCCGATCATCGAACCATGCGATTGAAATCCATCTTCGCGACCAGCTTCAGCATACTCATCCTTTAAGCTTCCTTCCCTTTGCATGATCCTATAAAACATCAAAATGCAACCTTGTCACATCATGTATTAAGAATCAACAATTAGGAACTTAATAGAGTTAGATAGTAGACTTACCTGAAGAAAAGTCAAACTTTTCGATTCTACATTTTCTTAGATCTTTCAGGTAGTCAGGGAAACTTCGCAACCAATGCCCCTTTTCTTGGAAATAGAAACATATAGACTCTTTAGGAATGGTACACGGGACAATATGAGACTTAGCCTTTCTCTTTCCCATGGAAAGAGAAATCTTTTCTGGACATCCAATGTTTCCATTGTCACTGTTCATGGAAGTTTGGGGAGTAGATCTTCCAATTAACTTTGCTTTTCCAATGTGCCAAATCATTGTTGATTCAGCAGCAACAAGCAAATAGGTAAGATCAATAAGGGTCATGTTGTGGTCTGTCACATAGTAGTCCTTAAGGAACTCACTATATGACTCAGGAAGTGATTGAAGAACCCAGTCAACAGCCAACTTCCTCAAGACAATGACACCCAATACTCTCAGTCTGTCAATATGTGACTTCATCTCTAAGATGTGAGTACACACATGCCTTGCATCTTGATGTTTCATTGCAAGTAGGGCTTGAGTGACCTTGAATTTTTCAAGTCTTTGAAATTGTGGGTTAGGGAGAATTATTGGAAGAGGTGGAGGAAGTGAAGTATGACTTCCACGATCCAACCGTGGAACATCATCTTCAAGAGGAAAGATTATTCCAAAAGATTTGGGAAGACCATAGTTGTCTGAACCAGACATCTACAATGGGAGAAATTCAAGTTAGTTGATTTAAGTCCTTAATATAACACCTAAGTGAAATATTAAGGCTAGGACCCAACACAATATTTTACAATTTGGAAGAGGGTTGTCGTAATCCAAACTGCAAAATATTTGAAGGTAGGTAAATGACGATTTACTAATTTCCATCACGAAAAATGAAAGAGAATCTTAGGTTTTAAGTGAATTGAAATTCCTAGATCCTTTAAGATTCATTGAAACTTTCAATGGCATGTTTAAATCTCGATTGAGCCCTTCAAGTTTTTGATTGGGATGCCGAGGATCACAAACAAGGTGTGAATAACCATACAAATTAGCTTGGTACACCCAATGTTACAACAACCTAATAATTGTGCCGGTTAACCACACACATTGCATTGATCTATGATTAACATCAAGCTACCCTTTTCCACACACTGTCAGTCCAGATTAGTGTTTCGGTTAACCGTACACGCTCCACTAACGACTTAACAAGGTGCAAAGTGCAATTTTATCGGTTAGCACCATATTTACATTTTCCTAAGTAGCTAAGATTTGGGAATTTATAAGTGTTTAGTTACTTTATATTTATCATTATACTTTTAATGAAGGGAGAATTAGAGTCCTATCCTACCCGTTCGGCTAACGACGCTCCACCAGTTAAGGAAGCGGTGGGTGAGAGTGGACACCCATTAAACTGCCATTTTATAGGCAGTAACCTTATACCCCCCCACCCCCTTATAGACCGGCTTCGTGAATGAGGCCTACAAACGGTAAGACTGAATTTGTTCTTATACATACATATATATATATATATATATATATATATATATATAAAATAGACTTTTACATTTACAAATTCCAAAACTTGAGGGCAAGTTTTGAACTATTCAAAAACTTTTGGAATCCATAACTTATGAGTTTAATATAGGTTTTAATGAAAAGACTCTTGAAAATCCATAACTTGAGGACAAGTTATGGAGTTCATAAAAACATTTATGGAAAAAGACTCTTCAAGTTCATAACCTATGATTTTAATGATCTCTTTAAAAGAAAAACTTTTCATTTTCCATAACTTGAGGACAAGTTATGGAATTCATCAAAAACATTTAGATCAAAAAATTGTAACTTACAAAAATATTCAATTTGTCTATGATCTAAATTAAACTCATAATAACAAGACAATTCATATCAAACAAATTTCTTGTAACTAGCCAAACCATATAAACTAATACAAAACATGAAACTTTGACAATTAACTTTTAAATTGGATTAGCATGATCATTACCATATCAAAAACAAGTTTATAACTTCAAAAACAGTATAGGGAAATGATCCTAGTCCAATTCCAACCTTAGAACTCGAAAATCTGCATCCAGGAGCACCAACTCGTCAAGTGTATGAACTAACTCAACAAGTTTGTCAACTTATAGGGTGGACTCATCGAGTTCCCCAGTGGACTCGACGAGTCCACTGTCCAGACAGCAAAAAATTGATTTTTTCAAGCTTTGAAAACAAGTAGCATCAAGTATATAATAAAACAACCCTAGTCTCTGATACCACTGATGGGTTTTGAGCATTCTAATACTCCTATGGTATACATGCAACCCTAGATGCTTTGGATCTATGTTTTCTCTAATATACATGCAAACTTTCAATATTTCGAAGCATCATCCTAACTAGCATACAATGGAGTATCTTTACTACAAATTCTAGTTAGATAACATGCCTTTTGTTGTATTTGGAAGCCTTGGACCTTTAAGAACTTAGTGAACCAAGTGTTGCCCCTCAAATGGAATCACACAACACCACCAACAATGGAGGAACTTGAGAGGAGGTTACTTGCACTCATAAAATCGGCTTGCCCTCTTGTGTAACCACTAGTCCATCACCTAAGTGCCAATTTCATGAGCTAGAAGGGTTCTTATATAGTGTGGCTTAATTAGGGTTACACCATGCAAACCCTAATGTGCATGACCTTCCATATTCCCCATGCTCCATGGGTTTAAACCTACATGGATCATCCATGGGTCACCATATGGGTTTAGCCCAACATAAGGAACTATGGATCATAAGCCCACATTATAAGAATGAATGATTTACATAATCAATCCCCAAATATTTAATTAGTCTCTTTTGATCACAAAATTAATTCCAAATTAATTCTTGATCAATCCTACTTAAATAATATGATCTCATATAAATATATTAGAGCTTATAATATATTAATGAACCATAAATAACCTCTCCTTAATAGTTCATCCTTTAAATTGTTTCGTTGCCATGCAACCCAAATGGACCATGCTACTATTGGGTCAAGTACATACCAATAATAGTTATGGGCTTAGACACCTAATCCAACGCTGTTATCCATTCCCGAGGATTGATGACTTGTTTGACCAGCTTCAGGGTGCATCTTGGTTTTCCAAGATCGATATACTTTCGGGTTATCATTAGATGAGGGTCAGGGAGGACAAGGTGTAGAAGATGGCCTTCCAAACTCGTTATGGTGATAACGAGTTCGTGGTGATGACCTTTGGGCTCACCAATGCTCCAGCAGCGTTCATGGACCTCATCAGCCGCATATGCAGAATGATGTTGGATCGGTCTGTGATCGTGTTTATTGATGATATTAGTCTATTCTAAGACCCAGGAGCTACATGAGGACCATTTGAGGTAGGTATTGAAGACTCCGAGGAAGGAGAGATTTCATGTGAAGTTCTCCAAGTGCAAGTTCTGCACGGGGTGCAGTTTCTGTAACACTTTGTCAACCAAAATGGTATTCTGGTCGATCCAGCCAATATTGAGGCTATGATGAGATGGGAGGTTCTGAAGTCACCATCTAAGATTCAGAGTTTCCTTGGGATAGCAGGTTACTATTGGAGATTCATTCAATATTTCTCCAATGTAGCAGTTCCTCTAACTCGATTGACGAATAAGACTGTCACTTTTTGTTGGGTGCCTGAACATAAGGATGCTTTTGAGACCCTAAGACAAAGACTATATGAGGTGTCGATTCTGACCATGCCTGAGGGTGTTGAAGATTGTGTGGTTTATTGTGATGCTTTGATCACAGGTTCGGGTGCAATTCTGATATAGAGGGGTCGCGTTATTGCTTACGCTTCGAGGCATCTGAAGCCTCATGATGCAAACTACCCTACGCATGATTTGGAGCCGGGGGCTATGGTGTTCACCCTCAAGATTTGGCGACACTACCTCTATGGGGTCCATTGTATTATTTGTTGGGTTTTTGAGCATTCTAACATTCCTAAGTGTACATGCAACCCTAAATACCTTGGATCTATGTTTTCTCTATTATACATGCAAATATGAATATTCCAAGGTCTTACCCTATCTAGCATACAATCTTTTAATACTTGGGTAATATAACAAGTTAGAATACATACCTCTTGATGTGACTTGACTCCATGAAGCTCGAGAGCCTAGTGCCCCAAGTGTGACACCTCAAATGGTTCACACAACATCATCAACACTTGGAATAACCATGAGAAGAAGACACTTCATGCTCAAATCGGCTAGCCCTCATATATGTGTCACTAGTGCCAATTTCTTGAGCTAAAGGGGTCTTTATATAGTGTGGCTATTAGGGTTACACCATGTAACTCATGACTTTACCCATTCCTTATGCTCCATAGGTTTTAACCTCCATGGAGTATCCATGGGTCACCACATGGGTTAAACCCAACATAAGGAATCATGGATCATAAGCCCACATATATAAGAATGAATGATTTAGACGATCAATCCCTATATGTTTAATTAGTCTCTTTTGATCACTAAATTAAGTCCAAATTTATTCTTGATCAATACTAATTAAATAACATGATTTCATATTAATATATTAGAACTTATAATATATTAATATTTCACAAATGTCCTCTTCTCACAAACGGTCTATCCAAATGTTTCGATGTTATGCAACCCAAATGGACCATGCCGAGTCGGGTCAAGTACATACCAATTATAGTTATGGACTTAGACACTAATCCAATAGTCTCCCACTTGGATAAGTCTAAAACTATTATTGAGTATGACTTCAAAACCTAATTGGCAATCATAGCTCTCAAAAGTCGTTGTCGAACTCTGACCTTGTCGATGAACTTCCACCATTGTCAATGACTTTTCCATTAGATAAGGGATCATATATTTCTCCATTCTAGATATCATATGGACTGAGACATGGATTATAAATCATTCTCTTTGTCCATTTGTCGTTTCCTGGCTTCCGATTCATGATGACTGACTGATTGAACAGATCAAATCAGTCCTGGCTTGGCCAAGCACTCACATGTATCATCATTAAATCATCTAGGGGCCAACATATATCACTTTTATCCCGAAGGTAAAAGGAATGGATAAACTTCGACTCATATGGCTTGTTCTACTACTTGTTGAATCATACACAAAGGCACGATTTATAACATTGAGTTACCAATGTGTTTTCATGCGATCAATGTATAACCAACTCATAGTAACAACTCATATCTCTAGGTTTGAAGAATATAATATATTATCATCTCATGATCACTCGTGATAAAATCCATGAAGTGATTCCAATGAGCGTGGGTTGAATCCAATACTCAGAACTTATGAGCATTCATGAGTGTTGTATCACCACTTTGTCCAACAACTTAGACCTCTACAAGCCAACCCATGAAAGTCTTGATTCATATCCACTTCCAACATATGACCAACTGTGGATGGTTTGAATAACTTAGTCATTCAGGAAGAACGACCTAGTTATTCTGGAAGTCAAAACATGCAAAGTGAAACACAAGAATAATCGAATCCAATATGGTCTCAGAACTTATGAATATAAATAACACATCTTTTATTTATCACCATATTGATTACCCATCATTCATTACATACTGTTTCAAACTATCAACTTTATGCTTGAATTAAAAACAATAGTTTTCCCATGCTCCAAGCATATACACTATGTTTTTCTAAACACTAGTCATGCCATACACCAAGTATGCATACTAAGTTTGTCTATGATCCTTACTTTGTGAAATAAACCAATTGAACATAATTTCAATGATTCTAATTTCACACTCCCAAATCCTTATCGAAAATGTAAGAATTTCAAATTCCTATCATTTATCGAAATCTGTTAGATTTTAAACTTACATGCACAGATCCTCTTGTAATGACTTTGCACAAAGTCACAAAGACTTGTCAAAAGACATTACAAAGTATTCCAATGGAGATCAATTTCATGGTAACCATCCTTCTTGCATTAAGTTTTCTAATCTTACAAAAATTGAATAAATTCCACCTATGGAATCATTTCCATATTCCTATTTTGACTATCACTTCTGAACAAGAGTTGCCTCTTTTAGAATATATCAATATGGTCCTTCCAAAAATTAACATTATACTTCAAACTGTCCATGAGCAACTAATCTTTGGTAAACCTTAGATTGTCCTTGACAATTTTTTAATCATTTTAGTCATATCCAATTCTAGACCTTTTCCTCTTAATGCCCCAGGCATTTGGAAAATTTAGAAAGGATAAATATTATGGCACATGCAATCGATCATGTACCCAAAGCAAATGGGACACGATTCATGATGTCTCACATAAAGACATGATTCTAGACCAGTCTTTTGCTACAATATTTTTTATTTGCCATGTTTTCAAAATTTGACTATGAAGAGGGATGCCGTAATCATAATCGAATTTCGAGAATGCAATATACAGAATTTTCTTAAGTTGAACCAAACCAACATAAAATTCATATATATATATATATATATATATATATATATATATTCTTGACTAAGACGATTAAAATCTCAATCTAAGTCTTTTAGAATTGAAATGAATTATAAGTTTCTCTTTCTTAATTATAGCAAAACAACTTTTCCAACCTCTGCAACCTCACGAATTGAAACTTTTGTTTTCTATAATTAACATTGCTAACTTGCAATACTTATCATAATTATCATGCTCCCACTAACATGATGATTATTAGCATAACACATATGCTCCCACTAGCTTTGACATGTATCCAGAAATTAGCTGGACTTCTAGAAATTCTTCCAGGACCTTTAAGACTACCCCTATCCTCTTGACACATAAGACTCACTTGCCAAATATTCAAGAGACAGTTTGAATTCTTTATCAAGACAAACACTTCACACAATTGGTCTTATTAGGTCTTTGTTTTATCCAAAACATCACAACTTACCAATTTAAAATGTACAAGAGTAGGATACTTCTACTCTTGCATTTGACTAGTGTTAAGAAACCTTCCTTTAAGATATGTCACTCAAGTTAAAATCTTGGAGTATGACTCTAAGAATTGTTTTTGGAACGAAGCATGACTCATACTCTTGATTTCATCATTTCAACAATTCAGGATTCCTCTTCTTAGTCATAAGAATACACTAAGATGACTTTAGAGGACTATTTGTGACATGATTTCTAAATCATTAAGATGATCACAAAACATGATGCTAAAGTACTCTCCCATCTTTTCAGATTTGAGAAACTTTTATCTTTCTGCCTAAGTTGATTCTTCTCATTCGTTCTGCCATACATCGAAACTTTTCCAATGTTTCAGAATTATACTTTAAACTTGTAAGTATAACCATATTTACTAAGCTTTAGTAAATCATGATGAATAGTCTTATCAATCTTTTGTGGTGGACCTGACCAGTGCACAAGAATGTGTACTAGATCCCTTAGTCCTTCACTTTATTCACTTAAACATGTGAACAAGGAATTAGTCTTAATTTTCCAAATATGAAAATTCTCATTCATCATACAACTTGCATGATTCCAAGTTTCTATCCAACTGAAACCTGGGTGATGAGAATCTTTCCTTGTTTGGTAAATTTAGACAGTACCACAAATGAAAGAATCAAATCCACTTTCCAATATCGCTATCAATGGAATCATATAAACAATAATTTTTTACAAATCCCATTTAAAGGATACATAGAATAAATAAAACCAAAAATTTTATTTTAAAACTTTGCGGAAAACTTATCCTTACAATGCAAAAGCATATTAAAATTTTTTTTTATCTATTCCTAAGAAATATTACATAACTCCTAAGTAACAGCTCAAATTTCTGATCACCGAACCATGCGATCGAAATCCATCTTTGCAATCAGAATCAGCATATACTTCCTTCTTCACTTTTTCTTTGATTCTTAAAAAATCAATATGTGACCCAGTCACATCATGTAATAAGAATCTCATAATAGAAACTTAACAGAGTTTGATAGTGGACTTTACATGAAAATCTTTCAGGTAAATTTGGCAGCTTCGTAACCAATGCCCCTTACCATGTACCATTGTCAATGTCCATGGAGGTTTGGGAAGTTGATCTTCTAATCAAATTTGCTTTACTAGTCCTCCTAATCATTGCTGATTTAGAAGCACCAAGCAAATAGATAAGATTATTAAGGGCCATGTCATAGTCTATTCCATATTAGTCCCAAAGGAATTCACTATGTGACATAGAAAGTGATTGAACATCCAACTTTCTCAAGACTTTGACAGCCAACTCTCCCAGCTTGTCAATATGTTACTTTATCTCCAAGATGTGAGCACACATAGACTTTGCTTGCCAATAGGGCTTGAGTGACCTTGAACTTCTGGGTTAGGGAGAATAATTGGAGGAGATGGAGGAAGTGAGGTTCCAAGAGATTTGTGAAGATCATAGATGTATGAATTAGACAACTTGTGGGAGATATTCATGATAGTTGATTTAAAGTCCTTAATATAACACCCAATATGAAATATTAAGGCTAGGACCCAACAAACTATTTTATAACTTAGAAGAGGGATGTCGTAATCCAAGCTATAAAATATTTAAAGGTAGGTGAATGACGATTCACCAATTTTCACCAAGATAAACGAAATGTATTATTAGGTTTTAATTGGTTTTGAAACTCCTAGATTCTTTTCAGATTCATTGAACTTTTCAATGGCATGTTTCAATCTCAAGTGTGCCCTTCAGGTTTTGTGACTGGGATGCCGAGGATCACAAAACAAGGTGTGAAGTAACCATGCAAATTACTTGGTACCCTTAAGTGTTTAAACCCTCAATCGATGTGCCGGTTAACCACACACGCTCCATTGATACTATATTGATGCAAATGTTTTATTTTCAAAGTTGAAAAAAAAGGAAAAAAACATGACGTTTGTCAAATTTTAAGATAATTACTTGTTTTTGTGAAAAACTAATTATTTGTAAAATTTGAATCATTTGCTATATGAGTTGAATTAGGTCAAATTTAGTAAAAGATAAAATGATATGATTATTTTATTAGTTTTAAAAGTTTGATCTAAAGAGTGTTTTTTTAAACCTCCATAAGTTATGGATATGAAAATGTTTTAAAAAAAAAAAATTGATTCAAAGTTTTTTTTAAGGAGTTACAAAATTTGGTGTTAATGTTTTAAAGAATTCCATAACTTATTCTTAAGTTATGGAACATGAAAAGTTTCATCATAGAACAAGCATTTAACTCCATAAGTTATGGATTACCAAAAGTTTTATGTTTCCTTGATTTATGAGTTAGTTTAGATTAAAGAAAAAAAAAATTGTGTTTTAGTTGTTTTCAATCCTAATTAATCTAGAGGTAGTTCATAAAATGTGTTTTTGTAACTTGTCCTCAAGTTACGTAAAAGGTCACATTTATGAATCTTAAAACTCATAAAAGTGTCATAGGTTACATAAAAAATGAAGAGACTTTTTCATTAAATAGTATTATGACTCCACAACTTGTCCTCAAGTTATGGATGTTTAAGAGTCGCTTCTTTAAAAGTGTTATTAAAGAATAAGAGGTTACATAAAAAATGAAGAGTCTTCATTTTAATGAACCATTAAACTCATAATTTATGAAATGAAAAGTTTTGAATAGTTTCAAAACTTGCCCTCAAGGGTTATTGAATCTCCATCGTAGGGTGTGGGTTCCTTATTGGGAAGGTGCGCGACATGTTTTGATGAAGGAGGCGTACAAGTCAGGATTTTCTATTCAACTCGGGGTGAAAAAGATGTATAGATATCTCATTCCGATTATTGGTGTCCGTGTATGAAGCGAGATGTAGCCTGGTATGTAGAAAGGTTCTTGACTTGCAGGAAAGTCAAGGACGAACATTAGCGGCCTCACGGCAAGATGCAGCCGTTAGACATTCCCGTATGGAAATGGAAAAAGATTACCATGGATTTCAATACAAAGTTGCCTCGGATGACATGCATAGTGGATGCGATATGGGTCATCGTGGATCGATTGTGTAACATCGAAAAATTTTAAATTTATTTTATTCATTTTTATTTCATAAAAATGCACATTATCCTATATAAACACTTTTTATGTAAAAATCATCAACAAGGTTTTCAGAACATTATGAAATTTTAGGATCTGTATTCATCACTCTTTTCTCTGGTGTGTGTACAATCGAGCCGCCGCCTTCCAGCGATTCTGAAGAACCTGAAACACATAACACATAACACGGTAAGCACGAAAGTTAGTGATTCCCCCAAAATACCGCATACAACACATACGCCAATCGAGGCTATAATACGACCCTCTGGTCGATGTGTCTCAGTGGGACCCTCCAGTCTCGTAGCTCGTTGGACCCTCTGGTCCGGTCATAGCTCGTTGGACCCTCCAGTCCGGTCTGTAACATCATACAACATACATATATCACATAGCACATAATCTCATATGTAACACATAAGACCCTCTGGTCAACACATAATACCACTCTAGGTAACGTATAGTGAGAAGACTCACCTCGGGTAATTCTCGAAAAGTCTCGAACTCGAAATACCGATCTAGTCGCCACCTAATCACATAAATAAATAACTCTAAATCGGAAGTGGCTCTCAAAGGCTAGACAAGTCTCGTACTATGCTTCCCAGAAGGGTAAAAGACCATTCTACCCCTCCCCTGGCCCAATAGTCCACTGGTTGACTAAACCCTAAAAGTCAACGGTCCAACTTTGACCAGACTCGTCGAGTCAGGCAACGAATCGGCGAGTCCACACGCGTAATCATATTCCTCACAAGGTCTCACTCGACTCACTGAGTCACCCACCCAACTCGTCGGGTCTCAACTGATCACGAAAATTGGGTAAACTCGATCCGACTCGTTGAGTCCTCCTATGGACTCGACGATTCTCCTCCATGACCAAACTCATATGACCTTCTGAGGTCAGATCTGCTTCACCAACTTGTAGATCTATCCTTCTAGCACCCACATATCACGTAAAAGTCCAAACTTTACGTCCATGCATCATGATTAGAGCCATAAATGAAGAAATAGCCATCTAAATGGAAACCTAGGCTCAAAATCTCTATGTGAATGCATAAAGCTGAACATAAGGGACTCTCTGGACCTCCCATGGTCCAGATCTAAGGCTTATTCCACATTGGGACCTCAAACATTCCATAAACCTCTAAAGAGAATGGTTAAGAAACCCTAGATTCATGAAATCAACATCAAATAGGAGAAATGGTCCGATTTGTTACCTCAAAGTGAAGCTCCAGGCTTCATAACCGTAGTACATCAACCCCTTCTGGTCCCTCTTGCTAGAATCTCACCTTCTCTTTAGAAACGACATGCCAAAATGCTCAAGGTGGCTCTCTAAGCTCTCAAGGATGATTTAGGGTTTCTCCAGGGTAAGGATAGCCGCAATTGAAGACCCTAAGGCTCTTTAAATAGGTCCCAAACCCGGATAATTAGGGTTTTCCTCCACAGCGCCGACTCGGCGAGTCCAATGCTCGACTCATCGAGTCCATTCATTTAAACACGTCACCTGATCGCGCCCCTACTCGACGAGTTAATCCACCAACTCGCCGAGTCCCTTCGATTAAATCAAAATATATAAATAATATAATACATACCCAAGAATCTGGATGTTACAGATTGACCAAGAGCGCACACTTTATTCCGATCCAGGAGAGAATTTCGGCAGAAAAGTTGGTCGATATCTATATCCGGGAGCCGTGGAACGACATGGGGTGTCGGTTTCTGTTGTATCCGACAGGGATGTCCGATTTACTACCAGGTTTTAGAAGTGGTTCCACGAGTAACTACATACTCATCTGCATTTCATCATGACCTTTCACCCATAGACAGATGGTCAGAGTGAGCGGACCATCCAAAAACTAGAGGATATGTTGCATGCATATGTTTTGGATTTCGGCAGTAATTGGGATACATATCTTCCGTTAGCAGAATTTTAGTATAACAATACTTATCATCCCAACATCGATCGACCTCCTTTTGAGATGCTCTATGGGAGGAAGTGTAGGACCCCTATATGTTAAGGCGAGGTTGGTCAACGGGTCATGGGGTGTACCATGGTGGTACTCAAGATGATCGAGATGATTCAGCAGGTTCGGGGTAGACTCCAGACTGCACAGAGTCGGTAGAAGTGTTGGAATAGTGTCTAAGGCTGCAACTATATTAGGCAAGTATTTGACCCGGTTGTGCATGGTCCTTTTGGGTTGCCTTCACCATAGCAACTTGATAGGATGATTTATTAAGAGAGAATAAATATTATTTATATATTATGAGAATAATATAAAGAATAATAATATTGTTATTTGATTAATATAAGTCATTAATTAATTAATTAGAATTAATTTGATGACTTCAAGAGATTAATTAAATAAGAGGGTATAAACTGTCAATTGTTTGATAGTTAAACTTTGGACTATAAATCCATATTGGATAGATGGTGGACGGATTCTAGAAGCTATGGATAGCTTCAAATCGTCCAAGTCTATCTAAGGAATGGATTTGGATTGCTTTAAGAGAAGATTATCCAATTAGGGTTTAAGTTATAACCCTTAAGGAGTCTACAAGTATAAATAGATCCTATGGCAAAGGGAAATTGGCACTTGATCTAAAGTAGAGAACCCCTGGCCGAATTCCCTCCCCTCTCCTCTCTCCCAAATCATCCTCGCTATTTGGTGTTTGTAAGCCATTAGAGGAGTGACAATTATGACTCTAGAGCTCCAAGACAACAAGATCAAACAAGAGATTCAAAGGTATGATTCTAGATTTGATTTAACATTGTTGTTATTCCTAAATTAGACATTAGAAGTCTTGGATTCAAAGCATGTTTAATTAGAAAGCCTAGATCCAAGCATTAGGGTTTTGCATGCGCACATAGGAAAGTTCTTATGGCTAAAACCCATCAGTGGTATCAGAGACTAGCTTGGTTTCTATTAAATTGTTGCTTGTTTGTTTGAAACTTGTTTTCAAAATTCGATTTTGTGTTTCTGAGTCATGAACTTGACGAGTCCCATGGTGGACTCGACGAGTTGGCCTGACTCGACGAGTCCAGTTGGGAACTCGACGAGTCCAAGCGTCAGGAATGGCCAGATTCGGGATTTCTTCATGATTATCTTATGGAAACTTACCTTAATCATATTAGATCAACCCTAATCCGATTTTTTGATATATATGACTATAATCTTGATCTAATTAAAGATATTTATCAACTAATAAAATATTTAATTTCCTTATATGATAATTAATTAATTATTTTGATTAAATTGGTAATTATCTTGCAAGAAATCTTAAATAAATCAAATATAGATAATTAGGGAATTAATTGTTAATTGAAATTATTTGTTATTTGATCCTCCATGTGTTTAAATGTTTAAAACTTGTCCTCAAGTTTTGAAATTTATGTTTTGTGATTAAAAGTTTTAATTTAGACAATTTAAATTTCAAACCCTAGATTTTTAAAAGGTTTAAAATACAACCCTATACTAATATAATATTACAAGATTAATATATATGTATGTATAACTAAAATGCTAGTCTTACCGTTAGTAGGCCTCATTCACGAAGCCGATCTATAAGGTGGGTATAAGGTTGCGGCCTATAAAATGGCGCTTAATGGGTGTACACTCACACCCACCGCTTGCTTGATCGGTGGAGGGTCGTTAGCCGAACGGGTAGGATAGGGCAACCTCATCCTCTCATTAAAAGTATAATAAGTAATGCAAAGTAACTACACACATTTTAAAATTTCCCAATCTTAGTTACTTTAGGAAAAGTGAATTGATGCAATCCCATGAAATTACACTTTGCACCCTTGCTAAGAAGTTAGTGGAGCGTGTGTGGTTTACCGGCACACTAATTGGTTCTAAGCAAAGGTGGCGAAGGGTGATTCTTTGTTTATCATAGTTCGATGGAGCGTGTGTGGTTTACCGCACATCGAATAGGTGATCGTTACAATGAAGGCACCATGTGAATTTGTATGGTAATTCACACCCGCTTTGTGATCCTCGGTATCCCAGTCACAAACAAGAGGGGCATAAACATGCCATTGAATAGTTTCAATGAATCTCATCCGAACCTAGGAATTCTCAATACATTTAAGACTTATAGTTAGGTTTTTATGGTGGAGAATTAGTGAATCGTCATTCACTTACCTTCAATTTATTTGCATGTTAGATTACGGCATCCCTCTTCTAATATGTAAATGTTGTTGTTGGATCCTAGCCCTAATTTTTCTTATTGGGTGATAATTAGGGATTCATATTCTAATCTATCTTTGTCTTTTTTTCTATTTGTAGATGTCGAACGCAAACAACACTGCTGCTAGTTCTTTCATGTTGATGAGCCTTTGCCAAAAGGTCACCTTCGATGGAACGAACTTTAGCGAATGGATAAGATACATTCGCACCATTGCTCGCTATGAGGATAAGGAGTATGTCCTCGATGAGAAGCTCGAGAAGATCAACCCTGAAATCGCTACTCCGGCCGAAATTACCGCTTTTGAAACTCATGAGCGCGATGCAACGAAGGTACATTGCATCATGATAGCCACCATGAACTCCGAATTCCAAAAGTCCTACGAGGACATGTACCCGTACGAGATGCATCAAGACTTATTGGAGAGATACCACCAAAACGCGAGACAAGAGCGTTATGAGATTTTCACTAACATGATTTCCGCTAAGATGGGTCATGGAGAGTCTCTTACCGTGCACTTGCAAAAGATGCAAAGGTATGTCGACCGCCTTCGCAAGTTAAATGTTGACTTTGGGGAAGACTTGGCGATCGACATGGTACTTCACTCTTTGCCTCCGATGTACAATCAATTTAGGATGACCTACCACATGAACAAAGAGGAGGTCACCCTAAGCAAACTCCAAGGTCTCTTGAGGGTCGCTGAGAGCAACTTCAAAGACAAGTCTGTTGCACCAACTCCCAATCCGCCCGCTGCTCCTGTCTTGGCTATTGGTCAAGGAAAGGGAAAGAAGAGGAAGGCTTCGTCTAAGAACTATCGCAAGGTTAAAGCCCGATACGGTGCCTCTTCTAGTGGGACCAAAGTTGATCCCGCTAAGCCCTGCCCTAACCCTAAGGAGGCAGAGTGCCACCACTGCCACAAGATAGGACATTGGAAGAGAAGTTGCCCAGAGTACCTGCAAGCCATCAAGGAAGGAAAGATCAAGCCATCTTTCGCAGGTATATACACTATGAAATCTAACGATTCTAATCATGCTATTTCTTGGGTTCTTGATACCGGTTGTGGTTATCACATTTGTTCTAATGTGCAGGGACTAAAAAGAAGTAGGGATGTGGAGCAAGGAAGGATCAATCTAATCATGGGGAACAGAAGATCGTTGCCTGTGACCAAGATTGGAGTGTACTCTTTAGTGCTTAGGAATAATTTGTGTTTAGATTTGAACAATTGAAGCTATAGCATGTAATGGAATTTATGAAACTGTTATGATTGTTGATAACTTAGGAAATGATGTTTTAAACATAGATTATTCCACTAGCATGGATATAGCATCCTTGTGGCATTGTCGTCTTGGACATGTCAACAAGAAACGCATAGCCCAACTCCAAAAGGATGGAGTGTTGGAGTCATTCCACCTTAGGGAAGATGACACGTGCGAGTCTTGTTTACTTGGAAAGATGACTAGATCATCCTTCACGAGTACGTGTGAAAGGGGTGAGGGTCTATTGGACTTAATACATACCGATGTATGTGGACCATTTAGATCAACCACGAAGGATGGGAACCGCATCTATGTGACTTTTACCGATGATTATAGTAGATATGGGTATATCTATTTAATCAAGCAAAATTCAGAAACCTTTGAAAAGTTCAAAGAGTTCAAGAATGAAGTGGAGAATCAATTGGGCAGGAAAATCAAGATGCTTCGATCCGATCGAGGAGGAGAGTACCTAAGTCTTGAATTCCACGATTATCTCAAGGAGTGTGGAATAGTTTCACAATTGACGCCTCCTAGGACACCGCAGTTGAATGGTGTGGCAGAAAGGCGTAATCGAACCTTATTGGATATGGTTCGCTCTATGATGAGTCGTGCTTCACTATCAATCTCTTTTTGGGGGTATGCCTTAGAGACTGCCGCCCATATCCTTAACCGAGTCCCTACAAAGAAGGTTGCCAAAACACCTCACGAGATGTGGACAGGGAAAGCTCCCTCGTTGGCACATATCAAAGTTTGGGGTTACGAGGCTTTCGTAAGACGAGATACTCACGACAAGCTTGAACCTCATAGTGAGCGATGTATTTTCATCGGCTACCCGCAGAAATCCTTTGGATATCTCTTCTATAGACCGAAGGACAATGTTGTCTTTGTTGCGAGGAGAGGAGTTTTCCGAGAGCGAGAACTCATAGGCCAAGGAGACAGTGGGAGGCAAATTGAGCTTGAAGAGATTCAAGAGTCGATAGATGAGGGAACCTTTACCGCTGGCACTCAACCCGAGGAGGAAATTCCGGTTGAACTGATTGACGAGTCCTTACCTCTTAGACGTTCCGATAGAGTTAGAGTTCATCCCCAGTTTTATGGTTTTCATATTACTACCAAAGGGGACACGTATATTAGTGATGGTACACTAATAAATCTTGATGAACCTAATAGCTATAAGGAAGCCATGGCAGGCCCGGAGTCTGCGAAATGGAAAGAGGCAATGGATAGCGAGATCCAATCCATGTATGATAACCAAGTTTGGTATTTGGTTGATAATGTGCCCGGACGTAAGACCGTTGGGTGCAAATGGATCTTCAAGAAGAAGACCGACATGGATGGAAACGTACACACCTATAAAGCGCGATTGGTTGCGAAGGGCTTTACTCAAACTCCCGTAGTTGACTATGATGAGACCTTCTCACCAGTTGCGAAGATAAAAATCTATTAGAGTGATGCTAGCAATTGCCGCATTTCATGATTATGAGATTTGGCAAATGGATGTCAGAACCGCTTTCCTTAACGGAAAGTTGGCTGAGGATGTTTACATGGCTCAGCCAGAGGGGTTTGTGGATCCGAAGCATCCAAATAGAGTGTGTAAACTTGAGAAGTCCATTTGTGGACTTAAGCAAGCGTCTCGCAGATGGAATCTTTGCTTCGATGAGAAAGTCAAAGAGTTTGGATTTGTACGAAGCGAAGATGAATCATGTGTATATGTCAAAGCCAGTGGGAGTATAGTTAGCTTCCTCGTTCTATATGTCGATGACATATTACTCATAGGAAACGACATCCCGACTCTACAGGAAGTTAAGTCCTGGCTCGGGAAGTGCTTCGCTATGAAGGACCTCGGAGAGGCTTCTTACATTTTGGGAATACGGATAGTAAGAGAAAGAAGTAAGAGACTAATCGGACTTAGTCACAACACTTACTTAGAGAAGGTAATAAAACGTTTTAGTATGGAAAACTCGAAGAAGGGAGAATTACCGATACAAAGTAATGTCAAGTTGAGTAAGACTCAAAGTCCGAACACCGAAGCTGAAATAGCAGAAATGAGCCGAGTACCATACGCTTCTGCAGTTGGCTCAATCATGTACGCTATGACTTGTACTCGCCCTGATGTAGCCTTTGCTTTAAGCATGGTTAGCAGATATCAAGGGAATCCTGGCAGAGCCCATTAGATTGCGGTGAAGAATATCCTTAAGTATCTTCGGAGGACGAAGGAATGGTTCTTAGTCCTCGGAGGGAGTGATGACTTGAAGGTGCGAGGGTATAGTGATGCCAGTTTTCAGACCGACAGGGACACCTACCGTTCGCAGTCGGGCTGGGTCTTTACCCTGAATGGAGGAGCAATGACGTGGAAGAGTTCCAAGCAGGAAACCGTAGCTGATTCAACGTGCGAATCAGAGTACATTGCAGCGAGCGAAGCGTCGAAGGAGGCAATATGGCTGAAGAACTTCATCGGTGACCTTGGAGTTGTACCTGCCATAAAGGATCCCATTGAGATTTTCTGTGATAACGAAGGAGCGGTTGCCTTGACCAAGGAACCGAGGGATCATGGTAGATCACGACATATCGACAGAAAATATCACTTTATTAGACATCGTGTAGAAGAAGGACAACTCATAGTGAAGAGGATATCATCAGAAGATAACCCAGCAGATCCGCTTACGAAGGGACTAAGTAGGGTTAAGCACTTGCAGCATGCTAGGAGTATTGGGCTGAAGGATGATAGTAGCATAGATTAGATAGTATTAGAAACATGTAATAGATAAATGTAATTAACATTTGATGATTAAATAAAGGAGTTTTATTTATGAGTAATGTTACTATCTTGTGTTAATTGTTTTGTAACGATCGAAAAATACAACCAATTTTAAATTTTTCAAAAACATCTCGATTCCATTAAATCTTTACAAAAAGGTTTTCAATACAAAACATTTAACGTGTTCCCAGAATCACAATACTATGAAATCATGAGGAGCGGTATGATCACGCCTTCGCCTTGCCACAGTCTCCTGAAGAACCTGAAAACATGAAACCACAACTGTAAGCCCGAAAGCTTAGTGAGATATACCCAAAATACCAACCATAAATACCATGCACGCATAACATGCCATAACGTATCCGATCACAGAATAGCCATGCACTTCGGGTCTACTGTGGGACTGGTCTGCCGTACCGGCCTACAGTCCACCTGGTCCACCCTCTGAGTCTATCCACATACATCGAGCCTGCAGTGTGGTTGGTCCGCCCGCTCCCGGGCCTTCAATCCACCTGGTCCACTCTCTGAGTCTACAGTATGACTGGTCCGCCCGCACCGGGCCTTCAGTCTATCTGGTCCACTCTCCGAGCCTTCGGCACGTCTGGTCTGCCCTTTCGGGGCCTACAGCCTATCCGGACCGCTCGCTGGGCCTTCGGGACAACCGGTCCGCCCTGGGTATCTTGGCCTACAGCACACAGCAGGACCCGCCTCAACCCAACTCCAGTCCAACAACCATGTGCACATATACATACAATCATACAGCAATTCACAGTCAACAAGCAGATCAAACAGATCACATAACATATCACTATCCTAACCAGGATACCGACCTAACAGGTCACTAGCATAGCATCTCCCTAACTCTCAGGATACCGATCTCAATCAGGTCTCTAACATATACCATCCTATCTCTCAGGATGCAAACATATCACAGCAACAACATAACAACAACTACCCGGATCTCAATCCGATAAGGGCTGTCCTTGGTGCCTTAGACCCTGTTGATATAGTGAGGATAACTCACCTCGAAACTGCCGACTGAACAGATAACCCAAGCTGCTCCGATCACTGATACGATACCCACCACTGGACAACCACCAATGCACTGAACTCAAAACAATAATCAACAATTACCAAAATGCCCCTGGAAACCACTGGTCAACCCTTGGTCAAAGACAAGGTCAAAGTTAACCCCTGACTAACTCTACTCGCCGAGTCAACCCGATGACTCGCCGAGTCCCCATACTCAGAACTTCCCTCAATCCGCGACCTAACTCGTCGAGTTCAACAATTCTGAGTCCACTCGCACACCACTCACCGAGTCATCCCTTGAATCACCGATTCTCGACTCGACCAAAAAATATTGGGACTCTTCGACAAGACTCGCCGAGCCCGAGAACAGACTCGCCGAGTCTAAGGCTATCTTCAACCTACTCGCCGAGTTGTTCATACAACTCGCCGAGTTCCAGGCCATCTTCATCCAACTCGTGGAGCCCAAGAACAGACTCGCCGAGTCTTAGGGTTTCTGGGACTCAAGGGGTGATAAAGAGGCTGGGAAGAAAACATAATGTTCTTTATATAGGGCTCAACCCTGAGAATTAGGGTTTTCTCCACTCAGCGCCTACTCGCGAGTCCACCTCATTGACTCGCCGAGTCGGCTACTTAACACGCGACCAAATCGCGACTCTACTCGCCGAGTCCATCCATGGACTCGCCGAGTCACTCTTTCCCAAATTACTCTTTTAGCCCTTCCACTCTACTCTTGATATTTCGGGATGTTACATGTTTAACTATTGTTTCACTTTGCATGTTTTGACTTCCAGAATAATTGAGTTTATTAGGAATAATCGAATTATTCAAATTGTCCACAATCGTTCATATGATGGAAGTAGATATGAATGAAGATTGTCATGAATTGGTATGTAGATTGTCTAAATGGTGTTAGACATAGCAAAGGGTTGCTGCAACGTTCATGAGTGCTTATGAACTAGTTTTGAGCATTGGAACAAACCCGTGCTTGCTGGAATCACCTTATGGAATATGATATAAAAGGGTGATCGCAAGACGATAATATCATATAGTCTTAAAACCTAGATATATGGTTTGTTATTTGTTAATTGATTGTACATTGATAATGCGAAAACGCATCAGTAACTCAGTGTTATAAAACGCATTGTTGTGTATAATTGGTTAATGAATAAGTAAATGCATATAAGTCGAAGTTTATTTGTAACTTTTATCTAAGAAGATAAAAGCGATATCTCGGCCGCTCGATGATTTGATTTGACTTATGTGTCGGGCCCGGTCAGAACTGAATTGATGTGTTTGATTAAGTTCTATGTCAAATAAATCAGAGATAGAGAAACCTAAATGCTTGACTAACCATTCCATAGAATTTTCAGCATGATATCTAACAGAGGACTGTACGATCCCTTATCTAAAGGACAAGATTGATTAGATCAGAGTTTGACAGCGTCTTTGAGAGCTACGATTGCAAATCGAATTGTACTTGTGCATATAGTTACTAGACTTATCCAAGTGGGAGACTGTTGGAATAGTGTCTAAGGCTGCAACTATATTAGGCAAGTATTTGACCCGGTTGTGCATGGTCCTTTTGGGTTGCCTTCACCATAGCAACTTGATAGGATGATTTATTAAGAGAGAATAAATATTATTTATATATTATGAGAATAATATAAAGAATAATAATATTGTTATTGTTGGGCTGAAGATTATTTTGAAGATTGCGTCTTTTGGGCTCGATAGTATAGTTATTTTGTACTCCGGTTTGGGCCTGTCCAACCGAGAGCCTTTTATGTGTTATATATAAGAATATGCTTGCATGCATATTAGGTAAACGTTTTTAGAGCTTAACGATAGTATTACAGTTTTCTTGAATCGTTGTTGTAACCTTCCAATCCTCTACAGTTGATGTTCTTAATCGAGCTCTTCTGAGGATTTTGTTTTAATCATCCGACTCGTTTGATTCACACTTGTCTCGTTTATATTTTCGTGTTCTTACAGTTTTATATTATTTGCCTGTTTGAGATCTAATCGATCTTCTTAGATTTAAAGGTTTTAATCTCATCAATTGGTATCAGAGCAGGAGGCTGTGTAATCGATACACATTTTTTCTGTGAAAAGGTTACAGTTAGGGTTTTTCCGCAATTAATAATATTTATTGAGCCGTCATCTCATTATTGACGTATCTTGATATTTATTGTTTTGCCCTAATCTGCTTTATTACAAGTCTGATCTTTGAACAGGTTTTTCGATCATTATGGACGAGACGCAATCAAACCCTATTAATATTTCCAACAGCATCGGTTCGACAACAAAGATTCCAATCTTATACACCCATGACTATGAAGTATGGGCGCATCACTTCGAAGACTACGTGATTGGATCTGAGGATAATGGGTACCTCATATGGGAAGCTATCATCAATGGACCATTTTCTCATTCTGCAACGTCCAGAATAGTTAAAACTCAAAGGAGTACAACGATCTGCTGAAGGATGTGAAAGATATTGCACAAGATGAAAAGGACAAATTCCAGTGCAATATCAAGGCGTTAAGGTTGATCAGATTCGCCCTTCAGTCCGACACATTCAGGTTGGTCAGCTCATGCACGACGGCAAAGGAAGTTTGGGATAGACTTCGCGAACTGTACTCTACAGACGAGGATCTTGAACATTCTATCCAAACCTTGCTCTTATCTGAGTTTGGAGAATTCAGGCAAGGAGCCGAAGAAACAGTGACCCAGACGTTCGATCGCTTCAATCATCTTCTCAGCAAGATGATCAAACACGATATTGAAAGGAAGCTTATCGAGCAGAAGGTTACTTTCTTAAATGGACTGAGATCTGAATGGAGAGCAGTGGTTTCTACAGTAAAATCACATGAACAGTTTAAATCATATTCTCTGGCGAAACTGGTGGGCATTCTCAAGTCCCAAGAGAAGATTGTGCTACAAGAGAAGAACGTCGTTTCAAGCCTTGGTTCGTTGGCCCTCCTATCTAAAAGTAAAGCCGTGATGGAGGATGAAGACCTCAACTTGGAGGAGTATGACCTCACGTCTGAGGATTATGCCATGATGGTATCCAATCCCAAGAGGTTCATAAAGAAGAGATTCCCCAGCAATAAAAACCGAAACTGGCAGGGGAGTTACAGCTCAGAAAAGGTGAACAATGAACCGAAGGTTGAGGAGCTCAAGAAGGAACCGAAGGTGGATGGCGATTCCGGAGTAAGCTGTTACTACTGTGGTGGGAAAAACCACTATGCTAAAGACTGTGTGCTTAAAAAGATGGCTGAAAAGGATGATGAAAAGGATGAGGAAGCTGTGTTGCAGAAGAGGCTGGATGAGTTGAGAAAGAAGAAATCTACCACTAACCCTTCTATTAATGCTCTTATTGTGCAGGGTTCGGTTAATGATGACGAGTTCGGTAGCACGGAAGTTTGGTCTACCGACTCAGAAGACGATGAAGTGAGGAAGCCTACTCATGGAAAGGCTTATGTGGCAAAGGAGGAGAGCAGTGGAGGAAGATGCTTCATGGTGTCCGACGTATATCAAATGAGGGGATACAACACCGATGGTGGAAGCGATGGACCGAAGGTGCAGGAGGACATGTGCTTTACGGCCAAACCACTCAGCCAGCAGTTCAATGAACTTGATAAACTGATAAAGAAGGTACAATCGGTTTTCATTTCATCTAAAGTACCACAATCCTCATATGAGAAAGAACTAAAAAACGTTAATACAAGAATTTCTCATCTAGATAGTAGCTTAACTCAAACTCGAGTCACCAATTCTAACCTAACTGATCAATTAAGCAGGGTGGCGTCGAAGAGTGAGGAGCGGAGAATGTGGATCGAGTTGAAGGAGTCTGAATTAGTCAAAGTTAAAGACGAAAACATTTATTTGCAAAGAGATAATTTAAAATTGTTAAAACATCGGAATGTTTTTTGTTTAATTGCAAAACGTCTATATTCTAATATTACTCAGCTTCACTTAGACTGTGAAATAGGTCAAAAGATCCATCGCATGATTTTGCCCTTCCTTGAGTTTAAGGAGGATGAAATCGATGCCGAAGCCTATAAATGTGAGAGTGTGATATCGTCTGATGATGTCAATCCGACCTACATGTATGGACTGGACAAAATTGAGTCCTTCATTAAATACAAGGACCACAAGGACATGCTTAAAAATCTTTTGGATGAAAATGATAGACTTAAACTGAGAACCGAAACCATACAAAAATTTGACTCTTTAAACGCCAACGTAAGCTCAGAAAACAAAATTGATGTTGGAAATGCATCCGAGCTTAACGAGGACGAAAACATGAGTGAAATTTCTGTAGAGGACACGGTTGACTGCTCAGAATTTGTTAAAAGCGAACCTGAAAACCACAAGAATCTTATTTCTGAAAATTCAGTGGAGTTCGCTCGATTGTCCCAACAAAAGTCCCCGAAATTAGCAGAGAAAGCAGTTGTGTATCAAAAGGTCAGGACCACTCCAAATCAAGTATACAAGGTGACTGGAGTAACCGAACATCAAACAGCTGAACTCACAGCTATTGTAAACGAAGACAATGCTGATGGCTGTGATGAGTACTTCTGGGAAGCTCCAATAGATAATGCAAACGAAACCGTTGGCATGTCAGAAAGAACTTCCTGGATGAGTAAAGGTAGGTACATACCTGAACCCTTGAATAAGCCAGATAATTTCGACGAGCCAAGCACCAGTGGTACGAAAGACATTCCTAAGGAGGATGAAAGTTCGGCAAAAGAAGACGTTCCCTCTACTCACTCAGCTCAAAGCGAAACTCCTTCAGTTCCAAAGGAACCAGCCAAGGAGAAACCGAAAACGAAAGCTAATGTTCATCATCAACCAAAGCTGATGAGGAATAAGAAGAGAGAAAGGAACCAAAGATACAGGAAGAATCTCTCTGAGAGGAGACAATTCTGGCAATCCCAAAATGCATACTTCTCACATCAAGACAAGAATCTGAAGTATGAAAACAATCCTGTAGGAAAGCCTGAAAGTCACAACAACCGAAAGCAAAGGTTCGGTTCACAAGAAAATACCAACCGAAAGCAAAGGTTCAGTTCACAAGAAAATACCAACCGAAAGCAAAGGTTCGGTTCTGACAAAGACTTCAACCGAAAGCCAAGGTTCGGTTCACAAGACGATTCCAACCGAAAGCAAAGGTTCGGTTCTGAATTCAAAAGAGAACAAAACTCTA
This sequence comes from Lactuca serriola, assembly GCF_051521515.1. Lineage (NCBI taxonomy): Eukaryota > Viridiplantae > Streptophyta > Magnoliopsida > Asterales > Asteraceae > Lactuca > Lactuca serriola. The sequence goes on from NC_136411.1 coordinate 262,609,723, forward strand.
AGGTAAGTCCCTCCAATGATCAAAAGCAAAAGGGTCACCTAGAGTCTCAAGCCAAGAAGTCCCCTCCATCTAAACCCACATCTTCTACTTCATCTACTTCTTCATCTCCATCTTGCTCTAAGACTAATTCTGTTCGTTTGCAAAAATCTCATATGTCGGCTGAAAAAAAGGGCAAGCAGAAGGTCAATGAATCCAAACCAGAGTCCAAACCGAACGCACTCAATCCTAACAAGATAAAAGTTTTTACCATTAAAAGGAAAGATGAAACAACTCTCATAAAACGAACATATCTAGTTGACATCTCTCTTACTGTTCCTGTTCCCATGAAAGGCTCACGTGGACCCAAGAAACTTTGGGTTCCTAAATCTGCTTAATTTTTGCAGGTTATAAGTGACGAGCAGTTCGACGAAGAATGGTACATCGATAGTGGCTGCTCACGTCACATGACAGGGAGGAAAGAGGAGCTCAGGGAATACAGATCTCTTGCAAATGGTGGCAACGTCAGGTTTGGAAATAACTCTTTCGGCACCATAAAGGGATACGGGATGATAACAAACGGTGACTTTACTATCAGGAAGGTGGCTTATGTGGAAGGACTCCAACACAACCTCATCAGTGTATCTCAGCTTGTTGGAGGTACAGGTCTCAAAGTCTCATTCGATGATGAAGGTTCTGAAATCATAGAGAAAAAGACAAAGAAAGTGATTCTCAAGTCGGAGCGAAAGGGTGAAATGTTTCCCTTAAACCTTAAACCTATCAAAGGAAACCCAGCTATATGCTTGCTGTCAAAAGCTCAATCCGACGAAAGCTGGTTGTGGCACCAAAGACTCTCTCATCTCAACTTTAAAGATATCAACCGACTTGTTACTGGAGGTCATGTTAGAGGTCTTCCATTGCTCAAGTTCGATAGAGATCATTTGTGTGCTGCATGCGAAATGGGGAAGCAGAGTCGTCAAAGTCACCCATCTGTAATCAACACAAAAGTTGTTAAACCACTCGAATTACTTCATATCGATTTGTGTGGTCCTTCTTCTATCGAAAGCATCGGTGGTAGCAAGTATATTCTTGTTATTGTTGATGACTTTTCACGATTTACATGGGTGTTCTTTCTAAAGCTCAAATCAGAAGCGACTCAAAAGCTGACATTGTTCATCAAGCAGATTGAAGTGCAGCTCAAGAAGGTTGTTCGCAACATCAGGAGCGACAATGGTCTGGAATTTAAGAACAAGGAATTTGAAGAGTTTCTAGCAGAAAAGGGAATAAGTCACAACTTCTCAGCTCCCTACACACCTCAACAAAACGGAATAGTCGAAAGACGAAACCGATCTTTGTGTGAAGTTGCCCGAAATATGCTAAGTTTCGCTTCCTTACCTCTTTACTTTTGGGCTGACGCTATTTCTGCTGCTTGTTTTACACAGAATAGGTCTTATCTCAACAAGCGATTCACGCTCACACCTTATGAGATACTAAACAACAGAAAGCCCAATGTGAAGTTTTTCCACGTGTTCGGCTCACGGTGTTTCGTCTTTAACTCTAAAGAACACCGCAACAAATTCGATGTCAAAGCCGACGAGGGAATCTTTCTGGGTTACTCTCTCACATCCAAGGCATACAGGGTCCTAAACAAGCGTTCGAGAAAAATTGAAGAGACATACAATGTGACCTTTGACGATAGCTATGTCAAAAAGCTACAGGCTACAGAAGAATCCGCTGGGGAAATCTTTCCTCAAACTGGCCATGTCACAGTCTCGATCGCTAACCTATATGATAAATTTATGGACCTCTTTGACGAACCAGAGAAAGCTTCTCTCTCAGAAGCAGGTGCAGCAGACAACAAGGTCGACCACATGAAGGAGATTGTCGAAGAAGCTGCAAGGAGAATGCATGAAGGAGGATCGACTTCTGATGACCCTCCATCTAACAATGCTTCAGTCGAGGGGGAGCCAAGCTCACATGACGAGGGGGAGCAAAAATCTACAACTCCAACCGAAGGTGTTTCTCCAACCGAAGGTACCTCTCCAACCGAAGGTGCTTCAACGCCTGAAAGCTCAGCACCACAAGAAACCCCTGAACCTCAAAGTTCTCAAAGCTCATCAATCGAGGGGGAGCATGATGATATGACGCTTGATTACGATAGCCAATCTGAGCCAGAAGAAATGATCAATGCTGAACTAGACCCAACCTTTGATCCGAATTACCCTCCTCTTACCAAATGGACCAGAGATCATCCTATCTCTCAAGTAGTTGGTGATGTATCTGAAAAGGTTCTGACCTGATCACAACTGAAGGCAAAGCAGACATCCTTACTTTCAAAGGTTGAGTTTTGTATGTTTAACTCATTCGTATCAAAAGATGAACCGAAGACAGTCAACACTGCCCTCGATCACTCTGATTGGGTTCAAGCAATGCAAGACGAACTGAACGAATTCGAAAGGAACAAAGTCTGGCGCCTCATTCCAACTCCTCCAGATGCTTCGGTTGTTGGTCTAAAATGGGTTTTCAGGAACAAAATGGACAAGGAAGGGAATGTGATAAGGAACAAGGCTCGTTTGGTAGTAAAGGGATACTGCCAGGAGGAAGGGATAGATTATGAAGAGACTTTCGCTCCAGTAGCTAGGCTAGAATCTGTTAGAATATTTCTGGCTTATGCTACTCACAAAAACTTTGAAGTTTTCCAAATGGACGTCAAGTGTGCATTTCTCAATGGAGAACTCGAAGAAAATGTGTATGTGGAGCAACCTCCTGGGTTCGTGAACGAAAAGTATCCAAACCATTGCTATATTCTGGATAAAGCTGTGTACGGCCTCAAACAAGCTCCGAGAGCCTGACAGGGACCCGAAGGCATCTTTATCAATCAGGAAGCTTACACGAAGACTCTCCTAGCAAAGTTTGGCATGATGGGAGACTCAAAAGTCAAAGTCCCAATGGCATTCGGCACCAAGCTTACACCATCCCTAGACAAACCTGTTGTTGATATCACGCTCTATCGTCAAATGATAGGCTCACTAATGTATCTAACTGCTAGCAGGCCTGACATCATGTTTTCTGTATGTTATTGTGCTCGATTTCAGGCAAACCCACGCGAACCTCACATGCTTGCAGTGAAGAACATTCTACGCTATCTAAAGCGAACTGCCTCCTTAGGTCTATGGTATCCTTCCAACTCAGGCTTCTTCGTTCAAGCCTATTCTGATGCTGACCTTGGAGGATGTGGACTCGACAGGAAAAGCACAACTGGTGGCTGTCAATTCCTTGACGGGAAGTTGGTCAGCTGGCAATCCAAGAAACAAATGTGTGTGTCGTTGTCTACTGCCGAAGCGGAATACATTGCCGCTGCCTCTTGCACATCTCAAGTGATTTGGATCCAGAGTCAACTTCGAGACTATGGACTCAATATGAAGAAGATCCCACTATATTGTGACTCTGAAAGTGCAATTAGGATCTGTCATAACCCAGTGCAACACTCTAAAACCAAACACATAGCACTGAGGTATCACTTTATCAAAGATCACGTGGAAGATGGAAACGTCGAAGTTCATTTCGTAAGAACCACTGATCAACTGGCTGACGTCTTTACCAAAGCTCTTCCTGAAGCATCATTCAACAGAATACTGCAAGGGCTAGGTATGATGGAATCAGAGTCAGTACCTCACACTACCTCCCAACCTCAAACATAAGAAGCGAATTCAACCGAACGTTCGGGTTCGGTTAAACCATGTGTCTCGCTCATCACTTCAAAGGTAGTTGTTCTTTGTTGTATATTTCTTGTACAATTTTGTTTTTCTGTGTGTTAAAAGTATTTTCCAATTGCATGTCTAAATTCCTTGGTTTCTTAACATTTTCCAAAACCGAAACCAACCGAAGGTTCGGGTTCGGTTTCTCAAAATTTTCCAAAAACGAAACCAACCGAAGGTTCGGGTTCGGTTTTTCAAAATTTTGTTGAACCGAAACCAACCGAACGCTCGGGTTCGGTTTTTCAACTTTTTCCCAACCGAAACCAACCGAACGTTCGGGTTCGGTTTTTCACATTCTTTTCAAAGTTTTTTTTTAAGTCTAATTTTTTTTTCTCTTACTTCGTTTATTCTTTTTCTTTTCTTTCCTTCTCTTACAAATTTTTTTATATACACCTCAAAACTCCAAAAATATTTTTATTCTTTTGTGTGTTCGTTCGTTTATGGGGATATAATTGCTGAATTACTTATGTGTCCCTAGAAGCATGCTGCTGTATGTGTCCCAAGCCTCATAAGATTTTGAATAATAGCCTTCCTGACCTGGTATATACAAACCTTGTCTTCCCAATAAGGCTAACACATTTATTCTAATCGTGAGCTACCTCACTCTCATCTCACATGAGTTAAGAGTTTCCTGCTTGGTCCTTATTTTCGCAGCCGAGGTACTTTGTTCTCTTACACCATCTCTATTACACTTCTCCATTACATTCGTTTCATCAACGTAACCCTTGAGACTCTCAGAAATTACCACTGAGGTTTATGGTTACACAACATCTGTGTTTATGATCTTAGTTTCGTGTCACTACGAGCTGAGTGAAACCCAAAATTCAACACCTAATGAATTGACGGTGAACAATTAATTTGCTCAAGTTTTCACCAAAGAATTGACGAATGTATCCTAATGAAATCTCAAATTTTCTTTTGTGTGATTCCTATGAAATTGTTAAATACCATAACATTTCTTCCCTTGGGATCCAGATTTTAATTTTTTTTTTATCTGAGATTTTATATTTTTCCAAGCCAATTTAAAATAAATTCCTACCTACTTGTTCAACAGGCTACACTGGTCTCACAAGTACTTTGTTCACTTTCTTTCTTATTTCAAGAATTGAATTGCTGAATCAAAGCGAAAGCCACCATTATTTAGCCTAATTAAAAGAAGCCTTTCAACATTTATTAATAAATGTTTGATCGTAATTCAACGGGAATCCACACTAACACTTTAAGGTCTCTCTTGACCTTGAAGGAAGAGATTCGTGCCCGGGATCATCAGTTTCGTGTCATTATTGACATCACAGAAAATCCTTAAAATAGTTGCTTTATTTCTTTTTCTTTTACACTCTTTGCACGAAAATCCTTGATTTTCCGAAAATCCGTTACTAATTTTTACAGGTTGTATGATTACTTTGTGGTTAATTATGAAGCTGTGGTCAAAAACAATCCACGTGGGTATTTAATTCCAAAGCTGTCATTTAAAAAGATAAGACGAAAAGGTTGCTGACTCGGCGGGAGTTCAAAGGATTAAAATTCAAACGACGGTAAAAAGTGGGCGCGTGTGAATTTGAAACGACCTTACTTTTACTGACATTAAGGACGCGTGTGCGAATTCCAAGCGACATCCTTCTGGCATTTAAAGGCGCGTGTGGATTTGAACCGTTTTTCTTCTGAAACGGCGCTTGTTGGGTAGCGTGATCCTAGGAATCTGACACTATCTCTCCTACGTGATCATCGCATAGAAGATATGAAACGATTTTTCTCTCTCCAATCCCTCACTATAAAAGGCAGTCTACAACACCATTTACCTTTTTACTGCTTCCGGATTTTCTAGAGAGCAAAAACCTCCAAAGCGCTTCACTGTTCATCTTCTTCTTCGACTACCTTCAACAATGGCAGAATCTTCTTCCGTCCATGCTACATCACAAATCCTTCCCATTCGTCCGCAACAATGCCTGGTGATCGATCTCAATCCTCTGGCGTACGACTCCTACATGTCGCCGATCATCGAGTGCCTGAAGTACTCCCAAATCGCCACCACTCTCTCCAGGATCGAGTCTGTGCCCATGGTGGCCCTATCGCAGGTTTACGCGACTGCTTATTATGATAAGGCAGTTGACCGGGTGTTCTTCGAGATTGCTGAACACAAGACATCCGTTTCTCGCCAACGTTTCTGCACAATGCTAGGGTTGGCTGTTGACCCATCAAGAATAAATCCGGAGACGATTCCGGTTGGGCATCTGTTTAGCATGTTTTACAACATGGGGTATACAGAGGTCCTCACCTCTGTTGCAAAGTTCAAAAATTCCTGCCTGCCGCCACAGTGGAATGGCTTATTTACAGTCCTTTTCAAGGGATTGTCGGAACGGAGTTCAGGATCCGACGGTGCCAGTCGCCTCTTTCTATCGATCATGTACACGGTCTACAACGGGGTTAACTTGGACTTTGGGTTGGTCCTATGGCAACAGCTCATCCAGAGCCTTTCTTCATCATCACGACACTCTGAGGTGTCGTTGGCCCGGTTCTGGATCTTGATTACAAAATGGGCGATGGACAAGTTCGAAATTCCCATTGCTGCCGGTGCATCGATGTCTTCTGTTGGTACGTTTCATACCAAGAAGATCATTGTCTCCGATGCATCGAAATTTTCCTTCATTGGCTCCATCCTGGAGACAATGTACCGCGACGTGCCCTCTGACAGCAGATTGATTCGGACGATCAAGGAGTTCAGGCCAACTGGTCCTAGGGAACTGACACCGGATATGCTCAGGTCTATCCACGATGCAGACAAACCGGTAAACAGGGGCAAAAAGGCTGACAAAGGGAAGCAAGCGACCAAAGCTCCAAAGGGTCCTTCTCCCAAGAAGAGGAAACAAACTAAGGCTGCACAATCCCCACAGCTGAAGCGGAGGAAGACACAATCGAAGCGCAAGCTCGTTATTCCCTCTTCTTCAAGTGCTTCTGAGGGCGAGAGTTCGGGTTCTGACGGCTCTCAAGGAGACGAATCTCCTCAACGAGGGAACACACCACCTCGGTCCTCTACCCCAGAGGTGGAACTTCATAATTCACCAGTTCCTTCACCTCCACCAACCATTCCTACTTCCATTCCGACCATAATCCCCACTACCACTATTCCACCAACATTTTTCCCTATACCACCACCCATTTTCACAACTGCAACCGAAACACCACCAGTAACCGAAACCCCACCCGTAACCGAACCACCACAAACCGAAACCCATACAACCGAACCTACCCACACTCAACCACCACCCAAAACTACCCTACCCAATACTCAACCTCAACATACCCCAACCACAACACCCCCAGCTTCACCACCCCCTCCATCTCCAGAAAATGCCTCTGATGGAGACGACACTTACCTTGGCGGGGAACATATGAACTTTGATTCGGTCTACTATAGTCCGTTTCAAGTTCAGAGTGACGAGGAGGATGATGCTCCAGTGACAAAGAAGCATCTTAAAGAGCTTCACGAGAAGGTTGATCTACTTCTCGCCTCCTCTTCCAACCAGCAGTCCTCTCTCTCTGAAGCTTCCCTTCAGAAAATTGTTGATGCCTTCTCCAGAGCTCAACATGATTCGGTAGCCTCAGCAACTGCTGCGATTGACGCCTCTACCAGAGCATGTGAGGCTGCGACCGAAAAAGTCGATAAACTATTCTCCGACGCTACTGTCCTGTTAAAGTCTTTACAGGAAAGCGTCGACGCCACTAGGACAACTTTGGAACCGATTGTTCAGCAATTGGCCAAGTTCGTCTCAACGGAGTTGACTTCGTTCGCTGCCCTTTGCCAAAACATAAGCGACGACAACTTGGCCCTTCGTGCCTCCATCGATGCGCGCCTCGCTAAGTTACAGGAGGATCTCGCAGCCGAGAACTCATTGATGGACGTTCTGGCTAGCAAAACAACCGCCCTCAAGGTCAAGAGCACGGAGCTTTCCAACTCACAACAACAACTGGACGCTCTTCGATCCGAAAGGGAGGTGATCAAAACTTGTGTTTCGGATGTCCACGCAGCATTATCCAACATCCTTGAAGAACACGATCCTATTCTCAACCACTCAGTGAGGCGAACACTTGCTGAAAAGCTCTCTCCGGCCATGGACCTTCTTAGCAAAATCGAAGGCCTTCCGAGTTTCGTGTCCATTCCGAAACAAGGGGGAGATGAGAAGAAAGGATCGAAACCACCTCCTTCCTCCAAAGCTACTCACACAACCGAACCACCTCAGCCTGGTCAAGCTTCGGGTTCGGGTGTGAAGAACAAAGGAAAAAACATAGCTGAGGAAGAAGATGAAGATGAAGACAGGGAGACCATTGCTGACATGTTAAAACGAAAGAACAGTCGCAATGCTGATGATGATGCCAGTCGTGTGGCGCGAGAGGCTGAAGAAGCCGAACGCAAGCAAAAGGAAGCCCACGATCTCCTTGAGAGCCGGAAGACTCTCTTCCCTGCCTGGACCAGGGAACGTTTGATTAAAGAGGCCATAGAAACTCCCAGCATATTATGTCTCGAGCCGGTTATCTCGTTCGACTGCAACAATACTGTCGACTCGCAGTTCGACATGCCACTGACTCGAAAGGCGTTCATCTTCCACGCCTTCTCTAACATCTTTGAAGTCCCTCATCCGAACGCTGAGCTTGACAGGGAGCTCATCGACTTCTATCTGGCGGCTGCTCGTCCTCAATACCTTACTTGGAGCGCCCAGAAGATTGTGAACGTTCGGGTGCTGAAGCCTTACGCCGAAAGGAGGTTCACAAACGTTCGGTTCAAGCTTATTCGGGGATCTGCAAGAACTGCTCATCTTATCTCCCTGGCAGATTTACCGAATTTAAATCCTCATGATTGGATTGTCTTGTATAATATCCTTTTGACTAATGAAGCCGAATATGGTCCCATTATAGACCATGTCAAAAGGATGTTAGCCTGCTACATCATGGAGGTTGCCCTAATGGATCAGGAGGTCGCCACAGTCTTCAAGAAGAAACCGAAGATAGCTCCTGTGGGATCAGCCAGTGATCTCAACAAAATGCAAATGGGCAAGATCGACCCGAGACGCAACTCGGTTATGTTCACTAGAGACGAAGGACAGAAAATGTCTCTTCGCTTTAGCTGACAAACACCTTTACACCACAGCTTGTTTGGAGCATGTGTTATCAATTATCAAACGGTGTAAAGAGAATTCGGCTGATGATGTCAAGTACTTCAACGACATGATCCAATGGTACATCCGGTTTAGACAGACCATACTCTCAATCACCAAATGTCTGTTTAGCACCGTGAAGAAGAAGGTACCTGCTTCAGCTGCTGGCCCAAGTAACAAGTGAAGGTCTCGCTCCAAATTGACGCAAAGGGGGAGATTGTTGGGCTGAAGATTATTTTGAAGATTGCGTCTTTTGGGCTCGATAGTATAGTTATTTTGTACTCCGGCTTGGGCCTGTCCAACCGAGAGCCTTTTATGTGTTATATATAAGAATATGCTTGCATGCATATTAGGTAAACGTTTTTAGAGCTTAACGATAGTATTACAGTTTTCTTGAATCGTTCTTGTAACCTTCCAATCCTCTACATTTGATGTTCTTAATCGAGCTCTTCTGAGGATTTTGTTTTAATCATTCGACTCGTTTGATTCACACTTGTCTCGTTTATATTTTCGTGTTCTTACAGTTTTATATTATTTGCCTGTTTGAGATCTAATCGATCTTCTTAGATTTAAAGGTTTTAATCTCATCAGTTATTTTATTAATATAAGTCATTAATTAATTAATTAGAATTAATTTGATGACTTAAAGAGATTAATTAAATAAGAGGGTATAAACTGTCAATTGTTTGATAGTTAAACTTTGGACTGTAAATCCATATTGGATAGATGGTGGACGGATTCTAGAAGCTATGGATAGCTTCAAATCGTCCAAGTCTATCTAAGGAATGAATTTGGATTGCATTAAGAGAAGATTATCCAATTAGGGTTTAAGCTGTAACCCTTAAGGAGTCTACAAGTATAAATAGATCCTATGGCAAAGGGAAATTGGCACTTGATCTAAAGTAGAGAACCCATGGCCGAATTCCCTCCCCTCTCCTCTCTCCCAAATCATCCTCCTTGCTATTTGGTGTTTGTAAGCCATTAGAGGAGTGACAATTGTGACTCTAGAGCTCCAAGACAACAAGATCAAACAAGAGATTCAAATGTATGATTCTAGATTTGATTTAACATTGTTCTTATTCCTAAATTAGTCATTAGAAGTCTTGGATTCAAAGCATGTTTAATTAGAAAGCCTAGATCCAAGCATTAGGGTTTTGCATGCGCACATAGGAAAGTTCTTATGGCTAAAACCCATTAAGAAGATCTATGCCGACAAGCGCCGTTCAGATCTAGAGTTCTAGGTCAGAGATATGGTTCTACTGAAGGCGTTGCCTTGGAAAGGCGATTTCGGAAGAGGAGCAAGTTGGGACCCAGGTACATTGGTACTTTCGGGGTTTTGGACCGGGTGGGCCGGGTGGCTTATCACTTGGATCTTCCGGAGGAGCTTAGTCAAATTCACAGTATTTTTCACGTCTCTCAGTTGTGGAAATGTTTGGTTAATAATTTTGCAGTGGTTCCATTGGAGCACATTCATGTAGATGATCGCCTAAATTATATCGAGAGACTGGTAGCTATCCTTGAACGGAAGATGAAAACCTTGAGGAACAAGGTTGTTGAGTTGGTAACAGTGTAGTGGTAACACCATGAGGGTTCTGAGTGGACATGGGAGCTAGAGGAAGAAACGAGGGAGCATTAACCTGAGTTATTTGTGACAGTTACTTCGAGGACGACGATTGATTCTAGTGGGGGAGAGTTGTAATGCTCAGATTCGCCGGGTAAAATTATTACAAGTATTTCATTTGATTTTTTGGACAAGATGAGAGTACGCTGGGCGTACTTAAGGTACACAAGGCGTACTCCCTCTACGTGTGCGGATCAGGATAACCCCTACGTACGTTGGGCGTACCCATGCGTACGCAGGGCGTACTCAAGCTAGGGGAAAACCCTAATTTTCAGGGTTTTCACCCTATTTAAGCTCATTAAGTCCTTCAAGATCATCACCTTTTCAACCCCCATTGCCTTTTAGTGCTAATCTCAAAACCCTAGCCATCTTGAGAGCCTTCTTGAGCTTACAAAGAGTTTGGGTGTTCTTTAGTGATTTTGAAGAAGGAGGAGGCCTTAAGAGAAGCAAAGGAAAAGAAGAAGCTTGTAAATCCAGAGTTTGTGCATCATTTCTAGCTCATTGGAGGTATAAAGTCTGAAACTTGTTCATTCTAAGCTTAGATCTAGGTGTAGGGATGAACTTAGCATCTTTTGCTCCCATAACTTGGTCTTTTGGATTATGGGCTACTCCATATCATTTGAGTTGTCCTTTTAAACTCTTAGGGGTGCATGAAGTCATAAAAGTCGTATCTTGAAGGGTGAGACTCAACCATGCTTTTGGGCCATATTGGGCCTTAGGGCCTTGTAGTTGGGTTTGGAATGCGTTCTTGGGCAAGTTTAGAGTTGGGGCTTGGTGCGGTAGGCTCAATGATGCAATGGTTAAGCAACCCTTTTGTTTTTAAGGTTTATAAATATGGTTTGGACTCTCGGGTTAGATTATTGACCTAATTTCTATTTAGGGTTTCATACTGTGATTTAGGGAGAGGATTTTGCGAATCAACCACTTGAGTGTGATTTGATACCTTCAGTCTGAGGTGAGTTTCCTTCATTGTATATGTAGGTCGAAGGCACCAATTCCGGCCCACTAGTTTATGATGTAGTATGATGATTGTCTTCGTGACAATTGTTAGTTGTGCATGTATTTTCTTGATGATTCTATGATTCTTTTGTTATAATATTATGTGGTAGTGGTAGGGTTGAAATAGACTCGGTTGTTGAAATAGACCGAAGGGGATTCCAAGCAGCCAAATATGCTTGACTGTATGCAGTTGAAATACACCGAAAGGGATTTCATGCACCAAGATATGATTAACTGTATCCGGTTGAAATAGACCAAAGGGGATTGCTGGCACCCATGTATGGTTGACTATATGTTTGTATGGTATGGAGTATTTTGGGGGAACTCACTAATCTTTGTGCTTACGGTTCTCAATTAGGTTTCAGGTACTTCCAGCTCGAAGGGGAAAGGCCCGACCTGATCGCACTGCCTCCACCTATGATTTTCTGCATTATGTGATTTTGGGAATTTGTACTCTGATAAATTGTGCTATGATACACTTTCGACTATTTTGATATGATTATCATATGTTTTGAACGAATTTAAAAAAGAAAATTTTATCTGTATTTTTAGGATGTTACAGTTATCTATTTTAATATTTTAAATATTGACGCAGATGTTCTAAAAAAATAACATAACATACCAAACAATGAAAACTTCACAAAATAAAACAATAAAGGTAAAAATACATGATAATCGTATTAAATAACTACAAAGAATACTACCTTCATGCACCCATATGTAAAATGGATAACACTAAAAAAAATAAGAGATGATATCGAGAACATGTTAGGGAAAACTAGTCCATTGAATCCTTATTTACATGATTTGAACTTCTAAGTAAAAGCATTGAAATCTTGATATGATGAAACCGGAAGTGACAAGTTAAACCCTAAATCGGGGTAAATTGTTAGGAACTTGGAAACAAGCTTGTATGTTTATTAATTGATGTAAATTAAAAGCTTTAGTGGGAAAAACTTAAGATATTAAATGAAGCACCCCTCTTTTTTTATTTAATTATTAACATCAATTAAAAATAATTTTATTATTGTAAAATCACTATATACATAGAAATAAGGTCCATAGTCTTGTAAATACAAGTTTAATAGATTAAAACATCAAAATTAAGAGAGTCAAACAATAACGACATCATTACATCACTTCAACTATCCATTACATCATCAGTAGTTTTCTAAAACAAAATCGTCCTTTATTTCTTCCTTTTCAATTATAAACCTGAATACATGTAAAAGTACGTAGTTTAGGCATTGAAACTACCTAATGATGATTACCAGGATTTCACACCTTTAAAGTCAATGGAATTGAAACGTTCCTTTTGATAAATGTTAATTATCAACAATTTGGATAGTGTTTAACTTATCGAAAACACTTAAAGATTTAGCCATTCGAAAACCATAAGCCATTTCAAAAGAAAAAAAAAATCATAAGTCATTATCCATCATTTAATAATAATAAAAATATCATGATTAGAGTCATAATCAAAATATCATTAGTATAATCATAATAAAAATTTTGTATTATAGTCTTAACTAAATATCGATATTAAAGTCATAATCAAAATATCGTCATTGTAGTAATAAATTGAGTAGATGCATTGCAATATGTTAACGCTCCCCAAGTCAAGCTCATATGTCCAACATCATAATTCATAAATTCATAAAGCGAAAATCATCTAAAGTCATCATCATGGGAGAATATTCAAACAAAGGTGGCCCAACTACCAATTATTGGAAGGGATTTCTAAGTCATATCTAAGATAATGTACTCACTAACAGAATCAATATACAAGGTAGGTAGTCTTGCATGCAAGTGAGGTAATGTCTCCAATATCATCACTAAGTCGTTTTACACTTTTTGTCACAATCATCTATATAGTCATTTACCGTAGATTTTCATGTTGAACAAACTCAAATCATTCCCAACCTAGCATGAATGCAAAAATTCACAGGGAAAATGCCATTTGTAAAACAACATATTCATTTAGTCTTCAAAATGTAATCCTATAAAATATAATTTCATGAATACGCACCTAGTGATATATTATATTTCACATAGCAAACAAATTCGTAAACAATTATTCTTCATTTCATATAATTCGTCATTTGTTAATAGGAACATATATATTTGGTAGGTACTCACCCGATAATCAATTGCATAGTCGACAATAAATTCTTGTAAAATGGTCTCGTCATAAGTGCATAGAAAATCTTCCCTATTTAAATAAGTGCATTGTGATATACATTCTTCCATCAAATCCTTTCAAGTCATCCAACAAACTAGTACCGATCTTCCTAAATCACTAGATGCATGAAAAGACTAGTCTCAAAGAAAGACCAAGAATAAATCGGCCTAAACAAAACCAGATCCAAAAAATAAGACAGTTCCAAGACTGGTCCCAAAAATATCTGACTATTTTGAAACAGACCCAAGATCGGTCTCAGAGACCACAAGCCAAAGTTTTTATAGATATCATTTATTGTGTTAGTTACACATTTGTTGATCATATATTACTCATTTTTTTAATTAAATTAATTAAGTGTATCATTTTTAGTAAATCTTAATATATAATTTTGGTGTTAATCATATATTTTTTAATGGAAAAACTCGAAATGGAAAAACCAAAAAATTTAAAAACCAACAAAAAAAAAACCCAAAAATAAATTGAAAAAGGCAACACGCAAAAGCAAAATCAGGAAGACACATTTGATAACTCTAGTGGAAAAATCCTTTTTAAGGGAATAAATGTGTTGTTTTTCCTCCTACGTGTTTCTTATTAACAAAGTCCCAACAACACTTACAAACGAAAATATTTATTATCATTTATAAGTGATTAGTATTAAAACAAGCAATTTAAGGAGGAGGTATATTTGTCATTAAACAATTATGTCAATTTTCTTTTAGGATATGGTAATTTGAGTACAAAAGGACAACTGCACTGGTGAAGTTTATTACACTGTACATAATTAAATCGAAGCACAAGTTATAGAAAACAAACTTTACACAAACAATATCTTCTATCTTTTTTGCACATAATTATTTCAAGAGATAACTTTCACAATAAACAGCTTCTCTTCACTGATTCCATCTTTCCACTTCTTTATTACGATCCTACAAACAATTTATCCACATAAAAAAATCAATGAGTTCCAATTATTAACATATGCCATTAAGTTTTAGACAATGTCTAGTCCTATGCCGTGCCACCTAAGCTTTTTTTTTTTTATTAATACTGTTTGCCACATCAGCATTTTTTTATATACGTGGCATATGCCAGATAAACAGAAGCAAAAAGGTGACTTACAAATACATGTGGTGGCGAACGTTATGTTTACAAAAGCTATGGTTATCCCATCTGCCACTGCACCCACAAAATAATTTATATGATCAGAACCGAAGTCAATAAGATAAAAATTACGCAAAAAGACGATAATGCCCTTCTTATATGTAAAATATACCTTGAGAGTTGGTTCGCCTTTGTTAGGGTTTGAAGCCTGTTTTGCAGCTGCTTGCATCTGAGCTCGTGCAGCTCTACCTGCAGCTGATTGTGCAAATTGTTCTTGCCTAAAAATTCAGTCATGAAAATATCATCATTGAGATGCTCCAATCTTTCTAACAAAAGAAGCATTTTGACATTTGAGATAAAAGAAGGGTAGGAGTTTCCAAATTAAAAAGCAACAAAATAAACATATTTGGCACTCAAAAGTCACAAAATTTGCAAAAATGGAAGTACTATTGTTTTATAACCTTATGACAATGTAAACTTTGTAATGGAATTCATACAGTCGCCTGCAAACATGTATAGAATACCAAGATATTTGCAAACTCTATCCCTATTCCGTAGTTCCTCTGATTAGAAAAATTGGAGATGCCCTTTTGATTATTATAGACACTCAAAATTAGAATGGACTGATCCTGGAGTTCAATTTAGAGATGGAAACAGTGAACTGAAATATATTTTTTAGGAAGTTAGCATTTAGAAAGAACTTGATGTCGAATTTTAGAAAACATTCAATCGAGTTAACTTAAAAGTTGTCTCCTTTATCGCGAACGTCAAAGTAACCATTGATCCTACATCAAACTACAAAAACAATCCTAGAGCTAAAAACAAGCACAATTGACTGAAATTGAAAACAATCAAATCAAAAGAGCTAAGAAAAACGAAGGTATGTTCTAACAAAGAACGATCACAGATTCTGAAGAAGGAATAAACGGGTTGAAATTAAACGAAAGAGAATTACCTTTTCTCGGCAGCTTCAGCAGCTTTAGCTCGAGCTTCTTCAGAAGCCCTGCGTTCTTCCTCCAATCTTTCCTCTCTCGCTAACCCTCCATCGAAGCAACCGAAGCAACCCATCTCTTTCTCTTTCTCTTTCTCTTTACCCCAAAGAAAATGTCGCCTTTTCCTGTTTCAATTTGGATCCCCCATATAGAAAACAAAATCATTTCAGTTTTCAGTTGTTAAGTCCCTTCATCTTTTATACAATTTCAATTTCAGTCCTTCTAGTTATAAACATTAGCATATTTATCTAATGATCAAACTTTAATATGCGATGAAAGTATATTGCTTCAAAGAGATTGAAAAATATCCAAATTATACTACGTAAACATGGTCAATGAAGCCATTTCAAGTTTTACTATTGCTAATTTGCTATACATAAAGTATTTAGAGCTTTAGAAATATATGTAAAGAGATATGATATGATTTGCATTACATTAATACCGTTTTTAAATTTTGCGCCATCAATATCATGTGACATAACAAACACATTGTTAATGTTGCTAAGACATTAAAACAAATACACATATGTGACCTATACACTTTATATATGTTTAAATAGACATCACTTTTTCAACAGGAGGAGCTTAAACATGATCCACAAACTTCATACAAATCGACAACCATTACACAAAGAACACCATGCATACATATCAAGATATTTCTAGATCAATGGAGATGTAAAAAGAATTGAGTCCGGGATCTAAAGGTCCAATATGATTAAAAAAAACTTTAGCGGATGCATATGTATACCTCATTTGCTGACGAGTCGTCCATGATT
The DNA here is from genome assembly GCF_051521515.1 of Lactuca serriola. Taxonomy (NCBI): domain Eukaryota; kingdom Viridiplantae; phylum Streptophyta; class Magnoliopsida; order Asterales; family Asteraceae; genus Lactuca; species Lactuca serriola. Next base: position 262,626,281 of record NC_136411.1, read on the forward strand.
TTTTCCATGATGGAATATGTTGAAAGTCTGGATCTTGCTGATGATGTTGGTATCAACAGTGGCGGATTTAGGGGGGTTCCGGGGTGGCACCGGCAACCCCTAAATTTTCCGGCCACAGTGGAAAAATTTTCGAAAACTTTAAAAAATTTTATTTTTTCTACTATTGTGCAACCCCTAATCTTCCCGTGCAACCCCTACTATGAAATCATGCGTCCGCCCCTGGGTATCAAATTATCAATGAGTGAATTTGTTAATATACTAAACAAATGTTATTAAAAAATTTAAAACATTGTGTTTAAAAACGAGTCTTCATATTTACTATGTCTTTGTAACCATCATAAAATATTGGTTGAATTATTTTTTATTTATAAAATTCTTTTATATTTTCACCTTAAATATTTGACTACTAGTCATTTATTTTTAAATAAACCTATAGATAAAGTCATATAAAGTCAAATGAATCATTTATTTTAATGGGAAGGGAGTGGTATTAAATATTAAAAATACTCCCGGACTGATTAGCAAAAGAAAACCTAAAAAGGGTCTCTTTGTCTTTTTAGTCAAATTCAACGGCCTTCATGGTAACTACTACTATCATGCTTGAGAAACTTATTGGTGTTTGACTTAAAAAAGTCAACATGTGAGAACACAAGCACACGACACACGTACACGACCTCTCTATGCTCCTGAATTCCATTCCAGCAAGCTTAGAAATTACGTTGCTTGTGGATCGCTTCTCATACAGTCATTTGTCATTAAGGGTTTCTCTCTACCTCTCCAGCGAGTAAAATCGATTATGAAGAACATTAAGAGAAATGAAGAAAGGAAAACGGTTTTCGTAGTCGAGTTTTGTTTCATTTACGTTTAAACTGAGCTTTGAGAAATCACAATCAGATGATTTTAGTTTACTGAATTTGTACGTTTATAATTGCTAGATCTGTTCTGAATCTAACAATTTAAATAAAAGTGAAATAACAAACAAATTTGAAACCTTTGTAGCCAACTTTAGAATTTAAACAGGGAAATTGAGTATCTGATTCTATATCCATGATCTAGCAGTAACAAATAGTTTAAGAAACTGTTGCAACCTAATTACCGTGTAACAATTGTGATCTTAGATTTTGAATGGCAGTAGAGATTAGGTGTTATTATTCATGGTATTCTTGTCCTTGTTATGATAGTTAAACAATGATAAAGTTGATTCTGCAAATCAATCTCCCACACACTAGTTGTTATTAACAATAATTGGCATATTTTTTTCTGCTTCTAATCAATAACATATCCTTGTTTATGAAAATTGGACCCCATTAGTGGATTAGGTTGGGTTGGTATGCTATTATGTGTATGTTTTTGGAGCTTGTTGACAGTGGCGGATCCCTTAAGGGGCCAGAGGGGCATGCCCCCCTGGTTTTTAGCCTTGTAATATTGAATTTTTTATAAATTAATTTGTTACTTAAAGATAATTACTGTATTGGCATCCCTGGATTTTCAAAACAGATACCAATTTAAGATTTAAGAATCGATTCCATAATTATAAGAATATAAACATACATAAATCAAACAGGAGGAAAAAAGATAATGCATCCAATAACCGGGTAACTCGCTATTCCGTATAATCATTGCTTCAAATGGGATCTGGTCGATCACATATCCTCAATCTTTGCTCTCACTCTGTCGTTCGTCTTCATGGATCTTGCTTACCGCTCACACACTTACAGCCTCCACAATCGCCATCTCCTTATGGTTCTATTTTGCAACCATGGGGATAACTGTAATGAAGGTAATGTTTTTTGACTTTTGAGTTTGCTTTTGTTCATTTTTCTTCTTTTTGGTTTTGCCCACTAGTATTACTTTTAATTTATTATTTAATTGTATTTGAGGATAGCCTTTGGAAAACTTGACAACATCACAATAATACTTGAACTAATTTTTAATTCTTTCTCCTAGTCTTCTAGTGTACTATTTCTGTTTTCTTTTAAATGTTGTAAATCCTTAGTGTTGATTAGCATAGTCTTTTATGTTTATTTTAATTAGTTTTTCAATATAAACCTCTACCACATAAGTAATATTTTATTTAATTGTAACTTAATGTTTTTTTATATTTATATTAATATTTTTATTATAATATGAAGTTATATAAACTAGAAATGTATTAGTTTGCCATTTGGATATCATTCATGAAAGCAGCTATTTTTTTTTTTATAATGAACTATTAATTATATAGGAAATTACATTGATTAGAGTATGACTTCATCCAGAAAAAAAAAATACGGACATGTCTATGTTTTGGCCCCCCTATTTATATTGATCGGGTTCCGCCCCAGCTTGTTGATTGTCTTTTGTCCTGAACTTATGAAGTACAACTAAACCACCAAATGGTTTTCCCATATTTAACCAGTTTTATGTCATGAGGTAACCGATTCCTGGTAACAATGTTGAATCTTTTGGTAATATTTGGTTGCATATTTCGTCTAATACACACTTTGCTGTATGAACAAGCATTTAACCTTACTTTAGGGTATTCGGAATTGTTGTATTTATGATTATAATCAATACTGTCCATAATTTGTAGTGATTACTAATGAACGAGCAAATATGATTTTGGATAGAAAAAGATAAAGCTACATTTCTTTTAGGAATACAAATTGTTGTCATTATAGTGATTAATAATGAGCAAATAGGTGTTTGGATTGGAAAAGGAATAGTTGCGTACATTTTTGGACAATCACAAGTAGAAATTAATGCATTTATTTTGGGTGGGAGCGATCGGATTGACTTTGTTGGTCTATTTTTTTTAATTACAATAATTATTGTATTTTTTTTTTCCATTTTTGGTCTTGTATGTATATTTTATAGTTTCTTGTAATTTTGTATGTAATTTTTGGTCTTGTAATTTCGAGCATTAGGATCGGTTTGTCTTTTTTGGTCCGATTTGACTAGTTGGTTGACTCTTATGATGCGACTTACTATAAATTGTAAAATTTGGCAAGAGGTTCCAAGGATGAAATAAGGCTTTAATGTTGAACGTTGCTTAAGAAAATTAAGCACCCCACTAAGTTGTTGCTAGATTTTGGGTTATTGTATCATTTGCTCAATAGCAACAATCACTTGCTCTTGCTTTTCCAAAAATATGGGAAAACCATAACTAAAAGAGGTATGCAAGAGGTCCGGTTAATTGTTTTAGGCTTGGCTCAGTTCTATTAATCGATAATATATTTCCCAAATATATTATCACGTGATACATAAGTCAATATTATTTAGTCAAGTCTAGCATGTTTATCTTCTGTATAAGCTCCTTTATTATCTCCGTTAGGTTGTAATCTTTGGCTATAAATCGCCTCTCTGTTGTACACTATATTCATTAATTCAAATACAAAGCTTTTGATTATATGGTATCAGAGCTCCATTAGGCTCCAACGAGTATCTATCCAAATCCAATCGGCGACCTAAATCAAGCAATGTCTACAAAAGCCAACATTCAAGTTACGGCGGCCACACATTTCACAATTAAGCTCAACCCTAACAACTATCCTGTATGGAAGAAGCAGGTGGAATCCACCCTCATCAGCCTTGAATACGACGGTCACATCACCTCGGGACCTCCTTCGACGACACTTACTAACGAAGAAGGAAAAACCAGCACAAATCCTGAATACCGGTCATGGTTCTGCCGAGATCAGATGATTCTCAGTGCAATGCTAGGCAGCTGCTCGGATGCAATCCAGCCCCTAATCTCTTCCGCCAACACCGCCAAGGAAGCTTGGACAAGACTACAATCCAGCTATGCGTCTACTTCCAGGTCACGTATCATCTCACTTAAAACCAAACTAGTTAAGAATCCTAGAGGGTCTCGTTCCATCACTGAATATTTACAGGATATGAGGGCAATTGCTGACAACCTTGCTCTTGCCCAAAGTCCCATCTCAGAAGAGAATCTTATGATCCACATCCTAACTCAACTAGGAGATGAATACAATGCTATCACTGCAGCCCTTAGAGTTTCTGGTACAACCTTATCATATTCAGAAATCTTTGACAAACTCACGGATTTCGAAAGAAGCCTAAAGGAGACATCAGCCTCTCTCGACACAGTCCCAACCACAGTCAACTACACCTCACGAAACCAAGGCTACCAACACAGATCAAACAACAATCAAAACTACAACCGAAGCAATAGATCTTCATCTTCCTATCAGTCTCGTGGCAATCAATCCCAGTGGAACCAAAACACAAACAACTCCAACAATAGCATGCCCACAAACCGAAACAATCAGTTTTGCCAATACTGCAACATTCCGGGCCATCTCACCAAAGAATGCCGCAAGCTAGCACGTTTTCTCAATGAGAACAACATCCACATTGATGCCACGAAAACTCAAAATCCCACAGCTCATGTCACAACCTCGGCTCCAGCCTCTACCCAATGGCTTTTTGACACAGGAGCATCCAACCATGTGGCGTCCGATCGCAGTTCACTTCATCAGGTTTCTGACTATGGTGGTCCGGACGAAATTGTCCTTGGTGATGGTACCAATCTCCCTATAACACACACTGGCAAAGCTTTTATTCCCACACCACAAAAAAAATTAATACTGTCCAATGTGTTACATGTTCCTAAATTACATAAAAATCTTGTATCAGTCGGTGAACTTTGTGATACTAATCTTGTTTCGGTGGAATTTTTTCCATCTCATTTTTTTGTGAAGGATCTGTTCACGGGGGCGCGTCTCATGCGGGGAGAGAGAGCTGAAGGAGTTTATCTCACCAAGTCACCTACAAATCGAGTCCTTCATTCCACACTCAAACACTCTCCACTACTACTTCACCACAAGTTTGGTCATCCGTCTCGTCAAGTGTTTCAACAAATAGTGTCAAAGCTAGGTTTTAGGGTCAAGTCTGAGTCTGATACTCATTGTTCATCATTTTCTATTAATAAAAGTCACAAGTTACCTTTTGGCCAAAACTCCTTTGTCACTACAAAACCACTTGAATTGATTTACTCTGATGTTTGGGGACCGGTTCAAAAATCTATTGACAAATATACATACTATGTTCTCTTTGTCGATTATTTCACCAAGTATACATGGCTGTATCCCATCGCTCACAAAAGTGATGTTGCTGTCATATTTCCTCAGTTTAAAGTCCTTGTCGAAAAGTTCTTTCAAACTCCCATCGTTTCTCTGTTTAGTGACAATGGCGGTGAATACATTGGTCTCTTACCCTTTCTACAACAACATGGAATTTCCCACTATACCACCCCGCCTCATACACCTGAACAAAACGGCACCGCAGAACGCCGCCATAGACACATTGTTGAAACCGGTCTAGCTCTACTTCATCATGCAAAACTCCCACTAACCTTCTGGACCTATGCCTTTCAAACCGCGGTGTACTTAATCAACCGACTTCCCACAAAAATACTCTCCAACAAATCACCCTATGAGTGCTTATTCCATCAACAACCGAACTATCATAAACTTCAACCCTTTGGATGCTTGTGCTACCCTTGGCTACGAACCTATACGTTATCCAAACTCCAACCAAGATCAGCCCCATGTATTTTTCTTGGATACTCCACATCAAAATCGGCTTACAAGTGTTATGACACCGAAACCAAGAAACTTTACCACTCCAGACATGTTGAATTTATACCAACTATATTCCTATATCAACCTACTACTCCAATTGAACTGCCCACCCCTGACACCTTTTTCACCTCCCAGCCGACACCACCTACACAAAATCCCACCTCTGATCAGCAACCTACCTTTCCTCCACCACTCGAACCCCTACCAGTTTCTAACTCACCCGAAACCGTACCACCCAACTCCACTATCCCAGCTGCTCCTTTGCCATCTAACACTCCTCTACCAGCATCCCCTCAACCTGCTCCGTTTCCCCCTCCTTCACCCACAACCAGCCCACACCTCTTTCCCACACCACCCCAAAACCCTCGCATTCGCAAACCAAACACAAAATATTTTAACCCATCTTTTGTTAATACCACTACCCTACACCCCATTCCTACAACACTTGAACCCACCACCCATACCCAAGCACTAAAAGACCCGCAATGGCGTGAAGCTATGGACCAAGAGTTTAATGCTCTTATTCACAATGGAACATGGGAGCTTGTTCCAAAAACAACTCAATCTCCTATCGGATGCAAGTGGATCTTTCGCATAAAACGCAACCCGGATGGTACCTTCTCCAAATACAAAGACAGACTAGTAGCCAAGGGTTTCTTACAACAATATGGAAAAGATTATTTTGACACCTTCAGTCCCGTCACAAAACCGGTAACAATTCGTACGGTCCTTTCCATTGCGCTTACACACAATTGGCCACTTCGTCAGTTAGATGTCAATAATGCCTTCCTCCATGGCACTCTTCATGAAGAAGTTTTCATGTCTCAACCTCTCGGTTTCACCTATCCTGATTTTCCTAATCATGTCTGCAAACTAAAAAAATCCCTCTATGGCCTCAAGCAGGCACCTCGTGCATGGTACCTTGAACTTACCTCCTTCCTTATCTCGAGTGGTTATAAGAAATCCTTAGCTGATCCGTCTCTCTTCATATACAATTCTCATGGTGTCATTAGTTATCTTCTAGTATACGTTGATGACTTTGTACTTACTGGTAACAATCCTGCTTTTCTCGAGTCCTTTGTATCCTCCCTAGCCAAACGTTTTTCCATCAAGGATCTCGGTCCACTCCACCATTTTCTTGGGGTAGAGGTCATTCCTGTCTCGTCTGGTTTATTCTTGTCTCAACATCGTCATATCCATGACTTGCTTGCACAATTCCATATGGAAGGTGCCAAGGAAGTCATAACTCCTCTAAACTCCTCAGTCTCTCTCACCTTGCAAGACGGATCCGCAAGCACAGATCTAACACAATATCGACGACTTGTGGGCTCCCTTCAGTACCTGGCATTCACTAGGCCCAACATCTCATTTGCGGTTAACAAGCTCTCTCAATTCATGCATGCACCATCTGAGCTTCATTGGCAGTCCCTCAAAAGAGTCCTACGCTATCTTAAAGGCACTATTCATCATGGTTTGTATCTACACAAGAACTCTACTACTCATCTTACTGCCTTTTCGGATTCAGAATGGGGAGGTACTGAGTGTGGGGGTCGCTCCACAACTGCTTATCTACTATTTTTGGGGTCTAATATTATCTCCTGGGGCTCCGCAAAACAAAAATCGGTCTCACGGTCCTCTACAGAGGCAGAATACAAGGCACTTGCAAATGCTGCTTCCGAAGTCATGTGGGTTCAAAATCTGTTACTTGAGCTTGGTATCAAATCCAATTCCGCTCCTACTCTTTTTTGTGATAACACCGGGGCTACCTATTCATGTGCAAACCCAGTCTACCATTCACGCATGAAACACGTAGCCCTTGACTACCACTTTGTTCGGGAGAAGGTGCAAGATGGTTCTCTTCTTGTTCGTCATGTCAACACATTTGATCAACTGGCTGATGCTCTCACCAAACCACTATCTCATGGTCCATTTCAGCGATTACGTTCCAAGATTGGCGTATCCGATGGATCCTCCATCTTGCGGGGGCGTATTAACCGATAATATATTTCCTAAATATATTATCACGTGATCCATAAGTCAATATTATTTAGTCAAGTCTAGCATGTTTATCTCCTGTATAAGATCCTTTATTATCTCCGTTAGGTTGTAATCTTTGGCTATAAATCGCCTCTCTGTTGTACACTATATTCATTAATTCAAATACAAAGCTTTTGATTATAAGTTCGAGCTCGAGACAAGTTAAAGACACGACTGGTTAAAGAATGATCCCAATACATGAAGGTCTGACCGGTTGAATTGAAACAAAGTACATCTAATTTACTTTGTTCCACATTTAAGATGTGGATCTCTCTACTAGTGATAAGTTAAAATAAAGTGATAAGTTTGTAGGGATACTATCACTTTGTAGGGATACAATGTCATTTTCCCATTATAAAATAAGGGTTTCTACAAGTATTAGAAATCCTTAATGATACGGACCTTAAAGGAAATGTACACTACTTTTTCAAGGATCGACATATTTTCCACTTATTTTACATAAGTGTTGACTATCTAATATGTTTTCTAAAGCAACTTGTAAAAGTAATCATTGAAATATTTAGTGTCAAATATGATTCTAACTTAAGATTGCTTAAGGTTTGCATACACCTTTCCATAAAATTTTGGTTGTCACAACTCCTCTTTAGTGTCAAATATGATTCTACACTACACAACGTAAGAGACAAGATGTAACGACTGTAATTTACTTTGGTCAATGACGTTAATTTTGATTACTTGAATATTAATTATCGTAAATGATTTCATGTTATGGTAGTAAGTAGAACTAAATTAAATAAAAATGATGTTATTTAATCTGGTAATAATTAGGATAAATAAAATACATTTATTAAAGGAATAAATAAAGTGTAAGAGTTGAATTGTCATTCTTGAAAGTATTTCATGCAATTTGTTTGGATTATGGGGTTTAAAGTGTCATTGTGGAAACGCTTAGGGACTAAGGATGTAAATATGTTTAATAACTCCCCATTAATTACGAAGAACTGAACGAACATTAATCTCCTACGTCTGTTACTCACGACGTCTCGATTACTATTCCTCCACCCTATAAAATCAATCGTATCTCCTTCCTTGGGGAGCTGCTGCATATGCAACACTAGTGAGAAGAGGGAAGATCGGGATTGCATCACAAGAATGTTGATTCAATCGATTGTCATTTTTATGAGATACGAACATACAAACATTGAAGCTTTTATTTTAATGCCAATGTTTGAGATGATCAGTTTGTCAATTGGCTGTGACTTATGTACGGAGAGAAGTTCTGTTGAAGGAGGGTTATAGTATAAAAGTTCTATGTTTGTGGTACTAATGCGACCATTAATCCATTACTAACATCCTACCTGATGAGGTAAGTATTCTGTTGCGATGATATATATATATATATATATATATATATATATATATATATATATATATATATATATATATATATATATATATCAAAATTTTATATATTATACTCCCATTATCCCGTATACAAATAATTTATGTCATGAAAGCGTGTAAGAATTATTTTATAATCTGGCCTAAACTATTTATATCATTATTATATCAGTTTTATTAATCTGTAATTAATTAATCTAATTATTTAACTTATTGATTTTCCCACATTTACAAGCAGGTCCTCCAATCTTTATGATGGGCAAAGTTGGTCCCTGTGCATAAATATATAATACGTAGGTTATCAGAAATTGAATCGGTTGGTGCCTTCTTCCCTGTTATTTCACGAGAACACATCTGTGTGTTCAATAGACCGCTCACTGGGAAACCGTCAAGAACACATATCAATCAATTAACCCATCCTAACTGAAGTCAATCAACAAATCAATTGAAGGATAACATTGATGGCAGGCTCTTCTTCATCAAATCAACAATCGATTGGTTCAAGTATGTAATTTCTGTCTACATCTTTGTACTAGATACATGGGATATTGATCCTTTTCTGTTTAATTGATTAACATGTGGTATCAGAGCGGTTTTAATCCCATGATTATGATTCCTTAATCCTATCAATCGATTGTCTGTGTCACCCAATTGTTCGATGTATACTGTTAGTCGAACGGTTCTCAAACTTTTTTCATTCATTATTGATTTCAATTTGTGTTATGTGCATCTGGATTCCCGATTTCTTCAAACTGTATGGAACACTGAAATTATATGCGACTTTAATTTCCTGTCAATTTTTTTTTCAATTCTTTGTTCCATATATTCAATGAAACATATCATCGGAAATTGAAATCAGATAACAACAGGATATCAAATTGCCTAACTGAAGTGGATTTCTTTTTGAACATATATTCTTAATATTCAATTTTCCATCAGTGTATGGTCATCAGAAACATATATTCTGATTCCTGTTATGAAATTGATGCCTTGTTCTTGACATGACAAATTGCTTATATGGGATGATGTTAAACCTGATGGATTCACACGTTGAAATTGTAAAACATTGTACACAAGTTTGTTTAATACACTGAATTTTGTCAAATTTGTTATCTTGCAACTTCTGTATTGCTTGACAGTAACCGGCCCAACGAATGGTTTCTTTTATCAATATAGAAGTCTAATAATATCGTATTATGAAACTATTGAAATTATTGTTCAATTTGCCCAACGGAAAGTCGAATGATAATTTTGAACAAATTAATGTTTAACATAATTAGAATATAGGTTGTATTTTATCCAACGATAAAGCATGACTTATATGTGTTTTCAATAAGATTATTTGTATCTCACAATTTAACTACTTCACTTGACCAACGTTGAGTTAGTAGTTAAATTATGAAACAATTATCAATAATTTTGTTTTGTGTTCTTATTAGTTAATTTATTTATTTATTTTGTTTGTACCCATTAATTCTTTTTTTTTTTGTTTCTTATTGATAAAGAGCCTAATTACACTGATACTGAAATTTCAGCCGCCTTGGTTGGTCACACCGGATTACTTTCAAACATTGACCCACTTAATGGGACGAACTATTCCTCATGGATTGAGCAAGTCAAAATAGCACTTGGAGTGATGGAATTAGACTTTGCATTAAGGGTTGATTGCCCCTCACCCTTAACTGATAAATCTACAACTGATGAAAAACGTGTTTTTGATTAGTGGGAGCGATCAAACCGCATGTCTCTAATGATCATTAAAAACTCCATATCATCCGCTATCCGTGGTGCAATTCCTGATTCTGAAACAGCCAACGGATATCTTGAGTCGGTTGAGGAGCAATTCAAGGGTATCTCTAAAGCTCATGCTAGTACTCTTATCCTTAAAATGCTCACAACTAAATATGATGGATCTGGTGGTGTCCGAGAACACATAATGGTAATGAATGACATGGCCAACAAACTTAAAAGTATGGAGATGGAAATTTCTGAAGGTTTTTTGGTTCACTTTATTATGACCTCCCTCTCGGCTCAATTTGGGCCATTCATAATTAACTATAATACCCAAAGGGAGAAATGGAAGATGAGTGAACTAATAGCCATGTGTGTTCAAGAAGAGGAACGTTTAAAAATAGAAAAACCCAATGTTGCTCATCTCACCACCACCGACTCAAACAAGAGGAAGTTCAATAATGGTGGAAAGGGTTCCAACAAGGGGAATAAATCCAATTCCGGTCCCAACAAATCTCAGAAAACTGGTCCTAGTACAAGTGGAACTAAAAAAGAGGTTAAGTGCAAATTTTGCAAGAAACTTGGCCATACCCAGCATAACTGCCCGAAGTTTAAGGAGTGGTTAGCAAAGAAAGGTACGCTTATTAATTACATGATTTGTGAATCTTTTTCAATTAGTGTACCTTCTAATACTTGGTGGATTGACACGGGATCAATGGTTCATGTTACAAATTCATTGCAGGGATTCCATACAAAGAAACTATTGAAAAGCAACCAACGGACCATTAAAGTCGGGGACGGAAATGAAAAGAAGGTTGAAGCTATAGGCATTATGGTGTTATTATTAGATGGAGGACATGAAATGGTCCTTAAAAACACTTTATATGTACCTACTATTACTCGAAACTTAATATCTGTATCTAAATGTAAATATGATGGATATGGCTTTAACTTTGATGACGATGATGTAATAATATCTCGTTTTAAATCTGTGGTTGGTTTCGGTAGATTAGAGGGAGACCTCTATAAATTAAGACTTGATAATGAATTCTCGGAATCCTTATTGTCTATGAATGTAAACTTTTGTGAATGTAATAACAATAATAAAAGGAAAAGAGATAATGAAAAATCATCCCGATTGTGGCATAAACGTCTAGGTCACGTATCTAAAGAAAGGATGACACGCCTCATAAAAGATGGAATCATTGAAAATCTTGATTTTTCAGACTTTGACCCGTGTGTAAATTGCATGAAAGGTAAAATGATCAATAAAAATAAGAAAGGCGCAAACCGTAGTTCAAGCTTACTTGAAATAATTCACACGGACATTTGTGGACCTTTCCCTTCCGGTTTGGGAGGATATAGATCTTTTATTACTTTCATTGACGATTATTCACGTTATACCTACTTGTACTTAATTAATGAAAAATCCGAATCACTTGAAATGTTTAAAACCTTTAAAGCTGAGGTTGAAAATCAACTTGATTGTAAAATAAAAGTGGTAAGATCGGATAGGGGTGGAGAATATTATGGCCGACACACAGATGTTGGTCAAAGCCTTGGACCATTTGCTGATTTTTGTAAATCTCATGGCATAGTAAATCAATTCACCATGCCAGGTACCCCCTCAACAAAATGGAGTTGCAGAAAGACGCAATCGCACCCTCATGGATATGGTGCGTAGCATGATTGCAAACTCAAGTCTTCCGGAATTTCTATGGACCGAGGCGTTAAAAACAGTCGTACACATTTTAAACCGTGTTCCATCAAAATCCGTCCCTAAAACACCTTATGAAATATGGACGGGTAGGAAACCCAAACTAAATTATTTTAGGGTTTGGGGTTGTCCGGTTGAAGCTAAGGTCTATAACCCACAAATCAAGAAATTAGACTCAAAGACAATATCTTGTTATTTTGTGGGTTACCCTGAGAGGTCTAAGGGTTACCGGTTTTATGCCCCTACACATACCACTAGAATAGTGGAGACCCGATACGTCGAGTTTCTAGAAAACGGAGACAATAGTGGGAGCAATAGTTCAAAGATCCTTGAACTTAATGAGGAATCAACACTAAATCAAACACCTAATATCTTGGTGCTGATACCCATAACTGTTCAAGAATCAACACCAACAACAACACCGACACCTCAACATGAGGATGTTGATCAAATAGAACCTGAACCATTACATCACGAAATCCCACATAATGATGAGACCGTTGAAGAAACTCAACAACCATTGAGGAGGTCACAAAGAGAAAGACGACCCGTGAATTATGATGACTTTGTCACTTACTTGAATGAGGTTGACTATGATTTAGGTCAAATTGAAGATCCAACCTCATATAACGAGGCCATGAATAGTGATTATTCACATAAATGGATTGAAGCCATGAATGACGAATTGAGCTCCATGCGTACAAATGACGTTTGGGAACTTGCAGAATTACCTAAGGGCACTAAAGCTGTGGGTTGCAAGTGGGTTTTTAAAACAAAGTTAAACCCAAATGGAAACATTGAACGCTTTAAGGCTCGATTAGTGGCTAAAGGCTTTACTCAAAAGGAAGGCATTGATTATAAAGAAACCTTTTCACCTGTATCAAGAAAGGAATCATTAAGAATTGTCTTGGCACTTACAGCTCACTTTGATTTAGAGCTACATCAAATGGATGTCAAGACTGCCTTCCTAAACGGCGATCTCTACGAAGATGTATATATGGTGCAGCCCGAAGGTTTTAAGGACAAGGGTAAAGAACATCTCGTATGTAAATTAAAGAAGTCAATCTATGGGCTGAAGCAGGCTTCCCGTCAATGGTACTTAAAATTTGATAAAGTCATGAAACGCTTTAATTTTATTAAAAACCCAGTAGATCAGTGTATATACTTTAAGCACAGTGGGAGAAATTTCACAATCCTGGTATTATATGTTGATGACATAATCATTGCTAGTAGTAGCAAAGACATGTTATTTGAGACCAAACGCTTCCTATCAAGTAATTTTGACATGAAAGATCTTGGTGAAGCTTCTTATGTGATTGGTATAGAAATTCATCGAGACAGAGGAAGTGGGACTTTAGGATTGTCTCAAAAGGCCTACATAAATAGGATTCTTAATAAGTACAATATGCAAAATTGTGCACCTACTGTTGCCCCTGTCGTAAAAGGTGATAAATTTGGCTCTTATCAATGCCCCAACACGGAAGCTGAACGTGAACAAATGAAACTTATACCATATGCTTCGGTCGTTGGGAGCTTAATGTATGCTCAAGTTTGTACCCGACCCGATATTGCTTACATCACTGGTATGCTTGGTCGTTATCAATCGAACCCGGGATTAGACCATTGGAAAGCAACCAAGAAGGTGTTGCGTTACTTGCAAGGAACTAAAGAATACATGCTCACTTATAGAAGATCAAATCTTTTAGAGGTCGTGGGATACTCAGATTCTGACTTTGCTAAATGCAAATATGATAAAAAATCAACTGGAGGGTACATATTCTTGCTTTCAGGAGGACCTATATCTTGGAGGAGTCGCAAGCAAGAGCTCACTACTACTTCAACTATGATCGCTGAATATGTAGCATGTTATCATGCCACATGTCATGCTATGTTGCTGCGAAATCTTATTGGTGGGCTCAAAATTGTTGACACCATTACAAGACCACTGAAGCTTTATTGTGACAATAGTGCCGCTGTTAGTTTTTCTAACAACAATAGTTCAACCGGTGCTGGATTGTATCTCGATACTAAATACCTATTTGTTCGAGAAAGAGTGGAAGAAAATTGCATAACCGTGGAGTATATTAATACGAGTGACATGTTGGCGGATTCACTTACTAAAGGACTACCGCCTAAGACTTTTATTGAGCATGTAGCGAGAATGAGCCTAAGAGGAAATCTCGCTTAATGTCACATAATACTATGCACTACTACATGTAAGCGCTTACAGTTCTATCTTTCACATGATTTATTTATTTTTGCTCTACAAATTCATGTTAACATTAATTTTTATGGAGCAGATATGATAACCATAAAACCTTAAGATATATTTTGTGAAAGTGTTGAGGTATAATCGATGGGGATCTCATGTCTTTTAAGGTATGTATGATTGTATCTTTTTGCTTCAATGTTTTGCGAAATATATATCCTAAATGGATTGATAAATGGCCAACTTATTTGATATAAATAATTATACGGCCAAGTGGGAGAATGTAAGAATTATTTTATAATCTGGCCTAAACTATTTATATCATTATTATATAAGTTTTATTAATCTGTAATTAATTAATCTAATTATTTAACTTATTGATTTTCCCACATTTACAAGCAGGTCCTCCAATCTTTATGATGGGCAAAGTTGGTCCCTGTGCATAAATATATAATACGTAGGTTATCAGAAATTGAATCGGTTGGTGCCTTCTTCCCTATTATTTCACGAGAACACATCTGTGTGTTCAATAGACCGCTCACTGGGAAACCGTCAAGAACACATATCAATCAATTAACCCATCCTAACTGA
Source organism: Lactuca serriola (assembly GCF_051521515.1). Taxonomy (NCBI): domain Eukaryota; kingdom Viridiplantae; phylum Streptophyta; class Magnoliopsida; order Asterales; family Asteraceae; genus Lactuca; species Lactuca serriola. The sequence goes on from NC_136411.1 coordinate 262,641,516, forward strand.
AGGCAATCAACAAATCAATTGAAGGATAACATTGATGGCAGGCTCTTCATCATCAAATCAACAATCGATTGGTTCAAGTATGTAATTTCTGTCTACATCTTTGTACTAGATACATGGGATATTGATCCTTTTCTATTTAATTGATTAACAAAGCGTAGATTGCCTAGAGAAGTTGGCTTCAATTTTAATAATCCCACGACATGAGTTTTAAAATTAAAACGGAAATACAATAGTAAACAAAAGAGGAGGTGAATATATGATAGTTCAGCCAAAAGAAAATTTAATAGTACTAAAAACAAGCAAGAAATAAGAAACACAATTGTAAATAAGTTGTTGCCAATCAGTTGTAATAAAAGGGATTATTAAGACACATGCAAACTTGATTTTTTTTTTTGAAACAACGAATAATATATTAGATAAAACTGACACCCCTGACTAGCAAGTAACTAGCAGGGGAGCAATAAGCAAGAGAGTACAAAGTATTTTCAGAAACAAAAGGGAGAGGAGAGCCACTCGTCCCATGAGCAAATACCACTTTTACTTCTATATTTAATCCAAAAGTATGTCACAGATTTGACCTGCTTAGCACCGGAAAGAGGGTTGATGAACACTTGCTTGAATACTCGGTCATTTCGAAATTTCCATAGGTTCCAGACAAGACTATAGCAGATAGTAAGAAAGCGATCTTTCATTTTGGGACCAGTACCACAGTTTGCAACCAATCCAGTAAGTTCTTCCAGGCTATTGAACGAGTAGTTGTGTACACTGCACCATTTGAGAATTCTCTCCACTACAGCTTTAGCGAATGGGCACCTTGCCAAGATATGATCGGTATCTTCTTCTCGATTGATACAAGCACCACATATAGTGGTTTGAATATCAATGCCCCAATTGCGTAGTCCCACCAACGAAGCTATCTTTTTTTTTTGAATAGCCCTCCACATAAAGCAATTGACTTTGGTTGGTACATCTTTGCTCCAACTAATTACTGGAAAATTATGAGACGTGACTAAGCCACAATCAATTTTCCGGCTTAGATCACCTACCTTGAACACCCCATCAGAGGCTAATGAGGATACCCAAGTATCTTCGCCATTGACCAGTCGAACCAATGATATGTCTCTGTGGAGATTTACCATATTGATAGTGAGTCCTGACTCGTGAGGGAAAGATCTCCACTGACCTTCAAAGTTCCTATTGTAGAATCTATCGTTGATAGTGCATTTTTTTCATTGTTTCTAGAGCATATCTGGAGGGATGTTTGGTTTTTAAATCAGTCAACCCAATCCACTTGTCTGACCAGAAATGGGTGTTGGCACTAGATTTAATGTGCTATTTGAATATATCGTCAGGTTCCAGATTGTGTTTCTTCAGGTCCTTCTTTGTAGCCGTGATGTTTTTCCAACCCCCACTAATTTTCCTGTTAGCCAAGTAGTTGTGAGGTTTATTATTAAGATTATGAATACTTCTAATGGTGTGATTCCATAGAGAGCCTCCTTCTTTTTCCAATCTCCACCACCATTTGACCATTAAACCAATGTTTAGGGCCCGTATGGACCCCACGCCAAGTCCCCCATTAGATTTTGGAGAGATGACTTTATCCCACGAAACCCAGTGAATTTTCTTTGTGTCATTGTCTCCCCCCCATAAGAACTTCCTATGAATTTTTCTAATGCCTCCGTAACCGCCACAGGTGCCATGAATAAGGAAAAGTAATAGGTCGGTAAGTTTCCTAGTACGGATGTGATTAGAGTTAAACGTCCGCCAAAAGATAATGTTTTGGATTTCCAAGAGGACAATTTAGCTTGAAATCTGTCAATGATCGGTTTCCAGTTTTTAATGAGATTCATGTTTGCTCCCACAGGTACACCAAGATACTTGAAAGGGGATGAACCCGCTTCACATACTAATATATTCGCCCAACTCAAGGTCTCACTCACTGAAGCCCCAATTCCGAATACTCTTGATTTGTGGAAATTTACTTTTAACTCGTATGAGACGTGAAAACATTTCAAGATTCTAGCTAGTTTTTTGAGGTTGGATCTAGACCATTCCCCCACGAAAAATGCATCGTCAACGTAAAAACAGGTGAGTGAGGATGGGTCCACCGGAGGGAAATTGAAGACCTTTAAATATCCCTTTTTCTTTAGCATCCATCAAAGCTGCATTGAGACCTTCCATTGCAATTATGAAAAGAAATGGGGATAGAGGGTCGCCTTGACAGACACCTTTCGATATCTTAAACTCTTTCGTCGGGGACCCATTGATGATGACCGAAGCACGGGATGAATGTAGATGGCCCCGAATCCATAATCGCCATTTATTCCCAAATCCCATCTGTGAGAGAATGGAGTCCAGATATCCCCAGTTTATTAAGTCAAATGCTTTATCGAAGTTGACTTTGGACAACAAGATTTTTTTCCAACCTTCTTGGCCCACGAGTATAATTAATTTATTACTAAGGGTCCATCTAGGATGTTTCTTCCTTCCACATAAGCAGACTGAACATCACCTATAATGTTGCTGATGACCGTTTTGAGACGCATAACCAAGATCTTTGAAATAATCTTGTACATACATCCAATGAGACTAATGGGACGGTAATCTGTAAGAGAAGATGGGTCTTTCACTTTAGGCACGAGTGTTATGAATGACAAATTGCAACCTCTAGAAATGGTACCAAATTTATCAAAATGAAGTACAAAGTTCTTTACATCAATCTTAAGAGTATCCCAGTAGGTTTTGATGAATTTAAACGTGAATCCATCAGGCCTAGGAGCCTTCTCGCTACCACAAGCCCATACTGCTTCTTTAACTTCATCTATATTGAAAGGGGCTTCTAGTTTAATTGCCTCCATCATGGTTAGTGTTTTCAAGAACGGACTAATAATCTTAGGCCTGAAATTGTGAGTTTCAGTGAATTTATCTTTGAAAAATTGGAGAGCTTTGCTTTTGACTTCATCCACCGATGATACCCATTTTCCATTCGCTATCAACCCGTTAATCTTGCTTTTGCTGCTTTTTCCATTTATATAGCCATGAAAGAACTTTGTGTTTTCATCTCCATCTACAACCCATCGAGCTTTTTGTTTCATATCCAACACCGCCATTTTTTCCAATTCAAGAATTTTTTTTGAAGACTATGGCTGCTTAAGATGTTTTAGTTTGGCGCATAAGTACATATTTGGGTTTCCTTAGCCTACAAAGTTTATCCATGCTTCCTTTACAGTAGTGTCAACGCTATCTTTTAACATCCATGAGTTAAAAAGTTTAAATGGGGGTGGTCCAAAGTCAGTAGCTTGAGAGATTAAGGATATAGGACAATGATCAGATAATTCACGAGGATGGGCAGTAACAATCAGTGAAGAGAAAGTGTTGAGAAAGTTTGTACAAGCAAGAAACCTGTCGAGTTTAATTAGCTTGGCTCCCATCCTAGTCATGTATGTAAATTTTTCTCCACCCATGTTGAAGTCTCGAAGCTCCGCACCATGAATGAATTTATTAAATGCTGATGCACTGATAGGGCAAAATAGAGAGTTGAACCTCTCATCCATTCTTCTCACCGCATTGAAGTCGCCAAAAGCATCCCAGTTTCCAGGTTTCGATCTTTTAATCAAGATCAGGTCATTCCATAGTTTCTTTTGTTCACCTATGTCATGTGGTCCATATATATTTGAAAAAATCGTATCCTCCATGATGCCAATCCAAGTACCGATGATGATAAGATAATGATTTGATTTTATTACCTCCTTTTTCTAGTAACAGTTAGTATTCCAAATTGAAATGATACCCCCCGATCGTCCATTTGAGTTGACCCCTTCATAATCAAAGTCTTGGCTTAACCAGCACCCCTGAATGTCTATATTCTCGTGATCGATCAGTTGAGTCTTGTGAAGCCCTAAGAAGTTGGTTTTGTGAAGGTACTTTAATCTTCTCACCCAACTCAGGTCACACCCCAAAACCAAGAACGGCGGAAACGTTCTGGGGGTGGAGGACGTCATGTACAGTATCACAACAATGAAAAGTAGTAAACAAGCAACAACATCATCCATTGCATTAATAATATAATTTTAATACAAGTGTTCTGACAAATTATGATAGACACTAAAGTATAATCAAAATGAAAGATGAGTCTTGAACGAGCTCCATCTTCTCTAAACATTGCATCGGTACCTGTCTATTGATGACCTGAGGATACAAGTAATTTTGAAAGCGAGTATCAACTTAAAGCTGGTGAGATCATAAGTATTTTAGTGTCTTAATTTGTATGAAAGTATTTGTATGTATACGAATTGTAAGTATTGAAAATGTATATGAACTGTAAGTATAAAAATGTTTTGTAAAACAACTGTAATTGTTTGAAAAACCCTAGAAATCCCTATGATTCCTACTATTATATAAGGGTGTCTTCTACCAAGACCTAACTGCTCTGAATGTAGCCTTCTACCAAGACCTAACTGCTCTGAATGTAGCCTTCTACCAAGACCTAACTGCTTTGAATGTAGTCTTCTACCAAGACCCGACTGTTCTGAATGTAGTCTTCTACCAAGACTTAACTGTTCTAAATGTTCGTTTCTTGTAAGAGTGTGTAATTTTCCCAAGTGTAACTATCTTTAACAAAATATAGTTTTTACATTTAATATTTAAGTGAAAAGATCACTAAATATATGTAAAGGGAAAATTAATGTAGTACTGTAGTGTAGTGCTATAGGAACTACTGCTGTACTAACTACCTTAAACCGGATTTATATTAAGGCATCATGTGATTAATTGTACCATACTATCGACTGGGTAACAACGACAAATGTAGGTCGTAAAAAGGTATGACGTTTGCCACCCGCAGACCTGCAGGTCCGGCTGTAGCTAGCAGCAAGGTGTAGGATAGTCAATCCAGTGTAGATTTATACGCAAACTCACGCTCTCCCTCCAAGAGACTCTGGCTACAACTCGGGCCATGACATTGAAGGCATGCTCCGATACAGTGGATCACAATTATGTCAACGTATTCGTGTATATGCAATGTAATGAAATGTTTTACGTGTGCTAGCTGTAATGTGTATTCTGTCTCTATCTAGCATGAATAGTAATGTACTGTAATGTTCTAGCTGTAATGTATGTTCTCTCTATCTAGCAAGAATAGTAATGTACTAAAATGTTCTAGCTGTAATGTATGTTCTCTCTATCTAGCAAGTATTGACTAATGAATGAACTGACTTATTGTATGATATCGCGTTCTAGTAATAGTTCTAGTATGTTTCTAAACTACCCATATGGTAGCCTACTAGTAATCTAACTGGTACGTATGGACATGGATGTATACCCTTGCTACCCAAGGGCATTGGATGAACTGGAAGGACCTTTATGACTATATATGTACATATGATATATAACTAATATTTAAACAACCTTCGGACGGATACCCGATGTCCCACCATACCACATCTCAAGCGCGAAAAGGAAATAGGGTGGATAGCCTTCCTAAATCTTTTAAACATTTCTTATATATATATATATATATATATATATACATATATATATATATATATATATATATATATATAGGCATGCAATTGATAATATAAAAGCATAAAATAGGATTTGTAAAACCTTTGAACATAATTATTATCTAAGAAAAGATCGACTTGATGTCAATCTATAAAACGGTTTGAAGGCATGAGTTTGATAAAACATTTTAGTATAAAGAAACATTTTTTTGAAACACAATTGTAAATAAGTTTGAAATGTAACATACAGAGTAAAATGTACAGTGTAATAAGGAGTTTTAAACACATCAAGTGTTTATGAAAAACATTTGAAGGAAACTGTTTGGTAAAATGGCTAATGAGTAGCCGATCATTTGTATGCTGCTTATTAATCACATGTGATTGATATAATAATTAGCATAATTCTACTTGTATCCCCCCATAAAACATTTAAAAGCAGTTAAAACACTGATTAAGGGGTATGAACTCACCTGTTGCGAGTGGATCGGAAGGAAGTGTCGGATAAGTGCTTGGTGTCAAGTGAAGAATTAGACACGCACAAAGATCCTAATTACATATGAGGACATATGTATATAAACAATTAGTCTTTAAACAACTAATAAACAAGTCAAGACACTCTAGGGCACGACAAACACTTTGTATAAGTGTTATAAGTGTTCAGAAGTGTATCTAAGTGTTGTAGGGAAAGGCTAGTATGATTGGGGTTCAAGGAACACTCTTAAAATGAGTTTACTCCTTAAGGACCAACACCCCTTGATTTTACGGTCGTAAACCCTTGAGTTTACGGTCGTAAACTTCTAACATTTTGACCATTTGTTGTTTTGAAGTCTTCTAAGCTATTTCAAGCATTCCTACTTCATGATTTAGCCTTAGGAAGTGTTGTGTGGCATCAAAACACTCCTAAATGGAGTTTACGGTCTAAGGACCATTTCTCCATGAGTTTATTACCTTAAACTCATGAGTTTACTACCTTAAACTCATAAGTTTGGTATTTGGCGGTTTTCAAGTCCTTAGCTCAAACATGGCAATAGTCTAGGTTAGATTTATACATAAGGAACAACCGTGGGACATTTACACAATCTTTGGGGTGTTTACGGTTTTGGGAGGTCCCCAAACCGTAAACACATAAAAATGGAAGTTTTTGGTGCTTTTTGTGTGATAAACTCATCAAGGATGAATCTAGACAAGTCCCTAAGGCATTGTGAAGCATCTAGGCACCCTAACACACCACTTTGGCCCTAATCTCAGTGTTTACGGTTTTGGGACCTCCCAAAACCGTGAACACCTTTAACTTGGTGTTCTTGGGACCTATCCTTGGTATAAACAGGTATAGCTAGCTTTAAATGACTCTAGGATAGAAGTACTTACATTGTGGAAGCTTGAAATGAACTTTAAGTCCAAGGAAACTAGTGTGTGTTCTTGGTGTTTTGGAAAAACTAATCAAAACACATAAATGAATGGATTAAAGGATGTACAATCACTAGATTAAGTGATATACTAACTTGAAAGGGTTAGAACACTTACTAGTTTGAAGATCTAGAACAAAATCTAGGATGATACTTGAAAGGATATTTTGGAGTTTACTCTTTTGCGTATTTGGGAAGTAAACACATAATGGCTAGTCTTGGGGAGTAAACTCATGCATAGGCATGAGTTCATGGTTTTTGGGTGATTTTTCAACCCAAACATAAAAGTTTGGTCGGGAATTTCTAAGACGCGAGGTGTTTGCGGTTTCTAAAAATCAAAACTCGAGACGACACTTTCTTTCACCCGTTCGTTGGAAAATAATACTAAAATAATCAAATGAACTTATTTTCCCCAAAAACAAGTATAAGTGAACTTGACTTATAATGTGAAGTGATTGACTGCTAGGGTTTAATCGAATGAAAATTTCGAGTTGTCACATCGTCCTCCTGTTAGAGGGAATTTCGTCCCGAAATTAGAATTTAGGTAAGGAAGTAGGCACGAATGATCGAGTCATGAGGTGAAAAACTTCCTAATCGATTGGTTCTCGCTCTCCTAAGTGAAATCGGGTCCTCGGTTGGTATCCCAATGAACATTCACTAACGGGCGACTGCGTTGCTTTGCCCGCTTGAACACTATGCCTAGGGTCACTACGGTTCTAATATGAAGGCGAGGATCTCGACGAGTGGACTTACAAGAGTCCTAACAGAAAGGTACGGTTTCAAGATCGAGATGCGAATGGACGTTACTGAGTTCGCGGAGTAGGTCTAGTTTGCGAGGTACAAGACCGATTCTGGTAAGAATCTCGGAGGTCCTATCTATATTGGATTTAGCTTTCCACACTTTACGAAGTGTATTAAGCCATTCCCAGAGTGAGATTCCCTAAGGAATTTGGTCTCTCACTTTGAATTCCAAAGGTTCTTTCTCTTGTTTAACTTCCCAGTCAAAGGCCAACCCTTTTTGGGTCAAAGTCGTACGGGCTTTTGGGATTTGCGAGGATTTCTGGATGGACTATGACAGTAGGTCTGTAAGACCTAGAATTTGGCAAATGCCTGTCGGCGTTTCTGGTGTCGACAAATTCTCAACGGTTTTGACAAATTAAAAGAATACTCAAAATTTCCCACATCACTAATAGTGTGTCATAGGAAATCTGACTCTTCAATTTCAAAACTCGTGCTTAGAGAACTTCGCGAGAGTTCCTCCGAAGGTAATGTTTCCGTGGGTTCCTTCTTACTACGAGGGTAGATAAGTAAGTCGTTACATGGAGAATGACGAACTGATCCAAGTAAGAAAAATGGACTCTATTCATTAAACTCATGAATGCTTCGGGGGTATTGGTCCTATCCGAGGGGTATCACTACGGACTCGAAGTGTCCGCATCGAGTTCGGAAGATAATCTTCCGAACATCCTTCCCTAACACTCGAATTGGTGATATTCGAATCTCAGATCCATTTCTGAAAGTAATTCTTTCCTTGTGTTTGCTCAACTAATTCATCTATGCGAGGCAGAGACAACGATTTCCAATGGAAAATCTTGACGGAGTCCTCGATATCTGAGGTACATACAATGCAATCCGTCGAGCTTTGGAAGAATAAGACCAGAGTTCTCCAGGGTGAGAAGCCTAGTCTTCTAATTATATTTCTGTGCAGTTCGCTAAGTTGTCCGGGCTGTTCTGGTATCTCCGTAGGTGTTTAGACTATAGGGCGATCTGTTTACAGGAGTCATACTAGGTTCTAATTTTGTTCACATGACAATGCGATTACTCGTAGACTTGGGCAGTCTCCGTCCTGAAGTTCATTTTAGAATCCATACTTGGTTCAACGATCACCATCTAGTGTATACGATTCGTATATAATTAAGATTGAAAAGATAGTCGAATAACTGATTCTTCTTTAAGCTCACATCCTATCGAGGAAAAGAAGTTAAAGCGGAATTATCAATTCTAAACCTGTAGAACCTTGATTATATATCGCCCCTATGTATACATTCTTCAGTGACTGATCAACCGTATGGATCTTTGGATTGAACTTGACGTATTGTACGATTGGTACTTCGGGGATTTCTTCGGCAAGGAAAAGAACTAGGAGGTACTGCATGTATGAGTACTTCGGTGTTCTGAAATGACGGTTTCGCTAAAAAGACGTTTACTGATAAAGAGATGTACGTATAAAGCTGTTTTTGTGAGGATCAAATTGAATCGAGTCGTATGATAATGTCGGAATCATACTGAAACTTAAAGACATTAGATTTGAACATAAGACGTTTACAGACAAAACACAACCGTGCAACCATGAACAAAGTTACAATACTTTAGACTTACAACAAGACCATTGCTGGGAATGAGGTATACTACAAAAGACAAGTATACGCAGCACGAGCATCCCTATACAGACAGGATCTCGCAAAAGGTAAGACTCTAGTTGCACTAGTTTTGGATGGGTTATAAGTCTGTTACAACGAAACGCCTAAATTACATTAACGAGGGTCCGATGTAGTTTCTCCTACAGCTGTGATCCTAAGAATCTTCCCATCAGCACCCGAGTTCTTCGCTATCGGGCAATCCTTCTTATGGTGTCCAATTTCACCGCATTGGTGACATATCTGGACAATACCAACATTGGTAGTGGAAGTGAGGTGTTTAGCCAGTGTTATGTGGACGCGAGTGCCTTCCTCATTACTCCACCTTGAAAATTTCCTTTCATAGGGTCTAGTTTTAACACCACCATCGTAAGCCTGGTTGACTTTGATGTAAGGGACTTGAGTGATGGGTCGTGCCGGTGCTCCACAGCAACGAGCATGGTGCCCTATGTTTAGGCAATTGCAACATTGCATCTCATGGCAAGCCCCATGATGATGGAAACTACACTTATCACACTTCGGGAGTTTTCCCTCGTATGGCCTGCTCGGTACGGGGATGGAAGGGGTTTCCACTTGCTGCTGTTGCATGGCCAGCCTTTGGGATTTCTTGCATTCTTTCTGGGCTTGACGCTTTCGTTTCTTGTTCTCTACTTTTCGGCTTAGTGAGCCTGTGACTGTCACCGTTTGACAACTTCCTGGATGGATACTATGATCGGAATCTTCAACCCCATTATCAACATTGATTGTGCTGATAGCGCTACGCTGCGCAAGGACAACGGTTACGGCAACTGTAACTGCGGTTTGGAAGGTAGCGGTGTCCATAGTAAAGGTAGAGGTTTCGTTGCTTGGCTGATTTTTTCCGGATGACGACATGATTCTGTAACACGAAAGATAAGGTTTTTGTGAGTGGTTCTGGTTGACCCTAGGTGTACTTCGATTTGTTCAAGTAAAGAGTAAGAACATGATCTCGAAAGTTTGACCTACATCCCTATGATGCAGTCCTAGTATGGAATGGAAGTGAGTTCGTAGAATGGTCTCAAGACGTTTGTCGTTCAAGCCGAGGTATCGATAGTTGGCGAATAACATGATCCAACCACTGAAAGAGACTTGGAAATGTCTTCGGAGCTAACTTGCAATAGTCCAATGACTTGACTAAGGCATGTTTCAGAAAAACTCTAATGAAAGTATGATAAGAGTACTTGAATAAAGAACGACACAGGAGTTAGCCGACTGTCTCTATCTTTGATATTAATGACGTAATATTCAAGAAAATGACCTTGCAAAAGGTCTTACATCATATCTAGAGAAGATAGTTATTGACAGCATAAAGACCTAACCAAAAGTAGTTACAGTACAAGATAGCTTCATAGAAAATGTTACATCGGGCAAAGACAGAAAAAAACGATTCCTTCAAACAAGGAAGAGGAAGTAAAGCATCTACTACTGGCGACGGTCATCCCTCTGGTGAACTCTCAGTTCAGCCAATTGACGTTCCACATCAAGTAGGTGTCTTTCGTACACCCTCTAGCGTACTCGGAGCTCTATGACTCCGACTCGTGATTCAACCAGTGCTTGCAGCAGGGTTTCATGGTTTCTCTCAGATCTCTCGCGAGCATCTTCTAGACGAATGGTGCGGAAGGTATGCATTCTCGCATCGGCGACAACTTCGATGATCTGATGTAGGGCTGTCCTGCCTTGAATCTCATTTCGGGCCACTCTGCGGACCAAGATTGGCAAGACTCTATTTCCTGAGCCCCCATTGCTCGAGTCGTAAAAGCTTCGATCACCATTAAATGGCATGGGTTGATCTTGTCCTTGGCTCCATGTTTCCAAGCATTCCACCCACTCAGGCGTCGGGCCATGAAAAGCCGGACGAGTGTTAGGAATTGGAACGGGAGCTGCCTGGGGTAGGTTCTCAACCTCGGGTTCGGAGTTAGCATCGTCCGAAAGGTCTTCATCATGGTGATCATTCACAGGGATAGAATGACCATTCTCTGGTTCTTCTCCAAACCATCCAGCAATGACTTCATTCGGAAGGTACTGGTTGCCGTGGGGATAAAGTCCAGCCATGTTATCTATGCGAGAATTGGGGTAAGAAAATAATTATTAGACGAACTATCTAGATAATTATTTAGAAAATCTTCATCAGTTACATCGCTATTTGTGAAGTGCATACCGGTTATATGTAATCGAAATAGGATAGACCTTCGAATAAGTGACCTTAACTCCATATTCACACAGAATAGGGGTGAAGGAAAATTTTCATAGATTCTAATTCTATAACATACTAATTACATATAGCCTTAGTGTATCCACTTAGCAACTATCAACTTAGTAATGAAGATCTCATTTTAGTTCTCAAGTATAAAGTACTTATAGTAACACCAAATACCCCTATAGTATTTTATGTTTAATGTTATGTTCTACTGTTCTCATTGTGGTATTGTTGGTAAGATTTTAGACTTGTTGCAACCACACAACTACACTTAGGCACATGCTAGTCAACCCTCAGATAATATAGTTGATCCGGCTATATCTTCCCAGTTTTGACCATATGTCTCTAAGTCCACCTGTGTTGCCCAACAATCGTAATTCTTTTGTACTGCCCTAGTGACACTGATTTTAGTATGAATGCAGGCACGTATACTTACTTAAATATTTTATTATTTAAAGTATAAACTCTTGGTCAGAGTATTTTTAATCCCATTGTATTTATAGTCTGTATATCTTTTATGGGTTGGTATACTTAATTCAATATAAACAATGCTCTGATACCAATCTGTCACACCCTAAAACCAAGAACGGCGAAAACGTTCTGGGGCGGAGGACGTCATGTACAGTATCACAATAATGAAAAGTAATAAACAAGCAACAACATCATCCATTGCATTAATAATATAATTTTAATACAGGTGTTCTGACAAATTATGATAGACACTAAAGTATAATCAAAATGAAAGATGACTCTTGAACGAGCTCCATCTTCTCTATACCTTGCGTCGGTACCTGTCTATTGATGACCTAAGGATACAAGTAATTTTGAAAGCGAGTATCAGCTTAAAGCTAGTGAGATCATAAGTATTTTAGTGTCTTAATTTGTATGTTAGTATTTATATGTATACGAATTGTAAATATTGAAAATGTATATGAACTGTAAGTATAAAAATGTTTTGTAAAACAACTGTAATTGTTTGGAAAACCCTAGAAATCCCTATGATTCCTACTATTATATAAGGGTGTCTTCTACCAAGACCTAACTGCTCTGACTGTAGCCTTCTACCAAGACCTAACTGCTCTGAATGTAGCCTTCTACCAAGACCTAACTGCTCAAAATGTAGCCTTCTACCAAGACCCGACTGTTTTGAATGTAGTCTTCTACCAAGACTTAATTGTTCTAAATGTTCGTTTCTTGTAAAAGTGTGTAATTTTCCCAAGTGTAACTATCATTAACAAAATATAGTTTTTACATTTAATATTTAAGTGAAAAGATCACTAAATATATGTAAAGGGAAAATTAATGTAGTACTGTAGTGTAGTGCTATAGGAACTACTGCTGTACTAACTACCTTAAACCGGATTTATATTAAGGCATCATGTGATTAATTGTACCATACTATCGACTGGGTAACAACGACTAATGTAGGTAGTAAAAGGGTATGACGTTTGGCACCTGCAGACCTGCAGGTCCGGCAGTAGCTAGTAGCAAGGTGTAGGATAGTCAATCCAGTATAGATCTATACGCAAACTGACGCTCTCCCTCCAAGAGACTCTGGCTACAACTCGGGCCATGACATTGAAGGCATGCTCCGATACAATGGATCACAATTATGTCAATGTATTCGTGTATATGTAATGTACTGAAATGTTCTACGTGTGCTAGCTGTAATGTGTGTTCTCTCTCTATCTAGCATGAATACTAATGTACTGTAATGTTCTAGCTGTAATGTATGTTCTCTCTATCTAGCAAGAATAGTAATGTACTAAAATGTTCTAGCTGTAATGTATGTTCTCTCTATCTAGCAAGTATTGACTAATGAATGAACTGACTCATTGTATGATATCGCGTTCTAGTAATAGTTCTAGTATGTTTCTAAACTACCCATATGGTAGCCTACTAGTAATCTAACTGGTACGTATGGACATGGATGTATACCCTTGCTACCCAAGGGCATTGGATGAACTGGAAGGACCTTTATGACTATATATGTACATATGATATATAACTAATATTTAAACAACCTTCGGACGGATACCCGATGTCCCACCATACCACATCTCAAGCGCGAAAAGGAAATAGGGTGGATAGCCTTCCTAAATCTTTTAAACATTTCTTATATATATATATATATATATATATATATATATATATATATATATATATATATATATATATAGGCATGCAATTGATAATATAAAGCATAAAATAAGTTTTGTAAAAGCTTTGAACATAATTATTATCTAAGAAAAGATCGACTTGATGTCAATCTATAAAACGGTTTGAAGGCATGGGTTTGATAAAACAGTTTAGTATAAAGAAACATTTGCTTGAAACACAATTGTAAATAAGTTTGAAATGTAACATACATAGTAAAATGTACAGTGTAATAAGGAGTTTTAAACACATAAAGTGTTTATGAAAAACATTTGAAGGAAACTGTTTGGTAAAACGGCTAATGAGTAGCCAATCATTTGTATGTTGCCTATTAATCACGTGTGATTGATATAATGATTAGCATAATTCTACTTGTATCCCCCCATAAAACATTTAAAAACAGTTAAAACATTGATTAAGGGGTATGAACTCACCTGTTGCGAGTGGATCGGAAGGAAGTGTCGGATAAGTGCTTGGTGTCAAGTGAAGAATTAGACACGCACAAAGATCCTAATTACATATGAGGACATATGTATATAAACAATTAGTCTTTAAACAACTAATAAATAAGTCAAGAGACTCTAGGACATGACAAACAATTTGTATAAGTGTTATGAGTGTTCAGGAGTGCATCTAAGTGTTATAGGGAAATGCTAGTATGATTGGGGTTCAAGGAACACTCTTAAAATGAGTTTACTCCCTAAGGACCAACACCCCTTGAGTTTACGGTCGTAAACTCCTAACCTTTTGAACATTTGTTGTTTTGAAGTCTTCTAAGCTATTCCAAGCATTCCTACTTCATGATTTAGCCTTAGGAAGTGTTGTGTGGCATCAAAACACAACTAAATGGAGTTTACGGTCTAAGGACCATTTCTCCATGAGTTTATTACCTTAAACTCATGGGTTTACTACCTTAAACTCATGAGTTTACTACCTTAAACTCATAATTTTGGTATTTGGCGGTTTTCAAGTTCTTAGCTCAAACATGGCAATAGTCTAGGTTAGATTTAGACATAAGGAACAACCATGGGACATTTATGGGACATTTACACAATATTTGGGGTGTTTACGGTTTTGGGAGGTCCCCAAACCGTAAACACATAAAAATGGAAGTTTTTGGTGCTTTTTGTGTGATAAACTCATCAAGGATGAATCTAGACAAGTCCCTAAGGCAGTGTGAAGCATCTAGGCACCCTAACACACCACTTTCGCCCTAATCTTGGTGCTTACGGTTTTGGGACCTCCCAAAACCGTGAACACCTTTAACTTGGTGTTCTTGGGACTTATCCTTGGTATAAACATGTATAGCTAGCTTTAAATGACTCTAGGATAGAAGTACTTACATTGTGGAAGCTTGAAATGAACTTTAAGTCCAAGAACACTAGTGTGTGTTCTTGGTGTTTTGGAAAAACTAATCAAAACACATAAATGAATGGATTAAAGGATGTAAAATCACTAGATTAAGTGATATACTAACTTGAAAGGGTTAGAACACTTACTAGTTTGAAGATCTAGAACAAAATCTAGGATGATACTTGAAAGGATATTTTGGAGTTTACTCTTTTGGGTATTTGGGGAGTAAACACATAATGACTAGTCTTGGGGAGTAAACTCATGCATAGGCATGAGTTCACGGTTTTTGGGTGATTTTTCAACCCAAACATAAAAGTTTGGTCGGGAATTTCTAAGACGCGAGGTGTTTGTGGTTTCTAAAAATCAAAACCCGAGAAGGCACTTTGTTTCACTCGTTCGTTTAAAAATAATATTAAAATAATCAAATGAACTTATATTTCCCAAAAAACAAGTATAAGTGAACTTGACTTATAATATAAAGTGATTGACTGCTAGGATTTGACCAAATGAAAATTTCGAGTTGTCACAACTCACCTTTGCATCCACCCGTATGTCATATGATTTTAGCCATTGTTTTTTTTTTTTTTTTTTTTTTTTTTTTTTTTTTATTTATTTATTTATTTATTTAAATTTACCCGATATAATTAATTTTAACGATAATGAAATAAGTCTTTCTCGATTAAATAAAATGTTTAGAAAAATGGAGTAACTCATGAAGGTTAAGATTAATGATATTTATATACCTTTGAATTTAGATATCTAGGTAAATCATACAACACATGCTCGTAAGTAACTTATGTTAGAACTTAATAAGTAAGGGTTATTTTAGATTTATTTTTAATTATTATGTGAGTCATAGGTTAATTAAAAAAATAAAAAATAAATTCTTACATAAAACCGTTAGCGAGTTAATGGACATAAAAATCTAAATACAATTACATTATTGTTTAGGTATTTTGTCGAATTAAGGGGTCTACAGAATGAAGTGCAAGAGCTACTTTGCCAACGAGGAAAAAGTGAGTTCATAGTTTTAACCAAGGTTCTAAAAAGCTCGCCATGCCATGGCACGCCACGACTCCAAGGCTTGCACCTGGCGCCAAGCTTTGCCAAAACGCCGCCTTAACTCAAATATGTGTATAAAAATGAATAATAGTTGAAAATACATATAAAAATATTAATTATATAGAAAAGTGCCGCCATAAGTCACGCCTTACAAACGTCATGACTCGCCAAGGCTCGGAAAAGCTTGAGGCTTGACATTGCCGCCAAGTCACGCCTTACGTTATTTAGAACCTTGGTTTTAACTCACTATAATTTTGTAATTGAAACGTGCAATCCTTAGATGGTAATTTCATTCACATTAGGATAAGTATGTCATTATTTGTGTTTGATGTCATATTTGTGATGCTACTATATGTTTTGTTCTTTTTGTTGGATTAGGTGTTTAAACTCATAACTGTAATTGGTATGTATTTGAATTGACAGTGAAAGGACCTTTTTGGGTTGCCTTCACACTAGCAACTAGACATGATGATTAATTGAGAAAGAGGAAGAATTTATTATTTGAAATAATAAATTGGAATAAATGATTTATTAATATGTTATGGAAGTGATATATTAATTAGAAATCATATTTTTGTTAGTTAATATTTAATCAGAAATTAATTTGGAATTAATTTTGGGATAAAAAGAATTAATTGAAAGTGTAGGGACTAAAAGTGCAATTGTTCAATAGTTGAGCAAAAGGGTCCAGAACCTTTGTAGGGAAGGGTATGGACGAAATTTATAATATATATATAAGATGATTCTAAAGTTTCTAAAATATCTTATCATATATGGATAATCAAATGAGGTGGATAATTACCATATTTGAAATAATGATATTTTATTCAGATTAGGATTATCCATCACATCCTTGGTGCACTATATATAGAACCCCTTGCTATACGATTTTCGGCCAATCACTCTTACACAAAAAGAGAATTTTGAAATCAAAACTTGCTTCCTCTTTCTCACAACCATCTTCTTGCTTTGTGTGTTTGTGTCACACCCCTAAACCAGATGGCGTAAATGTCCGGGGGTGGAACGTGAATTACAGTATCACAATAATTTTATAGATTGAAACACAAGTACATAAACAACCGTCATATCATATGATTTTATCAGTTACATGACCCAAATGTTACTTAGTATCAAAATACATTACAAGATTCGCATGTTATCAAATATAATAGTTCTCGTAATGATATTTGGTGTCTTGTCCTCAAAAGTAGCTCCATTAATCCAAGCTTAATTGTTTCCTAAGATTACGTGCTGTTTTAAAGTCAACATAAAGTTGGTGAGTTCATAAGGGATTAGTTGTAGAAAAATCTGATATTTTTCCATAGATGAAAAATCGTATCTCCGTCTTGTAAAAAGTTTTGTATATGTACGCCTTCAGCGTAAAATAAGAATGTATGTATGTAGTATGTATAAGAAAAAAAACAGTTATAAATTAAAAGATCCCATAAATTCTAAGCTTATAAAAATAAGTGTGACTTGTCATGTGATTTTTATTATCCAAAAATCAAGTGTATAAGTAAATAACCATACTTATAGATGTGGTGTATAAGTAAATAACCATACTTATAAATGTTGTGCATAAGTAAATAACCATACTTATAAATGTAGTGTATAAGTAAACAACCATACTTATGAATGTGCGTTGCAATAGAATTTCACTATTCGATGTTATGGTAAGCCCCTATAATCGAGCTATCGACTATAATGCTGCTCGCCACGACGCTTCTTCGGATGTCGTGAAATGTTAAACAGTTGTCACCCTTGACCCGTCGATCGTGGTTGTAGCTAGTAACCATAGGTATGGGTTGTCAATCCTATATAGATCTATACACAATTCTACCGCTCATTTATGATTTAACGATTATAAGGCCGAAACTTAGGGTAATGGTTGAAGAAATGTCTTACATAACCCGTCGAAAGTATGTTATTCTAGGTTGTAAATGAAATCGAAACTTTCCCATGTTCAAAATGTTGTTCTACACGTATGTTGGTTACCCAATGTGTCATAGTATTACCCAATGGATAATGGTATTATCCAAAGGGTAATGGTTTTATCCAATGTGTAAACACAAAGTTTTATCTTTAAAAGTTAGACTATTGGTAAAAACATTAGTTTGTGTTTATCCAATGTGTAATAATATTATCCAATGGATAAAGGTATTATCCATCATACAATAGCTCCAATATGAGAAACTTGCGCATATGAAAGAATTAGATTTATGTGCTTTCTTTGAAAACATGAATATATATATATATATATATATATATATATATATATATATATATATATATATATATATATATATATAAAGAACATAAACATGCATGTAAGAGTATTAACCAAAGGTTAAAAGTTTTATCCATCATATATTAGATCTAGGACCTTTGTGTAAACTCGTTGTCCAAAATGTATTTTGTTTGCATGGCATGTAACCTCCCCCTTAAAGTGTAAAATGAGTGAAGACTAGTAGAAATGGGGGTATGAACTCACATTTTATGTTTTCCCTAGTAGATAGCAAGAAATGGTGAGAAAGATGTGGTAGAATTCGAGCTTTGGAAGACAACACCTGTAGAGTCCCAAATCCAAGGATCCAAACTAGGGATCAAGCAAGTAATTAATCAAACAAACAAGAGTGGAGTAGAGAAAATGATTAGTCAAGCAATGCACACGTTTATAGCATAAAAACATTAGGTACACCTTGAGTAGACACACACAAGACCGTGACCAACTCTCTGCAATGTCACTGACAACACTCTGACATACTCCTATATATAGGGACAGACCAACTACAAACAAGGTTCATGGCTGTGAACAGGTTCACAGCCATGAAGACCTATACGGTCGCAAACACTAAAACAACAAGACCAAAACCCTACCAAGACTTATACATAAAGAAACCTAGCCCAAACCACTAAGTTATGACCTAAAAATCTCACTCTTGGTTTGGGGCTAGCATTGATTCAGTCTTTCTTGATTATGAGCACATCTGACCTCCCTATCGAACAAGCCACATCTCATTCTCGATAATCTCAGCAGTCATCAAAGTATACTCCTTAGCAGCAGCTTCAAAAATATCTTCAGCAACCTGGATTTTATGTTGTGCCAAATAGTGTAAATCCCATTTTCCAAACTAAAACAGATACTTCTTGTCATATATCCGAAATACACCTTCAGGAAATCTGATGACAACAGAAGCTGTGGTTTCATCATAGACCCAGTAAAGCATACTTCTTAGTGAACCATCGTGGAAGTTCTGCACAATAGGAATATGTCTCAATTGGTTAGTGGGAGGCCCATCACCGTCTTGAAAGGCTCGTTGGTATTTGGATATAGTACATCTGGGAAGCTCTTGATGAAATATTCAACAGTCTTCATATTGGTAAAACCCCTTTTCACTTGATCTTCCAGAAAAGCTTGAAATCTGTTGCATGTGGATCATTAGACGAATTAGCAAAGGGAGCATTAGCAAGTTCAAACAGATCAACTCTCGTCCATGAACAAAAATCATGTTTGTCCTTGTAATAATCCACATTCGAACTTTTACGCTTCACGAGCCACAAACTCAACTTGTCATGAAAACCCCACGACACTATTCCTGACCGATCACCGTATTTGGAACCAAATCGTTTCTTCTTGAGTTCTGTTACAGTGAGTTGGGGTTGACCTCCACAAGCATTCTGATCTAAGCCCTTTTTGAACATCCACTTTTGTCTTAGAAGATGATGCTTGTTGAGATCGCTTCAAAGCAACTATGTGAGGAGCTTGAATTGGCTCATGTTCAAATCGATCAACTATTCGAGTTGATCTTACAGTGGGAGGATCAACAGGGAGTTCTTGCTGTGAAGCTTGGCAGGGTCAATGGTAGAGGTCTCAGCTATGCCAGGTTCTCCGACAGATGATTTGAATTTGTCACCAAATTCCATAGCCAACTTATTCTTGAGGTCGAAGTAACAGGCAGTCAAGGCTCGAAGGTGAGTTTGTAAATCTGAGATTTGTGTTGTCTTCATAGAATTGTCTGCTTTAAGTTCCGAGACTTTGGTTTTGAGGTTTTCAATCAAAACATTTCTCTCAATGATTCTCTGATTCAGCACACCCATTTCTTCCTTGAGCTCTTGGACAGATGGGTCCACTTCCCCTGAGCTGCCTTGCTCAATTGATATGCCTTTTCGGTGAGGAGGAAGGCCTGTTGCTTCTTGTTCAACCAAGACCCTTGCAAGCCTCTTAGAGGTGATGTTGTGTTCATGCCTTGGGAGGGAGGAACCTACAGTAACTGAAGAGCTCCCGGTTTCAAACATGGTGCTTGGACCTTCTTGGGTCGGTAGGGTTGGTGTGGCAGTTGTTGTTATGGTTGCAAGCTGTGTTGGTGGGGCCTGTTCCTGAATAAGCGCTCCCGGCCTCTGATCATGTCGTCTCCTTTTCAACGGAGGCTGGGAGGTTTGAGTCATTAGAGGATCACTTGCATATGGCATAGAAGTTGGAATAGCAACATGAAGGGGAGGAATCCTTGATGCTGCATCCATATCAATTGTAGCACCGCCATCTATTCTGAAGTAGGAGGCGTCGCCTTTTGAATGTCTTCAACTCCCCTATCTTCATTGCACGTTATGCAACATAATCAATATTATCGAAGAAGGAGTCAAGGTCTTCATTTGTTGGGCAGTAATCGCTATGCTCGAACTCAAAATTGAAGTCTTTATTGAAACCCGACAAGTCACCACCAAAAATCTCATCATCATTATCAAATCCCTCATCATCATCATCATCACCCGCATCTTCACCCTCATTGTGATCACTTTGCACCTCCACATTTGTCATTTGATCATGTTCCTCTGCCACAATTGCAACAGGAGGAACTCTTTCTTCTTCGTGCTCTGAAGCAGTAATAAC
The DNA here is from genome assembly GCF_051521515.1 of Lactuca serriola. Taxonomy (NCBI): domain Eukaryota; kingdom Viridiplantae; phylum Streptophyta; class Magnoliopsida; order Asterales; family Asteraceae; genus Lactuca; species Lactuca serriola. The sequence goes on from NC_136411.1 coordinate 262,662,518, forward strand.
ATCATCTTCTGTTTCCATATGACCTAAGGAGCTTTCAGTCGCTAATGCATCTCTAACTTCAGCAAAATTTCTGAACATCACCAATAGGTACTTTCCCTGAAAAATGAATGTCCCCTTTTGGTGGAAACACACCCTCATAACCCATACGAACCACGGTTTCTTCGGTCTGGTCCATTGGAATTTCCGTTGGAAAACCCGGCTGGTCATCGATCTGGAGAACTTCACGAATGACTTGCTCAGTTATTGAGACTTTCCTTCTGTGCACAATAGCATCCACCAAGAAAACTTCACCATCTTCTTTGAGTACGGTAGCAATTTTCCATAATTGTTTCACCAGCTCTTGGTAAATGATGGGACTTGCAGTAGGAGCATATGCCAAGCAACACTTCTTCAGTCCATGAATCATGGACTTGAACCATCGATTTAAACAATTAAAATTAAGGTTTTACTCATTAAACAATTTAATTAGGCTTTAATTAATGATTAAGTGTTGGAAAAATAATGTTCATGTCCAACAATTGGAGTTCACGGTTAGCAGGGGGTTCACGGCCGAGAATCCTTCAGTAGCCGTAAACCCTTCTAAGGGCCGTGAACGCCAATCAAAGGTTTTTCATCGATTAAGCTCTCGATTCACAGTCGATTTGTAACAACGTAAATTTTCAAAAATATTTTTCATTTTTAAAACATACATTTACTCATAAAATATTGTCAAAACAGATTGTATCAAATGTTATCATCACAAACAACTCCCCAGAATCTCAAACATCAACTCCAATGCGTGTGTGTGTACGAATCATGCCGGCGCCTTCCCGCGCTCATCACTAGTACCTGAAACACATAACACAACAACTGTAAGCATAAATGCTTAGTGAGTTCCCCAAAATACCGCATACAACACATACGCCACTCAAGGCTAGAATACGACCCTCCGGTCGATGTGTCTCAGTGGGACCCTCCAGTTCCGTAGCTCGTTGGACCCTCTGGTCCGGTCATAGCTCGTTGGGCCCTCCGGTCCGATCTGTATCGTTGGACCCTTCAGTCCGGTCTAGAACATCATACAACATACATATAACACATAGCACATAATCTCATACATAACACATAAGACCATATGGTCCACACATAATACCACTCTAGGTAAAGTATAGTGAGAAGACTCACCTCGGTGTCTCGGTAAGTATCTGACTCGGTAGAAATGTGATCTAGCCTCCGCCTAATCACATAAAGTAAATACTCTCATAAATACAACTGTACTCAACCCTAAAAGTCAACAAGGTCAATGGTCATACTTTGACCCGACTCGTTGAGTGCACTAGGGCGACTCGGCGAGTCTACACGTGTCCATTGACTCTATTAGACCCTCTCTTGGCACGTCGAGTACTTCCCCTGACTCGACGAGTTCCACCTGGCATGAATCGTGGGGCCACCTTGACTCAACTCGCCGAGTCTCAAGAACAACTCGGCGAGTTCCACCTTGAACTCAGTCCCCCCTGACTCTCCCTGACTCACCAAGTTATTCCCCAACTCGGCAAGTCCACTCACTGAGTGATTTACAGGAAACCTTCATACTACTCGCCGAGTCTGTTCTTCGGACTCGGCGAGTTCATGCCATGCACAAACTCCATACAACTCTTGAGGTCAGATCTCTTCCATACATTCATAGATCTGGCCTTCCCAAGCATGATAATCACGTAAAGTTCAGACCTTGACACACATATGAAATCTAGATGGTCCAACTTGGTGATTTAGCCCCAAAAATGACATCCCAAGCTCATGGCTCCCAAAATGACTCATAAAGCTCCAAGGGTTAAGGTCTCTGGACCTCTTTGGGTCCAGATCTAGAACATAGACTCAAGAAGGGACCAAATGCTCCACTTATTCAACCTCAAAAAGGGTTAGAAAACCCTAACACTAAGAATCAACACCAAAACTGAAGAAAGTATGAGCAAAATACCTCAATATGGTCTCTATGAGCTCAGGAATCCCTAAAATCGGACCTCCTTCAGCCTCCTCTTGCCTTGGTCACCACCTTCTTGCAAAAACACCAACAAAGGATCAAGAAATGGCCTCTCCTTCCTCATAAATGCTCTAGATCTCTTAGGGTTTCTCTCTAGGGGTTGGTGGCCGCAAATGACGGCCCTAAGCCCTTTAAATAGGTCTCAAACCCTGGAAATTAGGGTTTCATTAAACAGCGTGGACTCACCGAGTCCACTCATGAACTCGCCGAGTCCAAGTGTGAACTCGCATACGAATCCGCGACCATACTCGGCGAGTTTAGACGCCAACTCGCCGAGTCACCCCACAACACCCAAAAATAAAAGAACAAATTATAATACCTGGGAATCCCGATGTTACAATTCTCCCCCACTAGAATCAGACTTCGCCCTTGAAGTCTCACTCTGCAAACAACTCTGGATGCTGCTCCCACATCTCACGCTCCGGTTCCCAAGTCAACTCTGACCCTTTCCGAAGCTGCCACTGGACCTCTACCAGAGGCACCTCCTTGTTCCTCAAAACCTTGATCTTCCAATCCCTAGTAGCCACCGGTCTCTCAACATAATTCAGGCTCACATCCACCTGAATATCTTCTAGTGGCACCACTGTCGACTCGTCGGCTATACACTTTCGCAGCTGCGACACGTGGAAAGTGTCATGAATCTGACCCAACTCTGCTGGAAACTCCAAACGATAGGCTACTCTAGCTACCCTCGCGATCACCCTGAAAGGACCAATATATCAGGGTACGAATTTGCCCCTCTTCCTGAATCGGATCACTCTTTTCCAAGGAGAGACCTTCAGGAGCACGAAGTCGCCGACCTAAAACTCGAGCTCGGACCGGCGTCTGTCAGCATAACTCTTCTCACGAATCTGAGCGGTCAACAACCTCTGTCTGACCTGCTGGATCTGCTCTGTCGTCTGAAGCACAATCTCGGTACTACCCATCACACGCTGCCCTACTTCTCCCCAGCAAATAGGGGTTCGACACCTCCTCCCATACAACAGCTCAAAGGGCGGTATGCCAATGCTTGAATGATGGCTGTTGTTATAAGAAAACTCTACCAAGGGCAAATACGCGTCCTAACTTCCGTCGAAATCCAGCACACATGCACGGAGCATGTCCTCGAGCATCTGAATCATCCGCTCACTCTGCCCGTCAGTCTGTGGGTGGTATGCGATACTAAAATGCAGTTTTGTACCCAATTCCTCATGAAACTTCTTCCAGAATCTGGAAGTGAAACGTACATCTCGATCTGAGACAATCGAGATCGGTACTCTGTGCCGCGATACCACCTCTCTCACGTATATCTCTGCCAACCTCTCCGCGGAAGAGCTCTCACTGATGGCCAGAAAGTGAGCACTCTTCGTCAATCTGTCCACAATCAACCAAATTGCATCAACACCCCTCACGGTCCTTGGCAATTTGGTGATGAAGTCCATGGTAATCTGTTCCCATTTCCACTCGGGAATCTCTAATGGTTGCAACTTACCATGTGGACGCTGGTGCTCGGCCTTCACCCTACGACATGTCAAGCATCTCTCTACAAACCATGCAACCTCCCTCTTCATACGGGGCCACCAATATTCCTTTTTCAGTTCCAAATACATCTTAGTGGCCCCATGATGGATCGAGAATTTCGATCGATGAGCCTCTTCCATCAAAATGGTACGCGTTCTGCCCACGGACGGTACCCATATCCGACCTTGAAATGTCATAAGCCCTTGGCTATCGGTAACAAATTCCGATACCAGCCCGACAACTCGCTCTCTCTTCTGGCTTTCTGGCCTCACAGCCTCACCTTGGGCCCCACGAATAGCATCCAACACCAGGGTCATCACTGACAATCTCAAACTAACATCTCGTATAGGAGCGCCCTCCGCCCTACGGCTCAGTGCATTGGGTACAACATTAGCCTTGCCCGGGTGGTACAGAATCTCACAATCATAATCCTTGACCACATCCAACCACCTCCTTTGGCGCATATTCAGTTTGGGCTGATCCATCAAATACATCAAACTCTTGTGGTCCGTGTATATCGTACACCAAACCCCATACAGATAATGTCGCCAGATCTTGAGAGCGAACACGACCGCTCCCAGCTCCAAATCATGAGTGGGATATCTCGACTCATGAGGCTTAAGCTGCCTCGATGCATAAGCTATCACATGCCCCCTCTGCATAAGCACCGCTCCCAATCCGGATATCGATGCATCACAATATACCATAAAATCCTCCATCCCTTCCGGAAGGGCTAACACTGGTGCTTCGCATAATTTCTGGCGAAGTGTCTAGAACGAGGTATGTTGCTCCGGACCCCAAGAAAACGCAACACCCTTCCGCGTCAACTTGGTGAGTGGCACGGCGATCTTGGAGAAATCCTTAATAAATCTCCGATAATAGCCGACCAAACCCAGAAAACTCCTGATCTCGGCACCTCCCACCTCATGACCGCCTCAATCTTGGCCAGATCGACCAATATCCCATTCTGATTAACGAGATGCCCCAAAAACTGAACCTCTCATAGCTAGAACTCACATTTGGAGAACTTGGCAATATGTTGTCGATGAACACGATCACTGAGTGATCCAACATCGGTCTGCACACCCTATTCGTGAGATCCATGAACACCGCCGGTGCGTTGGTGAGTCCGAAAGGCATCACCACGAACTCGTAATTCCCATAACGAGTCCAGAATGTTGTCTTCTGGACGTCCTCCTCCCACACCCTCACTTAATGATACCCAGACCTCAAATCGATCTTGGAGAACCAAGATGCTCCCTGCAACTGGTTGAACAAATCATCAATCCTTGGCAATGGGTAACGGTTCTTGACTGTTAGCTTATTTAACTCACGATAATCAATGCACATCTGGTGAACCATCATTCTTCTTGACAAAAAGAGTAGGCGCCCCCCATGGCGAACTGCTCGGCCTGATAAACCCCTTCCCTAGCAGCTCCTGGAGCTGCGAGGATAACTCCTGCATCTCCGGAGGTGCAAGGCGATAAGGTGCCTTGGCGGTAGGCACAGCTCCCAGAACTAATTCAATACCGAACTCTACCTGCCTCTCTAGAGGCACATCCGGCAATTCCTCTGGAAACACATCCGGAAACTCACGCACTATCGGGACCTCATGAACTGACTTCAGACTCTCTGAATCAACCCTCGCATCCATCACATATGCCACAAATCCCCTACAGCCCTGCTGTAGACTCTGTCTCACTCTGGCGGCCGAGCAAAATGCTGACCCCATACGTGTACCCTTGCCGTACACCGTAAGAACTCCCCCACTAGGGTCTCGAATCGTCACCAATTGACGCTCACAGTCTATCGCAACTCCATATCGGCTCAACCAATCCATACTCACTATAACACACACGTCCCCAATCGCGATCGGAACCAGATCTATCGGGAACTCCACACCGAAGATCTCAAGGACACATCCTCGAATCACATCTGTGACAACCCGAAATTTCTAGCTTACATTCTTCATTTTTATCAAAGTTAACTTCGTTTTTCTATTTTATAATGAAGTTTGGGTCCAAAAGAGTGCTTAAAGCTTAGTATAACTGAGATACGTGTCGGAGGATGGGTTAGATTGGGTGTAGCATTGAAAAATCGGGCTAAACACACCAAACCAGGTGTGTGCGGCCGCACACTAGAGTGTGTGGCTAGCCAACCGCACACAGGCCAACCACACACCCCTCCAGCCACACTCACCCTCCTATATATACTATACTTGGTCATTTTGATCATTTCTTACACTTCTACAAAGCAAGGACCCGGAAATCCTCTCAAGTATCATCCGGAAAGGTAACATCTTTCACCAAGAACACCAAGAAGACCATGTTTTCTGGCAGCACACGCCTTCTGGCCGCACACATGTCCGCACACACGTGTTGGCCACACACCTGGCCACACTCCTGGCCACACACACATATAGTGTGTATTTTGCCCATTCACTCTCTTGTATAGCTTTATAACCCTTCGTACAATCATATATGGTTGTAACACTTCAATATAAGTGTTTACTAGTCTAAGTTTGTCCCAATTCATTAATTAGTTGTTCATAACACTATTTATATTCATATATGTATCAATATATGCTAAATAGGATTCACGTGTGTACTCAAGTCACCACTTGGCACTTAGCAACTGATCCAACATTTTCATCAGAACCACTCACTACAGGTGAGTTCATACCCCTTAATCAATGTTTTAAATGTTTTTAAATGTTTTATTAAGGGGGGGATACGAGTAGAATCATGCTAGTTATTATATCAATCACATATGATTAATAAGCAACATTCAAATGATTTACTACTCTATAGCCATTTTACCAAACAGTTTCCTTCAAATGATTTTCATAAACATTTTATATGATTAAAACTCCTTATTAAACTATTCGTTTTACTCTATATGTTTCATTTCAAACTCATTTACAATTATGTTTCAAACAAACGTTTCTTTATACTTAAACTGTTTTATCAAACCCATGCTTTCAACCCGTTTTATAGATTGACATCAAGTAAATCTTTTCTTAGATAATAATTATGTTCAAAGGTTTCACAAAACTGATTTTATGCTTTTATATTATCAATTTCATGCCTACGTATGTATAGTTATATAAGAAATGTTTAAAAGGCTTAGGAAGGCATGCCCGCCCTATTTCCTTTTCGCGCTTGAGATGTGGTCTAGTGGGACATCGGGTATCCGTCCGAAGGTCATTTAAATGTTAGTTATATATCATGTGTACATATATAGTCATAAAGGTTCTTCCAGTTCAGTCAATACCCTTGGGTAGCAAGGGTATACTTCCATGTTCATATGTACTAGTTACATTACTAGTAAGCTACCATATGGGTAGTTTAGGAAGATACTAGAACTATTACTAGAACGCAATGTCATACAATGAGTCAGTACTTATTACTATGAGAACATACACAACTATACTAGAAGGAGAACATATACAACTATACTAGAAGGAGAACGTATACAACTATACTAGAAAGAGAACATATACAACGATACTAGAGCAAGTAACAATACATTACATATACATGAATACATTAACATAAATGTCATCCACTGTATCGGAGCATGCCTTCAATGTCATGGCCCGAGTTGTAGCCAGAGTCTCTTAGAGGGAGAGCGTGAGTTTGCGTATAGATCTATACTGGATTGACTATGCTACACCTTGCTGCTAGCTACAGCCGGACCTGCAGGTCTGCGGGTGCCAAACGACATACCTTTTTACGACCTTCATTGTCGTGTTACATAGTCGATAGTATGGTACAATAAATCACATAATAGCTTAATATAAATCCGGTTTAAGGTAGTTAGTACAACAGTAGTTCCTAAAATACAACACTATAGTACTACTTTAATTTACCCTTACATACATTTAGTGATCATGTCACTTAAACATTAATGTACAAACTATATCTTGATAATGATAGTCCAATTTGGGAAAATACACACTCTTACAAGAGACACACACACACAGATACTAGATGCCTTGATAGAAGGATACTCTTAGTAGGAAACATAGGGTTTTCTAGGATATTCAAATGTTTTCATTACTTACAGTTCATATACATACAAATATTTACAGTTCATATACATACAAATACTTAGAGTTCATATACATACAAATACTTACATTTCATTCGTACAAATACTTACATTTCATTCGTACAAATACTTACATACAAATTAAGACAGTAAAATACTTATGATCTCACCAGCTTTAAAGCTGATACTCTCTTTCAAAATAACTTGTATCCTCAGGTCAACAGTAGACAGGTACCGATGCAAGGTTTAGAGAAGATGGAGCTCGTTCAAGACTCATCTTTCATTTTGTTTTATACTTTAGTGCCAATTATAATTTGACAGAACACACTTGTATTAAAATTAAACTATTAATGCAATGGATGATGTTGTTTCTTGTTTACTACTTTTCAATGTTCTGATACTGTACATGACGTCCTCCGCCCCAGAATGTTTCCGCCGTTCATGGTTTTTGGGGTGTGACAGATTGGTATCAGACATTGTTTATAGTGAATTAGGTATATGAACGCATAAAAGATATACTAACTATAAATACATAGGGATTAAAAAAATACTCTGACCAAGAGTTTATACTTTAAATAGTAAAATATTTAATTAAGTATACATGCCTGCATTCATACTAAAATCAGTGTCACTAGGGCAGTACAAGAGAATTACGATTGTTGGGCAACACAGGTGCACTTAGAGACATATGGTCAAAACTGGGAAGATATAACCTGATCAACTATATTATCTGAGGGTTGACTAGCATGTGCCTAAGTGTAGTTGTGTGGTTGCAACAAGTCTAAAATCTTACCAATAATACCACAATGAGAACAGTAGAACATAACCTTAATCTTAAAATACTATAGGAGTATTTGGTGTTACTATAAGTACTTTATACTTGAGAACTAAAATAGGATCTTCATTACTAAGTTGATAGTTGCTAAGTGGCTACACTAAGGCTATATGTAACTAGGATGTTATAGACTTAGCATTCGTGAAAATTTTGCTTTACCCCTATTCTGTGTGAATTTGGAGTTAAGATCACTTATTCGAAGGCCTATCCTGTTTCGATTACATATAACTGGTATGCACTTCACAAATAGTGATGTAACTAATGAAGATTTTCTAAATAATTATCTAGATAGTTCGTCTAATAATTATTTCTTACCCCAATTCTCGCATAGATAACATGGCTGGACTCCGTCCCCACGACAACCAGTACCTTTCGAACGAAGTCATTGCTGGATGGTTTTGAGAAGAACCAGAGAATGATCATCCTATCCCTTTGAATGATCACTATGATGAAAATCTTGCAAATGATGCTAACTCCGAACCCAAGGTTGAAAACCTACCCCAGGCAGCTCCTGTTCCAATTCCTAACCCTCTTCCAGCTTTGCATGGCCCGACGCCTGAGTGGGTGGAATGCTTGGAAACATGGAGCCAAGGACAAGATCAACCCATGCCATTTAATGGTGACCAAAGCTTTTATGACCTGAGCAATGGGGGCTCAACAGACAGAATCTTGGCAATCTTAGTCCGCAGAGTGGCCCGAAATGAGATTTAAGGCAGGACAACCCTACATCAGATCACAGAAGTTGTCACCAATGCGAGAATGCATACCCTCCACACCATTCATCTAGAAGATGCTCGTGAGAGATCTGAGAGAAACCATGAAGCCCTGCTTCAAGCACTGGCTGAATCACGAGCCGAAGTCATAGAACTCCGCGTACGCCAGAGTGTGTACGAAAGACACCTACTTGATATGGAACGCCAACTGGCTGAATTGAGAGTTCACCAGAGGGATGACCGTCGTCAGTAGTAGATGCCTTACCTTATTTTTCCTTGTTAAAAAGGAATCGTTTTTCTGTCTATGCCCGATGTGGCATTTTCTATGAAACTATCTTGTACTGTAAGTACTTTTTTTGTTAGGTCTTTATGCTGTCAAGGACTATTTTCTCTGGATATGATGTAAGACCTTTTTACAAGGTCATTCTCACGAACTATTACGTCATGAATATCAAAGATACTGACAGTCGGCTATCTTCTGTGTCATTCTTTATTCAAGTACTCTTATCATACTTTCATTAGAGTCTATATGAAACATGCTTTAGTCAAGACATTGGACTATAGCAATTTAGCTCTGGAGACATTTCCAAGTCTCTTTTAGTGGTTGGATCATGTTATTCTCCAAACATCGATACTTCGGATTGAACGACAAACGTCTTGAGACCATTCTACGAACTCACATCCACTCAGTACTAGGACTGCATCATAGGGATGTAGGTCAACCCTCCATAAACACACTTCCACTCAGTACTAGGACTGCATCATAGGGATGTAGGTCAAACCTTCGCGAACATACTTCCAATCCGTACTAGGACTGGATCATAGGGATGTAGGTCAAACTTTCGAGAACATACTCTTACTCTTTACTTGAACAATCGAAGTACATCTAGGGTCAACCCAAAATCGCTCAGAAAATCCTTATCTTTCGTGTTACAGAATCATGTCGTCATTCGGAAACAATCAACCGAGCAACGAAACCCCTATCCTCCATATCGATGCCGCTACATTACAAGCTGCAGTAGCAGCTGCTGTGACAACTTTCCTTACACACATCGACTCAGGCAACACAAGTAAGACTAACAAAGGAGTCGAGAGTTCCGATGGTAGTACCAAACTGGGAAACCAACAAATGGAAACAATCATAGACATACGAAGCCATAAGACCAAAAAGAAGAGATGATCTCGTCAAGCCCGAAGGGAGCGCAAGAGATCCCAAAGACTTGCCATGCCACCGCAGCAAGTGGCAACTCCTGCAGAACGCTTTAGGAGGCAATTTACAAGGTAGAGTAATGAGGAAGGCACTCGTGACCACATAACACTGGCAAAACACCTCACTCCCGCTACCAATGATAGTGCTAGCCAGTCATGCCACCAATGCGGTGAGATAGGGCACTTCCAGAAGGATTGTCCTATAACAAAGAACTCGGGTGCAGAGGGCAGAATTCTAAGGATCACAGCTGCAGGAGAACCTACTCCGGACCCACGTTAATGTAATTTAGGAGTTTCGTTGTAACAGACTTATAAACCATCCCAAAGTAGTGCAACTAGAGTCTTATCTTTTGCGAGATCCTGTCGGTATAGGGATGCTCGTGCTACGTATACTTGTCTTTTGTAGTATACGTTGTTCGCCGCAATAGCCTTGTCTTTTGTAGTATACGTTGGAATTCCAGGTGGGTGACCGTGTTTTATTGAAGGTCTCACCCTAGAAGGGCTTGATACGCTTCGGAAAGCATGGAAAGCTAAATCCAAGGTACATTGGGCCTTTCGAGATTATTGCCAGAATCGGCCCAGTAGCTTACAAACTCAATCTACCGAGCGAACTTAGTAACATACATTCTACTTTCCACGTATTGAACTTGAAAAAGTGTTTGTCCGACGAGACTCTTGTAATCCCACTTGACGATATCGAGATCAACGAGAGCCTCAACTTCGTGGAAGAACCAGTAGAGATCATGGGCCAACATGTTAAGCAAACGAAACAAAGCCATATCCCGATAGTGAGGGTTCGCTGGAACGCCAAGCGAGGACCTGAATTCACTTGGGAACGAGAGGATCAGATGAAACTGAAATACCCTCATTTTTTACTTAGTTACTTGTAATTACTAATCTGCTTAAATTCTAATTTCGGGACGAAATTCCTTCTAAGGAGGGGATGATGTGACAACCTGAAATTTCTAGCTTACATTCTTCATTTTTATCAAAGTTAGCTCGTTTTGCTATTTTATAATGAGGTTTGGGTCTAAAAGAGTGCTTAAAGCTTAGTATAATTGAGTTACGTGTCGGACGATGGGTTAGATTGGGTGTAGCATCGAAAAATCGGGCCAAACCCACCAAACCAGGTGTGTGCGGCCGCACACTAGAGTGTGTGGCCAGCCAGCCGCACACAGGCCAACCACACACCCCTCCAGCCACACTCACCCTCGTAAATATACTATCCTTGGTCATTTTGGTCATTTTTTACACTTCTACAAAGCAAGGACCCAAAAATCCTCTCAAGTATCATCCGGAAAGGTAACATCTTTCACCAAGAACACCAAGAACACCAAGAACACCAAGAACACCATGTTTTCTAGCAGCACACGCCTTCTGGCCACACACATGGCCGCACACACGTGCTGGCCGCACACCTGGCTGCACTCCTGGCCGCACACACACATATAGTGTGTATTGTGGCCATACACTCTCTTGTATAGCCTTATAACCCTTCGTAAAATCATATATGGTTGTAACACTTCAATATAAGTGTTTACTAGTCCCTAAGGTTGTCCCAATTCATTAATTAGTTGTTCATAACACTAATTATATTCATATATGTATCAATATATGCTAAATAGGATTCGCGTGTGTACTCAAGTCATCACTTGGCACTTAGCAACTGATCCAACATTTTCATCAGAACCTCTCACTACAGGTGAGTTCATACCCCTTAATCAATGTTTTAAATGTTTCATGGGCGGGGGGGGGGGGGGAATACAAGTAGAATCATGCTAGTTATTATATCAATCACATGTGATTAGTAAGCAACATTCAAATGATTTACTACTCAATAGCCATTTTACCAAACAGTTTCCTTCAAATGATTTTCATAAACATTTTATATGTTTAAAACTCCTTATTAAACTGTTCATTTTACTCTGTATGTTTCATTTCAAACTCATTTACAATTGTGTTTCAAACAAACGTTTCTTTATACTTAAACTTTTTTATCAAACCCATGCGTTCAACCCATTTTATAGATTGACATCAAGTCAATCTTTTCTTAGATAATAATTATGTTCAAAGGTTTCACAAAAGTTATTTTATGCTTTTATATTTTCAATTGCATGCCTACGTATGTATATACGTATAAGAAATGTTTAAAAGCCTTAGGAAGGCCTGCCCGCCCTATTTCCTTTTTGCGCTTGAGATGTGGTCTAGTGGGACATCGAGTATCCGTCCGAAGGTCGTTTAAATATTAGTTATATATCATGTGTACATATATAGTCATAAAGGTTCTTCCAGTTCATTCAATACCCTTGGGTAGCAAGGGTATACTTCCATGTTCATACGTACCAGTTACATTACTAGTAAGCTACCATATGGGTAGTTTAGGAAGATACTAGAACTATTACAAGAATGCGATGTCATACAATGAGTCAGTACTTATTACTATGAGAACATATACAACTATACTAGAAGGAGAACATATACAACTATACTAGAAGGACAACATATATAACGATACTAGAACAAGTAACAATACATTACATATTCATGAATACATTAACATAAATGTGATCCACTGTATCGGAGCATGCCTTCAATGTCATGGCCCGAGTTGTAGCTAGAGTCTCTTGGAGGGAGAGCGTGAGTTTGCGTATAGATCTATATTGGATTGACTATCCTACACCTTGCTGCTAGCTACAGCCGGACCTGCAGGTCTGCGGGTGCCAAACGTTAAACATTTTTATGACCTTCATTGTCATGTTACATAGTCGATGGTATGGTATAATAAATCACATAATACCTTAATATAAATCCAGTTTAAGGTAGTTAGTACAACAGTAGTTCCTATAATACAACACTACAGTACTACATTAATTTACCCTTACATACATTTAGTGATCATGTCACTTAAACATTAATGTACAAACTATATTCTGATAATGATAGTCCGATTTGGGAAAATACACACTCTTACAAGAGACACACACACAGATACTAGATGCCTTGATAGAAGGATACTCTTAGTAGGAAACATAGCGTTTTCTAGGATGTTCAAACGTTTTCATTACTTACAGTTCATATACATACAAATACTTACAGTTCATATACATACAAATACTTACATTTCATTCGTACAAATACTTACATTTCATTCGTACAAGTACTTACATACAAATTAAGACACTAAAATACTTATGATCTCACCAGCTTTAAAGCTGATACTCTCTTTCAAAATAACTTGTATCCTCAGGTCAACAGTAGACAGGTACCGATGCAAGGTTTAGAGAAGATGGAGCTCGTTCAAGACTCATCTTTCATTTTGTTTTATACTTTAGTGCCTATTATAATTTGACAGAACACACTTGTATTAAAATTATACTATTAATGCAATGGATGATGTTGTTGCTTGTTTACTACTTTTCATTATTGTGATACTGTACATGATGTCCTCCGCCCCAGAACATTTCTGCCGTTCATGGTTTTTGGGATGTGACAACATTTGAAGCATACACTGCTCGCTCATCAGCTATAGAAACTTGCAGAGGTCGATCCAACGCCTCTCGATGGATACTAATGTGCTGACTAAAAGCTGCAGAAACGAATGACCGACTCGCAACCGAGTCAAATAAAACTAGAGAAGGCACAGAACTCACAAGAAAAATACCTACGCATATAATCATATAAGCATAAAAACTCAACTCAAATAAAAGATGAAAAGAAAATACATACCAGCCACAACATCAGGCGCCGCGCGGACCTCCTCCGCAATCAACTGAAATGCTCTCCCACGAGCATTCGGGGCCTCAGCCTTCACCGTCCGAACCTTGCTAGCCCTAGCAGCAGGCGCAGATCCCTGCGCTGACCCCTGAAGAAGCTGAGGGCACTAGGCCTACCGATGACCGGTCTGGTTGCAATGAAAGTAAACCGAAAATCCCTTGGGGCAATCCCTCGCGATATGCCCCTCCTTCCCACACTTGTAGCATACCCCAGCCCTACACGACCCCTCGTTACTCTTACCATACTTCCCACAAGTGCGGCCCTTCGCGCCCCCAGATCTCGAATCAGCGAGTCTAGCCTGCTTGGCTGCCGGCTGAGACTGAGCCGGTCGCCGATCCGCCCTCTGTGACTCGGCCTCCTCCCTGGCCTGAGTCTCCAACTCAATCTCCCTCTTCCGGGTATTTGCCTGGAGCTTAGCAAATGTCCGGTAAGTCGAGTTCGCTACGAACTCCCAAATATCTCTCCTCAGAACACTCAGATAACGGCTCATATGAGCCTGCTCAGAAGACACCTGCTCAGGGCAAAACATCGACCTCTCATGAAACTTCCTGGTGATCACTGCCACAGAATCAGTACCCTGCTTATGGGTCAAGAACTCCTGAATCAGCCGTTCCCTCTCCACCGGGGGAACATACTCCTCTCTGAACATAGCGGTGAACCTCTCCCAGGTCACCTCGGAAATCTCAGCCAAAGTGAAGTTCGTCGTCACGAACTTCCACCAATCCTTCGCTCCCAAGCGGAGCTGGTTCAAGGCAAAATGAACCCTCAAGTGCTCTAGACAAGAACACGTATAGAAACATCCCTCGATGTCAGAGATCCATCTCATAGCAGCAATCGGGTCCTGCGTCCTATCGAACTCTGGTGGCTTCATGTTTCTGAACTCCCGGAACAACAACGAGTCACCTCCCTGAGGTCTGGCAGCAGCAACAACAGCAGTAGCTGCAGCTGCAGCAGCCTCAGTCAGTGCTACGTACCGCTCATCAAAAGTGTCAATCAAAGTGGTCTTTATGTCCCCAAACATCTCAGGAATCTCAGCCCAGATGGCAGCAGCCACGTCCTCGTGAATCAATCGACGGATCTCCTCGTCGCTGACACCACTACTCTCAGGTGTGTGCCGAGTCCCAACCATGATGCCTCGGAAATACAACAAAAATTATCTGAGACTCGATCGAGCATACTCATACTCGATGAAGCAACCCTACTTGTCCTCCGTTTTCCAAAAGATTCTTACTTGGAATGCCCACTGATCCGGTGTCTTCAGTAGTACGGGCCCAATACTACTAACCACACCGCATCAGCATTCACTCCAAGTCCTCCTCCTTGGATCTTGGATTACAAGTACTCTATTCTCATGAGCTCCTAACTGTTATCTACTCGCTCTCAAAGCATCTCAGCAGCAGAAATCTCCTAGGCTAAGTCATCACAAATCAGGCCACTCTAGTCCTAATATGTATACCTAGCCTACTCTAGCATGCATAATGTAACATAACATATCTCATAACACATAATGTAAGGGTACTTTTGGGGATTCACCGTTCAGGCGCTGGCTGATCGTACACACGGCTCTGCTCTGGTTGTCTCAACACTCTTTTTGCTCTTTTCAAAAATCTTACTTTATTATCAAAATTTTCCTCAAAACCTCAGTTTGAGTTCAGATACGCCCGAAGATGCATCCGAATCCCTCAAACCAAGGCTCTGATACCAACTTGTAACAACGTAAATTTTCAAAAATATTTTTCATTTTTAAAACATACATTTACCCATAAAATATTATCAAAAAAGATTGTATCAAATGTTATCATCACAAACAACTCCCCAGAATCTCAATCATAAACTCCAATGCGTGTGTGTGTACGAATCATGCCGACGCCTTCCCACGCTCATCACTAGTACCTGAAAGACATAACACAACAACTGTAAGCATAAATGCTTAGTGAATTCCCCAAAGTACCGCATACAACACATACGCCACTCAAGGCTAGAATACGACCCTCTGGTCGATGTGTCTTAGCGGGACCCTCTAGTCCCGTAGCTCGTTGGACCCTTTGGTCCAGTCAAAGCTCGTTGGGCCCTGCGGCCCGGTCTGTATCGTTCGACCCTTCGGTCCGGTCTAGAACATCATACAACATACATATAACACATCGCACATAATCTCATACATAACACATAAGACCCTATGGTCCACACATAATACCACTCTAGGTAAAGTATAGTGAGAAGACTCACCTCGGTGTCTCGGTAAGTATCTGACTCGGTAGAAATATGATCTAGCCTCCGCCTAATCACATAAAGTAAATACTCTCATAAATACAACTGTACTCAACCCTAAAAGTCAACAAGGTCAACAGTCAAACTTTGACCCGACTCGTCGAGTGCACTAGGGCGACTCGGCGAGTCTACACGTGTCCACTGACTCTCTTAGACCCTCTCTTGGCATGTCGAGTACTTCCCCTGACTCGACGAGTTCCACCTGGCATGAATCGTGGGCCCACCCCGACTCAACTCGCAGAGTCTCAAGAACAACTCGGCGAGTACCACCTTGAACTCAGTCCCCCCTGACTCTCCCTGACTCACTAAGTTATTCCCCAACTCGGCAAGTCCATTCACTGAGTGATTTACAGGAAACCTTCATACTACTCGCCGAGTCTGTTCTTCGGACTCGGCGAGTTCATGCCATGCACAAACTCCATACAACTCTTGAGGTCAGATCTCTTCCATACATTCATAGATATGGCCTTCCCAAGCATGATAATCACATAAAGTTCAGACCTTGACACACATATGAAATCTAGATGGTCCAACTTGGTGATTTAGCCCCAAAAATGACATCCCAAGCTCATGGCTCCCAAAATGACTCATAAAGCTCCAAGGGTTAAGGTCTCTGGACCTCTTTGGGTCCAGATCCAGAACATAGACTCGAGAAGGGACCAAATGCTCCACTTATTCAACCTCACAAAGGGTTAGAAAACCCTAACACTAAGAATCAACACCAAAACTGAAGAAAGTCCGAGCAAAATACCTCAATATGGTCTCTATGAGCTCAGGAATCCCCAAAATCGCACCTCCTTCAGCCTTCTCTTGCCTTGGTCACCTTCTTGCAAAAACACCAACAAAGGATCAAGAAATGGCCTCTTCTTCCTCACAAACACTCTAGATCTCTTAGGGTTTCTCTCTGGGGGCTGGTGGCCGCAAATGACGGCCCTAAGACCCTTTAAATAGCTCTCAAACCTTGGAAATTAGGGTTTCATTAAACGGCGTGGACTCGCCGAGTCCACTCATGAACTCGCCGAGTCCAGCTGTGAGCTCGCATACGAATCCACGACCATACTCGGCGAGTTTAGACGCTAACTCCCCGAGTCTCCCAACAACACCCAAAAATAAAAGAACAAATTATAATACCTGGGAATCCGGATGTTACACGATTCACATGAAGAATATCTTTGTAGGGTTCCCCATGAGCATACCTGTGCGAGGAAACAAACAATTTTGACAGAAAAACACAATTAAGAGATGATTCCTGATCAGCGAAGAGTCTGGAGAGGTTCACGACCGTAATCCGGAAATGTGGGTAAAGGGGTAAACGGCCGGAAACCCCACCCTTTATACTTAGGATCTAAAACCCGGTCTATCCTTATGGGCTGCAACCCAAGATGTTTCAAATCCAAGCCCAATACCACAACATATTTAAAAATAATGAATTTTGAAGACTTAAAATAAAATAAAAAATAAAATCTAAAAATTTAAACTAAAATATATATATATTTTTAATATTTTTGATTTTTAGCAAAATAAAAATAAAAATAAAATTGAAATCAAAATGAATTAACACTAATTTCTCTTTCACCAATGCTAATAATATTTTTGTGATATTGGGATCAAAGTTTTTAGACAACTTCAATCCGTTTATCGGTACCTCCTCCTTCATGAATATATCTGGTCAATCGCCGGTATTATGGTCCTCTTAAGCACGAAAGACTGTGATAGATTTATGACATACTATAAATGACAAGACATTTGACCCTATGTTCCTAGACATAATTCCTAAGGACCATTCATCTGACGACGACCAAGGATATTGTTGTCCACCTAAATTGAGCAGCGAGATCTACAGACAACCTATTAATAGTTCAATTGTAGATGTACTAGAACATGTTTCCCGCTTCCTAATATACCCCCATAATCAAGGACTTCCAAAATACTCCTTACTTTAGATGAGCAGACAATTATTAAGGAAAAGTCAGATTTAGAATGCATATGTTGTACACCTAGGTCGGATCTCTTCCAATCTCGTAGAGGGTGAAACATATGACTAACCAGATTTAGAGGGATTGAGAAGTAGAATGGTGCATATGATGTGTACTAGGTCAGATAATACAATCACGCAAAGGAGACAACATATGGCTAACAGATAGAAAGAATTGCATAGATAGAAGATGCAGAGAGATAGAATTGCATATGTTGCAGTCTAGGTCGAATGTATTTCAATTACGCAGAGGAGGCAACATATGACTAATAGAAAGAAAGCAAGAAAATAACCTTCTACATACCTAATTTATCGGAATTCCTAGGTCGCCCCGTCAATACCAGAATTAAGGACAAAGTTCGTACATCGAGGAAAAGTTAAACCACGGTTCTAGATACAGATGATTTAATGTAATCCGCAGATTCCCATGTATATCTCCCTGTTCAAACTACCCAAGCGTCGTATTGTCAGGCTAAACAGAACTATCTAAGTCAAGATTTGTCAAGTCTCCAGATTCCTTAAATTCATCTATGCCTAGTCAAGTCCAATTAAACCTTTCGTGACTACTAGTGCATTGAACACAAAACCTAGACAATTCAACATTGGTACCTTACACAGATTCAAATTGCCTGTTATCACAAACTTTATATCACTTCCCATCACATCACCTACAGACCAACTATTTTTGGATTTTCTAATTTATCTGATTTTTATATTTTTGTTTTGTTTTTAATTCTCTCCCTAAATTTTTGCATAGGAGAGTGATATTTGCATAATTAGCCATATGTTTAGCATATATTTTTATTCATTTTTAGCTAATTATGTGAATAATGTGGACAAAAGGTACTGAATAATGCTTAAATTATGTTTTCAGTCCAAAAGACATGCTTGGAGGTAAAAAGGAATAAGGAGAAGCAATTAGACACCAAAGAATGAAGAAAAAGGAAAACAGTCACACCTACTCGGCGAGTCCACACACCAACTCGGCAAGTTCATGAGAATGTTCCCGAAGAAAAGTCAAGAATCCTTGCAGTACACGGATTTTACACGCCTACTCGGCGAGTTGGGGGACCTACTCGCCGAGTTGCCCCTGTTTTGTGATAACTATAAATATTGGATCTTAATCCGAATTGGGGACTTTTTTCTGGCTTCTGGGAGTTACACCTACGATTGAAGAAACCTTTGGAGACCTGAAGAACCCTAACCTTTGATCTTTTGAAGACTCAAGGCGAATTAGGTTATATTTTCCACTTAATCTTAGGATTGAATCATGTCTAGCTTAATTAAATTCCTTTTTGAGCTTGTTTCCTCTGTAATCATGAGCTAAATTCGTATTGTTTCTGTTTAGGAAAAACCAAGTTACTCCTATGGTTTAATTATTACTTTTATTGATTGTTTATTGGTGATTTTATTAAAGTAAGTTGGTTAAAGAACCTTATGCATTAACCACAACTATTTTCTGTTAATTGGAAGACAATTAAGCTGCATGAACATCTCTTAGTTGTTAACCTCATATGTTTATGTGAACACTTTATCATATGTCTAGGAATAATGAACAAGAAACTAGGATTAACTAGAGAATGGGTAAATTAATGTGTGAGCTTGTTTGAGAAACCAACAAACAAGAGGTTAATTGAAACACCAATTTGATTAACCAATTACAAATCTTATTTTATCCAAATAATTGAACTAGGTAATTAATTAGTTTAAACAATTGGCCACTGCTTGAATTGATTAATTGTCTAGGGGTTAGTATTAGTGAACATGAATCTAACCAATATAGTTGGTAACCAATAACAATTAATTTATCATATTATTATACAAATAACCATAGGAGTGAATTGGTTGGACCTAAACAGAAACTCTTTATTAAATTTGGTGAATTTTTACTTGATTTTTTAGTTGTTAGTAGATCACTTGTTAGGTGGTGTGTTTAAGTTTCTAGTCTTGTAAAATTAGAGAAAAACCTTTACTTTTATTACTTGCTTAGTTAAAATTAGTTATTAGTTTAATTTCCATTCCCTGAGTTCGATACTCTACTTATCCAACTATACCACTAAAAGATAGGTTCACTGCCTTTGTGTGCTAAATTTATAATTAAGAAGTAGGATTAAAACCAGTGCATTTTACACACACCAAGTTTTTGGCGCCATTGTCGGGGAACGGTTCAAAAATTAAGTCTAATTCCTAATTTTATCGATCCTTTGTGTGAGTTTGCTTGCACAAAGTTAATTTCTTTTAGTAATTCAGTAAGTAGGTTAGGCTTCAGAATTTATTAGTTTTTCTTAGAAGTTTTTCTTTATTTTTAATTTCTTTCTTTAAGACAGGCTACTCGCCGAGTGCACTCGCACCTACTCGGCGAGTACCCTGTTGTTTGGTAGTTATTTTTCGTTTAGCCCAGTTTCATTTTTTTGTTCTTTTTATGTGTTTTTCTTGTTTTATTTCAGGATTTTCATGACCAGAGGATCCAACACTCCGCTGGTACCCCCGCTTGAAGACCTAGAATCCGCTTTGAGAAAGAATAAAGGCAAAGACATGGAAAGCTCGAATACACCAAAGAAGTCGCCTTTGTCTAACTTGAAGACTGTTTTTGGGAAGAAGAAGAGCAGAAAATCAGGAGCATCCAACGCCTCTTTAGCAAGCGAAGACCCGATCAAAGAAGACACCGAGTACGAAACCGTGGAAGAAGAAGAACCCACATACGGGCACGACTCCGATTCCGGTGACGAGTTAGCTCTTACCATGGCTAACATCGATGAAATCCCCATGGGGGAATGGAAGAAGGGGATACGCGATGGCACTGGCCCGGGACTTGTGTAACCCGCAATTCCCGCAACTACTACTTTTGAGCTTAAGGGTCACATTCTTGCTCTACTCAAGGAGATCCCCTTCTACGGAAAAGACCATGAAGATGCCTACAAGCACTTGGATGAAGTCAATGATGTAGCTGATTATTTTAATGTTCCAAATGTGCCTTGCAAAACTCAGCTACTTTGCATGCTTCCAGTTACATTGAAGGGTGCTGCAAAGGATTGGCTCAAGTCACTTCCCCCTGGATCCATCACTACATGGGCCAAGATGAAAGAAGAATTTATGGATCAATTTTGCCCACCCTCCAAGATATCTAAGTTAAAGAAAGCCATTGCCAACTTTGAACAACAAGCTGGAGAGTCACTTTATGAAGCTTGGGAGAGGTATAAGAGTTTGCTAAGGAATTGCCCACATCATGACCTCAATAGTCAACAGGAAGTCTCCATCTTTTATGATGGAGTAAATGTTACCACAAGGCATTTACTTGACTCGCAAGGCCCACTCACGAAGAAGGCACCTCCAGTGATAAAGAAACTAATTGAAGAATTATCTAAGCATTCTAGAGAATACCATAATCCAAGAAATGATGTGACAAGGGGGTCCGCCTATGCAGCTTCAGAAGATTTGTCAGCAGTTATGGCTATGTTGAAAACCATGGATAGGAGGATGGATAAAATGGATCAAAACATACATGCTATTTGGGTGGGTTGTGAGAACTGCAATGGGCCTCATCTTACTAGAGATTGTGACTTAGATGAGAATGGCAATAAGAAGGTGCAAGTGTGCTACTCAAGTGGGGACCAATATGATGAAGATTGGCGTAAACCAAAGAAGGAGTGGCTCCCTTATGACAAGTACAAGAAGGCTAAGGAGTAGAAGTACAAGCAAAAAGGAAGAGGTTTTTACCAAAAAGAGGAGTCGGCACAAGAAAGAAAATCAAGTTTAGAAGAGATGCTTACCAAATTTGTAGCTGCTTCAGAAAAGAGACATAATGATCATGATGCTGCAATACAAGAGACAAAAACAATGCTTAGGAAACAACAAGCATCTATCCACAACATAGAGACATAGTTGGGGAAACTTGCTCAACAAATTACTCAAAGATCACCGGGCGAACTTCCTAGTAAAACCGAAAACAACCCACGAGGCGCGCACATAAACATAGTCGCAACAAGAAGTGGGAAGATAATTACTCCTCTGGCCCTCATTCAGACTGAAGCACCCAAAGAATTGCAAAAGGAGGACGCAGAAAAAGAAGACCAAAATCAAAAGCTGCATGGTACAGACCCTACTCGCCGAGTCCATAATATGGACTCGATGAGTCCACTGCGAAACTCTAAAAATCAAATTTCTGAAAAGCCCTTTCAGCCTCCAATGCCATATCCAGCCCGAGCTAAGAAAGAAAAGCAGGGAGAGGAGTACCAGAAGTTTCTTGACCATATTAAATCTCTTCAAATCAACATACCCTTCATCGAAGTAGTCGCATAAATGCCAAAATATGCAAAATTCCTTAAGGAGCTTTTAACCAATAGAAGGAAGATGGAGGAGGTGAAAGAAGTAGTACTTAATGAAAATTGCTCAGCTGCCATGTTAAACAAATTACCAAAGAAGAAGGGTGACCCGGGAAGCTTGACTTTGCCTTGCCAATTTGGTAACTTGGCTACCATTCCTGCTTTGGCTAATTGGGGAGCAAGTGTGAACCTCATGCCTTATTCATTCTTTAAGAAATTGGATCTCCCAGAACCGAGGTCAATTCGTATGGCAATTCACTTAGCAAACAAAACAGTCACATTTCCAAGAGGAATATGTGAAGACTTATTGGTCAAGGTGGACACGTTTGTGTTTCCCGCAGACTTTATAATTCTAGACATGGAAGCGGATCCTCAAGTCCTGATCATCCTTGGAAGACCTTTCCTCAACACGGCAAGTGCTATAGTGGACATGAGAGAATCGAAGCTTACTTTACGGGTAGGAGATGATTCAGTCACCTTCGAGGTTGATCAAGCTATGAAGCATGCAAGGAATAGTGATGACATGGCGTTCTCGATTGACATGTTTGATGAATTGATGGAGGAATGCGATAATGAAGATCCCAACAAGTCCACCATCTTTGATGAAGAATTTGATGCTGAAAAAGACTTACTGGAAATCGAGAGGCTACTGGAAGAAGCTGAGTATGAAGAATTAGTGAAGAATTTTGATAAAGCTACTCGCCGAGTAGAGCCGATCTACTCGCCGAGTCCATGTGAAGAAACAATTGAATTCGTAAATTTTGCAGCAGACTCGTCGAGTCCCTCACCTGTACTTGACGAGTACAACATGCAGAACGTAAAAACAGAGCTCAAACCTTACCAGATCACTTGGAGTATGCTTTCCTTGAAGATGGTCATCAAAAGCCAGTTATAATAGCCTCTGATCTTTCCGAATCTAAAAAAGAAGAACTAGTTCAAGGCTTGAAGAAGCGAAGGCGGGCCATATCATGGAGCATTACTGAAATCAAGGGAATAAGTCCCTCTTATTGTTCTCACAAGATTAACCTGGAGGAAGGAGCAAAGCCGATTGTGCAGCACCAAAGAAGACTAAACCCAAACATGCAAGAAGTGGTCAAGAAGGAAGTAGTCAAGCTTTTAGATGCGAGGATCATTTATTCTATTTCCGATAGTCTGCGGGTGGGTCCAGTCCAAGTGGTGCCCAAGAAAGGAGGGATGACGGTCATAACCAACGAGAAGAACGAGCTTATTCCGACACGAACGGTAACCGTTTGTAGAGTGTGCATCGATTTTCGAAAGCGAAACAATGCCACTCGTAAAGACCATTTTCCCTTAACTTTTATTGAGAAAATGCTAGAAAGATTATCGGGCCATAGTTATTATTGTTTCGTAGATGGCTTTTCGGGTTATTTCCAAATACCCATAGACCCAATGGACCAAGAAAAGACCACTTTCACTTGACCAAGTGGAACTTTTGCCTATCGTCCCATGCCCTTTGGGTTATGCAATGCACCCGCGACATTTCAAAGGTGCATGACAGCCATATTCCACAACATGGTGGAAAAATTCATGGAAATCTTTATGGACGATTTTTCTATTTTCGGATCTTCCTTCCATGATTGTCTCACTAATCTTGATTTAATGCTTGTTTGGTGTGAAAAAACCGACATAGTCCTTAATTGGGAAAAATGTCACTTTATGGTCAAGGAGGGTATAGTTTTAGGCCACAAGGTTTCCAAATCAGGAATTAAAGTGGATCGGGCAAAGATAGACACAATTGCCAAATTACCCCCACCAACTAATGTGAAGGGCGTTAGAAGTTTTCTATGACACGCGGGTTTTTACCGGCGTTTTATAAAAGATTTTTCTAAAATAGATAGACCTCTAACACAATTGCTTTTAAAAGATGCACCATTTAATTTTGCTTTCAAAGGGTTGATAAAGCACTTTTGACCCATTTATTATGCAAGT
Source organism: Lactuca serriola (assembly GCF_051521515.1). Taxonomy (NCBI): domain Eukaryota; kingdom Viridiplantae; phylum Streptophyta; class Magnoliopsida; order Asterales; family Asteraceae; genus Lactuca; species Lactuca serriola. The sequence goes on from NC_136411.1 coordinate 262,687,134, forward strand.
AAAACTTTAAATTCGGCCCAAGAGAATTACACCACCATTGAAAAACAATTACTAGCTGTGGTGTATGCCTATGATAAATTCCGCCCTTATTTAGTTTTATCTAAAACAACTGTTTTTACTGACCACTCTGTTATCAAGTATTTGCTTGCCAAGTAGGATGCCAAGCCAAGATTGATACGTTGGGTTCTACTTCTTCAAGAGTTTGACATCGAGATACTAGATAAGAAGGGAATGGAGAATGTAGCAGCCGACCACTTATGAAGGCTAGAAAACCTGCATTTTCAAGAAGATAAAGTTGGAGATGATTTTCCGGACGAGTACATTATGGTGATCACGGGAGAAGAGCCATGGTTCGCAGACATAGCTAATTACTTAGCTAGAAAGTATATCCCAAAAGATCTTACCCGCCAACAAAAGAAGAAATTCTTTTCACATATAAAATATTATTTTTGGGATGAGCCTTATCTTTTCCGAAGTTGCGCGGATGGAATCATACGAAGATGTGTGTTCGGGAATGAAAGCCGACAAATCTTGGATCATTGTCATAGCGGGTCCACCGGTGGACATCATGGAGCACACTACAGTGCTAAGAAGATCTTTGACATTGGGTTTTATTGGCCAACAATTTTTAAAGATGCAGCCCAATATGTCAAAGAATGTGATGCATGCCAAAGAGCGTGAAACATTTCATCCCAAAATGAAATGCCACAACAAAGTATTCAAGTGTGCAATGTATTTGATGTATGGGGGATCGATTTCATAGGACCATTTCCCATGTCAAAAGGCAACAAATATATATTGGTGGAGGTGGATTATGTATCCAAATGGGCGGAGGCACAAACTTTACCAACTAATGATGCTCGGGTGGTGTTGCGATTTTTGAAGAAGTGATTTTCAAGATTTGGAGTTCCTAAAGCTCTTATAAGTGACCAAGGCACTCACTTTGCCAATGATCAACTAGGAAAGGTGTTAAAGAAATATGGGGTAACCCATAAATTCTCTACATCTTATCATCCACAAACTCTTGGGCAAACCGAAGTGACAAATAGAGCCTTGAAGAGAATCTTGGAGAGATCGGTGGGGAGCAATCAAAAAGAGTGGTCGGACAAGCTAGATGATGCACTTTGGGCCTTCCAAATAGCTTTCAAAACACCTATTGGTACTACACCATATAGGCTAGTTTATGGAAAGCAATGTCATTTAACGGTGGAAATCGAGCATAAAGTTTTTTGGGCTTTAAAAATGTGCAACTTCAACATAGCGGAGCTCAAGAACAACCGGTTGATGCAAATGAATGCTCATGAGGAGCTTAGAAATGAGGCTTATACTAGTTCTTTAATCTATAAAGAGAAAACCAAAAGCTGAGATGACAAGAGGATCAAGGGTAATAAAGAGTTTCATGAAGGGCAAAATGTCTTGCTTTTTAATTCAAGACTCAAACTTTTTCTGGGCAAACTCAAGTCAAGATAGGATGGTCCTTTTCTAGTGAAGAAGGTGTTTCCACATGGAGCTATAGAGTTAGTATCAAAAGATGGCACCCCTTTCAAGTTTAATGGACATAGAGTGAAAAGATACGAAGAAGGAATCTCGAGAAATGAAGACATAGAAGAAGGGCTGCTACTGGAGGGAATGACAGAAACGTAGAATGGAAGGAGTCCAGCTAATGACTCCTTAAAAAGAAGCGCTTCCGGGAGTCAACCCGAGTTTAGAGTTTGCATTTCTTTTCCCTTTATATTCTTTTTAGTTTCTTAGGATCTGTTTTATTTTCATTCTTCTTCTGAAATTATGTTTAAAATGATTGCCTGAGGGCAAGCAAGGCTCAAAGTGTGGGGTGGTGGTCTAAAAATTAACAAAATTAAGTTTTTTTTTTCAAACTGCAAGCTTTACTTGCCGAGTATATACGTACTACTCGGAGAGTACCTGTTTGAATTCCCTGAAAATCGCGAATACACGTTTCTACTTGGCGAGTAGATGTTTATATTCGACGAGTAGAACATTTACACGGGTTTTTACAATTTGTAAATTAGGGTTTCTTTTTCATTTATTCACTTTCACCAAACCACTCATATTCGCCGTGCACTTCTACTCTGAAGCCATTTCTCCAGTTTTCTTTCTTTCTTCGTTGAATCTCCATCTATTAAGCGAAAAGGTATGATTTTTACTCTTAATACTCGTTAGAGATTGAAGCTTTATCGATTCTTAGTCCTTATTTTGCCCAAAACTCGGATTTGGGGGTTTTCTCCAATTCTAGGGTTTTGATTTTACTATGAATTAGGAGGCTTTAGTCAAAATTTCTTATGGATTAGTGTTTAATGGACTTAGTACAACAAACCCCTCTGCAAAATTAGATGTTTCAAGTGACCTAATATGGTCCGATTGGAATCTGGTCCCGGTGTTCTTCCTACTTGCCGAGTAGTTCATGAACTCGGCGAGTAGGAGCCTTTACATATTTGTTTTGTTTAATTTTAACTGTTGGGTGTTCTTTGTTTGTGCTTTCTTAATGTTAATTTGCAGGAACCATGTCCAGAAGAGGGCAAACTTCACAGGGGGGAGCCAAGGAGACATTCCATGGCTTTCTTTTTGCCAAATAACTTCTAAATCCTCACAGGCCCATGCTAAGAATAGAGTAGAGGCTCTAAAGCAGAAGGAGATCCACCTCCCCAATGCAATAAATTGGGATTGGTTGGGAAAGATTGGGTTGGAGGAAGAATTGACGCCTTACTTGGTGAAATCTTGTAATGAGGGGGATTCTACAATCATTTGTGATGGATGGTTACAATTATTCAAGATCCAAGAGTCGGTCTTCGCGGAGTTATATTGGGAATTTTTCTCTACCATCTCATTCCAGGGTGGTAGTGTGACAACCTGAAGTTCGTTCCATCATTTGTAACCCTTTCCGTTAATACATTTGTCGTTTCCAATTTCATTTCCGTTTACGTTATTAAATTAAGTCATTTAATTAGAAGTTGCTATTATGACTTAATGGGTGTCAAAATGCATTTAGAACTCATACTAACACCCCATTCTTGTAATCGGAAAATTTTTAGAATCGACCATATCGGGTTACGACAACTTACTCGGGTGCGACCAAAAGCCACGTCTAACGTCAGTATCAGGTAGTATTCCACCGTGCCCCGAACTTAGAACCTATTTAAAGCTCAAAAGACTTCAATTTTAAGCTTTTTCTGTCTCTCACTACTCTCTCTCCAACCTCTCTCCTCAGTCCAAACTTAAGGTCCAAAATCATCAAATTTAGGCTCCAATTCATCAAGGTAACTCCCCTAACTCATAGATTAGCCTCCTTAGCCTTCAAATTCGTGCTTAATCTTTGAAAAAGGACCATTTTCATGTGTTTACAGCCCTGGAACATGCTTGGGCCGTAAACACACATAAAAGGGGTTTTTGAGCCTTAAAACCCTTCCAAATCACCTTTGGGGCTTAGATATGGCTTAATGACTTAATGGAACAGACTTAGAGCACCTTGAATGCAAATTTTTTGGAGTAAACATGAGTTTATTGCCCAAGAACATGCTTGGGCCGTAAACTCATATTCATGGGGAGTAAACTCAAATTCAAGTGTTTAAATGCCACTTAAACACACCAATAGCCTTGGATTAAAGTCTAGAACCAACCACAATCGATTTAAATGCCTTAAACATGACAAAAACCCTCCCTTTAGGAGTTTACGGCTGTAAACCCCCCAAGAATGGGTTCCTGGGCCGTAAACTCACAAACACAAGTCAAATGATGCCCTAAATTCATTCTAAGGCTTGTAAAATTGGTTTGAATCACATGTGATTGATCTAGGGCTACAAAATCATGTAAGGAATGGTCACATAGGAGCTTACGGCCGTAAACTCCTATTTTATAGCTGTAAGCTCCATTTGTTAATGTCCTTGGTGGTTAGACTCATTCGTATGCCTTAGATTAACTCATAGCAACCTTTCCCAAGTGTTATTTGACCATTTAGCACCATAAAACCTCTCATCCATGAGTTCACGACCGTGAACTCATGTGGTCATGGTCTTACGGCCGTAAACTCCCTAAGGAGTTTACTCTTGAAGAGCAAACTCATTATTTGAGCGCTATACGTCCGTAGATGTCACCCGGGTCACTCTAAACACTTGATTTGAAGTGTTTTCTTGTATTGGAGTGTATAATCATATCTAATTAGTGATTTAAAGTCTAATTAGATACATTTGTATATCATTTCATATTACATAGGAACCTCGTGCGTTATCAAGCCCCGAACCGACACTTAGCATCCAAACCGTCACATTTTCTCGCCTGGTGAGTTCATACCCCTACCGTTTTTTAATGTTTTTCACTGTTGTCAGGGGGGAATACAAGCAAAGTACAAGGAATACTTGTACTCAAAAACTTGTTTTACATGTGTTCTGTTTCATATTTCATATGCTTTTAACGTTGACAATCATAACAGATAACCGTTTGAACTTGCAGTACACATTATCGTATTATTTGTGAAAAACGTTATAAAATGTTGTATTTTATATTTTCACAAATGGTTTTCCAAATTTTATCAGTTAAAAGCATATTATTTGAACTTTAAACATGAAACTTAGTACACTGTTTTGTCCTCGGTAACACTCCACAGAGATACGCGAGTGGAGGATCATTGTTTGTATCAGTATCTTTCTGTATTATTACTAGTAAATTTGTTATTCCCATAAATTGGAGACACGTCCTCGGAGAACACTCCACAGAGATACGCGAGTGGAGGACCACACCCGTAACCAGAATCTCTTAGATGGGGAGCGTGTTTTGAGTGTATAGATCTCTACGGGGTTGACTACCCCACACCTGGCTGCTAGCTACAGCCGTACCGAAAGGTTCAAGGGTGACGAAAGTCATAAGGTGATGTGGACTACTTATTGCCATATCTAGTCTATCATATGGTTATGGAACTCGCAATTTGGATAACAGAGATTTACTAAATAGTAATAATGAATAAAGGAACTAGTTTACTAGTACTTGTTAGTTTAATATACATGTTAAAACTAATACATTTCACAAGGACAATCAGGTTTTCGGTATACATATTTCACATTATAGATTGGTAACCAACTTTCACGAAAATATGAGATTTTCCTGGGGTAACATTTGTACATAACCAGATTCGTGTAACAAACCAGATAACTAAACCTTACAATTCACAGGAGTAACCATGTTTTCAGTGTACATCTTTTACATTACATTTCGGATTAGTAACCAACTTTAAAGAAAATATGGGATTTTCTTGGTGCGTAACTTTTTCAGAAACTGAAAGGGAACTTGTATATTTTTGTTGGGCTGTAAATAGTTTTATTTATGTTGCGTCTTTTGGGCTCGTTAGATTAGCCTTTTTATTCTCCGGCTTGGGCCTGTCCAACCGAGAGCCTTTTATGTATAGTATTTAAGTTAATGCTTGCATGCATATTAGGTTAAGATTCAAGAGATTATCGATATAGCGATTTATCAGGAGAACAATATTTTCCAGTAATCGTTCTTGTAATCTTCCAATCCTTTACATTTGATGTTCTTAATCGAGCTCTTCTAAGGATTTTATTTAATCATTCGACACGTTTGATTCAAGCTGTTTGTTATTATTATTGCGTTCTTGCTGTTTCTTATTCATATACTTGTTCAAGATCTAATCGATCTTCATTGATTAAAAGTTAGTTTTTAATCCTATCAATTGGTATCAGAGCAGGAGGCTATGTAATCGATACACATCTTTTCTGTGAAAAAGATTTCCATTAGGGTTTTCCGCAATCATCGATATTTATTGAGCCGTCATCTTAATTGACGTATCTTAGTATTTATTGTTTTTCCCTAATCTGCTTTATTACAAGTCTGATCCTTGAACAGGTTTTTACGATCATTATGGACGCAACGCAATCAAACCCTATTAATATTTCCAACAGCATCGGCTCGACGACAAAGATTCCAATCTTGTACACCCATGACTATGAAGTATGGGCACATCATTTTGAAGACTATGTGATTGGATCGGAAGACAATGGTTTTCTCATATGGGAAGCTATCATCAACGGACCGTTTTCTCATTCTGCGACATCCAGAGTTATTAAGACGCAAAAAGAGTACAACGATCTGCTTAAGGACGTGATGAATATTGCGCAAGATGAAAAAGACAAATTCCAGTGCAATATTAAGGCACTAAGGTTGATCAGATTCGCCCTTCAGTCTGACACATTCAGACTGGTCAGCTCATGCACTACGGCGAAGGAAGTGTGGGATAGGCTTCGCGAACTGTATTCCACAGACGAAGATCTTGAACATTCCATCCAAACCTTGCTTCTATCTGAATTTGGTGAATTCAGGCAAGGGGCCGAAGAAACTGTGACCCAGACGTTTGATCGCTTCAATCATCTTCTCAGCAAGATGATCAAACACGACATTGAAAGGAAGCTCATCGAACAAAAGGTTACTTTCTTGAACGGACTGCGATCTGAATGGAGAGCAGTTGTTTCCACAGTCAAAGCCCATGAACAGTTTAAATCATATTCTTTAGCGAAACTGGTGGGTATTCTAAAGTCCCAAGAGAAGATTGTGGTTCAAGAGAAGAATGTTGTCTCCAGTCTTGGTTCGTTGGCCCTCCTATCTAAAAGTAAAGCTGTGGTGGAGGATGAAGAGCTCAACTTGGAAGAATATGACCTCACAACTGAGGATTATGCCATGATGGTATCCAATCCTAAGAGGTTCATAAAGAAGAGATTCCCCAGCAACAAAAATAGAAACTGGCAGGGGAGTTACAGCTCAGAAAAAGCAAACAATGAACCGAAAGCTGAGGAGCTCAAAAAGGAACCGAAAGCAGATGGCGATTCCGGAGTAAGCTGTTTCTATTGTGGTGGCAAGAACCACTACGCTAAGGACTGTGTTCTTAAGAAGATGGCTGAAAAGGACAATGGAAATGATGAGGAAGCTGTGCTGCAGAGGAGATTGGATGAGTTGAGAAAGAAGAAGTCTACCGCTAACCCTTCTATTAATGCTCTTATTGTGCAGGGTTCGGTCAATGACGATGAGTTCGGTAGCACCGAAGTTTGGTCTACTGACTCAGAAGACGAAGAAGTGAGGAAGCCTACTCATGGTAAGGCATATGTGGCTAAGGAGGAAAGCAGTGGTGGAAAATGCTTCATGGTGACTGAAGTGTCTCAAATGAGGGGATACAACACCGATGGAGGAAGCAATGGACCGAAGGTGCAGGAGGATATGTGCTTTACGGCCAAACCACTCAGCCAACAGTTCAATGAGCTCGATGAACTGATAAAGAAGGTACAATATGTTTTTATTTCATCTAAAGTACCATCATCCTCATATGAGAAAGAACTAAAAAATGTTAATACAAGAATCTCTCATTTAGATAGTAGCTTAACTCAAACTCGAGTCACCAATTCTAACCTGACTGATCAATTAAGCAGGGTGGCGTCAAAGAGTGAGGAGCAGCGAATGTGGATTGAGTTAAAAGAGTCGGAATTAATTAAAGTTAAAGACGAAAACATTTATTTGCAGAGAGACAATTTGAAATTGTTAAAACACCGAAATGTTTTTTGTTTAATTGCTAAACGTTTATATTCCAATATTACTCAACTTCACTTGGATTGTGAGATAGGCCAAAAGATCCATCGCATGATTTTGCCCTTCCTAGAATTTAAGGAGGATGAAATCGATGCCGAAGCCTACAATTGTGAGAGTGTGATATCGTCTGATGATGTCAACCCAACTTATAAAATTGGACTAGACAAAATTGAGTCCTTCATTAAGTCCAAAGACCACAAGGACATGCTCAAAAACCTTTTGGATGAAAAAGACAGACTTAAACTGAGAACCGAAACCATACAAAAGTTTGACTCTCTCAATGCCAAAGTAAGCTCAGAAAATAAAATCGATGTTGAAAATGCATCTGAGCTTAACGAGGACGAAAACATGAGTGAAATTTCTGTAGAGGATACGGTTGACTGCTCAGAGTTTGTTAAAAGCGAAACTGAAAACCACAAAAATCTTATTTCTGAAAATTCTGTGGAATTCGCTAGATTGTCCCAACAAAAGTCCCCGAAATTAATAGAAAAAGCTGTCGTATATCAAAAGGTCAGGACCACTCCAAATCAGGTATACAAGGTCACTGGAGTAACCGAACATCAAACAGCTGAACTCACAGCTATTGTTAACGAAGACAATGCTGATGGCTGTGATGAGTATTTCTGGGAAGCTCCTATTGATAATGGAAACGAAACCTTCGGCCTGTCTGAAAGAACCTCCTGGATGAAGAAAGGGAGATACATACCTGAACCCTTGAACAAGCCTGATAATTTCAGTGAACCAAGCACAAGTGGTACAAAAGATACTCCTCAAGAGGTTGATCGTTCAGCAAAAGAAGACATTCCTTCAACGCCAACAGCTCGAAGTGAAACTTCATCCGATACTCCTTCCACTTCCTCAGGGGAAACTGAATCTTCTTTAGATATTCCCTCTGCTCCCTCGGCTCAAAGAAAAACTCCTAAAGTTCTAAAGGAACCAGCCAAGGTGACATCAAAGGCGAAAGCGAACGTTCATCATCAACCTAAACAGATGAGGGATAAAAAGATAGAAAGGAACCTAAGATACAGGAAAAATCTTTCTGAAAGGAAACAATTCTGGCACTCCCAGAATGCATACTATTCACACAAGGAAAAGAATCTGAAGTATGAAAATAATCCCATAAGAAAGCCTGATAATACCAACAACCGAAAGCCAAGGTTCGGTTCGCAAGAAAACAACAACCGAAAGCCAAGGTTCGGTTCGCATGAAAATACCAACCGAAAGCAAAAGTTCGGTTCTGAAAAGGATTTAAACCGAAACCAAAGGTTCGGTTCCAAGAACAACTCCAACCGAACTCAGAGGTTCGGCTCTGAAGTCAGACGAGAACAAGACTCAAAGGTTAACCCCACCAACGATCAAGAGCAAAAGGGTCACCTAGAATCATCAGCAAGGAAGACATCTCCATCCAAATCAAAATCCTCTCTTCCTAATTCTTCTCGTTCATCTCCATCTTGCTCTAACGCTAATTCAGTTGGTTCTCAAAAACCTCGTCCATCTGCTGAACAGAAGGGAAAGCAAAAGGTCGATGAATCCAAACATGAGTCCAAAGCGAACAAACCCAATCCTAACAAAATAAAAGTCTTCACCATTAAAAAGAAAGATGAAACAACTCTAATAAAACGAACATATCTAGTTGACATCTCTCTTACTATTCCTGTTCCCATGAAAAACTCACATGAACCCAAGAAACTTTGGGTTCCTAAATCTGCTTAATTTTTGCAGGTTATAAGTGACGAGCAGTTTGACGAAGAATGGTATATCGACAGTGGCTGCTCGCGTCACATGACTGGGAGAAAAGAGGAGCTTAGGGAATACAGATCTCTTGCAAATGGTGGCAATGTTAAGTTTGGAAATAACTCTTTCGGCACCATAAAGGGATATGGAATGATAACTAATGGTGATTTTACCATAAGGAAGGTGGCCTATGTGGAAGGACTTCAACACAACCTCATCAGTGTATCTCAGCTTGTTGGAGGTACAGGTCTCAAAGTTTCATTCGATGATGAAGGTTCTGAAATCATAGAGAAAAAGACAAAGAAAGTGATTCTGAAGTCAGAGCGAAAGGGTGAAATGTTTCCTCTGAACATGAAACCCATCAAAGGAAACCCAGCCATATGTCTGCTATCAAAAGCTCAATCCGACGAAAGCTGGTTGTGGCACCGAAGACTCTCTCATCTCAATTTCAAAAATATCAACCAACTTGTCACTGGAGGTCATGTTAGGGGTCTTCCATTGCTCAAGTTTGACAGAGAGCATTTGTGCGCTGCATGCAAAATGGGGAAGCAGAGTCGTCAAAGTCACCCATCTGTAATCAACACAAAAGTTGTTGAACCACTCGAATTGCTTCATATCGATTTGTGTGGTCCTTCATCTATTGAAAGCATCGGTGGTAGCAAGTATATTCTTGTTATCGTTGATGACTTCTCACGATTTACATGGGTGTTCTTTCTAAAGCTCAAATCTGAAGCGACTCAAAAGCTGAAGGTATTTATCAAGCAAATTGAAGTCCAGCTCAAAAAGGTCGTTCGAAACATCAGGAGCGACAATGGTCTCGAATTCAAGAACAAAGAGTTTGAAGAGTTTCTTACAGATAAGGAATCAGTCATAATTTCTCAGCTCCCTACACACCACAACAGAACGGAATAGTCGAAAGACGAAACCAATCCTTGTGTGAAGCTGCCCGAACTATGTTAAGTTTCGCTTCCTTACCTCTTCATTTTTGGGCTGATGCTATTTCTGCTGCTTGTTATACACAGAACAGGTCCTATCTCAATAAGCGATTCACGCTCACACCATATGAGATAATAAATAACAGAAAACCCAACATGAAATTTTTCCATGTGTTTGGCTCAAGGTGTTTCATCTTTAATTCTAAAGAACACCGCAACAAGTTTGATGTCAAAGCTGACGAGGGAATCTTTCTGGGTTACTCACTCACTTCAAAGGCGTACAGGGTCCTAAACAAACGATCAAGAAGGATTGAAGAGACATACTATGTGACCTTCGACGATAGCTATGTCAAGAAGCTACAGGCCATTGATGACACTGCCAGGGAAATCTTTCCTCAAACTGGTCAAGTCACTGTCTCTATTGCCAACATGTACGAGAATTTTCTGGATCTCTTTGACGAATCGGAAAAAGCTTCTCTCTCAGAATCAGGTGCAGCCGACAACAAAATAAATAATATGAAGCAGATAGTCGAAGATGCTGCAAGAAGATTGCATGAAGGAGAATCGCCCACTGATGAATCTCCATCCAACAATGCATCAGTCGAGGGGGAGACTAGTACTCAAGTCGAGGGGGAGCCAAATACTCAAGTCCAGAGGGATCCAAGCTCTACTACTCCAACCGAAGGTCCTTCAACAACCGAAGGTACCTCTCCTACCGAAGATCCCTCTCCAAGCAAAGGTGCTTCAATGCCTGAAAATCCAGCACCACAAGAAACCCCTGAACCTCATGTTTCTCAAGACTCATCAATTGAGGGGGAGCATGATGATTTGACGCTTGATTTCGATAGCCAATCTGAGCCAGAAGAGATGATCAACGCCGAACTAGATCCAACCTTCGATCCAAATTACCCTCCTCTTACCAAATGGACCAAAGATCATCCCATCTCTCAAATAGTCGGTGATGTATCTGAAAAGGTTCTGACCCGATCTCAACTGAAGGCAAAACAGACATCCTTATTTTCAAAGGTTGAGTTTTGCATGTTTAACTCATTCGTATCAAAAGTTGAACCGAAGACAGTGAATACTGCCCTCGATCACTCTGATTGGGTTCAAGCAATGCAAGATGAACTGAACGAGTTTGAAAGGAACAAGGTCTGGCGTCTCATTCCAACGCCTCCAGATGCTTCAGTTGTTGGTCTTAAATGGGTTTTCAGAAATAAAATGGACAAGGAAGGTAATGTCATAAGGAACAAGGCTCGTCTGGTGGTCAAGGGATACTGTCAGGAGGAAGGAATAGATTACGAAGAGACGTTCGCTCCAGAAGCTAGGCTAGAATCTGTTAGAATATTTCTGGCTTATGCTGCTCACAAAAACTTTGAGGTTTTCCAAATGGACGTCAAATGTGCGTTTCTCAATGGAGAACTTGAAGAAACTGTGTATGTGGAGCAACCTCCTGGGTTCGTGAATGAAAAGCATCCAAATCATTGCTACATTCTGGATAAAGCTGTGTACGGCCTCAAACAAGCTCCGAGAGCCTGGTATGAAACGCTTACAAAATTTTTAAAGATGTCCAAATTCAAACAAGGTTCGGTTGACCCAACCTTCTTTCGCAAAAAGGAAGGTAACCACCTTATGATAGTTCAAATTTATGTCGATGACATCATCTTTGGCTCCACGAATCCCAGCTTAACTGCTGAATTCAGAAAGTTGATGGAGACTAAGTTTGAAATGAGCTCAATGGGTCCTATTAACTTTTTCCTTGGTTTAAACATAAGACAGGGACCCGAAGGCATCTTTATCAATCAGGAAGCTTACACGAAGACTCTCCTAGCGAAGTTTGGCATGATGGGAGACTCAAAAGTAAAAGTCCCAATGGCATTCGGCACCAAGCTGACCCCTTCACTAGACAAACCGGCTATTGACATCACACTCTATCGACAAATGATAGGCTCATTGATGTATCTAACTGCTAGCAGGCCTGATATCATGTTTTCTGTGTGTTATTGTGCTCGATTTCAGGCTAACCCACACGAACCTCACATGCTGGCAGTGAAGAACATCCTACGCTATCTCAAGCGAACCGCCTCCTTAGGTCTATGGTATCCATCCAATTCAGGCTTCTTCGTTCAAGCCTATTCTGATGCTGACCTTGGAGGATGTGGACTCGATCGCAAAAGCACAAATGGTGGCTGTCAATTTCTTGATGGGAAGTTGGTCAGCTGGCAATCCAAGAAACAAACATGTGTGTCGCTGTCTACTGCTGAAGCGGAATACATTGCCGCTACATCCTGCACATCACAAGTGATTTGGATCCAGAGTCAACTTCAAGACTATGGGCTCAATATGAAGAAGATCCCACTATATTGTGACTCTGAAAGTGCAATTAGGATCTGTCATAACCCAGTGCAACACTCTAAAACCAAACATATAGCACTGAGGTATCACTTCATCAAAGATCATGTGGATGATGGAAATGTCGAAGTTCACTTCGTAAGAACCACTAATCAACTGGCTGATGTCTTTACCAAAGCTCTTCCTGAAGCATCATTCAATAAAATTTTGCAAGGGCTAGGTATGATGGAATCAGAGTCAGTACCTCACACTACCTCTCAAACTCAACCGTAAGAAGCGAAACCAACCGAACGTTCGGGTTCGGTTCAATCATCTGACTCGCTCATCACCTCAAAGTTAGTCTCTCTTTGTTGTATATTTCTTGTACCATTTTGTTTTTCTCTATATTTAAAGTATTTATTTTGTATCTAACTTTCTTAGTTTCTCAAAATTTTCCAAAACCGAAACCAACCGAAGGTTCGGGTTCGGTTTTTCAAAATTTTGTGGAACCGAAACCAACCGAAGGTTCGGGTTCGGTTTTTCAAAATATTCCTGAACCGAAACCAACCGAACGCTCGGGTTCGGTTTTTCAAGTTTTTTTCCAAGTTTTTTTTTTTTTATATAATTTTTTTTTACTCTTTTATAATTCTTTTAGGTCTTATTTTTTTTATTATTTATTTTTTTATACAAATTTCAAAAACTCCAAAAATATTTTCTTTCATTTTTTTTGTGTTCGTTTGTTCACGGGGATATATTTGATAAATTACTTAAGTGTCCCTAGAAGCATGCTGCTGTATGTGTCCCAAGCCTCATAAGATTTTGAATAATTGCCTTCACGACCTGGTATACACAAACCTTATCTTCCCAATAAGGCTAACTTATTTATTCTAATCGTGAGCTACCTCACACTCTTCTCACATGAGTTAAGAGTCTCCTGCTTGGTCCTTTCTTTCGCAGCAGAGGTAGTATGTCTTCTTTCACCATCCCCATTACACTTCTCCATAACATTCGTTTCATCACTGTAACCCTTGAGACTCTCAGAAACTACCACTGAGGTTTATGGTTACACAACATCTGTGTTTATGATCTTAGTTTCGTGCCACTACGAGCTGAGTGAAACCCAAAATTCAACACCAAAGAATTGACGGTGACAAATTAATTTGATCAAGTTTTCACCAATGAATTGACGAATGTACCTTCATGAAATCTCAATTTTTTTTTTGATTCCAATGAAATTGTTACACACCATAACATTTCTTCCCATGGGATCCAGTTATAATTTTTTTATCTGAGATTTTATACTTATCCAAGTCACTTAAAAATCAACTCTAACCTACTTGTTCAACAGACTACACCGGTCTCACAAGTACTTTGTTCACATTCGTTCTTATATCAAGAATTGAATTGTTGACTCAAAGCGAAACCACCCTTACTTAGCCTTATTAAAAGAAACCTTTCAACATTTATTAATAAATGTTTGATCGTAATTCAACGGGATTCCACACTAACACTTTGAGGTCTCTCTTGATCTTGAAGGAAGAGATTCGTGCCCGGGATCATCAGTTTCGTGTCATAATTGACATCACAGATTATCCCAAAAAGAGCTGCTTTATTTCTTTATCTTTTACACTCTTTGCACGAAAATCCTAGATTTTCAAAATTCCGTTACTAATTATTTTACAGGCTGGTTTATTACTGAGGGATTACTAATGAGGTTGTGGCCAACAATTAGCCACGTGGGGTCCTAAATTGAATACAGCTGATTCAAAAAAAAAAAAAAAAAAAAAAAAAGGGAAAAGACAAGGAGTTGCTGACGCGGCGGAAGTTCAAAGGATAGAAATTCAAACGATGGTACAAAAGGAGGGCGCGTGAATTTGAAGCGGCCGCGCTTTTTCTGACATTTTTGGACGCGTGTGCAGTATTGAAGCGTCATCCATCTGGCATTAATGGCGCGTGTGGAAATGGAAACGGTTCCTCTCTCTGAACCGGCGCTTATTGGGCGACGTGATCCTAGGAATCTGACACTCTCTCTCCTACGTGATCATCGCACGTCCCAACTGTCACCAATCAGTCACTCAAAAACCCTTCCGTATTTCCACAAAAGATTTGAATCGATCTTTCTCTCTCCTATCACCTACTATAAAAACCCATCAACACCACCTTTTACCTCTTTACTGCCCCATAATTTCCAAAGCAAAATACTTCCAAACTCTCTCCCGGTTATCATCTTCTCCAACCTGCAACAATGGCTGAATCCTCTTCCGTCCATGCTACTTCTCAGATTCTTCCAATCCATCCTCAGCAATGCCTCGTGATTGATCTGAACCCACTGGCCTATGATCCCTACATGTCGCCGGTCATCGAGTGTCTCAAATACTCCTCGCTTGCTCCGGCACTGTCACGGATTGAAACGGTGCCAATGGGGGCCCTATCTCAGGTCTACGCAACGGCTTATTACGACAAGGCCGTCGACAGGGTCTTTTTCGAAGTAGCGGAACACAAGACGTCGATTTCTCGTCCCCGCTTCTGCACCATGCTTGGGTTTGCTGCTGACCCATCGCGTGTTCACCCGGAGATGATTCCGGTTGGTATGCTCTACAACATGTTCTACAACATGGGCTACACGGAAGTTCTCACCTCCATCGCCAGATTCAAGAAGTCATGCCTACCGCCCCAGTCGAATGGGTTATTTACAGTTCTCTTCAAGGGACTGTCAGAACGGAGCTCAGGATCGGACGGGGCCAGTCGTCTTTTCCTGTCGATTATGTATGCGGTGTACAACGGGATCAATCTGGACTATGGATTTGTCCTTTGGCAACAACTGATTCAGAGCCTCTCTTCCACTTCCCGACACTCCGAAGTATCTCTAGCCCGGTTCTGGATCTTGATCACAAGATGGGCTATGGACAGGTTTGATGTCCCAACTGCTGACGGTGCACCGATGTCTTCTATTGGTACGTTCCATACCAAGAAGATCATCGTCTCGGATGCATCAAAAGTCTCCTTCATTGGCTCCATCCCGGAGACTATGTATGGAAGTGTGCCTTCAGACAGCAGTATGATCAAGGCGATCAAGGAGTTAGGGCCATCTGGTCCGAGGGAACTGACACCGGACATGTTGCGATCGATTCATGATGCCGACAAACCGGTGGCCAGGGGTAAGAAGGCAGACAAGGGGAAGAAACCATCCAAAGCCCCAAAACCTACTCCCAAGAAGCGCAAACAACCGAAGGCTGCTTCTTCCCCACAACCGAAAAGGAGGAAGACCCAACCGAAGCGAAAGCTCGTCCTTCCCTCCTCTTCCAGTGAATCCGAAGGTGGGAGTTCGGACTCTGAGGGATCCCAAGGAGACGAATCTCCTCAGCGAGGTAACACACCCCCTCGCTCACCAACCCCGGAGATGGAACTTCACCAATCCCCAGTTCCTTCCCCTCCACCCACAATCCCTATTTCCATTCCCACCATAAACCCCACAATTCCCCCAACCTCTATTCCTATCCCTCCACCCATATTCACCACATCAACCGAAACACCACCTGTAACCGAAACTCCTCCCGTAACCGAACCTCCACAAACCGAAACCCATACACAACCACCACCCGAAACTAACTCCAAACCCATAACACCCCCAGCTTCACCACCACCTCAGTCTCCAGAAGACGCCTCCGATGGCGATGATCAATACCTTGGTGGTGATCACCTGAACTTTGATTCGGTCTACTATAGTCCGTTTCAAGTTCAAAGTGATGAGGAGGATGATGCTCCAGTGACAAAGAAGCATCTCCGCGAGCTGAACGAGAAGGTTGATCAACTTCTCGCCTCCTCTTCCAACCAGCAGTCATCCTTATCTGAAGCTGCCCTTCAGAGGATAGTTGATGCCTTCTCCAGGGCTCAACATGACTCAGTAGCCTCAGCCACTGCTGCGATAGACGCCTCCACCCGAGCCTGTGAGGCGGCGACCGAAAAAGTCGAAAAACTATTCTCCGACGCTTCGGACCTGCTAAAGTCTCTGCAGGAAAGCGCCAATGCCACAAAGACAACTCTGGAACCGATTGTTCAACAATTGGCCAAGTTCGTCTCGACGGAGTTGACTTCGTTCGCTACCCTCCGACAAAACCTCAGCGACGACAACTCGGCACTCCGTGCCTCCATCGATGCCCGTCTGGCAAAGCTACAAGAGGATCTTGCGGCAGAGAACTCTCTGATGGACGTTCTGGCGAATAAAACAACTGCCCTAAAGGTCAAGAGCACACAGCTTTCCAACTCTCAAGAACAATTGGAAGCTCTTCGATCCGAGAGGGAAGTCATCAAGACGTGTGTTTCGGATGTCCACGCCGCTCTCTCCAACATCCTGGAAGCACACGACCCCATCCTTAATCATTCGGTGAGGCGCACCCTCGCTGAAAAGCTCTCCCCGGCCATGGACCTTCTAAGCAAGATTGAAGGCCTGCCGAGTTTCGTGTCCATTCCGAAACAAGGGGGAGAAGAGAAGAAAGGATCGAAACCACCTCCGTCCTCCAAAGCTACTCACACTACCGAACCACCCCCAACTGGTTATGCCTCGGGTTCGGGTGTGAAGAACAAGGGTAAACACATAGCAGAGGATGAAGATGAAGATGAAGATGAAGACAAGGAGACTATTGCGGACATGTTAAAGAGAAAGAACAGTTGCAATACTGATGACGATGTCAGTCGTGTGGCACGTGAAGCTGAAGAAGCCGAACGTAAACAAAAAGAAGCCAACGATCTCCTTGAGAGCCGAAAGTTGCTCTTCCCTGCCTGGACCAGGGATCGTTTGATAAAAGAGGCCATAGAGACTCCAAGCATACTATGGCTCGAGCCGGTGATATCGTTCAACTGCAACAACACCATCGATTCGCAGTTCGATATGCCACTGACTCGAAAGGCGTTCATCTTCCACGCCTTCTCCAACATTTTTGAAGTCCCGCATCCGAACGATGAGCTTGACAGGGAGCTCATTGACTTCTACCTGGAGGCCGCTCGCCCTCAATACCTTACATGGAGCGCCCAGAAGATTGTCAATGTTCGGGTGATGAAGCCGTTCACCGTGGGGAGATTCACAAACGTCAAGTTCAAGCTTGTCCGAGGATCTGCAAGAACTGCTCACATAATCTCTCTGGCGGATCTGCCCAATCTAAACCCTCATGATTGGATAGTCTTGTACAATATCCTGCTGACAAACGAAGCCGAATATGGTCCCCTCTTAGACCATGTCAAAAGGATGCTGGCATGCTACATCATGGAGGTGGCCCCAATGGATCAGGAGGTTGCCACAGTTTTTAAGAAGAAACCGAAAGTCAAACCTGTGGGATCGGCCAGTGATCTGAATCAAATGCAAATGGGCAAAATAGATTCGAGGCGAAACTCTGTGATGTTCACTAGAGCCGAAGGACAGAAATGTCTCTTCGCTTTAGCTGACAAACATCTTTACACCACAACTTGCTTGGAGCACATCCTATCAATCATCAAGCGGTGTAAAGACAATTCGGCTGATGATATCAAGTACTTCGATGATATGATCAATTGGTACATCCGGTTTAGACAGACCATCCTTTCCATAACCAAGTGTCTGTTTAGTACCGTGAAGAAGAAAGTACCAGCTTCAGCCGCCGGCCCAATTAGGAAGTGAAGGTCTCGCTCCAAATTGACGCAAAGGGGGAGATTGTTGGGCTGTAAATAGTTTTATTTATGTTGCGTCTTTTGGGCTCGTTAGATTAGCCTTTTTATTCTCCGGTTTGGGCCTGTCCAACCGAGAGCCTTTTATGTATAGTATTTAAGTTAATGCTTGCATGCATATTAGGTTAAGATTCAAGAGATTATCGATATAGCGATTTATCAAGAGAACAATATTTTCCAGTAATCGTTCTTGTAATCTTCCAATCCTTTACAGTTGATGTTCTTAATCGAGCTCTTCTAAGGATTTTATTTAATCATTCGACACGTTTGATTCAAGCTGTTTGTTATTATTATTGCGTTCTTGCTGTTTCTTATTCATATACTTGTTCAAGATCTAATCGATCTTCATTGATTAAAAGTTAGTTTTTAATCCTATCAATTTTCATAAAACAAAACCGCTTATGAACTCACCAGCTTTATGCTGATTTTCAAACTGCTTGTATTCTCAAGTTCGCATTAGACAGGTACCCGATGATTCCTTTTGGCGAAGACGGATTGCGTAGAAGACACGTCTTACTTTTGTCTATATATATATATATATATATATATATATATATATATATATATATATATATATATATATATATATATATACATATGTATCACACTTGTAACACTTTTTACTTTAAAACAAATGTAAAATCTGTATATGTAATACAATGGTTGTTTACTTTGCTTACTATGTACATTGGATTTGATACTCAACGTGGAGTCCGCCCCGGAAACGTTTCTGTCACAACTGGAAATTTTGAGCCATGTAATCTATACATTCAAGCTAATGTGAATCAAAAACTTCAATCAAATACATTATACAAGTAATACAAATAGTCATCAAACAATTGGGAACACTAAAAGTTCTTGTTTAAGTCCATTTTGGACTAGAACTCCCTTATTGGATCCAAATGGACCAATAAGCTTCCAATTAGACTATCATGGGCTTAGAACCCTAATTGGGCTCTAATTGGACCCACACTTATTTATTTCAGTATTATGAGCCATATTGGGCCTAGAATGAAATAAATTGAAAGCTTTGATCCATAATTAACCTAATTTGACCCTAACAAGTTATAAAAATCACCTTTATATTTAGTTGGACCAAAAATCACTCAACTTAACCATGAGAATTGGGCTTAAGCATTTAAAGCCCAAATATTTCTTTTCCTTTCCAAAATCTCGGCCCAAGGCCCAAATCCAAGAAGATAAGGAAGAGTTGACTATTTGCTTGCCACCTCACTATTACCCATAGGACTTCCATGCATTATTTCCCATTCTTCCATGCAAATCACTTCAAGATCACATCTCTTCTTCTCTCCTCTCTCATTCTCGGCCGAGAGCAACACCACACACACACAAAACACTCACAAACTCTCTCTAAAATTCACTCAAGACTTCTTCCTCTTCTCCATCCAAAATCTCGAAAATTAGGAAGCATTCAAGGAAGTTCTTCCACAAAATCATCATCTAAGGTAAGGTTTTGTTTGGATCTATGACTTGTATTCCTTATTTATCAAAAATCTCTTCCTAATCCATGCAAAAATCATGATCTTGCACTCTAGAAACCCCATAAACTCGAAAAGTTCATCAAGGAGTGCAAAGGCCAAAAATCACTTCATTTCTTCCAATCTTTCTTCAAAAACCGAATCAACACCCAAGGTGAGCTTCATACCCCCTATTTTCTGTTTTTATGAGTTTTGTGGTGGGGGGGGGGGAATACAAGTGAAAGTGTAGATCTATATGTGTTTTGTATGCCTTGTATGATTTCCATGCTTATATGTATGCTTTTGTGTGTTATAATGTTGGATCTAGCCATAAAACCCCTCAAAACCAAGACATATCTTGTGTAAAATGATTTTAGCTTCAAATATATCTCTACATACAAAGTGTTTCAAGAAAAATGGCTAAATGGTTTAGTAACAATTTTCTTTGGATTAAAAACACAAATTTTGGGCCTAAAATGTGAAAAATACAAAATTAAGGGTCCAAATTGGCATATCACGAATTCTGCTGGATGAAGTGTGCCAAAACAGTTTCCATAAATCAATTTCTGGAAATATACTCATTTAGAAGATTAAAAATATAAATTCCAAGCTTAATGGGCTAAAAATGACATTTTGGCCCAATAAGGCCCATTATGCGAATTTTTCTGTTTTGGAGGGCCAAAACTGTGATTTTCTGTAAAACAGTGGACCATAAGTGTTCCAAATCCTTTTCAAAGGTTTAAAATGCTTTTTAAATTTAAAAAGGACCAAAGTTGCAAAAAATTTCCAATTTGGGCCAAAATTGCCAAAGTTGCGAAAAAGAAGGGTTAAAACCGAGAAAACTGCATTTTCAGGGACTTAAACTGTTTTCTATGAAAAATATGCTGAAAAATATTAATTTCAATAATTTTTGGTGTTAAAATGTCAAGAAAATTTGTTTAAGGACCAAACCGGGAAGTATTAAATAATAGGGTTGAAAATGTAAATTTTACAAACAATGAGGGGCTGAAAACAGAAAAATTTCAAGGCTAATTCAATATACACAATTTGATCAAACAATGGCACCGCGGCTTTCGACGAAATACAATACATTACAATACCAAAAGTCGTTGTTAAACGAATTGGCTCGGTCTCGAGCCAATAGAAACCTACAACTACTAACTCTACGACACTACGATTCATACAAATAACGTTTGGGAACTTAGCTTACATACGAGTGTGCACAGACGTCTACGCACCATCTTCGGCCCCCAAAAGTGTAAAATCTTGCTTGTTGGGCCTAGCTAGCCTAATGACCTGATCTTAAGGCCCGAAGACGCATATTTTCTACGAAGTGTTGAGTTTCACCGACTCGGCACAACGTAGAGGGACTTTCAATGGCTTGTATACCACTGGTCCCCAAGGGTCCTTGGTATTGCTAGAAAAGTCTGCATATTTTACGAGGCGGGTCGGGGACCCCTCGCACGCATATTATCCCCAACCGATTAATAGAGTCATCGAGGCCTTCGTGTCCTCTTACTCTTCGGATGTGGGACGACACATAGTCAGGGCGGCTGGATAACGTGATTTGTACGAACGACGCCTTCGGGATCGTTAGTATTGCTATGAACTGGGTGTTTGTGTAATGCGAGTTTGTAGTAAATAATCATGCTCAAAAATAATCCAACGTCGCCTGGGAATGACACTCCTATTTTTGTAATGGTTTCAACGCAACTTAACGATTTTCAAAGGATTAGGAAAACATCGGGTTTTCCTAGGTTTTTCAAACATATCGGATTCGAAACGCATATAATTTTTAATAAACAATTTTCACAAGTATAGAAACAAACAGGTATACCTATGGATCTTCACAAACATTTTCGAAAGTTTTTCATTTCAGAAAATATCGGATTTTCTGGTGGTTTTCAAACAATACAAACATTGGATTTCAAACATTACTTATGAACTCACCAACATTTCATATGTTGACGTTTTTCAAAATACTTGTATTCTCAGGGAACCAGTGAATCAAGGGATATCATATTCAGTGACGGTTGCAGTTTATCTATATATGAATTGAACAATTTAATTTTTGGGAATGTAATGTTTAACCAATAAATTTCATGTAAACACTACTGGTTGTACTGTATTTATGAATGATGACGAATGTTGTTATGTTTCATATATATTCAATGTTATGGTATACAATTGAGTCACGACAGCCCCCGGACGTTTCCGCCGTCTGGTTCGGGGGTGTGACAGGTTGGTATCAGAGCTTTGTTTATAGTGAACTAGCATGTCGAGCCATACATTGATATGCAACTATAAACCAAAAAGAGGGACTAACATAACTCTGAACAAAACAGGTAAATAAAAACACACTTGCTTGCATTAGGAATAAGGACCTAACGCTGAATCAAACACAATAATGCTGGTATCTCGGTTAATTCGGGACTGTTCTTAGTGATACCAAGGAGTGAATGTAGCCTGATCAACTACATTCTCTCCAAAGTAAAACTAACACACGTCTTGATGAGATCGGGATAGCCAGGGAACCTAAAACTATACCCTTTATCACCCAAAAAGAGAATGTTTGCTTAGTCTGTATAATAGTCATAGTACCCTAGGAATAATGTTAGCATATTCGCGTACTCGCACAGACAGCATGGCTGGTTTTCATCACCCTGGAGACCCCTACTTCCCTAACCAGGGAAACAACGGGTGGCTAGAGGAGGAGGAGCCTGAGGAAGAGCCTGAAGAAGAACCTGAGGAGGACCCCGAAGAGGAATCTGACGGGGAACCGGAGGCAGAAGTCGAGGGCGAGCCTGCCGAACCCGAAGAAGATGAAGAACCTTTCGGAGAGGAGCTCGATGACAGCGAAGGGGGTGATTCGGACGCAGAGTCCGAGGTCATCGACCCCCCTTACCCGATCAGGGTGCCTACTTACCGTGTGGGCCCCACTGGACCTACCCCTCCTTGGGGCATTGATCTTTGGAGATGGAGCAGACATCAGGGACAGCGACCCCCGTTTGGCATGTCACGTGAGTTCTTTGACTTGAGGGATGGAGGACTGGCCGACCAAGCCCTACCGGTCATGGTGAGACGATTGCGGGACACCGGCGACCTTGCTCAGGGCACTGCTGATCAAGTGCGCCAGTTGTGGACTAGGGTCGAACGTGCGGAGCAGGAGACGCGTGACGTCCTCCGGGAGTTCCACATGAGGGAGGTAAGGTGGGAGTCTCGACTTCAGGACGCAGAACGCCTGGTGGCTCGTCTTCAGGGAGCATCCACATCTTCGGCACCACCTCCTGACGCAGCTCATCGCGGTTAGGGATAGACTTATCATAGTAGGATATTAGGAACTATGTTATGTACTCCGGCTCTATGTTTAAGTGACTACACTACTCATGGAGCCGTTATGCTGTCGGATTAGTGTTACTTATGTATGCTCTTACGAGCAAATTTTCTTGTACTAAACACGGATAATATTAATAAATTTTTGTGTGTTTTGCTATGATATTCTCAGTTGCTAGGTGTTGAGACGTTATGATTAAATGCTCGATGGTAGTAATGTTTAGGTTCGTATCATACACATAGTTTGTAGGATCACAACCTCACAGAAACCACGTACACTCAACATCTTCCCGTTTCATGACAGAAAGATGCCTCGCCCAGCTACTCGCGGAAATCCCGAACCAACCCCGCCAGAAGTTGACTCCACTACTTTCCAGGCAGCCGTGTCTGCTGCGGTCACAGCAGCTATGGCACAACTTCACTGAGGGAACAACGGAGGAGGTAACGAGCAAGGATCCGGAAGTTCGAACAACGGGACGAACCAAGGACTCACTAAAACGTGCACCTACAAGGATTTTGCGAACGCTAAACCCCGAACTTTCAACGGCACTGGAGGAGTGATCGCTCTAAAGCGATGGATCGAGAAGGTAGAGTCGGTATTCGAGATATGCGAGTGCCCCGAGCAGATGAAGGTGAAGTTCACGGCCTGCACTTTCGTGGACCAAGCACTCACTTGGTGGAATGGTCACGTAGAAGCTATGACACTCCCTGTAGCCAACTCTATTCCCTGGGCAGAAATGAAGGAAATGTTAACGGCTGAGTACTGCCCCCGAGGCGAAATACAGAAGATGGAGCAGGAACTATGGAATCTCACAGTGCAGAATGGGAATATCGATGCTTACATATCGAGATTCAGTGAACTATCTCTGTTGTGCCCGGGTATGATTACATCAGAAGGAAAGAAGATTAAACGATTCATCTGGGGACTGACATCCCCCATTCAAGGGAATGTGATAGCTGCGAACCCTGAAACTTTTGACAGTGCGAAGAGATTGGCAAAGAGGCTATATGATCATAACCACAAAAAGGGCGAGAAACCGGTAGAGACTGAGAAGAAGAAGGAGAGTGATGGTAAGAAAGGGTGGAACAACAAGAGGAAGGGGCGTCAGGGCCCCGAGACCTCTAAAAAGCAGCAAACGGTGGCAGTTAACGCTGTCACTGCGCCGGTTCCAGTCACATCACATGCTCCAGCCTCAGCTGTTTCAAATGCTTCAAGACCCTATTCCGGTAATTCTCCCAAGTGCAATAAGTGCGGGTTCCATCACCATGGAGAATGCAAGGAGTTCCATTGCACCAGTTGCAACCGAAGGGGACACACTGCAAGTTTCTGTAGGACTTATCCTTCTCAGAACCAGAGTCAGGGAAACAACCAGAACAACAACAACCCCCGCAATAACATCAACACCAATACCGGCGGCAACAACGCAGGGCCTAGCCACACCTGTTTTGGGTGTGGAAGGACGGGGCATTTCCATCGAGATTGCCCTAACAACAACAACTCAGGAAACAGAGGAGCAGGAAGAATGCTGACTATGGGTCAGAGTGATGCAGTTCAAGACCCCGCAGTTGTGACCGGTACGTTTCTCCTAAACCACACTTATGCATGCATCTTATTTGATACCGGAGCGGAGCGAAGTTTCGTAAGCGAGAAGTTTAAACATTTATTAAAACAACAACCCCAGAAGCTAAATGAAACCTATACGGTGGAAATGGCCAATGGGAAAACCGAATCCACTAGGGAGATCTACATCGGATGTACCCTAACCCTCAACCAACACGTCTTACGAATAGATCTGATGCCAGTATCAATTAGGAATTTCGATGTGATTATCGGCATAGATTGGTTAAGCCCCCACCATGCTGAGATTATGTTCCATGAGAAGGCCATTCGCCTTCGTCTCCCAAATCACGAAACCCTAGTAATTTACGGAGATAAACCCAGTACGAATCTTCGTCTCATCTCGTGCATCCAAGCACAAAAACACTTGCGAAAGAACAATTTGGCGTTCTTGGCTCACATAGTGGACAAGACCAAAGAAGAAACTAACATCCAAGACATTCCAGTAGCGTGTGAATTTCCGGACGTGTTTCCCGAAGATCTTCCAGGAGTACCCCCAGAGAGACAGGTTGAGTTCCGAATCGACCTCGTTCCAGGAGCAACTCCTCTCGCTAAATCACCATATCGGTTGGCACCTGCTGAAATGCAGGAATTGTCCAGCCAACTCAGTGAGCTTCTGGACAAGGGATTTATCCGACCTAGCTACTCGCCATGGGGAGCTCCGGTGCTCTTTGTCAAAAAGAAGGACGGATCTTTCAGAATGTGTATCGATTACAGAGAGTTAAATAAACTCACTGTTAAAAACCGCTACCCACTCCCACGAATCGATGATCTATTCGACCAGCTCCAAGGAGCTAGTTATTTTTCTAAAATAGATTTACGGTCCGGATACCATCAACTCAAGGTCCGAGAAGAAGATATTCCTAAAACCGCTTTCCGAACCCGCTATGGACATTATGAATTCGTCGTAATGCCCTTCGGTCTAACAAATGCACCTGCCGCATTTATGGACCTAATGAACCGAATCTGTCGACCGTTCTTGGATAACTTCGTCATTGTGTTTATCGATGACATCCTCGTCTATTCTCGAAGCAAAGAGGAGCATGGCCAACATCTCCGACAAGTCCTAGAGACGCTGCGATCGGAAAAGCTTTACGCCAAACTCTCTAAGTGTGAGTTTTGGCTACGGAGCGTGAATTTTCTAGGTCACGTAGTTAGCCAAGACGGAATTCATGTGGATCCCTCTAAGGTCAAAGCTGTGGAAGGATGGGCAACTCCGACTACGCCCACAGAAATTCGTCAGTTCTTAGGCCTAGCAGGCTACTATAGAAGATTCATCCAAAACTTCTCTAAGATCGCCAAGCCGCTTACTTTGCTTACGCAAAAGAGCGTGTCATTCAAGTGGACAGACCGACAAAAGAGCTACGCTGACAAACGACGAAAGCCCTTAGAATTCCAGGTCGGTGATCGAGTATTGTTGAAAGTCTCACCCTGGAAAGGGGTTATACGTTTCGGAAAACGGGGAAAGCTGAACCCGCGATACATTGGACCTTTCGAAATCGTCGCCCGAATAGGTCCGGTAGCCTACAGACTACAACTACCCGCGGAACTAAACGGTGTACACCCCGTGTTTCATGTCTCTAATCTGAAAAAGTGCCTATCAGATGAAACCCTTGTCATTCCTCTTGACGAAATCGAAATCAATGAGAATCTCCTGTTCGTCGAAGAACCAATCGAAATCATGGACAGGGAGGTGAAGCGTACTAAGCAGAGCCGCATCCCGATCGTGAAGGTACGGTGGAACGCAAAGTGTGGGCCAGAATTCACGTGGGAACGCGAAGATCAAATGAAGCAGAAGTACCCTCACCTATTCTAGCATCCTCAAATCTAGCTTTCAAACAGAATTTCGGGACGAAATTCCCTCTAACGGGGGGATGATGTCACAACTGGAAATTTTGAGCCATGTAATCTATACATTCAAGCTAATGTGAATCAAAAACTTCAATCAAATACATTATACAAGTAATACAAATAGTCATCAAACAATTGGGAACACTAAAAGTTCTTGTTTAAGTCCATTTTGGACTAGAACTCCCTTATTGGATCCAAATGGACCAATAAGCTTCCAATTAGACTATCATGGGCTTAGAACCCTAATTGGGCTCTAATTGGACCCACACTTATTTATTTCAGTATTATGAGCCATATTGGGCCTAGAATGAAATAAATTGAAAGCTTTGATCCATAATTAACCTAATTTGACCCTAACAAGTTATAAAAATCACCTTTATATTTAGTTGGACCAAAAATCACTCAACTTAACCATGAGAATTGGGCTTAAGCATTTAAAGCCCAAATATTTCTTTTCCTTTCCAAAATCTCGGCCCAAGGCCCAAATCCAAGAAGATAAGGAAGAGTTGACTATTTGCTTGCCACCTCACTATTACCCATAGGACTTCCATGCATTATTTCCCATTCTTCCATGCAAATCACTTCAAGATCACATCTCTTCTTCTCTCCTCTCTCATTCTCGGCCGAGAGCAACACCACACACACACAAAACACTCACAAACTCTCTCTAAAATTCACTCAAGACTTCTTCCTCTTCTCCATCCAAAATCTCGAAAATTAGGAAGCATTCAAGGAAGTTCTTCCACAAAATCATCATCTAAGGTAAGGTTTTGTTTGGATCTATGACTTGTATTCCTTATTTATCAAAAATCTCTTCCTAATCCATGCAAAAATCATGATCTTGCACTCTAGAAACCCCATAAACTCGAAAAGTTCATCAAGGAGTGCAAAGGCCAAAAATCACTTCATTTCTTCCAATCTTTCTTCAAAAACCGAATCAACACCCAAGGTGAGCTTCATACCCCCTATTTTCTGTTTTTATGAGTTTTGTGGTGGGGGGGGGGGGGAATACAAGTGAAAGTGTAGATCTATATGTGTTTTGTATGCCTTGTATGATTTCCATGCTTATATGTATGCTTTTGTGTGTTATAATGTTGGATCTAGCCATAAAACCCCTCAAAACCAAGACATATCTTGTGTAAAATGATTTTAGCTTCAAATATATCTCTACATACAAAGTGTTTCAAGAAAAATGGCTAAATGGTTTAGTAACAATTTTCTTTGGATTAAAAACACAAATTTTGGGCCTAAAATGTGAAAAATACAAAATTAAGGGTCCAAATTGGCATATCACGAATTCTGCTGGATGAAGTGTGCCAAAACAGTTTCCATAAATCAATTTCTGGAAATATACTCATTTAGAAGATTAAAAATATAAATTCCAAGCTTAATGGGCTAAAAATGACATTTTGGCCCAATAAGGCCCATTATGCGAATTTTTCTGTTTTGGAGGGCCAAAACTGTGATTTTCTGTAAAACAGTGGACCATAAGTGTTCCAAATCCTTTTCAAAGGTTTAAAATGCTTTTTAAATTTAAAAAGGACCAAAGTTGCAAAAAATTTCCAATTTGGGCCAAAATTGCCAAAGTTGCGAAAAAGAAGGGTTAAAACCGAGAAAACTGCATTTTCAGGGACTTAAACTGTTTTCTATGAAAAATATGCTGAAAAATATTAATTTCAATAATTTTTGGTGTTAAAATGTCAAGAAAATTTGTTTAAGGACCAAACCGGGAAGTATTAAATAATAGGGTTGAAAATGTAAATTTTACAAACAATGAGGGGCTGAAAACAGAAAAATTTCAAGGCTAATTCAATATACACAATTTGATCAAATAATGGCACCGCGGCTTTCGACGAAATACAATACATTACAATACCAAAAGTCGTTGTTAAACGAATTGGCTCGGTCTCGAGCCAATAGAAACCTACAACTACAACTCTACGACACTACGATTCATACAAATAACGTTTGGGAACTTAGCTTACATACGAGTGTGCACAGACGTCTACGCACCATCTTCGGGCCCCAAAAGTGTAAAATCTTGCTTGTTGGGCCTAGCTAGCCCAATGACCTGATCTTAAGGCCCGAAGACGCATATTTTCTACGAAGTGTTGAGTTTCACCGACTCGGCACAACGTAGAGGGACTTTCAATGGCTTGTATACCACTAGTCCCCAAGGGTCCTTGGTATTGCTAGAAAAGTCTGCATATTTTACGAGGCGGGTCGGGGACCCCTCGCACGCATATTATCCCCAACCGATTAATAGAGTCATCGAGGCCTTCGTGTCCTCTTACTCTTCGGATGTGGGACGACACATAGTCAGGGCGGCTGGATAACGTGATTTGTACGAACGACGCCTTCGGGATCGTTAGTATTGCTATGAACTGGGCGTTTGTGTAATGCGAGTTTGTAGTAAATAATCATGCTCAAAAATAATCCAACGTCGCATGGGAATGACACTCCTATTTTTGTAATGGTTTCAACGCAACTTAACGATTTTCAAAGGATTAGGAAAACATCGGGTTTTCCTAGGTTTTTCAAACATATCGGATTCGAAACGCATATAATTTTTAATAAACAATTTTCACAAGTATAGAAACAAATAGGCATACCTATGGATCTTCACAAACATTTTCGAAAGTTTTTCATTTCAGAAAATATCGGATTTTCTGGTGGTTTTCAAACAATACAAACATTGGATTTCAAACATTACTTATGAACTCACCAACATTTCATATGTTGACGTTTTTCAAAATACTTGTATTCTCAGGGAACCAGTGAATCAAGGGATATCATATTCAGTGACGGTTGCAGTTTATCTATATATGAATTGAACAATTTAATTTTTGGGAATGTAATGTTTAACCAATGAATTTCATGTAAACACTACTGGTTGTACTGTATTGATGAATGGTGACGAATGTTGTTATGTTTCATATATATTCAATGTTATGGTATACAATTGAGTCACGACAGCCCCCAGACGTTTCCGCCGTCTGGTTCGGGGGTGTGACAGTTTCCGCCTTGGGTTTTGGGGTGTGACAGATTGGTATTAGAGCCCTTGTTTATAGTGAAATAAGTATTCCAAACCTTACATGGTATAAGACTATAAACACTAAAGGGGCCTAAGTGCTCTGAACTAAAAGTATACTCTAAAATATAAGTATTTTCAAAAAGTATATAAGTATACCCAACTATCGAAATCCGTAACTACAAGTAGAACAAAACTTAAGTAAATGGGTGTTGTATGCTGCGGTTAAAACTGAGCAGTTATGTAGTCGTATCTAGGATCAATATAGCCTGGCCAACTATATTCATTCGAGACACGACCAACATGTGCTTGTGAGTGACTATAGTGTTCGGCATGCCTAAAACTTACCCTAATACCCCAAACATCGACCCATGGTCGTAGCGAATCATGAAATACTATGGGACTATTTCTCGAGCCAATCCTTTATAGAAATCCTCATTCAAGCATTGCTCCTTGAACATTCCTTTAGCGATAATTTGTATGATTTGATAACTTATTCCTGCTTTATCGCTTATTCGGAATATATAACTGTCATATCTCTTGATTCAACTCAGAGGACTTACCATCCTCTCTTTCCTGATCTTGTTAGATCAAGATGCCTCCAAGAAAAAGACCCAACTCAAAGAACAACAATCCTCCTCCGCCACCACCTCCTCCTCAATTTGATCTTGTAATGTTCCAGGCAGCTATTACTGCCGCAGTAACAGCCGCAATGTCGCATATGAACCCCGGTGGTTCAGGAGGTGGTCCCCAGCCCTAAAACCAGGAAGGTAGCTAGGGACACCGAAAGGAGGGTTCCTATAAAGATTTCATGAACGCGAAACCCACGTCCTTTGATGGCACTGGAGGTGTCATTTCCCTTTCCCGATGGTTCGAGAAAATCGAATCTATCTTTGAAATCTGTGCCTGTTCGGAATTTGACAAAGTGAAGTTTGCAGCGTGTACCTTTATCTATAAAGCCCTAACTAGGTGGAACGGCCTAGTTAAATCCCTAACATTAGCTGTAGCCAATGCCATGGGTTGGGAAGCCATGAAAGAACTTCTTCTAGCTGAGTACTGCCCTCGGGGCGAAATACAGAAGTTAGAGCACGAGCTCTGGAACTTGAAGATGAAAGGTTCCGATATTGCCGCATACACTTCTAGATTCGATGATCTAGGATTACTCTGTCCGGGATTGGTTACCCCGGAGAGTAAGAAGATAGAGAGGTTCATCTGGGGGCTGACCCAGCCAACCAAAGGAAATGTTTTATCTGCGAGGCCAGATACATATGACAATGCCAAAAGCCTAGCCCAAACCCTGATTGACCATAGTGACGATGTTGAGGAAGCAACCACCACTCATGAACCGACCAAGAGGAGTGGTGAGAAAAGGAAGTTTAGGAAGAATAAGAAGGACCAATCTTCTCAAGGGTCCTCAAAGAAACAACAGATTGTAGCAGTCCATGCTGGTACCTCTGCTGTGGGATCCACAGCTCAAACACCCACAAGTAGGTAAGTTGGTAACCTTCCCCAGTGTGACAAGTGCAAATACCACCACAACCCTGGCCCCTGCCGTGAGCTGACATGTACAAAATGTGGTAGGAAGGGGCATATGGTCCGATTCTGCAAAGCACCAGCCCAATCTGCAAACCAATGTTCTGGAGCAGGTGTTGGTCAAGCCTGCTATAATTGTGGAGAAGTTGGGCATTTCAAGAGAAACTGCCCCAAGAAGGCAACAACTGATAACACTGGGAGAGTCCTAGCCATGGGACAGGAGGAGGCAGCCGCTGATCCCACCGTTGTTTCGGGTACGTTCCCTCCCAACAACTCTTATGCTAGTATTCTTTTCGATTCGGGTGCCGAAAGAAGTTTTGTTAGTCATCCGTTCAAGCATAACCTTAAACATAATCCTCAACCATTAACCGAAAAGTTTACCGTCGAGATGGCTAACGGTGAGAAAGAGAGCGCTAGCGATGTATTCATAGGTTGTACCCTTACCATGAACGATCATTCATTTCCCATCAATATTATACCAGTTTCCATAAAGAGCTTTGATGTTATCATCGGCATGGATTGGTTAAGTCCCAATCATGCTAACATCCTTTGTTACGAAAAAGCCATTCATCTCAACCTCCCCTCTGGTCAGACTCTCATGATCTATGGCGATAAGCTTAGCTCCAATCTTCGTATCATTTCCTGCATCAAAGCTTAAAAGCTTCTGCGGAAGGAGTGCCAAGCATTCCTAGCCCATGTCACTAACGAGAAACAGGAAGTTAAAGACCTCGCGAGCATCCCCGAAGTCTGCAACTTTCCTAACGTCTTTCCCAAAGAGCTCCCGGGAATTCCTCCTGAACGTCAAGTTGAGTTTCACATCGATCTAATCCCTGGAGCTACCCTCGTAGCCAAGTCTCCATATCGCTTAGCTCCAACAAAAATGCAGGAGTTATCCAGCCAACTCAACGAGTTGCTCAGCAAAGGGTTCATCCAACCGAGTTCCTCACCCCGGGGAGCTCCGGTTCTATTTGTAAAGAAGAAAGATGGATCCTTCCAAATGTGTATCGATTATCGTGAGCTAAATAAGTTCACCGTCAAGAACCGATATCCTCTTCCGCGAATAGATGACCTCTTCGATCAACTCCAAGGAGCCAGCTACTTGTCAAAGATAGACCTTCGGTCAGGGTACCATCAACTACGAGTTCATGAGAGTGATGTTTCCAAAACAGCTTTCAGGACTCGGTATGGACACTACGAGTTCGTAGTGATGCCCTTTGGTCTAACCAATGCACCGACTGTGTTCATGGACCTGATGAACAGGGTGTGTCGTCCCTTCTTAGACAAGCTCGTCATCGTGTTCATTGACGACATACTTGTCTACTCCAGAAGCGAAGAAGATCACAAACAACACTTAAGGTCAATGTTGGAAACCCTTAGATCCGAAAGCTGTACGTGAAATTTTCCAAGTGTGAATTCTGGATTCGGAAGGTAACTTTTCTCGGCCATGTGGTAACCGAAGAGGGTATTCACGTGGATCCATCCAAGATCAAGGCGATAGAGAATTGGTCGGCACCTAAGACACCCACAGTAATCCGTCAATTCTTGGATCTCGTCGGCTATTATCGGAGATTCATCCAGAATTTTTCCAGAATCGCCAAACCCCTAACCACTCTGACACAGAAAGGTGTACCCTTTTGTTGGAGTGAAAAGCAAGAAAACGCATTCCAAACATTATAGCGAGCCTTGTGCAGCGCACCGGTCCTGTCCCTGCCCGAAGGGACAGATGACTTCGTTGTTTATTGTGATGCATCTATCCAGGGCTTAGGCTGTGTGCTTATGCAAAGCGGAAAAGTGATTGCATATGCCTCGAGATAGCTGAAGGCACACGAGGTCAACTATACCACCCATGACCTGGATTTAGGAGCCGTAGTCTTTGCACTAAAGATTTGGAGACATTATTTCTACGGAACCAAGTGTACGATCTTCACTGACCATAAGAGCCTGCAACACACATCTTCAATCAGAAGGACTTAAACATGAGGCAACGGCGATGGGTAGAACTACTCAGTGACTATGAGTGTGAAATACGCTACAATCCCGGCAAGGCCAATGTGGTAGCAGATGCCCTTAGCCGAAAGGATAGTTCAAGCCGAAAAGTGAAGACCCTGACGATGACTATCCATTCCCATCTATCCATGCAAATCCGAGAGGCCCAATTAGAAGCCCATAAACCTGAGATCGTGTCAAGCGAGGCCTTGAGGGGAATTGATAAGAAACTTGAGATCAGAGGTGACTGAGTCTATTGTTTCATGGACCGAATCTGGATTCCAAAGTTCGGAGGATTCAGGGAGATTGTCATG
The DNA here is from genome assembly GCF_051521515.1 of Lactuca serriola. Classification (NCBI taxonomy): domain Eukaryota; kingdom Viridiplantae; phylum Streptophyta; class Magnoliopsida; order Asterales; family Asteraceae; genus Lactuca; species Lactuca serriola. The sequence goes on from NC_136411.1 coordinate 262,720,571, forward strand.
GAGGAAGCACACAAGACTAGATACTCTGTTCACCCAGGTTCGGACAAGATGTACTTGGATCTCAAGAAACAATACTTGTGGCCAAACATGAAAGCCGAGATCGTTACATTCGTGCGCAAGTGTCTAACTTGCGCCAAAGTGAAAGTCGAGTACCAGAAACCTTCGGGTCTGCTCCAGAACCCGAGATACCCGAGTGGAAATGGGAGATGATTACCATGGACTTCATCACCAAGTTACCCAAGTGTCCGAGTGGGTACGACAACATTTGGGTAATTGTCGATCGTTTGACAAAATCAGCTCACTTCATTCCAATCAAAGAGTCATTCAAGATGGAAAGACTCACGCGAATCTACATCCAGGAGGTAGTCTGACTACACGGTGTGCTGCGTCCATTATCTCTGACCTAGATAGCAGGTTTACCTCAAGATTTTGGCAGTCCCTTCAGAAAGCTCTTGGAACTAGGCTAGACATGAGTACGGCTTATCATCCTCAGACCGATGGACAGAGTGAGAAAACTATCCAAACCCTGGAAGACATGCTTAGAGCATGTGTCATCGATTTTGGAAAGTCGTGGGACACACATCTGCCTTTGATCGAATTCTCGTACAACAACAGTTACCACACCAACATCAAGGCTGCTCCATTTGAAGCCCTCTACGGTCGCAAGTGCAGATCCCCTCTGTGTTGGGCCGAGGTAGGGGACATGCAGCTAGCCAAGAGTCGAGTCCCCGACAGTGCTCTCAGTAGTCCTGAAATCATCCACGAAACCACCAAGAAGATCATCCAAATCCGGGAACGATTGAAAGCTTCACGAGATCGCCAAAAGAGTTACGCTGATAACCGACAGAAACCTCTAGAGTTCCAGGTTGGAGACCATGTCCTGTTGAAGGTCTCGCTCTGGAAAGGCATTGTACGCTTCGGAAAGCGTGGGAAACTTAATCCAAGGTACATTGGACCCTTCGAGATCCTCGCCAGGATTGGTCCTGTAGCCTAGAAACTTCGATTACCCCATGAACTCAATAACATCCATCCCGTCTTCCATGTCTCAAATCTCAAGAAGTGCTTATCCGATGAAACCCTAGTGATTCCCTTAGACGAGATTGAGATCAACGAAAACTTGAACTTCATGGAGGAACCAATCGAAATCATGGATCGAGAGACCAAACGCACGAAACAAAGTCGCATCCCGATAGTGAAGGTTCGCTGGAATGCCAAGCGGTGACCGGTATTCACTTGGGAGCGTGAAGACTCGATGAAACAAAAATATCCGTATCTCTTCCCAGATCCATGATTTGTATCTAAATTCTGAATTTCGGGACGAAATTCCCTCTAACGGGGGGATAATGTGACAACCCAAGTTCGTTCCATCATTTGTAACCCTTTCCATTAGTACATTCGTTGTTTCCAATTTCATTTCCGTTTACATTATTAAATTAAGTCATTTAATTAGAAGTTGCTATTATGACTTAATGGGTGTCCAAACGCATTTAGAACTCATACTAACACCCCATTCTTGTAATCGGAAAAATTTTAGAATCGACCATATCGGGTTACGACAACTTAATCGGGTGCGACCAAAAGCCACGTATAACGTCGGTATCGGGTAGAATTCCACCGTGTCCTGAACTTAGAACCTATTTAAAGCTCAAAAGACTTCAATTTGAAGCTTTTGCTCTCTCTCATTACTCTCTCTCTCTACCCTCTCTCCTTAATCCAAAGCTAAGGTCCAAAATCATTAAATTTAGGCTCCAATTCAACAAGGTAACTCCCCTAACTCATAGATTAGCCTCCTTAGCCTTCAAATTCGTGCTTAATCTTTGAAAAAGGACCATTTTCATGTGTTTATGGCCCTCGAACATGCTTGGGACGTAGACACACATAAAAGGGGTTTTTGAGCCTTAAAACCCTTCCAAATCACCTTTAGGGCTTATATATGGCTTAATGACTTAATGGAACGGACTTAGAACACCATGAATCCAACTTTTGAGGAGTAAACATGAGTTTACTGCCCAAGAACATGCTTGGGCCGTAAACTCATATTCATGGGGAGTAAACTCAAATTCAAGTGTTTAAATGCCACTCAAACACACCAATAGCCTTGGATTAAAGTCTAGAACCAACCACAATCGATTTAAGGACCTTAAACATGACAAAAAAACCCTCCCTTTAGTAGTTTATGGCCGTAAACCCCCCAAGAATGGGTTCCTGGGCCGTAAACTCACAAACACAAGTCAAATGATGCCCTAAATTCATTCTAAGGCTTGTAAAATTGGTTTGAATCACATGTGATTGATCTAGGGCTACAAAATCATGTAAGGAATGGTCACATAGGAGCTTAGGGCCATAAACTCCGAGTTTAAAGCCGTAAACTCCATTTGGTAATGTCCTTGGTGGTTAGACTCATTCCTATGCCTTAGATTAAATCATAGCAAACTTTCCCAAGTGTTATTTGACCATTTAGCACCATAAAACATATCATCCATGAGTTCATGGCCGTGAACTCATGTAGTCATGGTCTTAGGGCCGAAAACTCCCTAAGGAGTTTACTCTTGAAGAGCAAACTCATTATCCGAGCCATATACGTCCGTAGATGTCACACGGGTCACTCCAAACACTTGATTTGAAGTGTTTTCTTGTATTGGAGTGTATAATCATATCTAATTAGTGATTTAAAGTCTAATTAGATACATTTGTATATCATTTCATATTACATAGGAACCTCGCGCGTTATCAAGCCCTGAACCGACACTTAGCATCCAAACCGTCACATTTTCTCGCTTGGTGAGTTCATACCCCTACCCTTTTTCAATATTTTTCACTGTTGTCAGGGGGAATACAAGCAAAGTACAAGGAATACTAGTACTCAAAAACTTGTTTTACATGTGTTGTGTTTCATATTTCATATGCTTTTAACGTTGACAATCGTAACAGATAACCGTATGAACTTGCAGAACACATTACTGTATTATTTGTGAAAAACGTTATAAAATGTTGTATTTTATATTTTCACAAATGGTTTTCCACATTTTATCAGTTAAAAGCATATCATTTGAACTTTAAACATGAAACTTAGTACACTGTTTTGTCCTCGGTAACACTCCACAGAGATACGCGAGTGGAGGATCATTGTTTGTATCAGTATCTTTCTATATTATTACTAGTAAATTTGTTATTCCCATAAATTGGAGACACGTCCTCGGAGAACACTCCACAGAGATACGTGAGTGGAGGACCACACCCGTAACCAGAATCTCTTAGACATGGAGCATGACTTGAGTGTATAGATCTCTACAAGGTTGACTACCCCACACCAGGCTGCTAGCTACAGCCGTACCGAAACGTTCAAGGGTGACGAAAGTCATAAGGTGATGTGGACTACTTATTGCCATATCTAGTCTATCATATGGTTATGGAACTCGCAATTTGGATAACAGAGATTTACTAAATAGTAATAATGAATAAAGTAACTAGTTTACTTGTACTTGTTAGTTTTATATACATGTTAAAACTAATACATTTCACAAGGACAATTAGCTTTTCGGTATACATATTTCACATTACAGATTGGTAACCAACTTTCAGGAAAATATGGGATTTTCCTGGGGTAACATTTGTACATAACCAGATTCGTGTAACAAACCAGATAACTAAACCTTACAATTCACAGGAGTAACCATGTTTTCAGTGTACATCTTTTACATTACATTTTGGATTAGTAACCAACTTTAAAGAAAATATGGGATTTTCTTGGTGCGTAACTTTTTCAGAAACTGAAAGGGAACTTGTACATTTTCAGAAAACAAAACCACTTATGAACTCACCAGCTTTATGCTGATTTTCAAACTGCTTGTATTCTCAGGTCCGCATTAGACAGATACCCGATGATTCCTTTTGGCGAAGACGGATTGCATAGAAGACACGTCTTACTTTTGTCTATATATATACATATGTATCACATTTGTAGTACTTTTTACTTTAAAACAAATGTAAAATCTGTATATGTAATACAATGGTTGTTTACTTTGCTTACTATGTACATTGGATTTGATACTAAACGTGGAGTCCGCCCCGGAAACGTTTCCGCCTTGGGTTTCGGGGAATGACAGATTGGTATCAGAGCCCATGTTTATAGTGAAATAAGTATTCCAAACCTTACATGGTATAAGACTATAAACACTAAAGGGGCCTAAGTGCTCTGAACTAAAAGTATACTCTAAAATATAAGTATTTTCAAAAAGTATATAAGTATACCCAACTATCGAAATCCGTAACTACAAGTAGAACATAACATAAGTAAATGGGTGTTGTACGTTGCAGCTAAACCTAAGTAGTTTTGTAGTCGTATCTAGGATCAATATAGCCTGGCCAACTATATTCACTCGAGACACGGCCAACACGTGCTTGGGAGTGACTATAGTGTTCGACATGCCTAAAACTTACCCTAATACCCCAAACATCGAACCATGGTCGTAGCGAATCACGAAATACTATGGGACTATTTCTCGAGCCAATCCTTTATAGAAATCCTCATTCAAGCATTGCTCCTTGAACATTCCTTTAGAGATAATTTGTATCATTTGATAACTTATTCCTGCTTTATCGCTTATTCGAAATATATAACTGTCATATCTCTTGATTCAACTCAGAGGACTTACCATCCTCTCTTTCCTGATCTTGTTAGATCAAGATGCCTCCAAGAAAAAGACCAAACTCAAAGAACAACAATCCTCCTCCGCCACCACCTCATCCTCAATTTGATCCTGTAATGTTTCAGGCAGCTGTTACTGCCGCAGTAACAGCCGCCATGTCGCAGATGAACCCCGGTGGTTCAGGAGGTGGTCCCCAGCACCAAAACCAGGAAGGTAGCCAGGGACACTGAAAGGAGGGTTCCTATAAAGATTTCATGAACGCAAAACCCACGTCCTTTGATGGCACTCGAGGTGTCATTTCCATTTCCCGATGGTTCGAGAAAATCGAATCTATCTTTGAAATATGTGCCTGTTCGGAATTTGACAAAGTGAAGTTTGCATCCTGTACCTTTATCTATAAAGCCCTGACTTGGTGGAACGGCCTAGTCAAATCCCTAACTTTACCTGTAGCCAATACCATGGGTTGGGAAGCCATGAAAGAACTTCTTCTAGCTTAGTACTGCCCTTGGGGCGAAATAAAGAAGTTAGAGCACGAGCTCTGGAACTTGAAGATGAAAGGTTCCGATATTGCCGCATACAATTCTAGATTCGATGATCTAGCATTACTCTGTCCAGGATTGGTTACCCCGGAGAGTAAGAAGATAGAGAGGTTCATCAGGGGGCTGACCCAGCCAACCAAAGGAAATGTTTTATCTGCGAGGCCAGATACATATGACAGTGCCAAAAGCCTAGCCCAAACCCTGATTGACCATAGTGACGATGTTGAGGAAGCAACCACCACTCTTGAACCGACCAAGTGGAGTCGTGAGAAAAGGAAGTTTTGGAAGAATAAGAAGGACCAATCTTCTCAAGGGTCCTCAAAGAAACAACAGACTGTAGCAGTCCATGCTGCTACCTCTGCTATGGGATCCACAGCTCAAACACCCACAAGTAGGTATGTTGGTAACCTTCCCCAGTGTGACAAGTGCAAATACCACCACAACCCTGGCCCCTGTCGTGAGCTGACATGTACAAAATGTGGTAGAAAGGGGCATACGGTCCGATTCTGCAAAGCACCAGCCCAATCTGCAAACCAATGTTCTGGAGCAGGTGTTGGTCAAGCCTGCTATAATTGTGGAGAAGTTGGGCATTTCAAGAGAAACTGCCCCAAGAAGGCAACAACTGATAACACTGGGAGAGTCCTAGCCATGGGACAGGAGGAGGCAGTCGCTGATCCCACCGTTGTTTCGGGTACGTTCCCTCCCGACAACTCTTATGCTAGTATTCTTTTCGATTCGGGTGCCGAAAGAAGTTTTGTTAGTCATCCGTTCAAGCATAACCTTAAACATAATCCTCAACCATTAACCGAAAAGTTTACCTTCGAGATGGCTAACGGTGAGAAAGAGAGCGCTAGCAATGTATTCATAGGTTGTACCCTTACCATGAACGATCATTCATTTCCCATCGATATTATGCCAGTTTACATAAAGAGCTTTGATGTTATCATCGGCATGGATTGGTTAAGTCCCAATCATGCTAACATCCTTTGTTACGAAAAAGCCATTCGTCTCAACCTCCCCTCTGGTCAGACTCTCATGATCTATGGCGATAAGCTTAGCTCCAATCTTCGTATCATTTCCTGCATCAAAGCTCAAAAGCTTCTGCGGAAGGAGTGCCAAGCATTCCTAGCCCATGTCACTAACGAGAAACAGGAAGTTAAAGACCTCGCGAGCATCCCCGAAGTCTGCAACTTTCCTGACGTCTTTCCCAAAGAACTCCCGGGAATTCCTCCTGAACGTCAAGTTGAGTTTCACATCGATCTAATCCCTGGAGCTACCCCCGTAGCCAAGTCTCCATATCGCTTAGCTCCAACAAAAATGCAGGAGTTATCCAGCCAACTCAACGAGTTGCTCAGCAAAGGGTTCATCCAACCGAGTTCCTCACCCTGGGGAGCTCCGGTTCTGTTTGTAAAGAAGAAAGATGGATCCTGCCGAATGTGTATCGATTATCGTGAGATAAATAAGTTGACCGTCAAGAACCGATATCCTCTTCCGCGAATAGATGACCTCTTCGATCAACTCCAAGGAGCCAGCTACTTGTCAAAGATAGACCTTCGGTCAGGGTACCATCAGCTACGAGTTCATGAGAGTGATGTTTCCAAAACAGCTTTCAGGACTCGGTATGGACACTATGAGTTCGTAGTGATGCCCTTTGGTCTAACCAATGCATCGACTGTGTTCATGGACCTGATGAACCGGGTGTGTCATCCGTTCATAGACAATATTGTCATCGTGTTCATTGACGACATACATGTCTACTCTAGAAGTGAAGAAGATCACAAACAACACTTAAGGTCAGTGTTGGAAACCCTTAGATCCGAAAGCTGTATGCGAAATTTTCCAAGTGTGAATTCTGGATTCGGAAGGTAACTTTTCTCGGCCACGTGGTAAGCGAAGAGGGTATTCACGTGGTTCCATCCAAGATCAAGGCGATAGAGAATTGGTCGGCACCAAAGACACCCACATAAATCCGTCAATTCTTGGGCCTCGCCGGCTATTATCGGAGATTCTTCCAGAATTTTTCCAGAATCGCCAAACCCCTAACCACTCTGACACAGAAAGGTGTACCCTTTTGTTGGAGTGAAAAGCAAGAAAACTCATTCCAAACATTAAAGCGAGCCTTGTGCAGCGCACCGGTCCTGTCCCTGCCCGAAGGGACAGATGACTTCGTTGTTTATTGTGATGCGTCTAGCCAGGGCTTAGGCTGTGTGCTTATGCAAAGGGGAAAAGTGATTGCATATGCCTCGAGACAGCTGAAGGCACACGAGGTCAACTATACCACCCATGACCTGGAGTTAGGAGCCGTAGTCTTTGCATTAAAGATTTGGAGACATTATCTCTACGGAACCAAGTGTACGATCTTCACTGACCATAAGAGCCTGCAACACATCTTCAATAAGAAGGACTTAAACATGAGGCAACGGCGATGGGTAGAACTACTCAGTGACTATGAGTGTGAAATCCACTACAATCCCGGCAAGGCCAATGTGGTAGCAGATGCCCTTAGCCGATAGGATAGTTCAAGCCGAAAAGTAAAGACCCTGACGATGACTATCCATTCCCATCTATCCATGCAAATCCGAGAGGCCCAATTAGAAGCCCATAAACCTGAGATCGTGTCAAGTGAGGCCTTGAGGGGAATTGATAAGAAACTTGAGATCATAGGTGACTGAGTCTATTGTTTCATGGACCGAATCTGGATTCCAAAGTTCGGAGGATTCAGGGAGATTGTCATGGAGGAAGCACACAAGACTAGATACTCTGTTCACCCAGGTTCGGACAAGATGTACTTGGATCTCAAGAAACAATACTTGTGGCCAAACATGAAAGCCGAGATCGTTACATTCGTGCGCAAGTGTCTGACTTGCGCCAAAGTGAGAGTCGAGTACCAGAAACCTTCGGGTCTGCTACAGAACCCGAGATACCCGAGTGGAAATGGGAGATGATTACCATGGACTTCATCACCAAGTTACCCAAGTGTCCAAGTGGGTACGACACCATTTGGGTAATTGTCGATCGTTTGACAAAATCAGCTCACTTCATTCCAATCAAAGAGTCATTCAAGATGGAAAGACTCACGCGAATCTACATCCAGGAGGTAGTCTGACTACACGGTGTGCTGCGTCCATTATCTCTGTCCGAGATAGCAGGTTTACCTCAAGATTTTGGCAGTCCCTTCAGAAAGCTCTAGGAACTAGGCTAGACATGAGTATGGCTTATCACCCTCAGAACGATGGACAGAGTGAGAAAACTATCCAAACCCTGGAAGCCATGCTTAGAGCATGTGTCATCGATTTTGGAAAGTCGTGGGACACACATCTGCCTTTGATCGAATTCTCGTACAACAACAGTTACCACACCAGCATCAAGGCTGCTCCATTTGAAGTCCTCTACGGTCGCAAGTGCAGATCCCCTCTGTGTTGGGCCGAGGTAGGGGACATGCAGCTAGCCAAGAGTCGAGTCCCCGACAGTGCTCTCACTAGTCCTGAAATCATCCACGAAACCACCGAGAAGATCATCCAAATCCGGGAACGATTGAAAGCTTCACGAGATCGCCAAAAGAGTTACGCTGATAACCGACGGAAACCTCTGGAGTTCCAGGTTGGAGACCATGTCCTGTTGAAGGTCTCACCCTGGAAAGGCATGATACGCTTCGGAAAGCGTGGGAAACTTAATCCGAGGTACATTGGACCCTTCGAGATCCTCGCCAGGATCGGTCCTGTAGCCTATAAACTTCGATTACCCCATGAGCTCAGTAACATCCATCCCGTCTTCCATGTCTCAAATCTCAAGAAGTGCTTATCCGATGAAACCCTAGTGATTCCCTTAGACGAGATCGAGATCAATGAAAACTTGAACTTCATGGAGGAACCAATCGAAATCATGGATCGAGAGGCCAAACGCACGAAACAAAGTCGCATCCCGATAGTGAAGGTTCGCTGGAATGCCAAGCGGTGACCGGAATTCACTTGGGAGCGTGAAGACTCGATGAAACAAAAATATCCGCATCTCTTCCCAGATCCATGATTTGTATCTAAATTCTGAATTTCGGGACGAAATTCCCTCTAACGGGGGGATAATGTGACAACCCAAGTTCGTTCTATCATTTGTAACCCTTTCCATTAGTACATTCGTCGTTTCCAATTTCATTTCCGTTTACGTTATTAAATTAAGTCATTTAATTAGAAGTTGCTATTATGACTTAGTGGGTGTCCAAACGCATTTAGAACTCATACTAACACCCCATTCTTGTAATCGGAAATTTTTTAGAATCGACCATATCGGGTTACAGCAACTTAATCGGGTGAGACCAAAAGCCACGTCTAACGTCGGTATCGGGTAGAATTCCACCGTGTCCTGAACTTAGAACCAATTTAAAGCTCAAAAGACTTCAATTTGAAGCTTTTGCTCTCTCTCACTACTCTCTCTCTACCCTCTCTCCTCAATCCAAACTTAAGGTCCAAAATCATTAAATTTAGGCTCCAATTCAACAAGGTAACTCCCCTAACTCATAGATTAGCCTCCTTAGCCTTCAAATTCATGCTTAATCTTTGAAAAAGGACCATTTTCATGTGTTTATGTCCCTCAAACATGCTTGGGCCGTAAACACACATAAAAGGGGTTTTTGAGCCTTAAATCCCTTCCAAATCACCTTTAGGGCTTAGATATGGCTTAATGACTTAATGGAATGGACTTAGAACACCTTAAATCTAACTTTTTAGGAGTAAACATGAGTTTACTGCCCAAGAACATGCTTGGGCCGTAAACTCATATTCATGGGGAGTAAACTCAAATTCAAGTGTTTAAATGCCACTTAAACACACCAATAGCCTTGGATTATAGTCTTGAACCAACCACAATCGATTTAAGGACCTTAAACATGACAAAAACCCTCCCTTTAGTAGTTTACGGCCGTAAACCCCCCAAGAATGGGTTCCTGGGCCGTAAACTCACAAACACAAGTCAAATGATGCCCTAAATTCATTCTAAGGCTTGTAAAATTGGTTTGAATCACATGTGATTGATCTAGGGCTACAAAATCATGTAAGGAATGGTCACATAGGAGCTTATGGCCGTAAACTCCTAGTTTAAAGCCGTAAAATCCATTTGGTAATGTCCTTGGTGGTTAGACTCATTCCTATGCCTTAGATTAAACCATAGCAACCTTTCCCAAGTGTTATTTGACCATTTAGCACCATAAAACCTCTCATCCATGAGTTTACGGCCATGAACTCATGTGGTCATGGTCTTAGGGCCGAAAACTCCCTAAGGAGTTTACTCTTGAAGAGCAAACTCATTATCCGAGCCCTATACGTCCGTAGATGTCACCCGGGTCACTCCAAACACTTGATTTGAAGTGTTTTCTTGTATTGGAGTGTATAATCATATCTAATTAGTGATTTAAAGTCTAATTATATACATTTGTATATCATTTCGTATTACATAGGAACCTCGCACATTATCAAGCCCCAAACCGACACTTAGCATCCAAACCGTCACATTTTCTCGCCTGGTGAGTTCATACCCCTACCCTTTTTCAATGCTTTTAACTGTTGTCAGGGGGAATACAAGCAAAGTACAAAGAATACTTGTACTCAAAAACTTGTTTTACATGTGTTGTATTTCATATTTCATATGCTTTTAACGTTGACAATCGTAACAGATAACCGTTTGAACTTGCAGAACACATTACTGTATTATTTGTGAAAAACATTATAAATTGTTGTATTTTATATTTTCACAAATGGTTTTCCACATTTTATCAGTTAAAAGCATATCATTTGAACTTTAAACATGAAACTTAGTACACTTTTTTGTCCTCGGTAACACTCCACAGAGATACGCGAGTGGAGGATCATTGTTTGTATCAATATCTTGCTGTATTATTACTAGTAAATTTGTTATTCCCATAAATTGGAGACACATCCTCGGAGAACACTCCACAGAGATACGCGAGTGGAGGACCACACCCGTAACCAGAATCTCTTAGATAAGGAGCATGACTTGAGTGTATATATCTATACGATGCTGACTACCCCACACCTGGCTGCTAGCTACAGCCGAACCGAAAGGTTCAAGGGTAACGAAAGTCATAAGGTGATGTGGACTACTTATTGCCATATCTAGTCTATCGTATGGTTATGGAGCATCATTACTCCCGACGTCTTCTGCAACCTTCCCTACTGCTTAGCCAAGTATCTTGCGGATGGGGTTGTCAAAGAAAAGGTGACCTCCAAAATTAATGGAGGAATGTTCGTAACGAGGCTCACGAGATCATTTGGGATCTTGGATTTACAAGAGGCGAGGTCCCTAACCGTCATTCTCCTCCTCCGTTCAACTCTACACTATATCGGAGGGTGAGAATTGTGGAAAAATTTGGAGATTCTTATGCAATTCCACATGCAGACGAGGCGGTTGTTCCGGAGGAGCCAGGACGAAGGGTTCGGCAAAGGATTGAACGGGCTCAAGAAGACCCATCGGTTATTCCGGTGGAGGATGAGAATGACGGGTGAAACCAAGTTGAATATCGAAGATACTTAGATGACATTAGGCGATGTGTCAATTACAACAATGCATCAATCGAGTATGTTTTGCAGTAAATGAACATCGCCCCACGGCCCGACTCTGGGTACCCTTACATCATGAATTGGGAGGAGAGGACGCGGAGAGGAGACAATCAAGAAGGAGGCAGTGGTGCAGGAGGGGAAAATATGGAAGAAGAAGATTGAAGATTGACTATTTTTATATTTTTATGGTGTTTAGTTATGAACCTTTTTGAACTTGGATAATTATATTTTTAGGACTTTTATTTGGTTGCCTTCACTCGTGGTTGCATTTTTTTTTTCAAGATTAGAAGGTTAGGATGCATTTAGAAGTTTTAAGGGTCAAGGTTCAAGTGAGGAATGCTTACATGAGAGTGCGAAGTGTTTTCCATTAAGGTTGAGTCCGTTAGGATTGGGAGTGATAGAGTGCATTATTACTGAAGTAATTAGAAGAAGAGTCACTGAATTATCCAAATTCAGCACCTTAGTCAGAAGTAAACGAGCAAGACGTTTTTCTCAACTCAGTGCCTACTCGCAGAGTGCATCTAGCATACTCGGCGAGTACATGGGTAGTTACACGATATTACTACAAATTGACGATCTACTCGCCGAGTACACGGCTTACTCGCCGAGTACACGGCTTACTCGCCGAGTCCATCAACATTTTTCTATCCTAGAGTTGTTTTGGGCAAATTTATTGCAGTCCTTATCCATATTTTTCGTGAAGATTCATTACTGGAGGTTTCTAGGAGCTTTGTTCTATATATTTGAGTCATTTGCAAGTCTACTACAAGCGACATGGCACCCAAGACATCGATGAGCTGTTCCCATGTCTAAATTCATTCAAAGTTGGAGCTTAATTGAAGAAAATCACCTTCGCGACTGCTACCATAGGTGAGTTTGTTCCAATTCTCTATATATTTCATGTTTTTATGCATAACATGCAATGGGGACATTGCATAAATTAAGTGTGGGGTAGGGGGTTGGTTACATCTTAGTAAATTTAGAATCCTAATATCCTAATTTAGGTATATTTTAAAAAAAATTTGCATACCAAAAATGTTACTTAGGATTTAATTTAGAAAATTTTGGTAAAAATTAAATTAGGATTCCATGTTAGAATTATGTTGATGATTGCATGAAAACTCAAATGTTTAGTTGAGCCTATATACGTTCTAGTGCATTTGTGGCTTCCTTATTCTAGTGAAATCATGGGACAAAAACCCGACATCGCTTAGTTTGAAGGATGCAATATGTTTAACATCGTGTACCAGAAATGTATCCAGGAAAATTATTATCGTTAACAAATAAAGGTTGAAGTTGAGTGCCCCTGCTTAAGCATGTAGGCTTTTGAATGAAAAAAAAGTGAGTTACATGTTAAAAAAAAGAGAATTACAAGAAAAGTTTGAAGAATTTTTGGAGCATCAAAGTTAAAGTATGAAGTTAAAAGATCAAAAATTCTGAAGAAATTCAAAAAGTTGAAGATACCAAAAATCAAACAACAAGGTGGTGAATTCAAAGAAATTAAAGATCAAATAACAAAGAAGTGAAGAATTCCAAAGAGCTCCAATGTGGTATCATAAATTGTAATTGTTTAGATTATGTATGCTTGGGTTGCTCAACAAAAAACACCTTGAGGTTAAGAGGTTTTTTGTGGATAGATTCGGAGGGATGCATAAAATGAGCATTGTTTGGAGAAAGTAGGCGAATGTTTATGAGGATTGTGAGTATTTAGAGTATGTGGGGTTATTAGGAAAATTTTAGACACAAATGCATGTGTTGCGGTCTTGGCATAATGGTTGGGTTCGATTGGAGTTGTCCTATGTGATTCTAATGTGTTAAAATTCAGTTTTGCTTGGGGGCAAGCAAAAGCCAAGTGTGGGGTATTTTGATATTTGCATAATTAGCCATATGTTTAGCATCTATTTTTATTAATTTTTAGCTAATTATGTGCATAATGTGGACAAAAGGTACTTAATACTGCTTAAATTTTGTTTTCAGTCCAAAAGACATGCTTGGAGGTAAAAAGGAATAAGGAGAAGCAATTAGAGACCAAAGAATGAAGAAAAAGGAAAACATTCACACCTACTCGGCGAGTCCACACACCAACTCGGCCAGTTCATGAGAATGTTCCCGAAGAAAAGTCAAGAATCCTTGCCGTACACGGATTTTACACGCCTACTCGGCGAATTGGGGGACCTACTTGCCGAGTTGCCCCTGTTTTGTGATAACTACAAATATTAGATCTTAATCCGAATTGTGGACTCTTTTTCTGGCTTCTAGGAGTTACACCTGCGATTGAAGAACCCTTTGGAGACCTGAAGAACCCTAACCTTTGATCTTTTGAAGACTCAAGGCGAATGATGTTATATCTTCCACTTAATCTTAGGATTGAATCATGTCTAGCTTAATTAAATTCGTTTTTGAGCTTGTTTCCTCTATAATCATGAGCTAAATTCATATTGTTTCTGTTTAGGAAAACCAAGTTACTCCTATGGTTTAATTATTACTTTTGTTGATTGTTTATTGGTGATTTTATTAAATTAAGTTTGTTAAAGAAGCTTATGCATTAGCCAAAACTATTTTCTATTAATTGGAAGACAATTAAGCTGCATGAACATCTTTTAGCTGTTAACCTCATATGTTTATGTGAACACTTTATCATATGTCTAGGAATAATGAACATGAAACTAGGATTAACTAGAGAATGGGTAAATTAATGTGTGAGCTTGTTTGAGAAACCAACAAACAAGAGGTTAATTGAAACACCAACTTGATTAACCAATTACAAATCTTATTTAATCCAAATAATTGAACTAGGTAATTAATTAGTTTAAACAATTGGCCACTGCTTGAATTGATTAATTGTCTAAGGGTTAGTATTAGTGAACATGAATCTCACCACTATAGTTGGTAACCAATAACAATTAATTTATCGTATTATTATACAAATAACCATAGGAGTGTATTGGTTGGACCTAAATAGAAACTCTTTATTAAATTTGGTGAATTTTTACTTGTTTTTTTAGTTGTTAGTTGATCACTTGTTAGGTGGTGTGTTTAAGTTTCTAGTCTTGTAAAACTAGAGAAAAACCTTTACTTTTATTACTTGCTTAGTTAAAATTAGTTATTAGTTTAATTTCCGTTCTCTGAGTTTGATACTCTACTTATCCAACTATACCACTAAAAGACAGGTTCACTGCCTTTGTGTGCTAAATTTATAATTTAGAAGTAGGATTAAAACCAGTGCATTTTACACACATCAGAGAGAATGGAAATTAAATGCGCAAATTTAAACTATCCTAAAACAAAAATCAGTGGTCAAAGCGTATCATTTTCAAAAATCCAACAAGCACATAGAATCGAGCTTTGTTAAATGGTTTTGTGAACATATCCACCACATTATTAGTTGTGCGAACCTATTCCAACCGAATGAGCGAACGCTCATAACAATCTCTGATAAAATACACTTTGATGTCGATGTGCTTGGTTTTTTAGTGCTAGACTAGATTTTTAGCAATTTGAATTCCAGCTTTGTCACAGAAAATAGGGGTTTCTAGAAAGTTCAAACCATAATCCAACAGCTGATGTTGGATCCATATGACTTGAGAACAACAAGCAGAAGCAGAGATATATTCTGCCTCCGCTGTTGAGGTTGAGATTGTATGTTGTTTCTTGCACTACACCAGTCGATCTCCCAAAAACTGACATTCCCCAGAAGTTGATTTCCTGTCAAGCTCACAACCTCCGTAATTACTGTCAACAAAAGCATATAAATCAAATTCAAAATTTTTCGGGTACCAAAGACCCAATTTTGGGCTGCCTTTGAGATACCGAAAAATTCTTTTGACAGCAATTAAATGGGAGAGTTTAGGATTAGCCTGGTAACGTGCGCACTGACAGACTGCGAACATGATTTCAGGCCTGCTTGCGGTCAGATACATCAGTGATCCGATCATCGATCTATATTCAGTCTGATCTACGGATGCGCCTACAGTATCTGGAGTCAACAGGGGCTAAACGACCATCGGTGTCAAGGCAGGTTTTGGGTGTCTGAACCTGAACTTCTCTAGCATATCGTCAACATACTTGGCTTGATGGAGCAGGATTTCGTTTGAGTCTTGTTTGACCTGACGCCCCAAATCTCTCCAAGTCTGTGAAATCTCTCGAAGTATATTGAATCTCTCCCAAATCTCTCCAAGTATGTGAAATCCCTCCCAAATCTCTCCAAGAATGTGAAATCTCTCCTAAATCTCTCCATGTATGTGAAATCTCTCCAAGTATATTGAATCTTTCCCAAATCTCTCCAAGTATGTGAAATCCCTCCCAAATCTCTCTAAGAATGTGAAATCTCTCCCAAATTTCTCCAAGTATGTGAAATCTCTCCAAGTATATTGAATCTCTTCGAAATCTCTCCAAGTATGTGAAATCTCTCCCAAATCTCTCCAAGAATGTGAAATCTCTCCAAGAATGTGAAATCTCTCCACGTATCTCAAATCTCTCTAAGTATTTCCTAAGTCGAAAACAGCTCAAAACCGGAAAAGGAAACCCCAAAAAGACCCTCTTGGTCCGGAACCCCTCCCTATTTCGGAGCTTCTAATGGAATCCAGAATCCCCATGTTTTGCTTCGGAACCTTGCACCGGAAGACCTGTCTCGCTTCGGAACCTCTTAGCCGGCTTTGCACCTCGGTCCGGACTACTGACTTCGCCTCCGATCCGCCTCCTGACTTCGAAATTTGAGATAGTGCTCCGGACCTCTCATATTGACTCTAGATCTTGCTGAATGGCTCTGGAACTCCTCTTAAGCACTTCGGACCCTCGCAGGAACAACCCACCACTCCGAATTTTTGTCATTCTCGGACCTTTTTATCATTTTAAGGCATTTTGACGTCGAGAATTATACCAAACTCATATTTTTCATATGTTAGACCCCTAAAACCTCTATTTTATGCCAAATTTAATTATTTAAATCATATTTTCATAAAATAAAACTTTAGGATTTAGGAAGATCCTATCCTAAATCAAGATAAGGACAAAGAGTGTAACTTGGTGATTTGATGAAACTCTTATTCCCCATGCAAATCACAATATCCCATGCTTTACCCACAAAATATTCATACATGGACCAGCAGATCCCCATACACCAAAGATTCCTCCCTTTTTCTTATACTCTCTTAAAACAACGACAATAGAAGAAAGATTGGGCTATCCATTTCCTCTCACTCCTCTCATTTCCTCTCAAAAGCTTATCCCAAAGGCAAGAACAAGGATCTTGCTGGAAGCAAAATTTCTCCAATCTTCCCTGGAGTTTTTCTAAAGTAAGTTCTCCACTCATCTAAGATTTTACATAACTTTCAAGATGAATCCATATTATTTTATTCATAATAATATGTGGTAATCAACCTTAGGATAACATTCTCCCCAGAGGAGTTCCTCATCTCAGCCAAAAGTTTAAGCTTGAGATCTTCACTCCATAACTCCAAACAACTCCTCAACCAACTCAAGGTGAGCTTCATACCCCCACTTTTTCTAAGCTTTTATTGTTTTTGGGGGGAGAATACAAGTCAGAGCCTTGTGTAATTCATGATCTAATTACTTATTGTGTATGTATGCCATCTTACATGTGCTTAAGTATGAAATTCCTTACTCTTAGTCCAAAAACTCGAGATTTTGGTTAAGTCTCAAGAGTTTGGATTATATTTCACAAAATATCTTTAGAAACAAGAACTAGTAGATACCAAGTATAAGTCACAAATTTTTATAACAACAACTATAAGGAATTGCTTCATGCTTCACTTAAACAAGTTTTTAGATAAAATATTTTAGAAAGTGATTGAAATATGAAAATAATAATATTTTGAAATCACTTTTGTCAAACATAAATATAAATGTTATCTTGGAGTATTATTTCATGCTCATGACTTTTACCAAATAGTTGATTTAGTTGAGTTTATTTATAAATATTTTAATATAAATAGTTTTATCAAGAACAATATACGAAAATAGAGTTTTCATGACAAAAATATTTGCATGTCATAATCTGCTATCGTAAAACCTTTAGGAACATAAGTAATGTTCTATATGTCATAAAACAGAAAATACGTGTCATAACCGATAGTCATAAATTTTCACAAATTATGACTTGACATTTTTCTTCTGTCTAATATGGGTCCGAGCCAACAGTTCATAGTAAGGAAAGACCATATTTGCCAATTCGGATAATGTAGGGTCATTTTGACAAGAGTTCAAAATGGCTTATTTATTTATTTATTTATTTATTTTTTATAAACGAAATGAAACGAACATGAAGTACCCAAATAACAAGTACAAATAACAATATGAAACGAGAACGATATTTCTATTCAATGAGCACTAATATCATTATTTATCTAACAAATAATGAATCCCGAATGATTGCTCGAAAGGTTGTCAATATTCTAGTTAGACAAATCTCAAAAGTACCTAAATAATATAAAAATATTAGTGTACGCCTAAAGTCCTGTAAGGAGTTATAGCCAGAGTCTCCTGGAGGGAGAGCGAGAATTTGTGTATGGATCTATATGAGGTTGACATCCCACACATTTGCTGTTCGCTACAGCTAGACATGCCAGTGTAGGGTGACAAATATCTTTTCAAAAAACTAGGGCGCCTGAGAAACGCCAAAACGGGCAATCTGTCAGATTAGTATGGTTATAACGACTCAAAGGAATATGTTATGTCATCTAGAAATATAGTAAGGAAAAACCTCATAAATAAATTTGGCACGTTGTCTTGAGCGTCCTATACATGATAAATGATGGTCCGCATTTGTTGCGTTGACTGTCCTTTTTCATCACGTAGAATGTCCACAATCGTCATGATTGATTTCTTTCACCTAACAAGTATTAGAGTTTTACCACAAATCAGAAAACGTAAGACTTTATAGAGAACGTTTGTATACAATTTTGAAAACGATAAACCTACACACTCACAAATGTAAGTTTACACAGTTGGAAATAGAACTTACGAATATTTTATAACAGAAAATATAGGACTTTCTGAAGAAAACGATTTTATACGATTTCGGTAACGATGAACTAGAACGCACACACTGAATTATACCCACTAAGAAAAACAAGATTTACATATTTATTCTCTATTTGAAAATGGGAGATTTTCTGGAAACGGTTGGCTAACATTTAAAAAAAAAGAGTTATTCTCGAACACAACCCTTCTTTACAAATTTCACTACTTTTCAAAATCACTCCATCTAAGGATGAACAAAAAGTAACGACATGCACACATATATCCATCATTTTCAAAGCAAGGCTTCAAACGATTTAATAGAAAATATCGGATTTTCTGAAAGTACCATAAGAACGATTGTAAACAAGTGTAAACGATTTTGCACAAAATACTTATAAATTCACCAACTTTTTAGTTGACGCTTTTGAAAACTACTTATATTCCCAGGGACCTAGTGAGCAGGTAACAAAGGACGTGGATGCATGACTATTTAGCTGTAGTTTGAAGTTTTCTACTTATGTATCTTTTTTGTAACTCGAAGAATAAATACCATATGTAAACCATATAAGTTTGTTATCTCAATGTATGATGTTTGAATTGCTCTGTTTCATTTATATTCAATTGTTATGATACTGCACAATGAAGTCACCCGTCTCCTGGCGTTTCCGCTGTCCGGTCGGGGGGTGTGACAGTGTTAGTCGATCATTAAAAACTTTTTTTTCCTAGTTGTGTAGTACCATGCAGGTTGCAGCCCTAACCTATCGAAGACATTTGTGATGTTTCAGAGCATTAGGTATGTGCCCGTTGAGGTGGTGTTATAACAACTTATAACACAAAGTGGGAAATGGTGTTCATTGTTATGACCGAGGTTAAAAGGAGAAAAATAGAGAGAGAAGAAATGTGCAACTCATGAAAGTTTTCGTTTCAATATGTTATAACGCCAACAAGATATACCATAAAATCAAGGGGGAAATGGTCTTCATGGTGTTATGACCATGTTATGAAATGACACATTAGCAAAAATACCACTTTTCGTTGCCCGTACCATATGCTCTCACCTTTATCCGATATCCACAATCGCAATCTTGCTCTTGTCGATTAGTTGTGAAACCCGTTTCCACCATTCCACAAAATCTTGAAGTAAAAAGAAACTAAAAAAGGTAGCCGTATAGCCTTTAAATGAATCCAAAAACCCAGTAGAAAACAAGGATCACGATTTTACGTGAATTGGTGGGATTTAAATGAAGATCTGGTTATAGTAAGATTGATTGAGAAAATACACTTTCGTGTGAATCAACGCTTACACACCTTTCATGACTGTATTAATTACTACCAACTACTTGTTGGGAACGAGGAGCAGCTGGAATAAAATATACTGGTGAGTCGTGAGCAGTGACTGTTATGGTAAATTTGCATGTGAAAATAGAAAGAGCAATAATTAAGTCAACTTGATTCCAATCCAATTAGCTTCCATAAATAGATGGAGCTTACCCATCATCTTCTCCATCACAACAATGGACGCCGGAGTCACCTTCCTCCTCCTGGTCTCCTCCCTCATTCTTTCCTTCTACTTCATCCTTAACAGAAAACCCAACGCTTCGAAATCTCTAAATCTTCCACCAGGTCCACCAAAGCTACCCATTATTGGAAACATCCATCAGATAGCTGGAGCACTGCCGCACCATGCATTCCGTGAGTTAGCCAAGAAATATGGTCCCATCATGCACATGCAACTCGGCCAGATCTCTACCATTGTCATCTCGTCTCCTCTGTTAGCCAAAGAAGTCTTCAAAACCAACGATCTCGCCCTCGCTAGCCGCCCCTACACTCTCCTCGCCGATATTGTGTTGTATGGAAGCTCCGACGTTGCTCTTGGCCCTTACGGCGATTACTGGCGACAAATGAAGAAGATGATCACTGTGGAACTCTTAAGTGCCAAAAAAGTCCGGTCGTTCAGTGGTTTCCGTGAGCAAGAGATCGATCATTTCATCGAGTTCCTCCGATCGAGCTGTGAAAAACCAATAGTCATACGTGAGAAGGTAACGGAAATGATCAACAACATTGTGTGCAAATCGTCGTTTGGGGATAACTGCAAACAACAAGATGTATTGATCGAATTGGTGGATGATTTGGGGAGATTGGTGAGTGGGTTTTATGTTGCAGATCTGTTTCCTGAGTTTGGGTTCCTTTCGGTCATTTCTGGGATGAAATCTAAGTTGACGAAGATTCACAAAAGTCTTGATAAGATTTTTGATGATATTTTTGAGGAACGGAAAACCAAAAGACAAAGAAACGGTGCCTCGGAAGACGATCTGCTTGATGTTCTTTTCACCATCAAAGAGAGTGGTGGCCTTCAGTTCCCGATCACAGACGACAACATCAAGGCTGTCTTTGTGGTACGCTTCTAAACTCTTTTTTTATTTTCGTACTGCAAAAAAATACAAACTTTTTAATACGTTTTTGAATCATCGTTTTCATAGTTTACTGTTTCTAACAAATTATATAAAAAAATAACCAAAAACTATACATATGGTATAAATACTAAAACATTACTTGTTAAATAGTCCATATACTAATAAAAAAATAGTTTTAATCTTATTTTTTCATGTGTCATTCTAATATAACTTCATATTAGTATTATGACATGTATCAAGTAGATATATTAGACAAATCATTATCACAATTAGATTAAAGTTTTAAATAATAAATTTTAAACTTTTTATAGAAACATTTACTTTTTTGATTATATCTTAAATTTGAAGGTATAACTAACTTTAAAATTTTGGTATATTTTTTAATTAATAATTTATTTAAAATAATTGATTAATAATTATGAATTTTTGCTATCAATATGAATTAATTTTGTAACTATGGTTTCTATGGGTTATAAACTAATAAGTTAATTAATTACTCGCCAAAATTTGGCTGAGACATCATATTTTGATTTGTTGAGATTCGATAATTTAGAAAACGATATATTATTACACAAATAATTTGGTCAATATGGTTCGTGGATATAAACGTGTAAAAACAATAAATGTTCCTTACTTGTAAGTGTTCTATGAACTTAGTTTATACAGCAATTTCTCATTATGAGTGTGCAGATATAATAAAAGAAAAATACTTATAAGTTAATTTGTTGAATTAGTGTACTTAATATGAAAGCATTGGAGATTGGAAAATTCATCACGCTTCAAAGTGTGGAGTCTTTTAACTATGTTCTCCAAAATTTTAAATGAATTTAACACACAACTGGTGACTGCTGACTAATACATATCTTCTTGTAAATATAATTCTATACATTTTGTAACTGCATAAATATGCCAAAAAAGTATACGAATAGTTGACTGATTTCTGTAATTCTTTTAATAATTGACTTTGAAAATTAAGGCCTAGGGTGCATTGCTTAGATGGTTATGGAATGACATTTTGTGGTTTGGTATAAAAAACTGACATTGATACAAGGTTTTACCATGCCAGTGTGAGTTTTTCCCCGACTCTAATGGGGTACTTCTTATACAATGTGCTTCAGGAGTGTCTTTTATTATGATAAGTTTGGAGCATTAGAAGATTTTCTAACTATTTCTTAATGATATAGAATATGTTTACTGGAGGCACCGATACGAGTGCTATGACAATTGAATGGGCAATGACAGAAATGATGAAAAACCCTAATGTGATGGATAAGGCACAAAGAGAAGTGAGAGAAGCATTCAAGGGAAAGAAGAAAATCACTGAGAGTGACTTACAAGATTTGGTTTACCTTAAATTTGTTGTCAAAGAAACTTTAAGGCTTCACCCTCCTCTCCCTCTACTACTCCCAAGGGAATGTAGAGAACAATGTCAGATTGCTGGTTATGATATACCAGTGAAGATGAAAGTGATTGTCAATGCTTTTGCATGTGCAGTTGATCCTGAATATTGGGATGATGCAGAAAGTTTCAAACCAGAAAGATTTGAAAAATCGACTACTGATTTCATGGGTGCAAACTTTGAGTTTGTTCCATTTGGATCAGGGAGGAGAATGTGTCCTGGGATTAATTTTGGTGTAACTTCTATTCAGTCTGCTCTTGCTCAAATGTTATACTACTTCAATTGGAAACTACCTTTTGAATTAAGCCCTAAAGATGTTGACATAACAGAGAATGATGGAGCTACCGCAGTAAAAAAAGTTCCATTGATGCTAACACCTACTCTGTATTCTTCATTTTCTCATTAAAACATGGGGGAGAACAATAAAAGCAAAAGGTTTTTGGTCATTATGATGCAATAAATGAACAAGTATGTGTTGTTTTATAGTTTAAGTACTCATAATTGGTGTTATGATTTATATATTATAGCCAAATCATGTGCATTGAACTCTATACTATCGTCAACATCAATATAGGATAAGTTTTTATGTATTGTTTAAGTACAAATTTTGTCCATGTCCTTGCTTAAAAGGGTAAATATTAGCCCAACCAACTTTAGAGTTTTGGTTTAAAATGTCCGTGATATATATTTTTTGTAGTATAAGCCATTAAACTTAGAATTGACCTGTTAAATAGGAGCAGTAGATTACATGGCTTTTTTTTTTTTTTTTTTTTTTTTTTTTTTTTTTTTCTTTCACTTTTTGAGTAATAAATCTCTCTCTCTCTCTCTCTCTCTCTCTATATATATATATATATATATATATATATATATATATATATATATATATATACACACACACATACACTAAGTCTACCACAATGCTTTTTCTTTCTCCCCTCTTCTTATTTTTTCCCTAATGTGTAATAATCGTTCCATCTCTAAAAAACGGAAAAACCATATTCATTCTCTATGTTTCAGAACTCTTACCGATTTACCCCTCCATCCATCGACCTCAAATATCACAACAATCTGTTCTCCTCCGATATTGAACCCACCAATATCACACCACACAACTTGTTAAATCATCTATGTTTCTTATCAATCTTATTCGACCTAAAGAACTTAGACTGTCAAATTCTTCGACGATGTTCAGGTGCTAGGTTCCTAATTTAGTTCAATTTTTGTTAGGTCTATCCCTACAAATCTAATGATCCATGTTGAGTAAAATTTCAATATTTCATTTGAGTTTCAGACTGTTAACTCATAAAGATTAAAGTTACAAGTCTGATAAACATATTAGCTCACCTTCGAGATGATTGAACGCCAAATGCAAGTAACAAGACCTAGAAAATTCATCAGACCCAAAAAATGGGGTTATTTTTCTGGTTATGTTGGCAAATATAGCTAGGCATCGTAAAAGACCCCATATGTTCTTCCATTGGAGCTTCAAATGCTCAAGTCGAGTGAGATTCCAAAAGCTTGCAAGAGCCGTACCTTGATGTTTTTTATACTCAATTTATGGATAGATTACCCACTTCTCATCTAAGCAAACTATATGGTCGAGGAGCTACTCCGACATTGTTGAAGTGGCGAAGAAGGTTGGATTTGAAGGTGTGAAGGAGAAGGATTTGGTACGTTGCATCCACCGTCATCATGGTTGAAGATGGGGCAAACTATCGATGTTCAGGTGATGTTGTTCAAGATGTGGGGTTTGATTTTTTTCGTTTTTATTTTATTTTAATTTAATAAAGCTATGTTTATTATAGAAAATCCATGTGAATGTTCTTAGCATGCCACATGTACCATATATGATGATCAAGATGCCAACTAAGAAGAACAACCGACTTACCCCTTCATATTTGAAATAATGACGTTTTTTATACCGATTTTCATAGTTTAATAAACTACACTACAAAAAAATAGATAAGGAACCTTTTAAACTAAAAGGCAAAAGTTCGTTGGGTTTTACTACATCTACCCTACTTAAAATCAAAAATTTGGTCCGAATTTTGAAGTTATCCTAAATTCATCATCAAGTTTGCATTTCGTCTTAGTTTTACTGCTTTTATTTTACTCAAATCATAGGTTTGATAAAATGTTTTATCTTTTAATACATGCATTTCGTTGTCTCATGGACAAAATCTGCAATGAAATGCACAATAAGGACAATTTCAGAAAGATTTCAAAAAGTAAATCCAACGTATAGTTTTGATCAGGGACCACGTTTCTAGCTAATTTACTCTTGTTGTTAGTAATAACAAAGTTCAAAAGGACACAAATTGAGTATAAGTTACCTCAACTTTTGAAAAATACTTGAATATATTTACTAAATTTATAACATTCCAAATTTTCAACCACATTTTTCTTTTTTAATAGATAAGTAGGCAACCCGAAAACCATTTTCATAAAAAGGAACATAAACATCCATTGGTTCCATCATCATAAAAATATAGCATCAAATTAGAATTTAGTGGAAGTCACCAGATGAGAGTATAGTCATGTTATGTTCTTCCATTTCTCTTAAGAACAACTTAAAAAATATTTAATTTTAAAACGTAACTACAAAGTTTAGTGTGTTCCCGATTATACTATATATTTCACCAAAAATACAATAAATACACGTATGAATGCTATTGTAACGACTTAAATACCGATATCGACATCATTCAAATGGACTTGTAGTCTCACGACATAACACCGATATCGCCATCATTAAACGAGCCTATAAGATCACGACTTAACATCAGTATCCCTATCATCTCACACAAAGCATGTAAATAAGCAAGCAAAAAAATTAGTCTATCTAAGCATATAATCATATCATAATATTGCACAGACATACTACACAACGGATCAAATAATGACATTAATAATATAGTGAGAAAACCCACTTGAATCTAAAGAGTTGAAATCTCACACTTACATAAGCCCTCAAACAAGTCAGCCACACGCACTACGTAAATCAAACAGAGGTCAATCCTCAGTCTATTGTTCAAATCCTCAAAGTTTGATCAGTAGTCAAACTAGTAAAAATTCAATTGTGAACATTTTGAACTCTAGATTTCCACGACTTAGATTCCGGTTGTGTCACGATCACATGAAGACAGAATAGTAATGAATCTCTTCCCAGACTCGCATCACAACCTATCATTGATTGTGCCAGAGCAAAATCCATTTTTGAGTTAAGTACTTAATCCCTTCAGACCAAGGCTTAAACTCTTAGATGTTAAACTCAAAAAGATTTTAATGGAAAAGTTTCCAACTTTATCTAGAACTAAGGTTTACTCAAGTTACATCTCCAACATTAAATTCTTATCAGCTTAAAAAGGCTAAGAACTTGTGCATGGCTCAAAGGAAACCCATGTACATACATGTTCCTACTCCTAACTGGACAGAAGACTACTCCAATCCATTGTAAGGTTCTGATGTTGCTCATACTCCATGAATCTCAAGTCTAAAGGGCCAAAAGGGACCAAAATCAAATCCAATACCTAGATCTAACCAAGAATCTTAATAAACCTGTGAGCTTTAGGTCTTAGAAAGCTTGAGAAGTAACTAAACGGTATAATATCTACTTGGAAAAGACTTCTCCAATAACCACAAACTTACTTCTTCTTCAAGGATCTCACAAATACACCAAAATCTCTCTAACAAGGCATAAGAGGCTAGAGTTTTGTATTTAGAGAATGAAGGATGGTGATAGAGGGAACCACAACATGTTAGTTCCCTTATATAGGTCCCAATGCCCAAAAACTAGTGTTTTGTGTAAAAGTGGTGAAGTATCGCGATGACCTAGACCTGGGTCGCGTTGCTAGTTATCGATGTGGCTCATGTCGCGTCTCATATAACTCACGACGTTTTCCTAAAATCCCCATTTCTTAAACAAAATTCACAACAACGGGATATCAACTAATAAATAAGAATTGAGTTTTACAGCTATAGTCTAACTATAGTCTTATAGTGCTATAATCTGACTATAGTCTCACAATAACATACGAATGCTATAATACAAATATGGTGTTACATCAACATACAACTTCTATAGTTCCAACTATAGTCTCACATACAATTGTAATACGTGACACACAATTGTTATATGTGACATCCGTCAAATCTCAGGTTATTACCAAACTTAAATATCAACAATTCATGTGTAGACACAATTTTTTTTGTATATTTTATTATAGAATTAACTCATGACATAATAGATACCTTAGAATAGTTAGAAGACTCTTAGTATATACTTAGCAATCGCAAAGATACGTGTATGATTCAACTATGTTATAAAGTTCCAAAATCTAAACCTTATGACATTTTACAAAATAGAATTAATCAAATTGCAAATTAAAATAAAAAGGAATATATGAATGCTTAATTTAATCAATTAAGTAGTTTATAAAATACACAAATTCATATATTTTAATGTATAACATAACTAAATAATACATTATATATATATATATATATATATATATATATATATATATATATATATATATATATATATATATATATATAGACTTAGGTTCATATATAACCGCTATCTATTGTGTAAATGTATGAAAAATTATTCACCAATCAATAGATAGGGGCATTATAGTAAATTTACTAATTAATTAATTAACTACCGAAAATTATAAGACTATAATTATGGACTTAATTTGTTATCCTTTATATATTATTAAAGATTTATTTATTTGAACATAGGTAAAATCCTTTTAGGCTCAAATCCTCTTACTACTGTCTTCTCCATCTTGCCTTCAGAATTATACACACGTATCATACACAAAACGCTACGACCACCATGTTCATCTTTATCATCCAGTCACCATAAAATCCCATAAACAACCCTACAACAACACTGCCGACCCCATCACCAGATTCATTATTAAAGAAGCAACCATCGAAACAAGACTCGATCGATTAGGGTCCGGATCCACTGAAATATCTTGTATAAGTGAAGAATTAACAATTTCCTCGATCTTTAAAGATGGAAGTGAGGCCGAATGTTTCCGATTAGGGCTTAAATAATAAGAAAGATCAAGTGGGGTGGTGTACCCAAATCAGCATCAGGTGAATTTCCATCTGTCGTGGATCGTTTCATCAATCGATAATGTCGCAACCAAAACTCTGTAATCTGTCATCAATTTACAACCATTGCTAAAGAAACGTCAAGCATTATATGTCGAGGAATTGTTGATTTATTCTCACATTAAAAAACAAGAGCATTATTCCAACGTATCAAATCAGGAAATTAGAGGTGTAGAAAAAAAAGAATGAAGGGTAGGAGATCGAGTTCTAAGTGACGCACGGATTTAAAATCGAATATTAAAAATACTGTTGATTTTCTGTTAACACGGAGCGATGATGACTTCGAAGCTCCCCATCTGGTTAGATTTTCTTTTATTCTTCACGAATTATACACTAAAAGCCATGATCAGGGCTTTTAATATTAGTGATTGAATGTTAGCTTTCTTGTAAAAATTTAAAGATAGTATAATATTAGATGCCAAAATTATAAATAAGAACATCATTCTTGGAGTTGTAGATCTTTTAGTGCAACAAGAGTTTATTTCTTATTTACAACCAATTGATCTACACATTGAAATTTGGTTGTAAAACAACCGAATTGTAAGATTTTTTGTGTGATGTAATGTTGGGGTTTTTGTTCCTATGTGTTTGACTAACACATGGAATTCAAAAAACAGTATATTGAAGCAGTTAAGTTTGTGCTTGATTAATAGATGGAATTTAAAAGGCAATATATTGAAGCTGTCATATTCTTTTAAAACAAAGTAGTCATGTTCATTAAGAACTAGGCAATTATATTATTTAAGAATAAAACGCGTATAATCCAGTCTCATTCTTAAATTTGTTTAGAAATAAATATTCAATTCTTTAAGAATTTAGTATGATGTCTTATAGAACGGTGAATGAGCAAATATGAAAAACAATTTTTATACTTGTAATATTTGTAAATCAACCAAATACAATATTTTTTGAGGATGTAATTTGATTGTAATAGTTTTTTTCTTTATATTAGATTGATCACATAAGGAATTTGAAAATGTTTAAATTTGAATAAGTTATATTCTTAAAGAATAGAACTTGTCAAATTTTATTCTTATTAGGCTTCTTATAATATTAAATAATTCAGTTTCAAATAAGTCAACAACAAACGTGTTAAACACAAAATTGTAACTTTGTTGCTTAAAGAATGGTGTATGTAGTTTTAACTACAAGTAAATATCTTGTTCCTAAACAATTTGTTTGAATTCTTAAAGAATGGTATATGAAAATATAGTGAAAATGATATTTATGCTTAATAAATTTATTTACATTTTCGTAATTTTATTTATATTAGAAAAGTTTAGGTCTAATGTCATTCTTAATGTTTTTTTAAAGAACAAAAAAGTAGTAAATAATGGTATATGTACATTGTGTATGAATATTTCATTTGTGATGGCAATTTAATGTTTCAAGTTTAATAAAAAGTATTTTTTTTTCTAAGATTTGGTATTTTTTTAATCTCATTCTTAAAAAAACATGCTTACATTCTTGTAGAATATGCCTAAAATTATAAATTCTTTTTCACATTCTTACATATTATGTAGTTGACATAATATTGTTTTCAAAATTTTTTTTCATGCAGAAGAAGAATGCATATTGGAAACTAATTCTTGAATGAGATGCATAACAAAGGAATGCAGAATAGAAACGAATTTTTCAAAAAAAAAAATTTGCTCAACTGGAATTGATCGTTGAAGAATGAAACACATAGTTGAAATTGGTGTTTGAAGAACGCAGACGATCCAAATATTAATTTGGATTTGAAATGTTAATTTTCAAAAATGTTAATTACTATTTTTTAAATTTTGATTTAAATGTTTTCCTAAATTTTTGGTTTATATCCCTTTATGTATGCATTTTCCTAATTTGTTATAGAACAAAATATCCAATTTCCCCTATTGGAGGTTTAAATATATAAAATAAATTTTTTTCTAATTAATTACTATCATGTCATTCTTCATCTTAACCACTCATTCTTTTAATCTAATGGACCAAAAATGATCATACATTCACACAATATTTAGGATTCATATTTTATCTTAGATGGGATATCAGTGTTGAGTACAACTAAGTACCTTGTCTATCTTAAGTTTTCTTTTGATATGGTTTATCCAATAATTAATATGATATATATATATATATATATATATATATATTATAACATATCCATTAAATAATTACTAAGTTCTTGATATTTATAGGATATTAAGATAGAGTAAAAACTAAGTACAATGCATATCCTAAAATTTCATTTTATAGAGAGTAATCTACCCCCTAAGGTTCTCCTTTGAAGTTTAGAACCAATTTAGATTTTTACTATAGGGTCATCAGATAAGTATTTTCCCATACATAGAGTTATCAGACAATTACTTTCTAGAATAAAGAGAGACATGAGTTAAGTACTCATTGGATCAAAGAGACACATCATAATATTACTATGAGAGTTCTATATAATATTATCTAATAATCTGGCAAATATTGTTACATGCCGCTCACTTTAAACAACTTTTCGATTGTATAATTTCTCTCTACTACGGTTAGACTCAGACGGGAGCTGCACAATAGAGCTAAATCAAATTTTCTAAAACTCTTTAATTCTAGAATCATGCAACATACGTATCCTCCAACAGCTAATAACATATGTTCTTGGCTTGTTACTAGTTTTATGTTTGAATTATATTTAATGCTCAAAACTATATCCTTATTTAATTTGCACATAAGTTATTTAATGAGGA
Source organism: Lactuca serriola (assembly GCF_051521515.1). NCBI lineage: Eukaryota > Viridiplantae > Streptophyta > Magnoliopsida > Asterales > Asteraceae > Lactuca > Lactuca serriola. Next base: position 262,750,963 of record NC_136411.1, read on the forward strand.
CGTACCAACTTCTAGGTAAAGATCATGCGCAACGTCATTTGTGCCAATGAAAAATGCTCTTCCTTGGGCATCACCCCCATGATTTCTTAACCTATGGCAGTCTCTCTTGAAGTGGCCAACTTCTCCACATTCATAACAATTGTGATTTCTAATTCTCGAGTTTATGGCACGAGTCGGGCTCCTACAGGACATAGCGACGTGGCCCTTCTCATCGCACTTATTATAGATTAGCTCTCTATATACACCTATGTGGTGGTAGTTGCACTCACCGTATAAAAGAAGATCTCATTCATACTGTCTTAATGGAGTAGCTGATGCAACGGTTGCAACATAAAGTTTACCTAAGTCTTGTTTCTTCTATTCAAGTTGTTCTAGGTTACTATCATCCTTTCTCTTACTATTTACAGACCTTGGCATGACCACTGTGTCCTGGCGAATTACATGATTGGTCAGGGTAAAAGCCAATCTCTTGGCACTATTTTACGTGGTTGGTATGGATGCGGTGACTAGTCATTGAATAGCCTAACTAAGCCCCATATATACCTTTCTATCTTCTTGTGCTCTGGGGTGACGAGGTTGGGACAGAAAGTAGCTAGATCATCGAAGTGCTTGGTATAAGTTGAAATGTATATATATTTCATGAAAATATTCCAGAGCTCTTGCTCTAGCTTTTTCATCTTTTCTATGGGACACTACTCTTCAGTCAGTAGCTGCTTTAGATGATCCCATGAGATGGCATTCGATGTGCCAATTCCTATGGTTTTGACATGGTTGTTTCACCATGAATATGTTGCGTCCTCAAAGGTATAGATAGTAAACCTAACATTGCAATCTTCATCACATAAGCTGATCTCAAATACTAAGTCCATCTTCTCGATCCATCAAGTCAGTCCTACTACTCCTTTATTTTTGTAGAAGGGTTTGGGCTTACGGTTCATGAATTCCTTTTAAGTACATGCCCTCGGATGACTCCCATTACCACCATGGGTACTATCTCCTCTGATTTCTCTACCTTGTCCGGATTTGACATTCCAGTTAGCAAGGGCTTTTGCAACTCGCCCAATGATCAATGCATTGATGGATACTGGGTCAAGGTTTGGTTGTGTCCTGGCGTTTCTTATGAAGACTCTTCTCCAAGGCATGTTTGGATACTTATTGTAGTTAACGAAAGAGAGGGTGTTAGTTTATGATGCCTTTTTACAGATACGGTCACTAATGACTAAGTGTGTGATTTAAAAAAATATCTTGAAAGTCTCTATGTTAGGTGTGGAAAACTTCAACGTAATAAATAGACTATTACTAGAGGGATAACGATGATACAATTTTCTTGCATGAACGAACTTCTTTGTGGACATTAGGGCACAAATGATCTGGGTAAGTCTACTATACGAGGTTAGGGATATATTGCTCAACGGATCAAGTTCTTATTTGTGTTACACCGACTCTTGCCTTTGCGGCGATGACTTTTGCTCTGCAACTTGTGCCTGGAGCCTCCATCCTTTTTATCTAGGTTTCGATCATCCTGTAACCTTTGGATTATGTTAGACAGGCCCATTTTGCTTTCTTTGATGATTCCCAACTTGTCATTGATTGTGTGAATTTGATCGACGTGATGAGTGGATAAGATAGGTATGATAGAACCAGGTGACGTTTCAAGGGAAAGGGATGTGTAGTGAATCCAATGTTGATTTCAGGCCTTCTTATTCTCATAATGCGAGAAATCAACTCCTTACTCAATGGATTTTTTCTCCTCCTTAGAGGACACTAATAGCTCCTCGGAGGGATCTTATGACAATTCGGTTGGCTTGATCTTTCTCTGGAAATGGTTTTGTCACCCGTTTTCCAAGATCTATCATTCTCGCATGATAACCGTGCAATATTTCCTAGATAGTGATGGTCTTAATCGTTGGGTTCTAAGTTCTATGGGATTCTCAAGAGTTTAGTCTATCAATTTCCATATCCAATATTAGTTGTATGTCGATCTAACCATAATTAAGCATAAGTGTACATGTTATGCCTAATTGTGGTTCAGACCACATATTATGCTAATCTCAGATATTGTAATTGACCTAATCTCTTGAGTTTGGGTTCCTATAGATTTCCTTGTATATGTTTAGGTATGCTCTCATCGAGGGACTGAGTTTATATATAACTATATATCTGAATATTTTTTTTGTGTGTTTTATTAAATCTTGTTTTGTACTTCAAGACTATCAAGTAAGGATCATCCAGGCAAGAAAAGTCGGAGGGCGGGACCATTTTAGCAAATAGTAGTTCTAAAATCCAACAACCTAAAGCGACAATTTCCAATCTAGGCACCTCTCCCATAAGTATTCTATCAGTAGTTTAATTAATAATAGTACTTTTTTTGTACGTATGAGGACAAACCTAATCAGAGTATAAGCCCTTAGGCTATATTCGATATTCCTAAGGAAGTGCTAGTTCGTTATAGCCAATAACTCTGATACCAATCTGTCACACCCTCGGCCGACGGAGGAAATACCAAGTTGTGTGACGTTAGAATGTTGGATCATAGTCATTGAACATACATTGAATAGTACAAAATAATATAAAACATAAATATCACTTCCATTATGGATAAAAATATTACATCGGGATATTTTAGAGATACTATAGTTTCTAATACAATTGGTGCCTTAACGATAGGCATAACTATAACCATAATAGGTCTTCGTTATCTTCCTCGATCAACCACTACTTCTGGAGGTGCAATATTCAATCTCACGGTTTCCAAGAAATACATGTAATTTTGAAAATATCAACGTAATGTTGGTGAGTTCACATGTTTTGTATACTATACGTTGAAAATAATATTTATTTATAACCTTGTTAAGTTGTAAAGTATTTTGATTCCTTCAAAATAGTATTCTACTATATATGGCTTCTGAAAATCTTATTCCCACTAGGTACTATTCGTGTATTTTACGGAAAGGAGGGTATTCTTATCTATAAGTTATGTTGACTTATAGTGAAATCCGGTACTCCATATAGGTTAATCGGATATCATCCAATCTTAACGTATATAACTATATACTTATGAAGAAATTAGATTCTTAATGGTTTTATAATTAATATTAATATATAATTATATTTAAAGTATATATTCTTAGCAATGCTAAACTGGGGGAGTGGCGATATTGCCATTATAAGAGCTGAGCGGTGGCCTAACATACTACTTATTATACGTTTAAATCGATCACAGAGATGACATAATCTATTACCATTATCCATTTGATGAGAATAAAGATTGGATATAAAGCTATTCCTTTTTCCAACTTTAGGTACTACGCTACCTTAGAGAAATGACCTAGCATGATGATTAGATATAATGTTATTCCTTTGACCAACTCTAGGTAGTATATTACCCTAGAAAAATAGCATAATGATTATGTATTATCTTATTCTTTAGATATGGAAATATCTTGATACTATGTTATCTTAGATAAATGGCTAGTATAATGATTAGATATAACACTATTCCTTTAGATTGGGCCGACACTAGGTACTATATTATCCTAGAGAAATGGTCAGCGTAACGACTATATATTTTATTATCCAAAAGGTTTGGCCAGAACAACGAATACATACTAAGTTATTCTAGGTAAATTAGCCAACATAACAATAAGGTATAATCCTTGAGTATAATCTTAGGCATTATAACGACTAGGCATAATATCATGTTTAAAGCTTAGGTAGGATAACTACCAGACATAATATTATCCTAACGTTTGCATGTACTTTCAAAACTGTTACGACATTTCAAGAAATACTTTTTTTTTTTTTTTGTAAAATCATTGAAATAGTTTTATACCATGTATTCCCCCCATAAAACATTTAAAAATGGTAAAAGTGGGGCCATGAAACTCACCATTGAAGCGTGACTCCATTGAAATAGGGTCAACTCGTCGGGATTGACAGGACTAGAGAGTATAATAATAATAATAATAATAATAATAATAATAATAATAATAACGATTTCCTAAGGATTATGGTGATAATTCTCGAATTAACGAGAGAAAGAGTGAAGGAATTGAGTGAGAATCAAATGAGGGTTGTTGCACATTTATAGTGCAGATTTTCTATATGCGTGTCGCATATGCCTATGGGTGCACCGCACCTACGACTCATGGCTCCAGTATCCCTCTGACACGTGTCCAAAATCTGATGGTATTACGTACCCCCTTCTAGAAGCTGGTGGGCATACGAAAATGGCTGACTCTTGTAAAATTCGTAGTTTCCTCATACGAGCTCCGTTTTCGACGTTCTTTATATCCACACATAGCTATCTATGAGCACTACAACTTTCCTTTAGGTTGTATTTTCTATTTCATAATTTAGTTTTAGCCCTCACTTTTATACGTTTTAATTATTTTACGAAAATCATATCTCTCTCGTATTGGCTCCAATTTGGGCGATCGTTTTCTCAAAATTCTTATATCGATGAGTACTACGATTATCCTTTTGCTGACTTTTCCTAAAAGTCGACCATATCATCGTAGGTTTTTGATGTCACACATTCTTTGCGCACCGTTTATTTTTATATCTTATAAAAATCAAATATAATTCATACGAAGTCATATTTCTACGAAATTTATATTTTCAGAATCGAGACGACGTGTATTTTGGTATATGTGATAAATAACATAAATTTTTTCGCACTTATTTTTACGGTTTATGGACGATTTGGTTTATTTTTCCTATTTAACTTAGTACGAAACTTCACATTTTTTCATAGATTGATATATTTTATTACGTATTAAGTCTAATATACTCGACGTTTGTCACTTTCGTAAATCACGATTGGTGACAATTGTTGCATATATATATATATATATATATATATATATATATATATATATATATATATATATATATATGTGTGTGTGTGTGTGTGTGTGTGTGATGAAGTTTGTCTCTTTTACTTATATATTCAAACTCCTTTCTTTCAAACCTTTCCCACCCCTTGAGTCCATATTTCATAACTTATTTGGAGTGTTTTAGCGAAGCTCTAGGTCGACAGAGAGTCTAACAACTAAAAGCTTTAAGGTCGACGTTATGCCTATGATCCTTCTCGACTTTTGTCAGAAAACTTTGTAAGTTAAGGTGCACTTGTTATAATTTAATCGTAACTTGTATTTATAGTAATTTTTGTTATTATGAACCTACAAATAAGAATTATCAGTCCTTCCATGTCATAATATTAATTGATCTACTTACGGGAGTGATGTCTAGGATAGATTTAGTGAGGTGTGTAACGTAAGTTTTCCAAATAGTATACTCTATATAGCAAACATATCCTACCTCTGATATGATCTTACCTGGGTATTCCTTATCAACTAAATCATGATGTATTCATTGGGAATATTTATGAATGTGAATTATTGTTATTATAGTCGTGAGGAATATGAAACGAAGACTAAGACTTAGTGATATTTGTATCCAAGTCTTTTGAACGCAAAAGATTAATTTTTAGGCGAGGCGCTGACCTAATCAAAATCCATTCACTTTTTACAAGTGAGTTCATAGTTACTTTCATCTTACAGACAGATACATAGTATTAAACATCTTAAATGCTATATGTGCTTATTATATGTATTTAAAATACTTATGATAAATATGAATTTACTTGGTTAAATTGTCTTTTGATAATGTACGGATCTATTTTTTTATCGCACTTAATTCATATTGGGTAGTGAAGGGTTGTGAAATAAGAAATAATGATGTGAGACTGTGACCATTATAGTACAATTTGTAACGCCCTGTTCCAAATCGTTTCATAATTCGGGGACTTGACTAAAAGATTGGTTATCAAGAGGCTTAGGGCCTTTGGGATAGAGATATTTATACCCCTTTGGATGTGGGTAATGTATATTAGGTGATCCAAGAGTTTGGTTGGTGCTTTGTGATGGGTTTTAGCCATAAGAACATCCTATGTGCTCATGCAAACCCTAATGCTTGGATCTAGGTTTCTCTATTGTACATGCAATTCATCCAAGACTTTAAACCCTAGTTCTAGCATAAAATTAATCATATTAACTTAGGAATGGGGTTTAGATCTTACCTTGATTGTTATGTAGCAATAACAATCTCAATTCCTCCTTGTAATGGATTTAGAAAGCTTAGAGTCACAAGTGTCACTCCTCTAATGGCTCACAAACACCAAGAGCAAGAGGATGAAGAATGATAAGAGAGGAGGCACCCAAAAACGTGTATAAACCCTAAGGAATCACTTTTGCATGTTTTTGGTGCCCTAGGGGTCCTTAAATAGTGAGGCTATTAGGGTTATCTAACAAGGAAAACCTAATTTGACTGCTTAGGCCCTAAGCAACCCATGGACTCCCTCCTTAGAGGCCTTGGACGATTTCTAATGGGTTTCCCCATAGAATTCGTCCACCCCTCTAATATGGAGTCCATTAGCCTAATATTCAACTATCACACAATTGACAGTTCTAGTCCCTTAATTTTAATTAATGTCTTTTAGCCACAAAATTAATTCTTATTAAATCTTGACTAATATTAATTAAACAATATGATTTCTCCTTTAATATATTATTCTCATAATATATTAATAAATCATAATTAATCCGCTCTCTCCATAATTCATTCTATCAAGTTGCTTTGGTGAAGGCAACCCAAAAGGACCATGCACCATCGGGTCAAGTACATACCAAAATAGTTATGGACTTAGACACTAATCCAACAGTCTCCCACTTGGATAAGTCTAATAACTATTCTGCGTATGACTTCAGATCCTGATCTGCAATCATAGCTTTCAAAAACCGCTGTCAACTCTGATCCTATCAGAAGCGTGTCCTTTAGATAAGGGATCATATATTCCTCCATTCTAGATATCGTATAGACGTGAGACATGGATTTCAATCATTCTCTCTATACTATTTCCCGATTTCCGATTTATGATGACTGACAACAGACTACAATTGAACACATCAAATTAGTCCCGGCTTGGCCAAGCGCTTATGTGTCATCACTAAATCATTGAGGGGCCCACAGATATTGCTTTCATCCCAATTTGGATAAACGGAACGAATAAACTTTGATTCAATGCTTGCTTGCACTCACTCACCGAATCACACACAACAATAAGTTTTATGACACCAAGTTACTGGTGCGTTTACTTATTATCAATGTGTAACCGACTCACAAGATACAACCCACACATCTCGGTTTCAAGAATATAAGATATTATTGTCTCGCCAATCACTCGTGATAAAATCCATGAAGTGATCCAAGTGAGCGTGGGTTTAATCCAATGCTCAAATCATATTCATAAGCACTCATGAACGTTGCAGAAAATATTTGCTTATGTTTAATAGACTTTAGACAATCCACACACCAATTCACGACAGTCTTCATTCATACCTTTTTCCAACATATGAACGATTGTGGTCCGTTCGAATAATTTGATTGTTCTGATCGAATTTAATTATTCAGGAAGTCAAAACATGCAAAGTGAAACACATGAATAATACTAATCCCATATGGCCCCAAACTCTGGGTATAAAAAACATTTTATTTAATCACCATATTGATTACTCATTATTTGTTGTTTCGGCTAATCAACTTCTTACTTGAATTATTACTACACTTGTCCAATGCTCTCAGCATGCACACAATGTTTACCTATGGTCCTTACTTTGTGAAATAGATCAAATGAACACATTTCCAATCATACTCATTTCACAACTCCCAATCCTTATCATACGTATAAGAATATCAAATTCTTGCCACTTATAGAATATGCTAGATTCTAACATTTTATGCAATGATCCTTTCGTAAAGTCACACTTCAAAATCATCAAGACTTGGCCAATCTCTATCAGAAACAATTCTATAGATATGATGTCTCTCACTCAAGGTACATTCCTTTGAACATCCTTCTTGCATAAAAGTTTCTAATCAAGACATAGATTCTCAATATCCATCTCCCAATATGGAAACATTTCCATACTTGCCATATGACAACTCTTTCTTAATAGAATCTTATCTATTCATAATAATGTCGATATGGTCCATCCAATACCATACTTCCAACTACTCACAAGCGACCAATCCTTAGCGAACTTTGGATCGTCCTTTGATAGTTGTTTAATTATCTTAGTCAAAAACCGATTCTTGTCCTTTTCCCTCTAAATGCGCTAGACATTTGGAAAATTTTAGAATGGTCAAATATAATAGCACTGGAAATCAATCCTATACCCGAAGCGTATGGGACACAATGCATAATGTCTTACATAAAGATATGATAGTTTATCAATCTTCTGCCATAATATTTTATGTGCCATGTTCTCACAATTCGAACTATGCCATAATCATAATCAAAATTTGAGAACACACTATGTATCCTTGACTAAATTTATTAACATTCCACAACCTAAGCCTTTAGATTTGAAATGAAGCATAATATTCTCTCCCTTAATTATAGCAAAACAACTATTCAACCCTTACGACTTTGCAAAGTATAACTCTTGTTTTCTATAATTAATATTGCAAACTTGCAATACTTGCCTTAATAATCATACAAGCACAACTTTTATGCTCCCACTATCATGATGATTATTATCATATAAGCATAACACTTATGCTCCCACTAGCTTTGACATGTATTCAGAAAACGGCTTAACTTCTAGAAAACAATACCTATTGAATTTCTTAAGTTCATATTTCTAATACCTAATGCTTTGATAATCCTTTATCTAAGCTTCTCAAAATTATACACCTTTGCCTTAGATAGCTCATATGTGTGTCTAAACAATTCAGACTAATTGCCAAATCTCACAATTCGAATTATGGAAAGGGATACCGTAACCATAATCAAATTTGAGAATACAATTTTCACAATCACTATCTTCTTAAAATGTCTCTTAGTGAAAGCATTTCCTCACAGTCATCTTCATGAAGGAGGTAATCTTATGACACTTAGATTTTAATGGTGTATGTGTTCGTATCCATGCAAATTTTTCAAAACCAAAGTTTACGATAAATCCAAACTCATATGGATCAAACTTTTTCAATCTTGATTTCTTGCCTTATGGTAACACGGCTGCCCACCATGTCTTCCAAGTAGTTAAGCAGCTCACCCTTTCATATCAATGTACTTTTCATTGATCAAAGTGCTTGCCTTTTATGCGTTCAAATGAGAACTCATATAACTCACATGCATAATTAACTTAATTGGAACCACACAGAAACAAGATAGTGTCAACACGATAGGTTGTAAACCTCAAGTCGTGTGCTAGTGATGATCGATAAGTTTTATTCTTGATTAGTTCTTGAAATTTTTCAAGACCATTAAGACTCCCACTGACTCCATGACATATAAGATTCTTTTGTCAATAAACATTTCTCGACAAACAAATATTCAAGAGTTAGGGTAGCTTTTATCAAGACAAAACACTTCACAAAATTGGTCCTAGTTGGTTTTTGTCTTTATCCAAGACATCACAACTTTCCAATTTCAAATGTGCAAGAATAAGAAAGCCCTTTCCCAAATTCCACATTTGATGAATGTTATAAACCTTCTTTAGACTTGTCACTCAATGTCACAATCTTAACTTTAAGACTTAGTTTTGGAACGAAGTATGATTGACTTCTTGATTTTAACCATTTCTTCAATTCTTGATTCCTCTTCTCAGACATACAATTGTACTAAGACTCACTTAGAGGATCTTGAGATACGGTTCTTAATCATTAAGACCTATCATAAAACATAATAAAAGGTACTCTCCCTTCTTCTTAGAATAGAGAAAGTTTTATCTTTCTACCTACTTGATTCTTTTTTATTCGTTCTGCTATTTATTGAAACTCTTTCAATCAACTAAGAATTACACTTAATCTTAGAAGTATAATCATATTTACTTAACCTTAGTAAATCATGACGAATATCTTTGTTACTCTTGTGGTGGACTTGATCAACACACAACTTTGTGTACTTGATCTCCTAGTCCTTCACTTGACACTTTGTCAAAGAATTTGTCTAAATTTCCCAAATGTGAAAGTTTTCATTCATCATACAATCCTCGTTGCATGATTCCAAGCTTCTATCAACTTGAAACTTGGGTGATGAGAAACTCTCCCTATTTTGTAAATTCTCGACATTTCCACAAATAACATAATTAAGAATTAAATCCATTATTGCTAATAATAGAAACATTCAAACATCAACTTTTCATACATGCCATTGCAAGGATAAATAAATAATATAAAATCAAATTTTATTTTATTGCAGAAAAATTTGTCCTTACAATGCAATTCATTTGAAAAACTATGTTAATACATATTTCTTAGCAATATATTCTAACTCCAAGTAGTAGCTCAAAATCTAATCTTCAAACAATGTGATCGAAAACCATTTCTTCACGATTAGATTCCGCTCACTTCTTCCCATAAGCTTCCTCTCTTTTCTATGATCCTACAAAACACCAAATGTAAACTTATCACATTATGTATTAAGAATCTAGAATAGGAACTTAAAAGAGTTAGTTAATGGATTTTACCTAAAGTAGAGCCATACGTTTTGACTCTCCCATCTCTTAGATCTCTTAGGTAGATAGGGCAGTTTCGTCTCCAATGCCCCTTCTCTTGGCAACAGAAGCAAATGGACTCTTTTGGAATGGCACAAGGAACTATCTCAGAATCTACCTTTTCTGGATCTCTAATGTCACCATTTTCAATATCCATTGAAGTTTGGGAGTTTGATTGTAACATCCGGATTTCCAGGTACATTACTTTATTTAATTATTTTGGAGTTTGTGGAGGAACTTGGCGAGTTGGAGCCAAGACTTGCCGAGTAGGGTCGTGGATGTTCATCCGGGTTCACGTCCGGACTCGGCGAGTCCATTTGTGGACCCGACGAGTCCATGCTGTTTAATGAAACCCTCATCCCCTGGGTTTGGAGCCCATTTAAGGGCACTTATAGCCTCCCATTGCGGCTACCAGTCCCTTGAGAGAACCCTAAGTGAGCCAAATCATTATGAGGAAGAAGAAGTCACGTTTGATCCTTGTACCTTTGGTTTAGCAAGAAGGAGGTGATCAAGAGCAAAGAGGAGGTGCGATTCTAGCAGTTCCAGAGTTCATAGACTTCATTTTGAAGTAATAGTTCGAACCTCCTTCAGTTTTGGTGTTGATCATTAGTGTTAGGGTTTTCTAACCCCTTTGGAGAGTGATTATGTGGAGAAAATGGTCCCTCTTCGAGTTTGTGCCTTGGATCTGGACTCAAAGAGGTCCAAAGACCTTAACCCTTGGAGCTTTATGGATCAGTTTGGGGTTATTGGACTTAAGTTGCCATTTTTGGGACTAAATCTCCTTTTGATGCCTTGTTGTTGTTAGACAAGCATTAAGTTTTGGACTTTACGTGACATTCATGCTTGGGAAGGCCAGATCTATGGTTTAGGGAAACAGATCTGACCTCAGGAGGCCAGGAGAGTTTGTGCATGGCATGAACTCACCGAGTTGTTCTTGGGACTCGGCGAGTAGGGTTAGGGTTTCACGTAAATTGCTCAGTAAGTAGACTTGCCGAGTTGGGGGATGACTCAGTGAGTCAGAAGGGGGTTAGAGGACCGGCGTTCAAGGCGGTACTTGCCGAGTTGTTCTTGAGACTCGGCGAGTTGAGTCGGGGTGGCCCCGCAATTCATGCCCGGTATGACTCGTCGAGCATAGGGAGGGACTCGGCGTGCCAAGCGGGACAAAGTGTTAGAGAACATGTGTGAACTCGCCGAGTCAGCAGGATGCACTCGGCGAGTAGGGTCAAAGTGTGACCGTTGACTTTTATTGACTTTTAGGGTTTGGTCAACAATGGAGTACTTGTGTCGAGAGGGGGGTTAAATAGTCTTTTACGCTTCTGAGGGTGCCAATGGCAGGTTGAGTCTAGTCTCGAGAGTTATATTTATAAGAGTATTTACTTTATGTGAATAGGCGGAGACTAGGAAATATTTCTACTGAGTCAGAGATTTACCGAGATGCCTGAGGTGAGTCTTCTCACTATACTTTACCTAGTGTGGTAACAGAGTTATGTGACAGTGTGTTTTAGAGATATGTGCTAGTGTATTTGCATGTTATTTATGTGTTGTGATTTATTGTATATGATATGCATGATTCAGAGATTACAGAGTAGGACCAGTGGGTCCATAGTTAGGACCTTCGGGTCCATAGAGTTAGGGCCAGAGGGCCCACAGAGAGTTGGGGTTGGCGGGTCCCACTGAGACACATTGACCAAAAGGTCAACAGAGTTATAGCCCCGAGTGGCTAATATATGTTAGAGTGGTATTTTGGGGAACTCACTAAGCTTATCCTTACAGTGTTACGTGTTATGTGTTTCAGGTACCAGTGATGACCGCGGGAAGGCGCCAGCCTGATTCGGACACACACATGGGATTTTATATATTTCGATCTTGAGAGGTGTTTTGTGAAACAAAGACATGATACTATAACATTTTATGAATGAATGCATTTGTAAAAATATGTTTGAAAATGAGAAAAATTGTTTAAAATTTTTACGGTGTTACAAGTTGGTATCAGAGCCTTGGTTTGAGGGATTCAGGTGCACCTTCAGGCGTATCTGAAATTAAACTGAGGATTTGAGGAAATTTTGATAATAAAATAAGTTTTCAAAAGTAGAACTTTCGAGACAAACAGAGCAGAGTTGTGTGTACGAACAGCCAGCGCCCGAACAGTGATTTCCCAAAATACCATTACAATAAGTGTTATGAGATATGATATGCTATGCTATATGATGAGCTATGTTATGCATGCTAGAGTAGACTAGGTATTCTTATTAGGACTAGAGTGGCCTGATATGTGATGCCTGAGTCTAGGAGTCTTGCTGCTAGGGGTACTTCAAAGTGTTTAGGTAGCAGCGAGGAGATTATGAGAGACCTGCGAGCGAGTATCATATGATTAGAGAGAGTAGAGTACTTGGGATTTGGGAATCTAGGAGGAGGACTTGGGGTGAATGCTGATGCATTGTGAAGGGTAGTATTGGGCCCGTACTACTGAAGACACCAGCTCAGTGCACAACTCGAGTAAGAATCCTTGGAGTAGCAAGGGACAAGTAGGGTGGAGTATTCATGTGTAAGCATACTCGAGCGACTCCCTGATATTTATTCTTGTGTTGTATTTCAGAGAGCGGGAGATCATGGTTGGGACACGCCACACACCAGGGGGCAGCGGTACGAGTGATGAGGAGATCCATAGGATCATCCAGGAGGAGGTGGCTGCGGCCATCAAGGCAAAGATACCAGAGATGTTCGGGTCTATCAAGACCACGATGATAGAGACATTTGATGAGAAGTACGCTGCTCTTTCTGAGGCTGCTATTGCTACGGCCACTGCAGCTATAGCTGCGACTAGGCCGCAGGGTGGTGATGCGTTGCTGTTCCGAGAGTTCAGCAACACAAAACCACCGGAGTTTGACGGGAACTAGGATCTAATTGCGGCGATGAGGTGGATTTCAGACATAAAGGGGTGTTTCTTTACTTGCTCATCTCCAGAGCATTTGAGAGTTCGGTTCGCGCTGAACCAGCTTCGCTTGGGGGCGAAGGATTCGTGGAAGTTTGTGACGGCACACTATACGCCTGCTGAGCTTGCTGTAATGACCTGGGAGAGGTTCACTGCTATGTTCCGAGATGAGTACGTTCCCCAGGTGGAGTGGGAGCGTTTTGGAGTTTCTGACCCTCAAGCAGGGTACTGAGTCTGTTACGGTGATTACAAGAATGTTTCATGAACGGGCGATGTTCTGCCCAGAGCATGTGTCTTCCGAGCAGGCACGTATGAGCCGATATCTGAGCATTTTGAGGAGGGATATACGAGAGTTTGTGGCGAACTTGACATACCAGACATTTTCCGAGCTTTAGGCAAATGCCCAGAAGAGGGAGATAGAGCTGGAGATCTAGGCTAGGGAAGAGGCTGAGTCTCAGGGGAGGAATCGGCGACCGGTACAGTCTCAGCCGGTAGCCAAGCGGGCCAAGCTCGCTGATTCAAGATCAAGGAACCAGAGGGGCCGCACTTGTGGCAAGTGCGAAAAGAGCCACGATGGGGTGTGCAGAGCAGGGTCTTGCTACAAATGTGGCAAGGAGGGGTATATGGCCAAGGATTGCCCCAAAGGGTTTGCAGTATGTTTTCACTGCAACCAGACCAGACACCGGAAGGCAGAGTGGCCGCAGCTGCGGGGATCAGCACAGGGAGCATCTCAGGGATCTGCCCCTGCTGCTATCAGAGCTACTGAGAGCCGGCCAGTGAAGGCCGAGGCACCGAAGGCACGAGGGAGAGCCTTTCAGTTGACCGTGGAGGAGGTCCACGCAGCACCCGATGCCATGGCTGGTATGTATCCTTTCGTGTATTTATTTTGATGTTGATATATTGTGCTTATATTATGTTATGCGTAGGTACTTTTCTTGTGAGTTCTGTACCTGCCTTGGTGTTATTTGACTCGGGTGCGAGTCGGTCTTTTGTATCTTTGGCTTTTAGTCAGCACATCAGTGTTAGTCGTGAGGCGTTGAGTCAACCTCTGAGAGTTTCCATAGCTGACGAGAGGGCGGTGTATGCTACAGAGGTGATCCGAGGGTGTGTACTCAAGATTTTCGGTGTTGAATTCCCGATTGATTTAGTTCCTATTGCGATGTGGGATGTCTGTGTCATCGTGGGCATGGACTGGTTGAGCAGATTTGGAGCGGTTATCGACTGCGAGCGACAGCTGGTGACCATACGAGACCCTAGTGGGGGAGTTCTTACGGTGTACGGCGAGGGTACACGTTCTGGGTCAGCATTTTGTTTGGCCGCTAGAGCGAGTCAGTGTATACAGCAGGGCTGTAGGGGCTTTGTAGCGTATGTGATGGATACGAGGGTTGACTCAGAGAGACCGAGGTCAGTTGATGAGGTTCCGATAGTGCGTGAGTTCCTGGACGTATTCCTGGAGGAGTTGCCGGGTGTGCCTCCTGTGAGGCAGGTGGAGTTCAGTATTGATTTGGTTCCGGGGGCCGCGCCTATCACCAAGGTGCCCTATCGCCTTGCACCACCAGAGATGCAGGAGTTATCCTCGTAGCTTCAGGAGTTGCTGGGGAAGGGGTTTATTCGGCCGAGAAGCTCGCTGTGGGGAGCGCCTATCCTTTTTGTCAAGA
This sequence comes from Lactuca serriola, assembly GCF_051521515.1. NCBI lineage: Eukaryota > Viridiplantae > Streptophyta > Magnoliopsida > Asterales > Asteraceae > Lactuca > Lactuca serriola. The sequence continues at coordinate 262,766,115 of NC_136411.1, forward strand.
AAAGGGATGGTTCACACTGGATGTGCATTGATTACCGGGAGATGAACAAGCTGACGGTCAAGAACCGTTACCCGTTGCCAAGGATAGACGATTTGTTCGATCAGTTGCAGAGAGCATCTTGGTTCTCCAAGATCGATTTGAGGTCTGGGTATCATCAGGTGAGAGTGCGAGATGAGGACATCCAGAAGACAGCGTTCAAGACTCGTTATTGGCATTACGAGTTTGTGGTGATGCCTTTCGGACTCACCAATGCATCGACAGTTCATGGATCTCATGAACAGAGTGTGCAGGCCGATGTTGGATCGCTCGGTGATCGTGTTCATCGATGATATTTTGGTGTATTTGAGATCCACAGAGCAGTAAGAGAAGCATTTGAGGGAGATCCTCGGAGTTTTGAGATCGGAGAGGCTTTATGCCAAATTCTCTAAGTGTGATTTCTGGTTGTGAGAGGTTCAGTTCCTAGGGCACCTCGTTAACCAGAAGGGGATATTGGTCGACGCGGCCAAGATTGAGGCAATGATGAGTTGGGAGGTGCCGAGGTCACCCACCGAGATCAGGAGTTTCTTAGGGCTGGCAGGCTATTATCGGAGATTTATCAGGGATTTCTCCAAGATCGCCGTGCCACTCACCAGGTTGACCCGGAAGGGTGTTGCTTTTTCGTGGGGCTCAGAGCAGCAGGCCTCCTTCGAGGCACTTCGCCAGAGACTGTGCGAAGCCCCAGTTTTAGCCCTTCTGGAGGGGGTGGAGGACTTTGTGGTGTATTGTGACGCGTCGATCTCGGGGTTGGGAGTAGTGCTGATGCAGAGAGGGCATGTGATAGCATACGCATCGAGGCAGCTGAAGCCTCATGAGACAAGGTATCCCACCCACGATCTGGAGTTGGGGGCAGTGGTGTTCGACCTCAAGATCTGGCGTCACTATCTGTATGGGGTTCGGTGTACCACATACACGGACCACAAGAGCTTGAAGTACTTGATGGATCAGCCCAACCTGAATATGCGCTAGAGGAGATGGTTGGATGTGGTAAAAGATTACGACTGCGAGATCCTGTACCACCCGGGTAAGGCTAATGTTGTAGCCGATGCCCTGAGTCGAAGGGTGGAGAGCGCCCCGATGCGAGATGTTTGTTTGAAATTGACCGTGATGGCTCCGGTATTGGATACCATTCGTGGGGCCCAGGCTGAGGCCGTGAGATCAGAAAACCAGAAGAGAGAACGATTTGTCGGGTTGGTATCGGAGTTCGTTACCGATAGCCGGGGGCTTATGACATTCTAGGGCCGTATCTGGGTACCGTTTGTGGGCGGGACGCGTACCATTTTGATGGAAGAGGCTCATCGATCGAAGTTCTCGATCCATCCTCGGGCCACTAAAATGTATTTGGACCTAAAGAGAGAGTATTGGTGGCCCTGTATGAAGAGGGATGTCGTGTGGTTTGTTGAGAGGTGCTTAACCTGTCGTAAGGTTAAGGCCGAGCACCAGAGACCGCATGGTAAGTTGCAGCTGTTGGAGGTTCCCGAGTGGAAGTGGGAACAGATTACCATGGATTTTATCACCAAATTGCCGAGGACTACTAGGGGAGTCGATGCAATTTGGGTGATTGTGGACAGGTTGAGGAAGAGCGCCCACTTCCTTGCTATCAGTGAGAGCACTTCCGCTGAGAGGTTGGCAGAGTTGTACGTGAGAGAGGTGGTATAGCGGCATGGAGTACCGATCTTGATCGTCTCAGATCGCGATGTGCATTTCACTTCCAGATTCTAGAAGAAATTTCATGAGGAATTGGGTACGAGGCTGCATTTTGCATACCACCCACAGACTGACGGGCAGAGCGAGCGGACGATTCAGATGCTCGAGGACATGCTTCGGGCATGTGTATTGGACTTCGGAGGGAGTTGGGACACGTACCTACCTTTGGCAAAATTTTCCTATAACAACAGCTATCATTCGAGCATCGGTATGCCGCCTTTTAAGCTGTTGTATGGGAGGAGGTGTCGGACTCCCATCTATTGGGGAGAGGTAGGGCAACATGTGATGGGTAGTATGGAGATAATACTTCAGACGACGGAGCAGATTCAGCAGGTCAGACAGAGGTTGTTGACCACTCAGAGTCGCCAGAAGAGTTATGCGGATAGGCGTCGGTCCGAGCTTGAGTTTCAGGTCGGAGATTTTGTGCTCCTGAAGGTATCTCCTTGGAAAGGAGTGATCCGGTTCAGGAAGAGAGGCAAGCTAGGGCCCCGGTATATTAGTCCATTTAGAGTGATCGCGAGGGTGGGCAGGGTAGCATATCGTTTGGAGCTACCTGAGGAGTTGGGGCAGATTCATGACACTTTCCACGTGTCACAGTTGCGGAAATGTATAGCCGATGAGTCGGCAGTGGTGCCATTAAAGGATATTCAGGTGGATACGAGCCTGAATTATGCTGAGAGACCGGTGGCGATCAGGGATCGAAAGATCAAGGTTTTGAGGAACAAGGAAGTGCCTCTGGTTTTGGTTCAATGGCAACATCGGAAGGGGTCCGAGATGACTTGGGAGTCAGAGTCGGAGATGCGTGAGCAGCATCTGGAGTTGTTTCCAGAATGATACTTCGAGGGCGAAGACTGATTCAAGCGGGGGAGAATTGTAACATCCGGATTTGCAGGTATATTATTTTATTTAATTATTTTGGAGTTTGTGGAGGAACTCGGCGAGTTGGAGCCAAGAATCGCCGAGTAGGGTCGCGGATATTCATCCGGGTTCACGTCCAGACTCGGTGAGTCCATTTATGGACTCGGCGAGTCCACGCTGTTTAATGAAACCCTAATCCCCTAGGTTTGGAGCCTATTTAAGGGCACTTATAGCCTCCCATTGTGGCTACCAGTCCCTTGAGAGAACCCTAAGTGAGCCAAATCGTTGTAAGGAAGAAGAACTCACTTTTGATCCTTGTACCTTTGGTTTAGCAAGAAGGAGGTGACCAAGAGCAAAGAGGAGGTGTGATTCTAGCAGTTCCAGAGTTCAGAGACTTCATTTTGAGGTAATAGTTCGAACCTCCTTAAGTTTTTGTGTTGATCATTAGATTTAGGGTTTTCTAACCCCTTTGGAGAGTGATTATGTGGAGCAAATGGTCCCTCTTCGAGTTTGTGCCTTGGATCTGGACTCAAAGAGGTCCAGAGACCTTAACCCTTGGAGCTTTATGGATCAGTTTGGGGTTATTGGACTTAGGTTGCCATTTTTGGGACTAAATCTCCTTTTGATGCCTTGTTGTTGTTAGACAAGCATCAAGTTTCGGACTTTACGTGACATTCATGCTTGGGAAGGCCAGATCTATGGTTTAGGGAAACAGACCTGACCTCAGGAGGCCAGGAGAGTTTGGCATGGCATGAACTCACTGAGTTGTTCTTGGGACTCGGTGAGTAGGGTTAGGGTTTCACGTAAATTGCTTAGTAAGTAGACTTGCCGAGTTGGGGGATGACTTAATGAGTCAGAAAGGGGTTAGAGGACCGGCGTTCAAGGCGGTACTTGCCGAGTTGTTCTTGAGACTCGGAGAGTTGAGTCGGGGTGGCCCCGCGATTCATGCCCGGTATGACTCGTCGAGCATAGGGAGGGACTCGGCGTGCCAAGCGGGACAAAGTGTTAAAGAACATGTGTGAACTCGCTGAGTCAGCAGGATGCACTCGGCGAGTAGGGTCAAAGTGTGACCGTTGACTTTTATTGACTTTTAGGGTTTGGTCAACAATGGAGTACTTGTGTCGAGAGGGAGGTTAAATAGTCTTTTACGCTTCTGAGGGTGCCAATGGCAGGTTGAGTCTAGTCTCGACAGTTATATTTATAAGAGTATTTACTTTATGTGAATAGGCGGAGACTAGGAAATATTTCTATCGAGTCAGAGATTTACCGAGATGCCTGAGGTGACTCTTCTCACTATACTTTACCTAGTGTGGTAACAGAGTTATGTGACAGTGTATTTTAGAGATATGTGCTAGTGTATTTGCATGTTATTTATGTGTTGTGATTTATTGTATGTGATATGCATGATTCAGAGATTACAGAGTAGGACCAGTGGGTCCATAGTTAGGACCTTCGGGTCCATAGAGTTAGGGCCAGAGGGCCCACAGAGAGTTGGGGTTGGCGGGTCCCACTGAGACACATTGACCAGAAGGTCAACAGAGTTATAGCCTCGAGTGGCTAATATATGTTAGAGTGGTATTTTGGGGAACTCAGTAAGCTTATGCTTACAGTGTTACGTGTTATGTGTTTCAGGTACCAGTGATGACCGCGGGAAGGCGCCGTCATGATTCGTACATACACATGGGATTTTATGTATTTCGATCTTGGGAGGTGTTTTGTGAAACAAAGACATGATACTATGACCTTTTATGAATGAATGAGTTTGTAAAAATGTGTTTGAAAATGCGAAAATTTGTTTTAAATTTTTACGGTGTTACATTGATTCACCAGACAAATTTGCTCGACCAGCTCGCCAAATCATTGCTGATTCAGCTGCTATAAGCAAATAGGTCAAATCAATGAGGGACACGTCATGATTCATCATTTTGTACTCTCTAACGAACTCACTATATGATTCAGGAAGCGACTGAAGAACCTGGTCAACAGCCAGCTCCTTACAGACAACGGATCCCAACATTCTTAACCTATCAATGTGTGACTTCATCTCTAGGACGTGTGCACAAACTGACTTTCCTTCTTCATGTCTACTTGCCAAAATGGCTTGAGTGAGCTTGAACTTTTCAAGCCTTCGAACTTGTGGGTTTGGGAGAATAATTGGAGGAGGTGGAGGAAGTGAAGTGTAACGCCCGTAGATCAGGGCTTGTCAATTTAGAGACGATAAGCGTCAAAAATGACTTTTTGATAGAAGATTATTTAGGATGAATAATCCTAACTAAGTTGTAGTATATGTTACAAGGTTTCCGTGCATATAAAGAACGCCAAAATCCGAGTTATAACGAAGAAGTTATGACTTGTTGAAGTTTCGCGACAGAACCGGCACAACGCTGAATGACGTAAAAAGTGAATTTACGTTAGAGTGATATTTAGCCTTAGCGATCGAAATGAGAATCGAAGATCTCGTTGTTAGTAGCGAAACGACGAAAAGTTAGGCAAGAACGGACGTCAAACGAAGAAGTTATGAATTTATAACGAAATTTTCTGTCCCGGCCTATTAAAAATAAATAATAAAAATAAAAGTCAAAATTAGCCGACGGAGTCTAAACGAAAGTCCTAGAGCGTAGTCTCACCTACGCGTGGATATAAAGAACGTCGAAAACGGAGTTCGTATGAAGAAGATATGAATTTTCGAAGTTTATTAAATAATTAATAATTAAATTTAATTATTAAATCCGGCATTATCCGAAGAGGAGTCATCGGACTCATCCGAAGTACGCCCAGCGTACGAGCGTACGCCCCGCGTACAGCGAAGCATGACACGCCTCGGACTCGAGCTCTTCGGATACGTAAGCAATGACGATTTCGGACCAGTACGTCCCGCGTACTCTGAGGCTCCAGCCTCCTATAAATAGGATGCGAGGGCAGCCGGCTTATTTGCTCTTTTTCTCTCTTCTCTCTCCCGTTTTGCATCGTTTTGCATGCCCGAAGTGTCCCGAAGCAAGATCCGAAGCCCCGAGAATCCCGAAGAGCGTGATTCCCGAGCTGAAGCTCTGCCCGCGAGAAGTTCACTTTTTGTGAAGATCTTCCAGATCTGCGGAGATATACTACTTCTGCAAGCCGTAGTGCTGTCGGATCATCTTCTGATCAAGTGAGTGTATACTACCTTTCATAAACACGATAATAATACAAGTATGGTTTGAGTGTATTAAGTATATTGTTGTTTATATGTGTGAGGGTGTAGTTACTTTCTTCTAACACATAAATATGAAGTATTTGCTATGAAATACGTGCTATGTGTTTATGCATTATTTGTCTATTTGAGATGGGCGTGGAGTTGATGTTTTATACAAGTGTTAAATGATTTAAACTGTGTAAGTATTTATATCTACGAAAATGTTGGGTAGAGCTTGGGTAGATGGGATAGTTGGTGACTATGGAGTTAGCGCCTATTGTATAAACCTTGGCGACGATGTGACTTCATGCCTATTTGATGAACCTTGGCGACTATGGAGTTAGCGCTTGTTGAGTAAACCTTGGCGACTATGGAGTTAGCGCTTGTTGAGTAAACCTTGGCGACTATGGAGTTAGCGCTTGTTAAGTGAACCTTGGTGACTATGGAGTTAGCGCCTGATAACTATGGATTTAGTACTTGATAAATAAACTTTGGCAGCAATGGAATTCGTGCCAATTCCTTACGAATAAATGAATGAAGGATAGTTGGTTCTTAGGGTGAAACCTTAAGAAGATAATGGGGATGGGTAATTGGGTTGATTGTTTGCTGATTACATATAATAATTATATTATTGTGGGTTGAAAACCCTATATGCTCACCAGGCTCCCAAGCCTGACCCACTCAGTTTTCTTTTCATTACAGGTAATGGCACAAGGGTATAAGTTGGCAGACTTGACGAGAGATTTTGGATTATAGATCAGTAGTTATAAATAACTATTGTAAGGTCTATTTTATATTGTTTATGCTTTTGGTCTGTATCGAACATGACATCCCAAGGTTTTATTATTTAATGAAAATACATTCTCTTTGAGAAATGTTTGGATAAATGGTTATCATATTTTTGTTTTTGGGAACAAATTCCGCAACAGTTTTCTTTAAACGATTACTCTGATTTTAAAAACAAAGCATAAACAAATCGGTCTTTTCTGGCCGTGAAATTGGGGATGTCACATGAAGCATGATCTCGTGTTCCTCGATCGAATCATTGAATATCATCTTCATGTGAAAAGCTTGTTCCATGAGATTTGGGAAGACCATAGTTGTCATACTTTGACATCTACAAAACGGGAGAAAAATTCAAGTTAGTTGATTGATTGAGTCCTTAATAAATCACCCAAATGAGATATTAAGGCTAGGACTCAACACAATACTCTACAACTTGGGAGAGGGATGTCGTAACCCAAATTGCAGAACATTTGATGGTAAGTGAATGACGATTCACTAATTTCCACCATGAAAAACGGAAAATAAATTTAAGTTTTAAATCTATTGAAAATTCTTAGATCTTTTGAGATTCATTGAACTTTTCAATGGCATGTTTAAATCTCGATATGCCCGTCGATTTGTGACTGGGATGCCGAGGATCACAAGACAGGGTGTGAATAACCATGCAAACTTACATGGTGCCCCCAATGTTACAGTCATCTGTTCGATGTGCCGGTTAACCACACACGCTCCATCGAACTATGACAAACATTGAGTCACCCTTTGCTACCTTTGCTGAGAACCATTTAGTGTGCCGGTCAACCACACATGCTCCACTAACGTCTTTGCAAGGGCACAAAGTGTAATTTCATGGAATTCCATCAATTCACTTTTGCCAAAAGTAACTAAGATTGGGAATTTGTAAAAGCATTTAGTTACTTTTGTACTTCATGATACTTATAATGGAAGGTTTCTGTCCTATCCTACCCGTTCGGATAACGACCCTCCACTAGTCAAGAGTGCGGTGGGTAAGAGTGGATACCCATTCAATCGCCATTTTATAGGCAATTTCCTTAAACACCCATTATAGATCAGCTTCGTGAATGAGGCCTACCAACGGTAAGACTGACTGTTTACTCATACATATATAATACTAGACTTTTAATGTTATATATAGTATAGGGTGTATTTTACACTTTTAAAATACTAGGTGGTCTAATTTAATAAATTATACTTTTAATTTAATTTAAATGTAAACCAAAACTTTATGGGTTTGTTAAATCTCTTTTAATTATACGCCTTAATTAATTAATAAAACCATAAGGGTGTAATTTGAACTTTTCAAAACAATAATAGGGTTTTAGAATTTAACAATTCTAAATTAAACTTTTAATCAACTTTTAAATTCCAAAACTTGAGGGCAAGTTTTGAAACATTTCAAAACATCAAGGATCAAATATCAAATAATTTAAATTAAACAATTAATTTAATGTATATCTAAATTTGACCTAATTTCAATTTCTTGCAAGATAAGTTACCCAATTAATACAAATAATCAATCTTTAATCATATAAGGAAGTTATTATCTAATCAATTGGTAATTATCTTTTGTTTAATCAAGGATAAACTCAAATATAAGACAAAATTCGAATATTAAAGACCCAAAACAATTAAGGCAAGTATCCTCATGCAAAACAGCAAGAAATCCCGAAATCTGCTCTTACTGATGCTCGAACTCGCCGAGTTCCTCTATGGACTTGCCGAGTTGGAGCAACTCGCCAAGTCCACATTGGAACTCGCCGAGTTCATCAGTCAGGGAGCCAAAAAATCGATTTTGAAGCTTGAAAAAATAACCAAGGCATCAATACAATAGAAAACAATCAAGTCTCTGATACCACTGATGGGTTTTATCCATAAGAACATCCTATGTGCTCATGCAAACCCTAATGCTAGGATCAGGGTTTCTCTATTGTATATGCAATTCATTCAAGACTTTAAACCTTAGTTCTAGCATACAATTAATCATATTAAATTAAGAATGGGGTTTAGATCCTATCTTGATTGTTATGTAGCAATAACAATCTCAAATCGTCCTTGTAATGGTTTTAGAAAGCTTAGAGTCACAAGTGTCACTCCTCTAATGGCTCACAAACACCAAGAGCAAGAGGATGAAGAATGATAAGAGAGGAGGCACCCAAAAAAGTGTAGAAACCCTAAGGAATCACTTGTTCACGTTTTTGGTGCCCTAGGGGTCCTTAAATAGTGAGGCTATTAGGGTTATCTAACAAGGAAACCCTAATTTGACTGCTTAGGCCCTAAGCAACCCATGGAATCCCTCCTTAGAGGCCTTGGACAATTTCTAATGGGTTTCCCCATAGAATTCGTCCACCCCTCTAATATGGAGTCCATTAGCCCAATATTCAACTATCACACAATTGACAGTTCTAGTCCCTTAAGTTTAATTAATGTCTTTTAGCCACAAAATTAATTCTTATTAATTATTGACTAATATTAATTAGACAATATGATTTCTCCTTTAATATATTATTCTCATAATATATTAATAAATCATAATTAATCCCCTCTCTCCATAATTCATCCTATCAAGTTGCTTTGGTGAAGGCAACCCAAAAGGACCATGCACCATCGGCTCAAGTACATACCAAAATAGTTATGGACTTAGACACTAATCCAACACTTTGGAGCCCAAGGGTATAACAGTAAAGTGATAGTTCGATCTTTTATGAAATTTGGATTTATTATTGAAGAATTTTAAGGCAAGGAAGAGTTGAGAGAAGTGTAGGGCTTGTCATTACCTTTCCGTTGATATAAAGATCATCGAAATCAGAGTTGAAACGAAGAAGTTATGACTGTTTGAAGATTGAAAGGATTTGGGGGGAAAATGAGCCTAAGATGCGAGCAGTTGGAGCTCATGAATAGAGAAGCAATTAAATGGAAATGCTGATTTAAACTGTGCTCATGATGTGATGCAGGGAGTGTCACGACGTGAGAACTGGGCATCCCAAGCCCATGAGTTTTTAGGGTTTTCAATATATATATATATATATATATATATATATATATATATATATATATATATATATATATATATATATATATATATATATATATATATATATATATATATATATAAAGGTTGGTTCCATGTTTTTTGGGCCTTTTTTGAGCCTCCATCATATCTAGCTCATATTGAGAGAAACCCTAGCCCCACTTTCAACATTTTGATCCTCTCCTCCCCTCTCCTCTTCCATTCATTTATGGAGATTTTGGAGCTGTGAAGAAAAAGATGTTGTTGGTGCTTAGATCTAGCAAGCAAGTTCCCTCATCACCTTAAAGATCATACCTTGGAGCATCGTAAGTCCTCAAGTTCCAACCTTGATGTATTATTCTTCTAATATCTACACTTTTATGACTTTTTCATTGTCACACCCCCGAACCAGACGGCGGAAACGTCCGTGGGCTTGCGTGACTTTAATTGAATACCATCACAATGAATATACATGAATCATAACATAAACGTCACCATGCATCAATATATTACAACTGGAATTGTTTACATCAAGTACATTGTTTTAACATTACACATTCATAAGATAAATAGTTTGAGTGTTTTTAGTAACATAACATCTAACATTACTTCATATTACTCTTCCACTTACCTGTTACCTGAGAATACAAGTCATTTTGGAAAAACGTCAACATATGAAATGTTGGTGAGTTCATTAGCAATGTTGTGATAAAATGATTTGTGTAGTTTGTAAAAGGGAAAATGACTTAGGAGGGTAACTACCTTTTATCCGTGTTCACATATTGACAACTTCTTCATTTTTGTACATAATAAAGCAACTAACTTGTTTTAACTGTTTAAATTACACCAATATTATCGGCTAATACCTGTTTTAACCGGTAACTCAAAGGGAAAATGGCTTAGGAGGGTAACTACCTCTTATCCGTGTTCACATATTAGCAACTTCTTATTTTTTGTACATAAGAAAGCAACTAACTGGTTTTAACTGTGTAACATCCCAAAAATCATGACCAAAAATTTCGTTTTTAATTTAATACTAAAATCATAATTGTCAAACCATTAATTTAATACTCCGACATCGGACCCCGCCCGACATCTGGCCCCGCCTGGCATCGAACCCCACTCGGTATACAGATGTGTCTCTCTTAGGCCCCGCCTGTCTCCGGGCCCCACCCGCTAAACACGTACAATCATATAACATGCTAACACATAAAGAAACATACTCTACTGTATCCATGTCCTAAGAAACATACTCTGCTAATAATAAGATACAGAACTTCATCCGTACTCAGCTAGTTCCAGCCAGGGCTTCAACAGTGCAAGGTCAGTCTCCTCACTATGTGAATGAGTCTAAGACCACAATGCCATCCCATGTAGTCTATGAGTAGGAAGACCTGGGGGTTAGCCGTAGGCATTGTATGCTAGTATGTTATTCCAGATAAAGGTCTGATGTCGGGCGGGTGCCCGAGGAATGTTTGCATGTTAGATTATACTTGTTGTCTGTGTGATACTTGTATGTGCCTGGTAAAGAGGTGAGTGTGGGCGAGGTCCCGTATCTCATCACTAGCTGAGTACGGATGATGTTCCGTATCTCTTTATTAGGAGAGTATGTTTCTTAGGACAGGGAAACAGTAGATTATGTTTCTTTATGTGCTAGCATGTTATATGATTGTATGTGTTTAGCGGGCGGGGCTTGGAGACAGGCGGGGCCTAAGAGAGACAAATCTGTATACCGAGCGGGGCTCGATGCCAGGCGGGGCCCAATGCCGGAGTATTAAATTAATGGTTTGACAATTATGGTTTTAGTATTAATTTAAAAAAGAAATTTTTGGTCATGATTTTTGCGATGTTACACAGTTAAAACAAGTTAGTTGCTTTCTTATGTACAAAAATAAGAAGTTGCCAATATGTGAACATGGATAAGAGGTAGTTACCCTCCTAAGTCATTTTCCCTTTGAGTTACCGGTTAAAACAGGTATTAGCTGGTAATATTGGTGTAATTTAAACAGTTAAAACAAGTTAGTTGCCTTATTATGTACAAAAAATAAGAAGTTCGTAATATGTGAACACGGATAAGAGGTAGTTACCCTCCTAAGTCATTTTCCCTTTGTAAAACCCAGAAAATCCGATATTTTCTGAAAAGACTTTTGTTTATCAAAGTGTGAAGATCTATAAGTTGATGCATGAATGATTTTAAAAACACACACACACACACACACATATATATATATATATATATATATATATATATATATGAGGGGTATTTTGTATTATAGTTTTAAAATTTCGAACGAGTAGTAGTGAATTCCCCGGAAAACCCGATGTTTTCCGATGTTGAAATGTATTCGTGATTTACTGATTTTTGTAATGTCTTAACGAATGAATATTGATTAATCCCCATTGTATATCGTCCTAATTTTATCTACTTTGATTTCTCGTAAGCCTTAGCGAACGAAGGGAAGGGGGCATTATGTCGCACCACTATCGTAAGTACCTTAGGCTGTCGCGGATGCGAAAGACACGATGGTCCAACTCGTACTTGATTACTGTGACCTTACTAGCTTTTCTAACGAGTCACTTTGGCCCGCTAGCACATAAAAGCTATTGAAAGTCCTTTGATAAAATATTGGGTCATTGAACGCCCAATAACATATAAGCGTTATCCCTTTTGGGCCCAAAGATCATGTTGGTGGGCTTGCAAGGCCGAACAAGCGTGATTTGAAACTCATAAGCCCAAAGTTTGTAGGTTTATTCATTTAGTCGTCACATAACTTATTTGGAGAGTTTTTGATTTAACGATTGTTGTTTTGTATTGATTCGAGACCGAATCAATTCGTTTATAACGATATTTGGTATTGAAGTTGTATTCGTTTTCCGTTTTGTCGCTAGTTGGATATCTTGTATTTCGTCTTAATGAATTAATTTGTTTAAAAGTATGACTTTGGCCTTTTCACTACCTTTCTTTTATAAAAATAACACTTTTAGTCCTTTATATAAAATAATTTCATTTTTAGTCCTTAAAACATTTTCTTGACACCTTTGTATCATAAACTTGTTGAAAAGACACTTTTAACCCAAATTATCTTTTTGCAAGCAGTTTAGCCCTTCCAGAATGGTGTTTCTCAGTTAGAACCCCAAATTTCGTAACTTTCACAGTTTTGGCCCAAAATATAAAAAGTTTACATTTTTGATCCTTTTTGGAATTTAAAAGCATTTTTGACCTTTGAAATAGTTTTATTTCACTTCATATCCCTTGTTTTACAGAATGTTACCATTCAGCCCCTTAAAACCTCAATTTTTGCAATTTTGGGCTTATTGGGCCGAAAAGCCCTAATTTAGCCCACTAAGTTAAATTTTTGCATTTCAAGTCCTTTGAAAATTTTAATATTCTGAAAAAGGATTATAAAAACTGTTTTGACTCCTTTGTCCCTAAAGAATCCGTGACTTGATAGTTTTTACCCAAGTTTTGTAAGTTTTGAGAATTTAAGCCCTAAAATGGGTTTTATGTTAGAATATGATCCTCATATCCTTATAAGCTATCTTTCTTGACTTGTTTAGTGTAAAATATCTTAGATTATGTTTTTTTTTTCCTTTTCTCAAGTCATAGATCTCGAATTAACACCCCCTTTTGTTACATATTTATCACAAAAACACATAAAATCACACACATACATGCTTAAAATCACACATAGCATACATATACACATAGATCTACACATTTTCTTCTATTATCCCCCATAAGACCTATGAAAACCAAAAAAATAGGGGTATGAAGCTCTTCTTGAGTTGTAGTTTCAGTTTTTGAAGGAAAAGATGAAGAAATTTCGATCCTAGCAAGTCTTCTTAGAGGATCTCGAACTTAGATGCTTCTTAGATGATGTGTTTGTGGGAAAAATCTCCTTGGAAGCTTCTTAGATCTCGAAAATTTGGAGAGGAGTGGAGAGAGTTTCTTTTGAGAGAGTTTGAGTGAAGTGTGTGTGTGTGTGTGTGTTTGGGTTCGATCGAGAGGAAGAAAGAGAGATGAAGAGAGATGAGTGAAAGGATGGTTACTTGGAAATATGAGAGTTACATGGAAAACCTTTATGTAAAAATGAGGTGGCACACATACAAAGTCAACTCTTCCTCTTTGTGGGCTTGGGCCGAGAATGGAGAGGGAAAGAGAAGATTTTTGGGCTTTTTGTCCTTAAGCTCATATTATAGTTAAGTTAGATGATGCTTGACTCAAATAAATCAAAGTATAACTTTTATGACCTATTAGGGCTAAATTAATTTGGTTGTGACCCATTAAGGCCCAAAATATCATGTTTCATGTATATGGGTTCATTTAGGGCCCATTAGAGAGTTCTAGATTCAAGATGGATAATTTGGAAGTTTATTAGTCCATTAGGCCCACTAAGGGAATCCTAGTCCAAAATGAACTCAAATTAGGATTTCAAAGGTTTCCAATTCTTTGTTGACAATTTGTAGGGCTAGAATGTAGTATTTGATGGAGTTTTGTTGTTATAGAATGAGCATCATGCATGCTTTCATATTATTGATTCATAATTGTTATAAGTGTTGTAGTTACAAGGCACCAAAATTTCTAGTTGTGACATTCATCATGTTGGAGGTGGTTTGAGTGGTTGGTTTCCATAAAGTTGGCAACTTTGTGGATCCATGAGGTCCCTTTGAGGTTTGGTGTGCTAGATCTATGGTTTGGTTGAGTTTTGGTCCCATGAATGAGATTTGGCTCTCATTTTCACAATTTTGACCTAAATCAAGTTCAAGACATTTATTGGACATATAAAGCAAAGATTTTTATGTTGCTTTTGGTGTTTGAAAGCCCTTTGGAAAGTTGGAATGGATAACTTAATGAATTAACGACTTAAGACATTAGGATTTAGCATCATATGTGGCTCACGACGTGACATGAGAGCAGTTTTTAAGTGAATGTTTTAATGGTCTGAGCTCACGATGTGACCAAGGAAGGTTCACATCATGAGGTTTGTTGAGTGGGTCATCTAGGACCGTGTTGAATGAGTTGAAGCGAGTTAAGTTGGAATCTGGCCGAGGGCGTTCTCACGACATGACCAAGGACTGGTCACGACGTGAGTGTCAACTGATGGAAATTTTGACTATTGACTATTGACTTTGAGTGTTGACTTTTGGTGGAGTTGACTTTTGGTCAAATTGCTAGTTTTAGAAGGTGGACTAAGGGGTTAATTTGTATGGTTTGTTAGGAGGTGTACGGAACTCGTTCGTTGACTGTGTGAGCTATTAGCCATCTACTTTGTCGACAACGTGAGTCTCCCTTCGTAGTAGCCATGGGTCGAAGGCACCAAGGCCGACCTACTGTTTATGTTATAGCATGATGATTGTCTTTGTGATAATGGTTAATCATGTTGGTATTTGTATGATAACTCAGTGATTACTGTTATAATATTATGTGGTAGTATAGGTAAAATAGACCCGATATCCGGTTGAAATAGACAGATGGGTAGGCCGGCACCCGAATATGCTTGGCAGTATCCGGTTGAAATAGACCGAAGGGGTAGGCCAGTACCCATATATGCTTGGAAATGTCCAGTTGAAATATACTGAAGGGGTAGGCCAACACCTAGATATGCTTGGCAGTATCCGGTTGAAATGGACCGACGAGGCAGGTTATCACCTAGATATGCTTGGCACTATGTTTGTTTAGTAAGTTTGTGTAATATGTTTGATTAGTATGTGGTATGTTGGGGAAACTCGCTAAGCTTTGTACTTACGGTTTTCAGTTTATGTTTTCATGTACTTCTATTTTGAAAGGGAAAATATGGGGATTACTACATTGCACACACCACATTGTTCCGCATATTACATGACTTTGATGTACTTGGATGTTAATTGATACACTCTGATTCACTATGGTTTTTATGATATTGTTTCGCATAATGGTTTTATTAATTTATAAATTGAAATTTTAATCTAAATTTTTGGGACGTTACAGTACTGCACCGATGAACTAGTCATCTAGTAGAGTATAGATGACGAGCACTGACTATTCTAGACTGTCTAGTGGAACACTGGCAGACTCGCTATATGTAGGTGTTAAAGAACTGTGATAATTAGATGCACATTATCCCCCCATGGCTAGCTTAATGACACGTATTGATAAGGAATCTCGAATCAGTATTGTCTACACGTTGCATATAGTGATCATTTAGGATATGTCCCTTGATATCATCATTTTAAGACCAGGGAGTGAGAATAATAGGAATGGGTAATCGGGTTAAATGATTGATGTGAAATATATGTTTAAAACAACTTAATTATCTTATTGTGGGTTGGAAACCCTATATACTCACCATGCCTTCCAGCCTTTCCCACTCAGTTTCTTTGTATCAAAGGCAGCGATACGATGGAACAAGTATAATGATTTTAAATATTCTAAGAGATTTGATGAGTTTTAGGCCATTAGATAATAAATTATTGTAAGGCCTGAAATGACTAGCTTATGCTTATGTTACTGTATCAATGCTGACATCCAAACTTTTAACATTAATGGAAAACGTTTCTTCGTAAGTGCTTTTATAGATATTAGGGGACAAATTCCACACTAATAAGAGAATACAGTTTTTCAAATAAGCATAAGAAAATGTCTTTTTTTTTTCAGGCCGTAAAATTGGGGATGTCACACCAAGAAACAAGCACTTATAAATAATATGTTATCATCAAGTTGTTGTTAGTGTGACCCTTCTAAGATCGTATATTATTTACCAATATCATTCTATAATATATGTTGCACATAAAGATCTTTCAATATCCCAATTGCACAATACACATCATAGATTAATATAGAATGTGGTGAACATCTCTCAACATTTCACTACTCCTAGTAAGATGTGATTGTGTGCCATTCTATCTGTTGGATTTGGTGTCTAAGCCCATAACTATAACTGGGATGTACTTAACCCGATTGTAGCATGGTCCTTTTTGGTTGCCTTCACCAGTGTAATTTGATAGGATGGATTTTTGAGAATAAGGATATTTGTGATTTATTGATATATTACAAGTATAATATATTAATATTATTTAATTAGTATTGATCCAGAATTAATTTGGAATTAATTTTGTGATCAAAAGAGACTAACTAAATAAATGGAGATTGATTATGTAAATCAATGATTCTTGTAATGTGGGCTAATGATCCATGACTATATAGTTAGGCTAAAACTAATAAGATAATCCATGGAAGTTAAAACCCATGGAGCATTAGGGTTTAGAAAGTGTAACCCTAGCATTTGCCACATTATAAATAGAACCCCCATAAACCAAAATCGGTTGACACACTCTTTAGAGTCAAGTATCTTATTCTCTTAAATCCTCTTCTTGCATATTAGTGTTTGTGAATCAATAAAGGCATCACACTTGAGGTGCTCAAACTTTAAAAGGTCAAGAACTCTACCCTAATCAAGAGGTAAGCATCCAAACTATGTTTTATATTATATAGCTTCAATTGTATGCAAGCTAAGGAGAATGCTTTGGAAAAAGAAAATGCATGTGTAATTAGAGAAAACATAGATCCAAAGCATTTAGGGTTGCATGTGCACCATTGGAGTGTTATAGTGTTCAAAACCCAACAATGGTTTCAGAGCCAATGATTGTTTTCTAATATATTTGATGCTTACTAGTTTTTCAAAGCTGAAAAAGTCGAAATTTTGGCCTCTGACTGATGAACTCGCCGAGTACATGAACATAATTGTGACAACCCGAAATTTCTTCCGTTCGAACCGTTAAAAATAAATCAATTCGGAATTTATTTCTACTCTTGTTAGCATTATTTTGGGTCTAATTAAATATACTAAGCTCAGTACAATCAAGTTTTGGGTCCAAGAACGCGTTTTTCTAAGTCAAAGCATAGCCTCCGGGCCAAACACCCCTTCGAGAGGAGTGTACGGCCGCAAACTCGAGTTTACGGCCTTACACCCCCACCCCACCCCATGGCCTAAAACTCCCTCCTATATATGGAGTGATTGGCTTTCATTTATCACTTTACTCACTTCAAGGACTTTCTCTCTCTACACTCTCTGTACATTCATCGATTTTTCTCAAGGAATTCTCAAGAATGTAAGTGATTCTTCACCTTGATTGTGTTTCAATCATTTAAATAGTGATGAATTCATGTTTCATCTCATTTAATCTCATCTTTGTCTAGATTTTCTCTCTCACGAAGAACACCAAGAACACATACTAGTTCTTGGTGGCTAAAAACCTCATTCCAAGCTTCCTAATAGTAAGTAACTACTTCCGATGCTTGATATATACTAAAAACCTTTGATTTTTACGTAGAAATCGAGCCAAAAAGCATGAAAACGGAGGGTTTACGGCCGTACACATCTCATGGACCGTAAACCCTAGTATTTTGTCAAATATTGACCTTAAACAATCATTTTAGCCATGCACGGGACTTAGAACACTTCTGGGAGGCTAGAAAGGACATTGAAACATAGTAAATTGCACCCTTCATCGAGTGTTTACGGCCACAAACTCATGGGCCGTATCCCCATTGGGCCATAAACCCTTGGGCCGCAAACTCTTGGGCTGAAAACCTCATTGGGACGCAAACCCATGACCGCACACCCTTTGTTGTGACCGCAAACTCCCCCTCTTCAATCACTTGTGATTCTAATGCTCATTTTAAGTATTTCCTAGTTCCTAAGGTGGTTTCCTTCGATAACAAATAATGTTATGCCCTCACTTAATATACTTACATGCTTCTATATATTAAATAGGATCCGTTTGTGTCTGAGGCTCCAATTGACACTCAACAACTCCTATTGACTTACACTCGAATCCCACGTCAAATAATGAGTTCATACCCTACACTTTTATGATTTTTAAATGTTTTCATGGGGGAATACAAGCCAAACAGAAAGTTTTCAACAAGTCAAACTTACAAAATTTATACAAATCAATGATTTTCATAAAGCATTTAGATACTTAATCCCCTTTGTAGTATGCGGAGCATAAGAGACGTTTTCTAAATTTAATTGCACAATTTTCCAAACGTTCACGAACATAACATTTCAGTCAAACTATAAAAGGTATAGTTTGGGGATTTCATTACCAGTCTTACAAGTGCAAAATACTTACACGGTTGAATACATAAACTATGACAGATTTAGTTTATAACATACATTACTATGAGAGTACAACAGTAAATAATTATTTTAGCATAATTATTTTTACTCTACAAAACATACATCAGATTTACAAACGAAAGAACAATACGCTTACATATTATTACACGCATAGTCATTAACTTAATTGGGAGACACGTCCTTGGGCACTTACAACTTTAACTAAGTGGAGGACTACCCTTATGAACCAGAATTTCCTGGAGGGAAAGCGTGGCTTTTGTGTATAGATCTATACGGGACTGACTATCCTGCACCTGGCTGCTAGCTATAGTCGGACCGGCAGGTCTACAGGTGACAAATGTCATAAAGGATACCGGTGTCCATTTCATGTCGTATCAAGTTTAAGTATGGTCATAAAACTCACCAATCATACGACTCTTTTTCGTAATAATATACCACTCATAACACAATTGCTTTACTGACATAGGTGTGATACTTATGCCTTACGAATTCGGAACCATTAAAGCAACAAACACACGCATACCAAGGAAAATAAGGGATTTTTCCTAGACAAACAGAACATACTTTACATATTGGTGGTAGCCAGGGTTTTCAAAAATAATATTTTACCTACTGGTGGTAACCAGGGTTTCGATTACAAACGATGTTTTACATATAACAGAAATAAATCATTTATACAAATTCAGTGACTAGTTTTCAATACAAAAACATGCTTATGAACTCACCAGCCTTATGCTGATACGTTTTCAAAATCGCTTATATTATCAGGACAACAATAGACAATTACCCATGTCAGCTTTTGGAGAAGATGAAGCATTTTGGAGTCACGTCTTTTACTTTTGTCATATACTAATGTATACAAACTATGTTCTTTAAACAAATGTAAATATTCAGATGTAATGTAATGGTTGTGTTTACTTTGATTAATATGATGCAATTGTTGTGATACTACGCATGACGTCATCCACCCCCAGACGTTTCTGCCATTTGTCTTACAATTTGGGGGTGTGACAAGAATCGGCGAGTCCACTCAGTAAACATGGAAACTCGGCGAGTCATCTCATGTAGTCGACGAGTTGAAGGCTCTGTTTGCAGAATTTTGAGTTTCTTGGCCTGGTTTGGATTAGGAACACTACCACAAACTGTTTTGGATCATTGGAAATGTTTTTTATATGGTAGTGCTTGTACTCATCCAACCACAAGATAATTGTCAAAGTTTTAAAAATAATTGTTGTTTTATATAATTAACAAAATTGCTTTTAAATTGTTGACTTGAAATTATCTTGATTATGAGTTTAGTTAGATCATAAATTATGTGATAATTTTAGTTGTTAGAAAATGATCTAAATGAATTTTAATGACCTCCATAACTTGTCCTCAAGTTATGGAAAATGAAAAGTCTCATACATTAAAATGACATTAAACTCATATGTTATGAAAATTAAAGGACAATTGTGAAAATTAAGATAATAAGTTAATTATTTGTATTATTTGATATGAATTGCCTTGCTATATGAGTTAGATTAGATAAATAGAATATTATATGATACTTTTCCTTGTTAGAATTGATCTAAATGTTCCTTAATGAGTTCCATAAAATGTCCTCAAGTTATGGAACATGAAAAGTCTTTTCATAATTGTTTTTAATGAAATCCATAACTTGTCCTCTAGTTATGGATTATCAAGAGTTTTTTCATAAAACACACATTAACCTCATAAGTTATGGATATGAAGAGTTTTGACAAGTTTCAAAACATGCCCTTAAGTTTTGGAATTTGTAAAGTTTCACTTTTGAAACATTTAAATTCCAAACCTTAGAATTTTAAAAGCTTAAAATTCAACCCTTATACTTTATAATATTAAAAGTTAATACTTATATATATATATATATATATATATATATGTATGTATAAGACAAGTCAGTCTTACTGTTAGTAGGCCTCATTCATGAAGCAGGTTTATAAGGGGGGTATAAGGTTACTGCCTATAAAATGGCAGTTTAATGGGTGTCCACTCTCACCCACCGCTTCCTTGACTGGTAGAGGGTCGTTAGCTGAACGGGTAGGATAGGACATTAATTCTCCCTCGTTAAGTATAATGATAAAAATAAAGTAACTAAACTTTTATTAAATTCCCAATCTTAGTTACTTTAGGAAAATGTGAAAATGGTGTTAATCCATGAAATTACACTTTGCACTTTTGTTAAGTCATTAGTGGAGCGTGTGTGGTTAACTGACACACTAATCCAGAACTGACAATGTGTGGCAAAGGGTAACTTGGTGTTTAACATTGATCAATGGAGCGGGTGTGGTTAACCAACACGTTGATTAGGTGATCTGTAACATTGGGTGTACCAAGCTAATTTGCATGGTAATTCATACCTTGTTTGTGATCCATGGCACCTCAGTCACAAACTTGAAGGACACACCGAGATTTAAACATGCCATTGAAAAGTTCAATGAATCTCAAATATCTAGGAATTTCAAACCAATTAAAACTTAATAATCTATTTCGTTTTTCATGGTTGAAATTGGTAAATCATCATTTACATACCTTCAAATATTTTACAATTGGATTAGAGCATCCCTTTTCGCAATTGTAAAATTTTGTGTTGGGCCGTAGCCTTAATATTTCATTTTTGGGTGTTATATTTGACGGGTTTTGAGCATTCTAACACTCCTATGGTGTACATGAAACGCTATAAACCTTGGATCTATGTTTTCTCTATTATACATGCAAATATTCAATATTCTACGGTTTTATCCTAACTAGCATAATATGAAGCAACTATACTACAAAAGTCTAGTTAGACAACATACCTTTTGATGTATTTTGAAGTCTCGAACTTTAAGAGTTGAGCCCCAATAGTGTGGAAGCCTCAAGTGGAATCAAAAATCACCAAAACACCTTGGAAAACTTGAGAGAATAGTAAGCACACTATAAATGACCCACTATTCTTTACTCACACACTAGTGTAATTTCTTGTGCCAAAGACCTCTTTATATAGTATGGAGGATTAGGGTTTCATCCATGTAAACCCTAATACCCATGCCCTTTCATTTCCATAAGATCCATGGGTTAAAAACTCCATGGACTATCCATGCAAGCTTAGCCCCACATAAATGAACTTGGCCCATACTATATATATATATATATATATATATATATATATATATATATATATATATATATATAAGGGTCCATATTTTATTAGTTCCTTTTGATCACTAAATTAAGTCTTGATCACTACTAGTTAAATAATATGATTCCATGTTAATATATTATAAATTACAATATATTAACATAAATCATAAACATACTCTTCTCAAAAGACTATCCATATAAATTGTTTCGGTGATGTGCAACCCAAATGGACCATGCCAAATCGGGTCAAGTACATACCAATAATCGTAGCTCTTAAAGCTGCTGTCGAACTCTGACCTTATTCAATGACTTGTCCATTAGATAAGGGATCATATATTCCTCCATTCTGGATATCATATGGACTGAGACATGGATTATAATCATTCTCTCTGTCCATTTGTTGTTTCCCGATTTCCGATTTATGACGACCGACTAATTGAACAAATCAAACCAGTCCAGGCTTGGCCAAGCACTTCGGGGTGTCATCACTAAATCATCGAGGGACCCACATATATCGCTTTTATCCCTTCAAGGGTAAAAGGAATGGATAAACTTTGACTCATATGATTGTTCTACTACTTGTTCAATCGTACACAAATGCATGTTTTATAACATTGAGTTACCAATGAGTTTCTGTACAATCAATGGATAACCAACTTATAGGCATCAACTCACATATCTAGGTTTGAAGAATATAAGATATTATCATCTCATGATCACTTGTGATAAAATCTATGAAGTGAGTCAAATGAGCGTGGGTTTAATCCAATACTCAGGACTTATGAGCACTCATGAATGTTGCAGCAACTCTTGCTATGTCCACTACATTGGACATCTACAAACCAGCTTCATGACAGTCTTGATTCATATCTACTTCCAACATATGACCGACTGTGGATGGTTTTGAATAACTTAGTCATTTGGGAAGAACGACCTAGTAATTCTGGAAGTCAAAACATGCAAAGTGAAACACAAGAATAATCAAATCCAATATGGTCTCAGAACTAATGAATATAAATAGAACACCTTTTATTTATCACCATATTGATCACATATTATTCATTGCATACTGTTTCAAACTATCAACTTTATACTTGAATTAAAACAGTAGTTGTCTCATTCTCCAAGCATGTACACTATGTTTTCTAAACACAAGTCATGCCGTACACCAAGTATGCACACTATGTTTGTCTAAACATTAGTTATGCCATACACCAAGTATGCCCACTAAGTTTGTCTATGATCTTTACTCTGTGAAATAGATCGATTGAACAAAATTTTAATGATTCTCATTTGACAATCCCAAATCCTTACCGCAAATGCAAGAATTCCAAATTCCTGCCATTTACCTAAATCTGTTAGATTCTAAACTTATATGCATTGATCCTCTTGTAATGATTATGCACAAAGTCCCAAAGACTTGTCAACAGACATTACATAGTATTCCAATGGAGATCATTCCATGGAAATGAAGTATCAAATTTAAAGTACATTGCTTTTAACATCCTTCTTGCATTAAGTTTCCTAATCTTACACAGATTTAATGAATAACTTCCACCTATGGGAATATTTCCATATTCTCATTTTGGCTATCACTTTTGAACAAGAGTTGCCTCTTTTTTTCAGAATATGTCAATATGGTCCTCCCCAAACATTTACACCATACTTCCAACTGTCCTTGAGCAACCAATCTTTGGTAAACCTTAGATTATCCTCGACAATTGCTTAGTCAAATTAGTCATATCCAGTTCTAGTACTTTTACCTTCTTAATGCTCTAGGAATTTGGAAAAATTTAGAACATATGAATATTATAGGAGATGCAATCGATCCTATATCCGAAGTATATGAGACACGATTCATGATGTCTCACATAAAGACATAATACTTGACCAGTCTTTTGCTATAATATTTCTATTTCTATTTGCCAAGTTCTCATAATTCTGATTATAAAAAGGGATACCATAATCATAATCGAATTTTAGAACGCAAATAATGGATCCATATATGGAATTTCATTATTTTGAGCCATTCCAACATAAAATTCTTATATATATATATATATATATATATATATATATATATATATATATATATATATATATCCTTGACTAAAGATTATTAAAACCTCAATCTAAGCTTTTAGAATTGAAATGAGGTATAATTTCCTCTCCCTTAATTATAGCAAAACAACTTTTTTCCAATTGAAACTTTTGTTTTTTATAATTAACGATGCTAACTTGCAACACTTATCATAATTATCATGCTCCCACTAACATGATGATTATTAGCATAACACTTATGCTCCCACTAGCTTTGACATGTACTCAGAAATTAGCTGGACTTCTAGAAATCAATACTTTATTGATTTTCTTACCAAAGTTCAGACTTCTGATACGAGATGCTTTGATAAAATTTTATCAAAATCATACACCATTCCTTAGATAGCACACATGTGTGTCTAAACAATTTCAGAACTATGAAAATGGACGCCGTAATCATAGTTTCAATTGTTTAGACCTTTTCCATTCCTCACAAGTCCATGTTAGTGTCCTGGTTAACCACACACGCTTCACTAACGACTTTGAGAATGAAAATATCACAATTGCTATCTACTTAAAATCTACTTAGTGAAAGCATTTCCTCACCATCATTTTCATGAATCGGAGAGAAACCTTATGACACTTAGATTTTATGGTGTATGTGCTCCTATCCATGTGAATTTCTCAAAACCATAATCTCAAGACAAGGTTAGTGATAAATCCAAACTCATATGGATTGAACTTGTGCAGTCTTAACTTCTGGCCACCTGGTAGCACAAGGGCCTGCCATTGCTTCCAAGTTGTTATGCAACCAATTGAGAACTCTCAGAACTCATATCCAAAGCCAACTTTAACTAGAATGGGCACAAAAATAGGAATATGTCAACACAATAGGTTATAAACCTCACGTCGTGAGCTAGTGTGAAACTACAAGTTTTATTCTTGATTAGATCTTGAAATTCTTTCAGGATCTTTTAGACTCCCACTGTCCTGTTGACATATAAGACTCTCTTGCCAAGACCCATTCCTTGACAAGCAAATATTCAAGAGATAGTGTGGATTCTTATCAAGTCAAACACTTCACACAATTGGCCTAAGTTGGTCTCTGTTTTATCCAAAACATTACAACTTACCAATTTCAAATGTACAAGAGTAGGACACTTTTTACTCTTACATTTGACAAGTGTTAATAAACCTTCTTTCAGATGTGTCACTCATATTAGAATCTTGTAGTATGACCCTAAGACTTTTTTTTAGAATGAAGTATGACTCATCTTCTTGATTTAACCACTTCAACAATTCATGACTCCTCTTCTTAGCCATAGGAATGCACTAAGATGTCCTTAGAGGTTGAATTGTGATATGGTCTCACAATCATTATGACGATCATAAAACATGATACTAAAGTACTCTCCCATCTTTTCAGATTTGAGAAAATTTTATCTTTCTGCCTAATTTGATTCTTCTCATTCGTTCTGCCATACATCGAAACTTTTCCAATATTTCAAAATTATACTTAAACTTGTAAGTATAACCATATTTACTAAACTTTAGTAAATCATAACGAATAGTCTTATCGATCTTTTGTGGTGGACTTGACCAATGCACAAGAATGTGCACTCGATCCCTTAGTCCTTCACTTCACTCACATATACATGTGAACGAGGAATTAGTCTTAATTTTCCAAAGCTGAAAGTTCTCATTCATCATACTATACAACTTGCATGATTCCAAGTTTCGGTCCAGTTGAAAACTTGGGTGACGAGAATCTTTCCTTATTTAGTAAATTTATACATTACCACAAATGAAAGAATCAAATTCATGTTTCCGTTATTGCTAGAAACATACAAACATCAATTTTCATAAATGCCATTACAAGGAGATATAAAATAAAATAAAACAAAATTTTATTTTTCATAAAATGCAGAAAAAAACTTTCTCCTTACAATGCAACTTCAAATGAAAACTATGCTATTACATATCTTCTAGCAATCTATCATAACTCCTAAGTAGCAGCTCAAGAATCCGATCTTTGAACATGAGATTACAATCCATCTTCGCGATCAGATTCAACATACTCTTTCTTTAAGTTTCCTTCCCTTTGCTTGATCCTGCCATACATCAAAATGTATTAAGATTCTCCAAATAGGAACTTAATTGAGTTAGTGGACTTACCTAAAGCAGAATCAACCTTTTTGACTAGACCTTCTCTTAGATCTTTCAGGTTGTTAGGGCAGCTTCTCAACCAAGCCCCTTCCTTTAGCAATAGAACCATATGGACCTTTTGGGAATGGTACACTGGACTATTTTAGACTTGCCTTTCCCTTTACCATTTGGCCAACCGATTTGACTATGGCCAATCAATTTCCATTGGGAAGAGATGGCTTTCTGGATTTCAAATGTTACCATTGTCAATGTCCATGGAAGTTTGGGAAGTTGATATTCTAATCAAATTTACTTTACCAGTCCTCCAAATCATTTTTGATTCAGCAGCACCAAGCAAATAGATAAGATTATTAAGGGTCATGTCATAGTCTGTTTCATAGTAGTCCCAAAGGAAACTCACTATGTGACTTAGAAAGTGATTGAACAACCAAATTTCTCAAGACTTTGACACCCAACTCTCTCGGCTTGCTAATATGTGAATTCATCTCCAAGATGTGAGCACACATAGACCTTGCTTGCCAATAGGGATTGAGTGACCTTAAGCTTGTGGGTTAGGAAGAATAATTAGAGGATGTGGAGGAAGTGAAGTATGATTTTCGGGACATCATCTTCATTCGGAAAGCTTGTTCCAATAGATTTGGGAAGATCATAGTTGTCTGAACCAGACATTTACTATGGGAGAAATTCAAGTTATTTGATTTAAGGTCCTTAATATAACACCCAATATGAAATATTAAGGCTAGGACCCAACACAATATTTTATAACTTGGAAGAGGGATGTTGTAATCCAAGCTATAAAATATTTAAAGGTAGGCGAATGACGATTCACCGATTTCCACCATGAAAAATGAAATAATTTATTACGTTTTAATTGGATTGGAAAATCCTAGATCTTTTGAAATTCATTTAACTTTTCAATGGCATGTTTCAATCTCGATTGTGCCCTCTCAAGTATTGTGACTAGGATGCCGAGGATCACAAAACAAGGTGTGAATAACCATGCAAATATACTTGGTACCCTTAATATTTATCACTTAATCGATGTGCCGGTTAACCACACGTGCTCCACTGATCCTATGATAAACATTAAGTTGCCCTTTTCCCACCTTGTTAAATCCAGGTTAGTGTGCCGGTTAACCACACGCCCTCCACTAACAGCTTAAGCAAAGTGCAAAGTGTAATTTCATGGGTTAGCACCAAATTCACATTTTCCTTAAGTAACTAAGATTGGGAATTTATAAAAGGTGTAGTTACTTTATATTTATCATTATACTTATAATGAGAGAATTATAGTCCTTGTCCTACCCGTTTGGCTAACGACTCTCCACCAGTCAACAAAGCAGTGGGTGAGAGTGGACACCCATTAAACTGCCATTTTATAGGAAGTAACCTTATACCCCCCTTATAGACTGGTTTCGTAAATGAGGCCTATTAACGGTAATACTGACTTTGTTCTTATATATATATATATATATATATATATATATATATATATATATATATATATATATATATATATATATATTATTAACTTATAACACTATAAAGTATAAGGGTTGAATTTTAACTTTTAAAATTCTAGGGATTGGAATTAAAGTGTGTGTGATACTTTACAAATTCCAAAACTTGAGGGCAAGTTTTGAACGATTCAAAAATTTTTGGATTTTCATAACTTATGAGTTTAATTAAGGTTTTAAAAACTTTAATGAAGAGACTCTTGAACATCCATAACTTGAGGACAAGTTATGGAGTTCATAAGACAAAAAGACTCTTGAATTGTGTAACCTATGAATTTTAATGGATCTTAAAAAAGAAATGAATTTTGGTAATCCATAACTTCAGGTCAAATTATGGATTCCATTAAAATACATTTAGATCAATAATTAACTGACAACCAATTTTTCAAATAATTCCTATGATCTACCAAAACTCATAAGTGTATGAACAATCATATCAACAATTTCAAGAATTACATAAACACACATAACACTTGAAATTTTGATAATTATCATTTATTTGGATGAGAATAAACATTACCATAACATAAAAATCAAGTTTTATGAACAAAAACACTTTGTCGTAATGATTCTAATCCAAAACAAGCAAAAAACTACAAAAAAAATTTCACTAAACAGTCACCACCTCGTGGTAAATTGTACTATCTCGTGGAGAACTGACAGATTCCAAAAAACCGATTTTTCTTGCAAATAGCATTAAGTATAATTGAAAACAAGCTTAGGGTCTGATACCACTGATGAGTTTTGAGCATTCTAACACTCCTATGTTGTACATGCAACCCTATAAACCTTGGATCATTGTTTTCACTATTATACATGCAAATATTTAATATTCCAAGGTTTTATCCTAACTAGCATAATATGAAGCAACTATACTACCAAAGCCTAGTTAGATGACCTACCTTTTGATGTAGCTTGAAGTCTTGAACTTTAAGAGCTTAGCCCCAATAGTGTGGAAACCTTGAGTGAAATCACAAATCACTAAAACACCTTGGAAAACTTGAGAGAATAGAAAGCACACTAGAAATGACCCACTCTTGTTTACTCACACACTAGTGCAATTTCTAGTGCCAAAGACCTATTTATATAGTATGGAGGATTAGAGTTTCATACATGTTGTCACACCCCGGCCGTTGGCGGAAACACCGGGCGGTCTAACGTCATTATTCATATCATAGTTATATAACATACATTGAACAATACTAAAGAAAATACAAACCTTTGTTGATGATTGAAAGTTACATTATTGTTTTCCTTATACTTATTACATAATATCCGACTATGGCAAACTTCTTAATGAACAGAAAGGTAATAGTAAAACTTCTCCTATTCGAATACATACCAGCTTTTCAAGTCCCTTAAAACACATGCATTTTAAAATACGTCAACATAAAGTTGGTGAGTTCACAGGTGTTGACTCCATATGAAAATAATACTTTTTTTGAGTTCAAAAGCTTAGTTTCGAAAGTATCATTTTGACTCTCCAACAGTTTAGTATATATATATATATATATATATATATATATATATATATATATATATATTAGGTATAATAGTTTACTTATCAATTAACTGTTATACCTAAACATTCCTTGAGCCTAAGATATAAGTAGGGGAAACTTATACTTAACATTAAATACTTGTATACAACAAAGTATAATTGTTTCTAACAATTTGCAACCATGAGCCTGTAATCGCTGCTATGACATAATACCTATGATAAAACACATTCATGATTTCCATGAGAAACAACACACTTATGATTTCCATGAGAAACAATACACTCATGATTTCCATGAGAAACAACACCGTACGCTTCATCAACACCAGAACAATAACAAGTAAAAGGATAGTTCGTCACTCGCTTATTGTTGACTGTAGCTAACAATAACAAGTGGGGTGGTCAACCCGTATACTAGTTATACATGACTTCCTCGCTCACATGGGATTAACACTTACAGTTCAGAGGATTTCCGCAAAGATCCCCAATCTTAGTTGATGAATACAATTACTCATGTAGACTTCGACGACTTCCTATAGGTCTAACAACAAAATCATTTTCCTGTCTAAAACCCTAAGTTATTAGACTATGCTTTTAAACATTAATCCTAAGTTTACATTACTTTAGGCAGTACAACAACTATGACTTGAGGAAAAACCAGGTTTTATCTTATCATAAAACCAACAATAACATATAACATACCAAATTTTATCTTGTCATAAAACCAACAACAACAACATATAGCACACCAAGTTTTATCTTGACATAAAACCAATAATAGCAACATACTTAATAAATTAACATATAGAACTTCCGAATATAACTTCGGAACTATATCGCACACAACATATATATAGAATCCTAAGTATAACTCAAGATCTACATTAATACAAGAACATGCTAACAAGTTGAAAATAGTTGGATATATTTGAAATATGATATTTACAACAACTATATCCTGGTTAATGTAACTATCTACGTTGATACTTATATACTATCATATAGACATAATATTAATGTATATACAATATTTAGCATGCGTTTCCCCCCCCCCCCCCCCCCCCCGAAAATATTAGATAGTGGGGCTGTGAAAATCACCCTAGTAGCGTGATTTTATGTAATCTAAGCAGAAACGGTCAGCGGTACGAGGTTGTTGGGCTCGAGATGCAAGAGGGCTTCAGCAAATGAGAGAAAGGGAAGAAGTTCAGGTGTAGGAATAGATGAAGTCGGACCTGCTATATAGGAAGGTGGCCATATGACTCTCACGTCATGATATATCCTTGCTCACGTCGTGAGCTTAGAACATATCCCTTCGTAGCCTCGCCACAAACCTTCTAGGTCCGAAATGTGGCAATTTGTCTCCTCACGTTGTGAGCTTCTATTCTCACGTCGTGAGTTCAGTCAGATTAGGGTTTCTGAAAGCTGTATCTTTAGAAGGTCGTACCTTTCACATGGGAACTCTATTTTTGACGTTCTTTATATGCACGTGTAGGTATTTACGAGTACTAAAACTATCTTTTAGACTCCAATAGCTAATTCTAAGTATATTTTAAATTCATCTTGTTATAGAGATTTATAGTGTTCGGTTTATCATAACTTCTTCATGTGAAGTCAGATTCAGACATTCTCTTGATTTTAGGATTCGTATGGACGTATACTTTGAGTTCGGTCATAAACAAAGTTCATATTTGTATTAGAATTTATCATGAAATACATAATAAGTTTATCTTAATACTATTTTAACAACATCACATTACATGATTGGCATAATCACATGTGATTGTCTATTGACCAATTTTGACTGGTGTTACATTCTCCCCCCGTTAGAGTAATTCCGTCCTGAAATTTATCTTATGGATGGGGTTTTGTCAAACAGTTGGGGGTATTTTTATTTCATCTGATCTTCATGTTCCCAAGTAAATTCAGGTCCTCGTAAAGAGTTCCATCAAACATTCACTATGGGAATACGACTTTGCTTTAATTGTTTGACTTCTCGATCCATGATCTCGATAGGTTCTTCTAAAAATTTGAGTTTCTTATTGACTTGTATCTCTTCGAGAGTTATAAAAAAGAGTGTCATTGGATAGACATCTTTTGAGATTTGATACGTGAAAAACATCATGTATATTACTTAACTCTTGAGGCAACTTGAGTTGGTATGCGACAAAACCAATTCATGCTAGAATTTCAAAAGGTCCTATATACCGTGGATTTAATATGCCTCATTTCCCGAATCGAATTACGCCTTTCCAAGGAGAGACCTTCAACATTACTTTATCTTCTACTTGGAATTCTAAAGGCTTACATCTTACGTCAGCATAGATCTTTTGACGATCACGTGCAGCCTTTAATCGAACCTTAATTTGCACAATCTTTTCAGTCGTCTCATGGATTATTTCTGGTCCAGTATGTAAGGTATTGCCTATACATTCTCTAGCCATCTGTGTATCTCCAACTTTTGCCTAACATATTGGGGAACGACATTTTCGTCCATAAAGAGCCTCAAACGGTGCAACCTTGATGCTGGTGTGATGACTATTGTTGTAGGAAAACGCAATTAATGATAAATGAGTATCCCATGCATTTCCAAAGTCTATTACACAGGCTCGGAGCATATCTTCTAAAGTCTAAATGGTTCTCTCACTCTGACCATCAGTCTGTGGATGGTAAGCTGTACTCATATCTAGACGTGTTCCTAAGTATTTATGTAGAGATTGCCAAAATCGTGAAGTGAATCTACTATCTCGGTCAGAAATTATAGAAATTAGAACTCCATGCAATCTGACAATTTCCTTAAGATAAACTTTAGTCAGCTTCCATATTGTCATTCTCCTTAATTGGTAAGAAATGGGCGGACTTGGTCAATCTATCAACTATTACCCAAATAGTGTCGAACCCAATAGGAGTTTTAGGTAACTTAGTGATGAATTCTATTGATATCCGCTCCCATTTCAATTCAGGTATTTCCGGTTGGTGAACTAAACCTGAAGGCTTTTGATGTTCTGCCTTTACTCTAGAACAAGTCAAGCATTTGCTCAATTAAGTAGCAATTTCTGCCTTCATGTTTGGCCACCAATAATGTACTTTTAAATATAAGTACATTTTGTCAGAATTCATGAAATATCTAGACTTGTGGGCTTCTTCTAAGACCAAGTCCTTGACTCCACCGAACTTAGGCGTACAAATTCAGTTCCTAAAGTGTCGCGTTCCATCATCTTTTGTATAATTTTCTTTTTTATTCCTCGCAAAGCTTCATTCTTGATGTTTTCTTCTTTTAGAGCTTCAAGTTGAGCTTCTCTAATTTGTGCGGTAAAGTTAGAATGAATAGTTATTGTTAATATTCGTACCCGATGGGGTTTAATATATTCTTTCCAGCTCAAGGCATCTATTACCATGTTTGCCTTTCCGGGATGATAATGAATATCACATTAGTAATCATTCAGCAATTCAACCCATCTTCGTTGTCTCATATTAAGATCTTTTTGGTTGAAGATGTGCTGGAGACTCTTGTGGTCGGTAAAAATAGTACACTTAGTACTGTATAAGTAATGTCTGCAAATTTTTAGTGCAAAAACCACAGCTCTCAATTCAAGATCATGGGTAGTGTAATTATTCACATGCACCTTTAGTTGTCGTGATGCGTAGGCGATAACTTTTCCTCTTTGCATCAACACGCATCCTAATCCTTGATTTGATGCGTCGCAGTATACGACGAAATCTTCTGTCCCATCTGGAAGGGATATGATTGGCGAACTACACAACATTTGCTTCAGTTCTGAAAAGCATCTTGTTATTTTTCTTCCCAGTTGAACTCCGTATCCTTCTGGGTTAATGTTGTAAGCAGGTTGGCTATTTTGGAGAAATTCACTAGAATATGTGGTAATAGCCAACAAGTCCTAGGAATTGACGTACTTCTGTTGGCGTATTTGGTGCTTCCCAATTCCTGCTTGCTTCAACTTTGGATGGGTCAACATGAATTCCTTCGTTGCTAACTACATGACCTAAAAATTGTACTTCTCTAATCCAAAACTCACATTTGGAGAATTTGGCGTACAAGTTTTCTTTTCTTACTAGTTCCAAGATTATTTGCAAGTGTTGACCATGTTCTTCCCTGGTTTGTGAATATATCAATATATCATCGATAAATACTATCACAAATTTATCCAAGTATGGCTTGCAAACACGATTCATGAGATGCATGAACACTGCTGGAGCGTTGGTCAATCCAAAAGACATAACTAAGAACATATAATGACCATAACGAGTTCTAAATGCTGTTTTTGGAATGTCGTTTTCTTGTACTATGAGTTGAGGGTATCCTGATCTAAGATCTATCTTTTAGTAGTAGCTGGATCCTTGCAGTTGATCGAATAGATCATCAATTCTTGGAAGCGGATAACGATTCTTGATCATTAGCTTGTTCAACTCCCGATAATTAATACACATTTGAAAGGATCCGTTCTTCTTCTTGACAAACAAGATTGGTG
The DNA here is from genome assembly GCF_051521515.1 of Lactuca serriola. Taxonomy (NCBI): domain Eukaryota; kingdom Viridiplantae; phylum Streptophyta; class Magnoliopsida; order Asterales; family Asteraceae; genus Lactuca; species Lactuca serriola. The sequence continues at coordinate 262,799,676 of NC_136411.1, forward strand.
CTCCCCAAGGTGACAAACTTGGCCTAATAAAGCCTTTCTCAAGAAGTTCTTGTAGTTGGCTAGATAATTCTTGCATTTTCGATGGAGCCAACCGACTAGGAGATTTCACTACTAGATCTGCTCCTAGAATTATGTCGATTCGAAACTCAACTTGTCGGACGGTTGGTATTCTGGATAGATCTTCAGAAAACACATCAGGGAAACCACATACTTGAGGTATGTCCTTGATTTCTTTTGTCTTTTTTTCTTATCTACAATGTTGGCTAAGAATGCGTTGCATTTCTTATGTAGATATTTCTGGGTCTTGGTACAAGAGGAGATTTTGAGGTTTTTCCCAGATTTATCACCATAGATAATCAGGGCTTCGCCTTTTGGTAAGGGTAGTTGTATGGCTTTCTCATGACATAGAATTTACGCGTAGTTGTATGGCCAATTATGACATCAAAACTACCGATAGGCATTGGCATGAGGTTGACATGAAAAAGGTAGTTATTAAGAGTTATCATACAGTTTTCTAGGATTTCATGTGTTCTATCGGTTTGACCATTAGCGATTTCTACTTCATAGATTTCTTTTAATTTGCTAGACTCATGACTTAACAATTTTCTAAACGTCGGAGTTATAAAACTTCTATTTATTCCAGATTCGAAGAGTATAGTAGCTTATAAATTATCTACGAGAAACGTACCAGATACGACCGAAGGGTCCTGAATAGCTTCTCTGCTTCCGATCACGAATGCCCTGCCACGTCCTAAGCCTCCTTGTCTCCTTAGCTTTGGACATTCTCTCTTGATATGTCTAACCTCTCCACACTCATAACACTTTCTTCCTTCACCATGGCCTGCTCCAGTATTTGTTCCCTAATTCACTGTTGCTGGTGTTGTGCTCATGCAGTGACTAGCAGTATGCCCCTTCTTCTTGCACTTCGTGCAAACAAAATAGTCACCTGGATGATGATGGTTGCATTGGCTGCACCATGCAGATTTTGGTTGTGTGGGTACTAATATTGTGGCTGCATAATTGGTTGTCACTTCTTGTCATTTCTCAGATGATTGTCTGGGATTCTTCCTATTAAACTTGCGTTTGTTTGTTCCGGATTTGGGAGACTCCGCCTTTGAGACCACTATAGTTCCTTGGATCTCTGTGAGGGTTAGCTGATGCTATATTCTTTTGGTGTTGTCATTGGTTGTAGGCTTTGATGCGATCACCATGCCTTTAATTTGTGATGCTAAACCCTAGATATCTCGCTCAATTTTTTTATATTCAGGGGTTACAAGTGCTGGACACATTACTGCAAGATCATTAAATATAGCGGTATAATCTTTTATCTATGAACCCTTCATGGTTAGGGTCCACAATTCTTGTTCCAGCTTATGTATTTCCTCCCTAGGACAATACTCCTTTACTAGCATCATCTTTATCTCTTCCCATGTAGCACCTGGTTCCTAGTATGTATTCTTGGTTATTAACTCTCCTTATATATTGCATTTTAACCTTGGACTCGGTGAGTTGAAGGACTAACTCGCCGAGTAGAAATCTACTCTGTCTACTCGGCGAGTAGGCTCGTGTGACTCGACGAGTAGACCCTGTCTGGACTAAAACCCTAACCCGGGTGTTTGCACCCTATTTAAACGATCTAACCCAGCCTCCATTTCCCCTAGCACTCCCAGAGATCTGTAGAACGAAACCCTAGCCCCCTTTGTGTCCTTGTGGGTGATTTTTAGCTTTGTGAAGGTGGTTTGGAGCTTGGGAGAAGAAGGAGAAGGTTGACGAGTGCAAGAAGGGAAGAAGATCCGGAATCTACTATGTGAAGGGCTTCTATTCAGGTAGAAAAGTTCCTACCTTGATCTTTAGTTCATTAAATCCCCTTTTTGTCCCTAAAAAGTGGTTTTAAACGCTAAGAACTTAAATCTCTATGTGTTTATGGTTAATGTTCTGGAAGGACTTCGGATTTGGACCTTTTGGACATCCTAGTAGCATAAAGTCTCTGTGGTTGAGGTGATTGAGGTCCCTATTGAGTGTAGGATCTCTGAAAGAGCTTGGAATTGCATGTTTGAGCTCATAGGGACATGCATGCACGTAAAGTTTGCAACTTTACGTGGTAAACATGCCCTAGGACCATAGATCTGTGGTTTTGAAGCGTTGCATGTCTCAGATCTGGCCTACTCGGGAAATGGGTCGAGGGACTCGGCGAGTCCCAAAGGGGAACTCGGCGAGTTCTATGAAGATGGTCCTAGACTCGGCGAGTTGGATGAACGACTCGGCGAGTCCTATGAAGATTTCCTGGAGCTCGTCGAGTTGTTCTTCAAACTCGGCGAGTCATATGAACCTTCACAGAGCAAGAGGGGTTTAAGCGTTGAAGGTTCAACCCTTCGTACCTGCACGTGGAATTAACCGTGTAACGTAGTCTCAAAACCCCAAAACCTCATATGGGGTGTTCTGGTTTGGATTGGAAGCGAGTAGGGGATCCGCTCGAGGAACTCGGCGAGTTGCTCGCTGACTCGGCGAGTCGGGACTCGAGTCGGCCCCATAGTCCCGAGTGGTGAGTCAAGGGTGACTCAGTGAGTGGGGAGAGGGACTTGGCGAGTAGGACCGGATTAGTAAGGGAAGGAATCGTCGAGTTGCTCGCGGACTCGGCGAGTCCAGTCAACTGGAAGTTGACTTTGACTTGGATTTCGACTTGGTTAAGGGTAAAAGGGTCATTTTACCCTAAGTACATCTAGCAGTGTTTGACTGATCGTTTTGTGGGAATTATAGTCGGAGGACGTCTAGAGCAGCAGCAGCAGCAGTAGACAGTCAGTTCCCGATCAGATCAGCAGCTACTTTGAGGTGAGTTACCTTCCAGTAGCGGTGGGTCTACGGCCACAATGCCGGCCCACCAGTAGGAGTTGTACGTAAGATGAATGTCTTTGTGATATCATCTAGGTTTACTACTACGCTATATGTTATATGCTAGCATGATGTGTTATATGTGATAGAAGTAGAGTTTGGTTGTTAGGACCGAATGGTAATTCAGACACCCTAGATATGTCTGATAATTTGTTAGGTTATGATATATGTGTAAGTAGTAGTAGGGGGTGAAATAGTCCCCGAGGATCGGTTGTCAGGACCGACGGGTAGTCAGCACCCCCGAATAGCTTGACACGGGTAGACGGCACCCCAGAATGGCCGCACGGGTAGTCAGCACCCCAGAATGGCCGTACCGGGTAGTCAGGCACCCCAGAATAGCCTGGCAGTATGTATGTTATGTGTTTGTATGGTATGTGGTATGATGGGGGAACTCACTAAGCTTTGTGCTTACGTTTTTCAGTTGTTGTTTCAGGTACCTCTTCAGCTAGGGGAAAGGAGCCGGCACGGTAGCGTCATATCACACACACACTCTTGTTTTCCGCACTATGGATTTATGGGATGTACTCTGAATTATTACTATGATATTACCGGTTTTCAGACATGGATTATTGTTATGAATGTTTTGTAATGATGTTTCTATGTATTAACCTAAATTAAAAATGAAATTTTTAACCGGTATTTTTGGGACGTTACAAGTTGGTATCAGAGCCCTGGTTTGAGGGATTCGGACACACCTTTGGGGGTGTCTGAACTCAAATCGAGGGATTAAAAGATTTTCCAAAAAGAAAATGTTTTCTAAAAATTGAGAAAAGAGTTTTGATAAAGAACTAAGTGTGTGATGTGCGCGACCGGTCGAGCTCAAGTAAGTATTCCCCGAAGTACCCATATAAGTTTATGTTATGTTTATCAGCTTTTGTAGAACAACATGCTAGAATAGGACTAAGGATCTAGGAGTGATGCCTTATGTGCCTGCTTTATATGTTTCAGCTGTATGAGAATTGCATGCTAGTATTGAGTAGACAGCAAGTAGGATAGCCTGATTAGGTTATGCCTGATAGTATGAACTTAGCATTGTATGTTAGTACAGTTCCTGTAAGAAGATAGAGTTGATTGAGATTGTTACCCTTGTCTGAATGCTGCTTGCTTCGTGCTTTGTGGGACTATGAATAATGGGAGTTAGCCATTAGGTGAATACGTCACGTCACATGTGATCAGGGTTGAATAATCTTAGAGTGCTGGATTTGATCCTATTGCACAACTCTTGTTTGAGTCTAACCGTGGTAGGGACGAGTCTGTTACTTGAAGGATTATCTGAGCCTCATCACATGTGATGGTATTCAGGTAATGGCTAATTGGCATTACAAGGAGGCCTGCAGCAGCTGAGGACTGGGTAGAGTAGAGTCAGAGATTTCCCTAGGGCAAGCCTAGGATGAGTATAGCAGTGAACAACAATAGTGAAAGGGGTCTGGTGGAGTCAAGGCAGTCCTTGAAGAAGGTACGGATAGATGTGGAAGGTAGTATGGGCCCGTACTACTGAAAGCAGAGGATCCATACCCGAACTAAGGAAGGCTGAGATAAGACCGGGGAACTTGTAGTAGTTGAGATCCCTCAAGAAGTAGAAGTATCACTAATAATTTTTATTTATGTATTGTAGAATGGTGGTACTTCGATCGAGGCCGATAGATGGCGGTTCAGGAGAGGGGTCAGATTCGGGATCAGGTTCCGAGCCGGTAGATGAGGGACTACGTGAGTTCATCGCGTCAGAGATCACCAGGGGTATCCTTGAGTCGACCCCCATCATATTCGGGTCAATCAAGGAAGGGATAGTTGAGCTGATGGAGGACCGCCTCAGGGCGTTCAGGAGCGACATGGCATCTGGCCAGTCGAGATCTCGCACACTGTCATTCAAGGACTTCAGGGGCAGTGGTGCGCCGGATTTCCACGGGGTGAAAGACCCCATTGCTGCCAGGCGATGGGTTGCAGACATCGAGTCTGCATAGTTGACTAGCTTCTGCCCCGAGGGGTCGAAGGTGAGGTATGCAGCAGGGTGTTTACAAGACCGAACACGAGATTGGTGGGAGTCAGTGGGTGACTCGTTGGAAGCCTCAGCGGTCGAGGCTATGACCTGGTCGGACTTTGTGACCAAATTCATGGCAGAGTTTGCGCCGGCTGTCGAGCTTCAGCAGCTGGCCAGTGAGTTTTTGGATATGAGACAGACGACGAAGACTGTGGCAGAGATCACCGCAAAGTTCCGGGAGAGGGCACTGTTGGTGCCCCAGTACGCGGGTGATGAGGACATGAGGAGGACCCGCTATCATGACATGCTCTGAGCTGACATTCGGGAGCATGTTAGTTTTTCAGCTTGCCCCACCTTGGACTCTATGATTGCCAAGGCGAGGGAGAGGGAGATAGATTTGGAGCATATCCGGAAACGGAAGTCAGAGGAGGGACAGATGGGAGGGGCTTCGGGGAAAAAGCCCAAGGGATCAGATGGTAGGCCGAAAGGCCAGTCAGGACCGGGCCGCTGCAGGAAATGCGGCAGGCCTCATGAGGGGGCATGTAGACTGGGATCGTTAGGCTGCTATAAGTGTGGCAAGACGGAGAATTTTAGCAAGGATTGTACCGCCCCTGCACCTGTGTTACAGACATCGGAGTTGCTGTGTTTCCACTCCCACCAGAGAGGCCACAAGAAGGCCAATTGTCCCCAGTTGACAACTACAGCGTCAGTGAAGGCGCCAACACCAGCGACCCTGCGGATTACTGATGGCCGGCAGGGCAAGGCAGAGGCTCCAGTGGTGAGGTGTCGGGCATTTCAGCTGAGTACCGAGGAGGCACGCGCCGCACCCGATGTAGTGACGGGTATGATTCTTTCCCTCTATTTTATTTTTATGATGTTATGATATTGATATGTGCTCTGTGTGTATATGTATGCATTAGGATCGTTCCATGTGAACGGCATCCCAGTTTAGGTGTTGTTCGACTCGGGTGCCTCCCGATCATTTGTTTCCCTTGCGCTTAGCAAGAAGTTTCCTGAGTCTTTGGGCGTGTTAGATTGCCCTTTAGAGGTAGAAATTGTCGATGATCGATCGGTGCGAGCATCGATGGTGTTTCGGGATTGCGTATTGCGTTTTTTTGAGGAGCGCTACCTGGTAGACATGGTTCCCATTCCGTTGCGTGGGAACAAGGTGATTATAGGCATGTATTGGTTGAGCCCTAATGGGGCGGTGATAGATTGCGCGCAGCAGCTAGTGCGAGTCAAGACCCCAGGTGGGGGAGAGTTAGTGATTCATGGCGAGAGGCCACAGTGTGGACCCACAGTCTGTTCAGCAGCGAGGGCTAGACAATACCTTCAGCAGGGATGTGCAGGTTATGTCGCGTACGTGATGGATACCCGGGAGGCGGGTAAGGCGACGGTGAGCGAGGTTCCGGTGGTGCGAGATTTCGCAGATGCTTTTCCAGAGGAGCTTCCTGGGATACCTCCAGAGCGACAGGTGGAGTTCAGGATTGACCTCGTTCCTGGTGCGGCTCCGATAGCCAAGGCACCGTATCGGTTGGCTCCTCCTGAGATGCAGGAGTTGTCTACACAGTTGCAGGAGCTGTTAGACAAGGGATTCATTCGACCGAGCAGTTCACCCTGGGGAGCCCCGATTCTGTTCGTGAGAAAGAAGGACGGGTCGCATCAGATGTGTATAGATTAACGGGAGCTAAACAAGGTAACGGTGAAGAACCGTTACCCACTCCCGAGGATTGATGATCTCTTTGACCAGTTTCAGGGAGCGTCTTGGTTTTCCAAGATCGATTTGCGTTCGGGTTATCATCAGATGAGGGTCAGAGAGGAGGATGCATAGAAGACCGCGATTCGGACACGCTATGGCCATTATGAGTTCGTGGTGATGCCGTTTGGCCTCACTAATGCTCCTGCCGCGTTCATGGACCTCATGAACCGCGTATGCAGACCGATGCTGGATCGGTCTGTGATAGTTTTCATTGACGACATCTTGGTTTATTCCAAGACACGGGAGGAGCATGAGGAGCCTCTGAGAGAGGTTTATGAGACCCTGAGGAGGGAGAGCTTGTATGCTAAGTTCTCCAAGTGCGAGTTTGGTTGCGCGAGGTGCAATTTCTCGGACACCTTGTCAACCAGAACGGGATTCTAGTCGACCCGGCCAAGGTCGAGGCCGTGATGAGATCGGAGTTTCCTAAGTCTCCATCCGAGATTCGGAGCTTCGTGGGATTAGCAGGCTACTATCGGAGATTCATTTAGGATTTCTCCAAGATAGCTGTAACCCTGACGCGGCTGACGAAGAAAGCCGTAGTCTTTCGGTGGGGACCCGAGCAGCAGGCTGCATTTGAGACACTGAGACAGAGATTGTGCAAGGCGCCAATCTTAGCCCTGCTAGAGGGCGTAGATGATTTTGTGGTTTACTGTGACGCGTCCATTTCAGGGTTGGGCGTGGTACTGATGCAGAGGTGGCATGTCATTGCCTACGCTTCGAGGCAGCTCAAGCCTCACGAGGCGAACTACCCGACACATGATTTAGAGTTGGGGGCGGTGGTTTTTGTCCTCAAGATTTGGCGGCATTACCTCCACGGGGTTCGATGTACCATCTACACGGGCCACAAGAGTTTGAGGTACCTCATGGATCAGCCGAATCTAAACATGAGGCAACGTCGGTGGTTGGACGTGGTGAAGGATTATGATTGCGAGATCCTCTACCACCCGGGGAAGGCCAACGTGGTGGCCGATGCGCTTAGCTGCAAGGCGGCGCCGATCAGGGATATTTGCATGAGGATGACCGTAGTGACTCCCGTGTTGGAGCAAATTCAGGAGGCTCAACAGGAGGCTATCAAGGAGGAGCATCGAAAGAGCGAGCGTGTGGTGGGTCAGGTTTCCTCCTTTGATTATGATAGCTGAGGACTATTGACACTACACCGTAGGGTGTGGGTGCCGTATCACGGAGGCGTGTGCGAGATCTTGATGGAGGAGGCGCATAAATCCCGATTCTCTATTCATCCAGGGGCAACGAAGAGGTATAGGGATCTTCGTCTTGATTATTGGTGGCCCTGCATGAAGCGGGATGTGGCTTGGTACGTCGAGCGGTGCTTGACCTGCAGGAAGGTCAAGTCCGAACATTAGAGACCGCATGGCAAGATGCAACCGTTGGACATCCCGTTGTGGAAATGGGAAGATATCACGATGGATATTATCACGAAGCTTCCCAGGACCGCACGTGGAGTAGATTCAATTTGGGTCATTGTGGATCGATTGACCAAGAGTGCTCATTTTATTCCGATTCAGGAGAGCATATCGGCCGAGAAATTAGCCGACATCTATATTAAGGAGATTGTGGCGAGGCACGGGGTGCCGGTAACGGTTATCTTGGACAGGGATGTGCGGTTTACTTCCAGGTTTTGGAAGAGGTTTCATGACAAGTTGGGCACTCGTTTGCATTTTAGCACCGCCTTTCACCCGCAGACAGATGGTCAGAGCGAGCGGACCATCCAGACTCTGGAGAATATGTTGCGGGCGTATGTGCTAGACTTCGGTGGTAGCCGGGATACTTATCTTCCCTTGGCTGAGTTCTCGTACAACAATAGCTACCACACGAGTATCGACCGCCCTCCATTCGAGATGTTGTACGGACGGAGGTGCAGGACCCCGATATGCTAGGGAGAGGTTGGTCAGAGGGTCATGGGGAGCATCGAAGTGGTGCTCTAGACTACCGAGAGGATTTAGCAGGTTCGGAGCAGGCTTCAGACCGCGCAGAGTCGGAAGAAAAGTTACGCCGACAAGCACTGATCCGACCTGGAGTTCCAGGTTGGGGATATGGTTCTCCTGAAGGTGTCGCCTTGGAAGGGCGTCATTCGATTCAGGAAGCGGGGCAAGTTGGGCCCGAGTTATATTGGGCCATTCAGGGTTGTAGCCCGGGTGGGCAAGGTGGCGTATAGGCTGGATTTTCCAGCCGAACTCAGTCAGATACACAACACTTTCCATGTTTCTCAACTGCTGAATTTCCTGGTAGACGACTCCGCAGTGGTTCCGTTAGAGGACATTCAGGTCGATGGCGGCCTGAATTATGTTGAGAGACCAGTAGCAATCATCGACCGAAAGTCGAAGGATTTGAGGAACAAGCGAGTGGAACTCGTGAAGGTGCAATGGCAGCACCGGAAGGGATCAGAGTGGACTTGGGAGCCGGTGGAAGAGATGATGGAGCATTACCCCGAGCTATTTTTGGAGCAAGCAACAAATTTCGAGGACGAAGTCTAAAATAAGTGGGGGAGATTTGTAGCACCTGGTTCCTGGTATGTATTCTTGGTTATTAACTCTCCCTATATATTGTATTTTAACCTTGGACTCGGCGAGTTGAAGGACTAACTCGCCGAGTAGAAGCGGGACTAGACGCGGGATCTACTCTGTCTACTCGGCGAGTAGGCTCGTGTGACTCGACGAGTAGACCCTGTCTGGACTAAAACCCTAACCCGGGTGTTTGCACCCTATTTAAACGATCTAACCCAGCCTCCATTTCCCCTAGCACTCCCAGAGATCTGTAGAACGAAACCCTAGCCCCCTTTGTGTCCTTGTGGGTGATTTTTAGCTTTGTGAAGGTGGTTTGGAGCTTGGGAGAAGAAGGAGAAGGTTGACGAGTGCAAGAAGGGAAGAAGATCCGGAATCTACTCTGTGAAGGGCTTCTATTCAGGTAGAAAAGTTCCTACCTTGATCTTTAGTTCATTAAATCCCCTTTTTGTCCCTAAAAAGTGGTTTTAAATGCTAAGAACTTAAATCTCTATGTGTTTATGGTTAATGTTCTGGAAGGACTTCGGATTTGGACCTTTTGGACATCCTAGTAGCATAAAGTCTCTGTGGTTGAGGTGATTGAGGTCCCTATTGAGTGTAGGATCTCTGAAAGAGCTTGGAATTGCATGTTTGAGCTCATAGGGACATGCATGCACGTAAAGTTTGCAACTTTACGTGGTAAACATGCCCTAGGACCATAGATCTGTGGTTTTGAAGCGTTGCATGTCTCAGATCTGGCCTACTCAGGAAATGGGTCGAGGGACTCGGCGAGTCCCAAAGGGGAACTCGGCGAGTTCTATGAAGATGGTCCTAGACTCGGCGAGTTGGATGAACGACTCGGCGAGTCCTATGAAGATTTCCTGGAGCTCGTCGAGTTGTTCTTCAAACTCGGCGAGTCATATGAACCTTCACAAAGCAAGAGGGGTTTAAGCGTTGAAGGTTCAACCCTTCGTACCTGCACGTGGAATTAACCGTGTAACGTAGTCTCAAAACCCCAAACCCTCATATGGGGTGTTCTGGTTTGGATTGGAAGCGAGTAGGGGATCCGCTCGAGGAACTCAGCGAGTTGCTCGCGGACTCGGCGAGTCGGCCCCATAGTCCCGAGTGGTGAGTCAAGGGTGACTCAGTGAGTGGGGAGAGGGACTTGGCGAGTAGGACCGGATTAGTAAGGGAAGGATTCGACGAGTTGCTCGTGGACTCGGCGAGTCCAGTCAATTGGAAGTTGACTTTGACTTGGATTTCGACTTGGTCAAGGGTAAAAGGGTCATTTTACCCTAAGTACATCTAGCAGTGTTTGACTGATCGTTTTGTGGGAATTATAGCCGGAGGACGTCCGGAGCAGCAGCAGCAGCAGTAGACAGTCAGTTCCCGATCAGATCAACAACTACTTTGAGGTGAGTTACCTTCCAGTAGCGGTTGGTCTACGGCCACAATATCGGCCCACCAGTAGGAGTTGTACGTTAGATGAATGTCTCTGTGATATCATCTAGGTTTGCTACTACACTATATGTTATATGCTAGCATGATGTGTTATATGTGATAGAAGTAGAGTTCGGTTGTTAGGACCGAAGGGTAGTTCCGACACCCCAGATATGTCTGATAATTTGTTATGTTATGATATATGTGTAAGTAGTAGTAGGGGGTGAAATAGTCCCTGAGGATCGGTTGTCATGACCGACGGGTAGTCAGCACCCCCGAATAGCTTGACACGGGTAGACGGCACCCCAGAATGGCCGCACGGGTAGTCGGCACCCCAGAATGGCCGTACCGGGTAGTCAGGCACCCCAGAATAGCCTGGCAGTATGTATGTTATGTGTTTGTATGGTATGTGGTACGATGGGGGAACTCACTAAGCTTTGTGCTTATGTTTTTCAGTTGTTGTTTCAGGTACCTCTTCAGCTAGGGGAAAGGAGCCGGCACAGTAGCGGCATATCACACACACACTCTTGTTTTCCGCACTATGTATTTCTGGGATGTACTCTGAATTATTACTATGATATTACCGGTTTTCAGACATGGATTATTGTTATGAAGGTTTTGGAATGATGTTTCTATGTATTAACCTAAATTAAAAATGAAATTTTTAACCGGTATTTTTGGGACGTTACATCCCATTTCATGGAAACTGCAGTATCAATTCCAATTGTATTCACATGGCTGTTCAACCATCTAAGTGCTGCATCAGCGAAAGTACAGGCTGCAAATCGTACTTTACAATTGTTTGGACAGAAGCTTATTTGAAAGACAAACTCTCTCTTTTATATCCACCTAGTCAAATTAACAACCCCTTCATTTCTGTGAAAGCTCTTTGGTGTGCAATTCTTAAAGTCTTTGTAGGTATACATTCTAGCGGTCCCTTCATGGCCTTCATTTTTAACTCCACCTCTGGTGACATTAAATAGAGCTGCTACAATTCTTTGAGCTATGATTTCTTCATGTTCTGTTGTACTTATTGGGGGGGTTGGTTCTGGTGGTTGTTGTTGTGGTGCTGATCGTTGGTTAGGGTTTAGCCGAGCACTACTCCTTCTAGGCATTTTGTTTTAGTTCCTATTATAAATAATAAGAATTTTATGAGTTTTGTTAGTCATTTAATACACGAGTACTAAATACTTAAATTATTCTTCAACGTGTAAAACATAATGGATAACACAATGATTACCATAATATATGCTTCATATTATTACCTGTGGTTATCAGTTTATTTAGGCTTATAAGAGAAAAGTTTCTATAAACTTTACAAAATTTGAAAGGTTTTCTACATCCTTGCTATAAACTTTACTCTTCTTTCCATAACTAGTCTGATTTTTTCTATTTACACAACCACTAGTTTTAGCATATCTACCAGAAACCTAAGTGATGTCCTAGCATGTCAATGACATGAACCACTTGCTCCTCAAGTTCTTGAATTCTCGGCTCAAGACCTCCTGTGCGCTCCTCGTTTCTCGAGGTTTGATTGTAAAGCTCTAACTCTACAATCCTTGCATCGTGAGTAATCCTGTCATTATAAGCAAAATTTATACGATGATGGACATTCATCACCGATTCCTGATCTTGCGTCCTTTGTCCTTCTAGCCTTCGTACTCTCCCGGAGAGATGAGTAGCCCTTCCTTCGACAATTTCCATCTTATTTTTAATTTTCACACTTTTCTCAAACAATTGAGGGAAAGTGTTAACTTCAAAAGAATGTGGGGGAAGTGGGTGAGATGATTGTCCAGTCTCATACATCTTAGCAACTCTTTCTTCTGCCACCCACATATCAATGGTTTGTGCTATTCGTGCTGGTTCATCTTCAACTCTATGACTTCCTGAAGATGTCACCTTCTGATTCTTCTTAATCTTTATCCATTTCAGTATGGAATTGCGAGCTGAGCATTTCATCTTCACTCCTCTTGGAACTTGACGGTAAATAGTGTTCATTGGTGGTAAAGATGATGCCACCGATTCTATCTCCTCCATTGGTTCGCTCTATTCCATTGGTTCACTCTCTTCCCATTCGTTGGAAGGTAAAGGTGCTCCATCGTCAGAAGGTATTGGATGAAAGGTGGTTGGATTTATAGGTTACTAAGGATCGCCTACTAACATCGGGAATGGAACTTCCTCTTCTTCATCCGTATCCTCGATGATTATCCATTCTCGTGAATGTGCCATGTCGAATTCCTATACATTTTGGATCACCAAGAGTTTAGTCTATCAAATATTACTCCCAAATTAAATACTTCATATGATCTGATCATAATAAAATGTAGTTGCGCACGTACACCTAGTTGTGATAGGATATACGCACATATAAACTTTAGTTGGAATATTTGATCTAAATCCTTGAGACCAAAAACATTCTGGGTATTTAAGGTGCATTCTCATTGCGGGTCTAAGTATTTATATATGACTCTATATTCTTATTTATTGTATCCACGCTTTAATTATTGTTTGTTACTTCAGGTCTATCTGATAAGGCTCCGGCTAGTCAGGACAGTCGAAAGGGCAAGATCATTTTAGCATATAGCCGTTCTGGAATCCAACAACCCAAATCGACATGTCTATCCTATCACCGATCCCGTAAGTACTATTTCAGTAGAATAATTAATTATAATTTTTATTGTAGGCGAAGGGATATACCTAAACCTAATAGAGTAAGCCTTAAACAATAGACGTGCTTTCCTAATAAAGTACTAGTTCACTATAGTTAATAGCTCTGATACCAATCTGTCACACCCTGGCCGTCGGCGGAAACACCGGGCGGTGTAACGTTATTCTTCCTATCACAGTTATATAACATACATTGAAGAGTACTAAAGAAAATACAAACCTTTATTGATGATTGAAAGTTACATTATTGTTTTCCTAGTACTTATTACATAATATCCGACTATGGCATACTTCTTAATGAATAGAAAGGTAATAGTAAAACTTCTCCTGTTCGAATACATACCAGCTTTTCAAGTCCCTGAAAACACATGCATTTTAAAATACGTCAACATAAAGTTGGTGAGTTCACAGGTGTTGATTCCATATGAAAATAATACTTTTTCTGAGTTCAAAAGTTTAGTTTTGAAAGTATCATTTTGACTCTCCAACAATTTAGTGTGTGTGTGTATATATATATATATATATATATATATTAGGTATAATAGTTTACTTATCAATTAAGTGTTATGCCTAAACATTCCTTGAGCCTAAGATATAAGTAGGGGGAAACTTATACATAACATTAATACTTGTATACGACAAAGTATAATGTTTCTAACAATTTTCTACCATGAGCCTTTAACCGCTGCTATGACATAATACCTCTGATAAAACACATTCATGATTTCCATGAGAAACAACACACTTATGATTTCCATGAGAAACAATACACTCATGATTTCCATGAGAAACAATACCATACACTTCATCAATGCCGGATCAATAACAAGTAAAAGGATAGTTTGTCACTCGCTTATGGTTGACTGTAGCTAACAATCACAAGTGGGGTGGTCAACCCGCTTACTAATTATACACGACTTCCTCGCTCACACGGGATTAATGGTTACAGTTCATAGGATTTCTGCTAAGATCTCCAATCGTAGTTGATGGATATAATCACTCATGTAGACTTCGACGACTTCCTATAGCTCTAACAACAAAAGCATTTTCATGTCTAAAACCCTAAGTTATTAGACTATGCTTTTAAACATTACTCCTAAGTTTACATTATGTTAGGCAGTACAATAACTATAACATGAGGAAAAACTAGGTTTTATCTTATCATAAAACCATCAATAACAACATATAGCATACCAAATTTTATCTTGTCATAAAACCAACAATAACAACATATAGCATACCAAGTTTTATCTTGACATAAAACAATAACAGCAACATACTTTATAAATTAACATATAGAACTTCTGAGTATAACTTCGGAACTATATCGCACACAACATATATATAGAATCCTAAGTATAACTCAAGATCTACATTAATACAAGAACATGCTAACAAGTTGATAATAGTTGTATATATTCATAATATTATATTTAGAACAACTATATCCCGGTTAATATAACTATCTACGTTGATACAGATATACTATCATATAGAAATAATATTAACATATATACAATATTTAGCATGCGTTTCCCCCTAAAAAAATTAGAAAGTGGGGCCATGAAACTCACCCTAGTAGCATGATTTTATGTAATCTAAGAAAAAACGGTCAACGATACGAGGTTGTCGGGCTCGAGATGCAAGAGGGCTTCAGCAAATGAGAGAAAGGGAAGAAGGTCAGGTGTAGGAATAGCTGAAGTTGGGCCTGCTATTTATAGGAAGGTTTTTGGCCTCTCACGTCGTGACTTTATAAAACTCACGTCGTGAGTCAAGCGTGCCCACCTGGTAGACTTGCTATTTGCGTTCCTAGCGCGGAAGGTGGCCATATGACTCCTCACGTCATGAGATAACCTTGCTCACGTCGTCAGCTCAGAACTTGTCCCTTCGTAGCCTCACCACGCACCTTCTAGGTCCGAAATGTAGCAATTTGCCTCCTCACGTCGTGGGTTTCTATGCTCACGTCGTGAGTTCAGTCAGATTAAGGTTTCTGACAACTGTATCTTTAGAAGGTTGTAACTTTCACATACGAACTCCATTTTTGATGTTCTTTATATGCACGTGTAGGTATTTACGAGTACTAAAACTCTCTTTTAGACTCCAATAGCTAATTCTAATTATACTTTAAATTCCTCTTATTATATAGATTTATAGTGTTCGGTTTATCATAACTTCTTCATGTGAAGTCAAATTCAGACGTTCTCTTGATTTTTAGATTCGTATGGATGTATAATTTGAGTTATATCATAAAGAAAGTTCATATTTGTATTATAATTTATCATGAACTACATAGTAAGTTATCATATTACTAGGTTAACAACATCAGATTACATGATTGGCATAATCACATCTGATTGTCTATTGACCTATTTTGATTGATGGTACACATGTAAACCCTAATACCCATGCCCTTTCATTTCCATAGGATCCATGGGTTAAAAACTCCATGTACTATCCTTACAAGCTTAGCCTAACCTAAATGAACTTGGCCCATACTATATATATATATATATATATATATATAAGAGTCCATATTTAATTAGTTCCTTTTGATCACTAAATTAATTCTAAATTAATTCTTGATCACTACTAATTAAATAATATGATTCCATATTAATATATTAGAACTTATAATATATTATTATAAATCATAAACATACTATTCTCAAAAGACTATCCATATAAATTGTTCCGGTGAAGTGCAACCCAAATGGACAATGCAAAATCGGGTCAAGTACACACTAATAATAGTTATGGGCTTAGACACTAATCCAACAATATTAAGGACTTAATTCAACTAACTTGAATTTCTCCCTTGTAGATGTCTAGTTTAGATAACTATGGTCTTCCCGAATCTGTTGGAAAAAGCTTTCCACATGAAGATGATATTCCACAATATCATACTTCACTTCCTCCACCTACTCCAATAATTCTCCCTGACCCACAAGTTCAAAGACTCGAAAAGTTCAGGGTCATTCAAGCCTTACTAGCAATGAAACATAAAGATGGAAGGTCTATATGTGCTCATGTTTTGGACATGAAGCTGCATATTGACAGGCTGGGAATGTTGGGTGTCATGTTTCCAAGGAAGTTGGCTATTGACTTGGTTCTTCAGTCATTTTCCAAGTCATATAGTAAGCTCGTTAAATATTACTTTATGACAGATCGCAACATAACCCTCATTGATCTTACCTATTTGTTAATTGCTGCTGAATCAACAATGATTTGGCACACTAGTCAAACAAATTTGATTGGAAGATCTACCTCCCAAGATGTCATGGGCAATGACATGGACATCCCAAAATTGATTCCTTCTCCTAAAGGAAAGTAATTGGCCTTGGTTAAAAGTCTTGATCATAAAGAAAGGTTAGTTCTGGAATTGTCTCATGTGCCAATGTGAAAGAAGCCATTTGTTTCTACCGCCATTTGAAGGGACATTGGAAGCGAAACTACCCTAACTACCTGAAAGTTCTGATAGAAGGTAGAATCAAAAAGTTGGACTCTACTTCAAGTAAGTTCACTATTTAACTATATTAAGTTCCTATTTGTAGATTCTTAATACATGATGTGATAATATTACATTTTGATGTTTTGTAGGATCAATGTAAGCTTAAAGGAAAGGCATGCTGAGTCTAATCACGAAGAGATGGATTTCAATCGCCTGATTTGATGATCGTATTTTTGAGCTACTGCTTAGGAGTTATGATAGATTGCTTAGAAATTTGTAATTCCATAGTTTTCATATGTAATTGCATTGTAAGGAAAAGTTTTTCCACACATTTTATAAATATTTTTTTGACCTTTTATCTTATTTATATTTCCTTACAATGCCATTTGTGAAAATTGATGTTTTTATGTTTCTATTTTAGCAACATGGATTTGATTCATTTGTTTTTGGTAGTGTCTAAATTTACCAAATAAGGAAAGATTCTCATCACCGAAGTTTCAATTGGACAGAAACTTGGAATCATGAAACTTGTATTGTATGATGAATGAGAACCTTCATCTTTGGGAAGTTAAGACTATTTCGTTGTTCACATGTATATGTGAGTCAAGTGAAGGACTAGGCGATCAAGTACACTTGGTTGTGCGCTGGTCAGGTCTACCACAAAGAACAATAAGACTATTCGTCATGATTTACTAAAGTTAGTAAATGTGGTTATGCTTACAAGTTTAAGTATAATTCTGAGTCATTGAAAAGGTCTCATGTATAGCAGAACGAATTAGAAGAATCAAAGTCGTCAGAAAGACAAAAACTTCTCCAATATGAAAAGATGGGAGAGTACTTGAGTATCATGTTTTATGATCATCTTAATGATTCTGAAAAACCATATCACAATTCGATTCTATAAGGATATATTAGTGCATTTGTTTGGCTAATAAGAAGAATCAGGAATTATTGAAATGGTTAAATCAATTAAGATGAATCATACTTCGTTCCAAAATCAAATCTTAGAGTCATCCTCAAAGATTTTATATTGAGTGACATATCAACAAATGTAGAGTAAACTGTTTTCTACTCTTGTACATTTGAAATTAGTAAGTTCTAATGTTTTGGATAAAACAAAAATCAACTAAGAACGAGTTTCAATAGTGTTCGTCTTAATAAGAAATCGCAATAAATCTTGCATAATTTTTTTGTCAAGTAATGTTCTTGACAGAGAGAAACTTATATGTCAAGAGGTCAGTGGCAGTCTTAAAGGTCTTGAGAAGTTTCAAGAACTAATCAAGAGTAAACCTATTGTTAGTCACAAGCCCACGACTTGAAGTTTGTAACCTATCGTGTTGACATATTCTTGTTTTTGTGCCCATTCTAGTTAAAGTTGACTATGCATGTGAGTTCTATGAGTTCTCAATTGTTTGCATAACAACTTGGAAGACATGGTAGGACCTTGTACTGCCAAGTGGCATGGAATTAAGATTGAACAAGTTATGTCCATATTTGTTTGGATTTGTCACTAACCTTGTCTTGTGATTTTGGTTTTGAAAAATTCACATGGATAGGAACACATACACCATAAAAATCTAAGTTTCATAAGGTTTCTCTCCAATTTATGAAAATGGTTGTGAGGAAACGCTTTCACTAAACAGATTATAAAGAGTTATCATTTGTGATATTTGCATTCTCAAATTCGATTATTAATACGACATCCCTCTTCATAGTTCAAATTGTGAGAAAAGGAAAAAGGTCTAAACATTTGAGACTTATTGCTGTAAGTTTTGAAATAGTTTAGACACAAATGTGAGCTATCTAAGGAAAGGTTTATGACTTTGAGAAGCTTAGATAAAGGCTTATCGAAGCATCTTGTATCAGAAATCTGAACTTTGGTAAGAAAGTCAATAAGTATTGATTTCTAGAAGTCCAATTGATTTTGGATACATGTTAAAGCTAATCGGAGCATAACTATTATTCCAGTAAGATAATAATTCTTAAGCCAGTGGGAACATAATTATTATGGTAAGTTTTGCAAGTTAGCAATGTTTATTATACAAATCAAAGTTTCAATTCGCAAAGTTGCAGGGTCGAAAAGTTGTTTTGCTATAATTAAGGGAGAGGAACTTATACTTCATTTTTCAATTCAAAAAAAGCTTAGATTTAGATTATTAATCAAATTTAGTCAAAGACATATATGAATGTTATATTAAAAATATTCGACATAAGGAAATTCTATATATGTAAATGCTAATTGCATTCTGAAAGTTCGATTATGATTACGACATCCCTCTTCATGGTTTGAATTGTGAGAACATGGAAAATAGAAATATTATACAAAAAGATTGATCAAGTATCATGTTTATATGTAAGACATTATGAATCGTGTCTAGTATCAAGTTTCATAGTTCAGATATAGGGTCGATTGCATATGTTATAATGTTGATGTGTTCTAATTTTCCAAATGCCAAGGGCATCAAGAGGGAAAAAGGACTAGAACCGGACATGACTAAAGTTGTTAAACAACTGCTAAGAACAATCCAAGGTTCGCCAAAGATTGTTTTCTTATGGATACTTGGAAGTATATTAATAGATGAACCATATTGACATTTTTATGAATAGATAAGATTCTATTAACAATGAGTTGTCCTAATTTTATATATTTCAAAAGCTCAGGAACGTTTTGTTAAATGCTACATGAAGTAGCTTTTAGAATCGGAGCATTTTGCTAAAACTAAAAGCTAAATGCTCGTACTACCAAATGAAGATTTTTGTTTAAACTAGAGCGTTTTATCAAAAGCTAAAAGCTAGAAGCTCCCAAACGCTTCCAAAAGCTTCATGCCAAACACGCCCTTAGTCATTTTCTCTCATTTTCCCAACTTCCACCTCAAGAACACCCAAGGATTCTCTCTCAACTATCATAAATTCATCCCGTCAAATCCGCCAAAATCGATCATTCAAGCTTCCTATACGTAAGTATACTTCTCCTAGCTAGTTGTTTGATTTGAATTCATGTCAAAACCTCGAAGAACACCAAGAACAAGGTGTTTACGGTCCAAGGTGTTCTTGGACCGTAAACTCCAAATCGGGTGCCAAAGTGTTCCTTGGTTCATTCTAAGCCTTGACAACTAGCATAGATCCCTTTCTAGATGAGTTTAGCACTCGAAAATCACCTTTAACCCTTGTTTATATGAGTTTACGGTTTGGGAAGTTCATCTCCCAAAACCGTAAACAACTCCAAAGGGTGTTTAGATGCCCCTAATGCCTTCTAATGGTTGTGTAATGGAGTAGAACCTCACTTGCATGAACTAGGAACCCCAAGAACATGAGATGAAGGGAAAAAACATGAGTTTATGGTTTTAGAACATCTCCCAAAACCATAAACACCTTTCCAAGGTGTTTAAGTGCCCTTAACACCTTCCTATGCTCATATAAGTGAGTAGAACCTTTCATGCATGAGTTAGAACCACGAAAGCACAAGAGAAATGGACTAACATGATTTTACAACTGTAAACTCATGTTTTTACGGCCGTAAACTCCCAAGGGAGTGGTCCAAGGACCGTAAACTCCATAAAGTGTCCATTTCAATCCCCAATCACTTCTATAGCCCTTGATTCGAGTCTAGCATAATTCCTTGAGTGATATAAGACCTTCAAACACTCAATGACACCACTTCCATGAGTTTACGGTCGTAAACTCATGGGGGATATGGTTCCAAAACCGTAAACACCCCTAGGTATTACCATTTGAGGAGTACACTCCAATGTAAGTCTGTACTCTCCTTATATGCAACCCTTAGTACTCCTAGCACTTGTAGCAAAGTGTTTTCATGTAGTTAGACATCCTTACTTGCTTAATTAGTTATTAAATGACTAATTAGATACTTAAATGTATCATTACATGTTGAATAGGATCCGAGTGTGTGTTCAAGTCCTCACTTGACACCTAGCGTCCTATACCGTCCATTCATCCGAATCGCCCACGTCAGGTGAGTTCATACCCTGAATCAACCTTTCTAATGATTTAACCGCTTTTATGGGGGGGATACAAGTTGAACTATAGGGTGATTATATGAATCACATGTGATTAATAATTGTCTAGCAAATAGAGTTTTACATGATAAACTGCTTCATTCAGCAAAAGGTTTTCAAATCCCATTTTCAAATCTTGTTTTATTGTATGAATTTCTCTTTTAGATTATCAAAGGTTTTCCAAAGGTTTTCCAAAGGTCTTCAAACCTTGTTTTATAAACTGACATCTTGTCATAAATTTGTAAAGTTTTCCAAAGGTTTTACCAAGGTTTCTTCTATGATTTTATATTGTTAAACGCATGCCTATATATGTATAGTTATATGAATAATGTTTAAAGGACTTAGGAAGGCTAGCTCGCCCTGTCTCATTTTCCTTGTTTGGATGTGGCTTTAGGGTACCGATTTTCCGTCCGAAAGTCGTTTCAATATTAGTTACATATCATGTATACATGTATAGTCATAAAGGTTTCCATCAGCCAGTTCATTTCCCTTAGGTAGCAAGGGCATCCTTCCATTCACCAATCATATACCTCAAACATTAGTAACTATTATAGAAAATAGTTAGGAGATTTCTATTTACTCTTTCCGGTACGGAGAATTCCGAAGGAGTCAGTTCATTCATGAGTCTATATCATTATTCCAGTACTTATAACAAAATTCGAAATACGAGATACATCCTTGGGACACGGATTTCACCGTTGTCAAGTTGGTAACCAGAGTCTCTTGGAGGGAGAGCGGGCATTGTGTGTATAGATCTATACGGGACAGACACTCCCACACCCTGACTGCTAGCTACAGTCCCTGGCCGACCAAGCCAAGGGGTGACAAATGTCACATTCATTCCGACGCCAACAAGACGTCAAGTATTCGATTGTCAATCAGTATGGTTACGAGTATCTCTATGTTTACCTTATAATTCATGGATTTAAGGTAACAAGAATTATCACGGTATTTTTAAAACCATCTTAACCTATTTTCCTAGTTATATACTAGGACATGCTATAAACCTTTAAACCAAACCACTTCGGATACCAGATATTTTAGACCTTGCTAGCTGTATCGTTCATTTGATATTGTCTGGGGTCTGTGTTTCTTTGTTTTAGACCTTGCTAGCCGTATCGTTCATTTGATACTGTCTGGGGTATGTGTTTCCTTGTTTCAGACTGAGCCAGGCGTATTGTTCATTCGATACCTTCCTGGAGTCTATGTTTTACTTATTTTTAGACTTTGCAAGGCATCCCGCCTAAAGTCTATGATTTATTTACCTTTAGACTTTGAAAGGCGTCCCGCCTGAGGTCTATGATTTTTTACCTTTAAGCTTTGTGAGGCGTTCTGCTCGGAGTCTTGATTTCTTATACTTTTAGGCAACAGTGTTTTCTGCTGAGGAAAATTACTCCTTAAACATAAAACAATTGGGCCTTGGTAGAAGGATGCTTTTATTTAGAAAATATAGGATTTTGTAACACCGTAGAAATTTAAACAATTTTTCACATTTTAAAAACCATATAATTTCATTCAGATTGACATTTTAAAACATTGTATCATCATTATCTTAATAAAAAACCCCAAGATCAAAACATATGAACTCCAGTGTGCGTGTTTACAAGTCATGCCAGCGCCTTCCCGCGATCATTGCTGGAACTTGAAACACAACACATAACACTGTAAGCATAATTGCTTAGTGAGTTCCCCAAAATACCCCATAAACACATATCAGCCACTCAAGGTTGTAACTGTTGGATAAGGTGTCTAAGTCCATAACTTATTTGGTATATACTTGACCCGACCCGGCATGGTCCATTTGGGTTGCATCTCACCCGAACTATTTATGGATAATTTTATGAGAGTTATACACATATGTTTATTAATATATTATAAGTTATAATATATTAATATGAAGTTATGTTATTTAATTAGTATTAATCTTAAATTAATTATGAATTAACTTAGAGATTAAAAGGAAGACTAATTAGATTATGGGCTATTGGTTTTATATGGTGTGAGCTAACACTCATTTGTTAATGGGCTAGGCTTTGATGGAAGTCCATGGATGATCCATGGAGCTTTTAACCCATGGATCCTTGGAAAGGAAAAGTCATGGGTTATTAGGTGTTTCACCCTAATCATGTACACTATATAAGCATGCTTATGTTGCATGAAATGGCCCCTAAGAGGTAACTAGTGAACTAGTGTGTGTGTGCTTGTGTGTGGCCGAAAATACAAGTGTGTATACTCTCTCAAAGTTTTCCAAGAGTTTGTGGTGTTTTGTGATTCCATTTGAGGCATTCACACTATTGGTGCTTGGCCCTCAAACTCCTTAAGAACCAAACTCATCAAAAAGGTATGTAATCTCTTCTAACTCTTTTATGTTGAAATGTTCCCCATGCCAGGTTAGATAGGTTATGAACCTTGGAAAATTATTATTTTGCATGTATTTAGACAAACATAGATCCATGGTTTATTAGGGTTGCATGCACACTTAGGAAGTGTTAGATTGCTCAAAACCCAACAGTGGTATCAGAGCCTAGGCTTGCTTGTTTGATACTTGATGCAAAATAGTGAAAAAAAGTTGAAATTGTTGCTGTCTGGCTGATGGACTCGCCGAGTCCATAGGGGGACTCGCCGAGTTCAAGGGAAAATTCATCCTACTCGGCGAGTAGGTTCGTGCACTCGGCGAGTAGAATGATCAGAATGCAGAATTTCGACTTTTGCTGCTGGAAATGGACTAGAAACATTACCCTAAACTGTTTTGGTGTTTTAAAAGTTGTTTTAGTTGGTGTAATGGTTGTTCTAATCCATTTACAATAGCATATATCGAAATTCCATCTTTTTTATGTGTTCATATAATTCTTGAAATTTTGATGATCATGTTCATGTTCTTATGAATTTAGAAGATGATAGGAATTATTTGCTGAATTGTTTAGAATTAATTCTTGATCATTTATGTGTTTTAATGGAGTCCATAATTTGTCCTCAAGTTATGGATATCCAAAGGTCACTTTTCTTTAACACACATTTAAACACATAAGTTACATGAAAATGAAGAGTCTTCATTTTTATGAACCTTTAATTCATAAGTTATGAAATGAAAAGTTTTGGATAGTTACAAAACTTGCCCTCAAGTTTTGGAATTTGTAAAGTTTCACACACTTTAATAAACTTTAATTCCAACCCTTAGAGTTTTAATAATTAAAATTCAACCCTTATACTATTTATAACATTAATGGTTAATTATTATATATATGTATAAGAATAAGTCGTTCTACCGTTAGTAGGCCTCATTCACGAAGCCGGTCTATAAGGTGGGTATAAGGTTGTTGCCTATAAAATGGCAACTTAATGGGTGTCCACTCTCACCCACCGCTTGCTTGATCAGTGGAGGGTCGTTAGCCGAACGGGTAGGACAATGACTTTAAATTCTCATTAAAAGTATAATGATTATTATAAAGTAACTAAATATTTTTTATTTAATTCCCAATCTTAGTTACTTTAGGAAAAATGTGAATTTGGTGCTAGCCCATGGAATTCACACTTTGTACCTTACCAAGTCGTTGGTGGAGCGTGTGTGGTTAACCGGCACACTAACTTGGACTAGTAAGGATCATGAAGGGTAACTTAATGTTTGTCATAGATCAATGGAGCGTGTGTGGTTAACCGGCACATTGATTGGGTGATAATATTAAGGGTACCAAGTGAATTGGTATGGTTATTCACACCTTGTTTTGTGATCCTCGGCATCCCAATCACAAAATTTGAGAGGGCACACTCGAGATTGAAACATGCCATTGAAAAGTTCAATGAATCTCAAAAGATCTAGGAATTTCAAATCCAATTAAAACCTAATAAATTATTTCGTTTTTCATGGTGGAAATTGGTGAATCATCATTCACCTACCTTCAAATATTTTATAGCTTGGATTACGGCATCCCTCTTCCAAATTATAAAATATTGTGTTGGGTCCTAGCCTTAATATTTCATATTGGGTGTTATATTAAGGACTTTGAATCAACTAACTTGATTTTCTCCCATTATAGATGTCTGGTTCAGACAACTATGATCTTCCCAAATCTCTTGAAGATGGTGTCCCTCAACATCATGCTTCACTTCCTCCACCTCCTCCAATTATTCTCCCTCACCCACAAGTTCTTGAAAAGTTTAAAGTCACTCAATCCCTATTGGCAAGCATAGTCTATGTGTGCTCACATCTTGGAGATAAAGTCACATATTGACAAGCCGGGAGATTTGGGAGTCAAAGTCCCGTGAAAGTTGGATGTTCAATCACTTTCTTAGTAACATAGTGAGTCTCTTTGGGACTACTATGAGACGGACTATGACATGACCCTTAATGATGTTATCTATTTGCTTGGTGTTGTGGAATCAGCAATGATTTGGAACACCAGTAAAGCAAATTTGATTAAAAGAACAACTTCCCAAGTCTTAAATGGACATTGACAATGGTAGCATTGGATATTTAGAAAAAGATTTCTCTTCCCAATGGAAAGGGATCGGCTATAGTCAACTCGGTTGACCAAATAGTAAAGAGAAAGGCAAATTCTGAGATAGTCTCATGTGCCATTACCAAAGGGTCCATGTGTTTTGTTGCCAAAGGAAGAGGCATTGGTTGCGAAGCTGCCCTATTCACCTGAAAGGTCATAAGGTTGATCAAGTCAAGAGGTTTAACTCTACTTCGGGTAAAGTCCACTATCTAACTCTATTAAGTTCCTATTTGGAGATTCTTATTACATAATGTGAATGGGTCACATGTTGATGGTTTTAAGAATCAAAGAAAATATAGGAAGCTTAAAGTAAGTATATGTTGATTCTGATTGCGAAGGTGGGTTTCGATCGCATGGTTCGACAATCAGAATTTTGAGCTGTTGCTTAAGAGTTATAATATATTGCTTATGAATAGATAACAACAAGGTTTTCATGTGGATTGTAAGGACAAGTTTTTCCGCAAAGTTTAATTTTATTTATTTTAAAAATATCCTTACAATGGCATTTGTGGAAAATTTGTTGCTTATATGTTTCCTGTAATAGCAATATTGGAAAGTGGATTTGATTCTTTCATTTGTGGTAGTGTCTGAATTTACTGAATGAAGAAAGTTTTTCATCACCCAAGTTTCAATTGGACAGAAACTTGGAATCATACAAGTTGTATTGTATGATGAATGAGAATTTTCATCTTTGAAAATCAAGACTAATTCTTTGATCACATGTATATGTGAGTCAATTGAAGGACTAAGGAATTAGGTACACTGGGTGTGCGCTGGTCAAGGTCCACCACAAAGATTGATTTGTCATGATTTACAATGTATGACAAAACAAATGAGAAGAATCAAATTAGGCAGAAAGATAAAAGTTTCTCAAATCTGAAAGGATGGGAGAGTACTTTAGTATCGTATTTCATGATCATCTTAATGATTATGAAACCATATCACAAATTCATACTCTGAGGACGTCTTAGTGCATTGTTATGGCTAAGAAGAGAGGTCATGAATTGTTGGATTGGTTAAAATCAAGAAGATGAGTCATATTTCGTTCCAAAACAATTCTTAGAGTCATACTCCAAGATTGTAACCTGGAGTGACATAAAGTAAGGTTTAAAACACTTATCAAATGTAGTGTAGAATGTTTCTACCATTGTACATTTGAGATTGGTAAGTTGTGATGTCTTGGATGAGACAAAGACCAACTAAGAGCAATTGTGTGAAGTGTTAGTCTTGATAAGAATCCGCACTATCCCTTGAATATTTGTTTTGTCAAGGAATGGTTCTTGACTAGGGAAACTTATATATCAAGGGGACAGTGGGAGCCTTAAAGATCCCGAAAGAGTTTCAAGATTTAATCAAGAGTAAAACCTGTAATTTATCACTAGCACACGACTTAAGGTTTGCAACCTATCGTGTTGACATAATTCTTATTTCTGTACCTACTTCAAATAAGTTGAATTTGCATGTGAGTTATCAGAGTTCAACTTGGAAGCATTGGTGGGCCTTGTGCTACCAAGGTGACAAGAAACTAAAATTGAAAAAGTTTAATCCATGTAAGGCTGAATTTGTCATTAACCTTATCTTGTGATTATGGTTTTGAGAAATTCACATGGATAGGAACTCATACACTATAAAATCTAAGTGTCATAAGGTTTCTCTCCGATTCATGAAAATGATGGTGAGGAAACGCTTTCACTAAGTAGATTTTACATAGATATCAATTGTGTTATTTGCATTTTCAAAAGTCATTAGTGGAGCACGTGTGGTTAACCGGCACACTAACATGGACTTGTGAGAAATGGCAAATGCCTAAGCAATTGAGACTATGATTACGTCATCCCTTTTCATAGTTCTGAAAATTGTTTACACACACATGTGAGCTATCTAAGAAAGGGTGTATGAATCTAAATTTCAGAAGTCCAACAAATTTCTGGAAATATGTCAGAGCTAGTGGGAGCATAAGTGTTATGATGATAATCATCATGTTAGTGGGAGCATGATTATTACCTTTAGTGTTGCAAGTTAGCAATGTTAATTATAGAAAACAAAGTTTCAATTCTTGAACTTGCAGGGGTTGAAAAGTTGTTTTGCTATAATTAAGGGAGAGGAAATTATACTTCATTTCAATTCTAAAGCTTAGATTGAGATTTTAATCATCTTTAGTCAAGAATATATATATAAATTTTATGTTGGAATGGTTCAACTTGTATGTTGGAATGGTTCAACTTGAAGAAATTCTATATATATTGCGTTTTCAAAATTTGATTATGATTACGGCATCCCTCTTCATAGTTAAATTTTGAAAACATGGCAAATAAAAAAAAATATATTGTAGCAAAAGACTGGTCTAGTATCATGTCTTTATGTCAAACATCATGAATCGTGTCCCATATGCTTCGGATATAGGATCGATTGCATGTGCTATAATATTCATCTTTTCTAAATTTTCCAAATGCTTAAGGCATTGAGAAGGGAAAAGTCTAGAACTGGATATGACTAAAGTGATTAAGCAATTGTCGAGGACAAATCTGAGGTTCGCCAAAGATTGGTTGCTCAGGGAAAGTTGGAAGTATGATGTAAGTTGTCGGAAAGGACCGTATTGACATGTTCTGAAAAGAAGTAACTCTTGTTCGGAAGTGATAGTCAAAATGGGACTATGGAAATGTCTCCATAGGTGGAAGTTATTCAATCTATGTAAGATTAGAAAACCTTAATGCAAGAAGGATGTTCAAAGCAATGTACTTTGAATATGAGACTTCCGTTCCAAGAAGTTGACCTTCTTTGGAATACTCTGTAATGACTGGTGACAAGGTTTTGGTGACTTTGTGCATAATCATTACAAGAGGAACATTGCATAAAAGTTTAAAATCTAACATATTTTTTGGTAAATGATAGGAATCGGGGATTCTCACATTTACAATAAGGATTTGGGATTGTGAAATGAGTATCATTGGAATCATGTTCAATTGATCTACATTACAATGTAAGGATCATAGACAAACATAGTGTGCATACTTGGAGTATGGCATAACTATTGTTTAGAAAAACAAAGTGTACATGCCAGGAGCATGGGACGACTGTTGTTTTTATTCAAGTCTTAAGTTGATTGATTGAAACATTATACAATGAATAATGTGTAATTAATATGGTGATAAATAAAAGGTGGTTCTATTTATATTCAAAAGGGTCCTGAGACCATATTGGATTCGATTATTATTGTGTTTCACTTTCCATGTTTTGACTTCCAAAATAGCTAGGTTATTCTTTCTGAATGACTAAGTTATTTAAACACTCCACAGTCGTTCATATGTTGGAAGTAGGTATGAATCAAGACTGTCATGAATCGAGTTTATAGATGGCTAAATGGGTTTAGTCATAGCAATGGTTTCTACAACATTCATGAGTGCTCATAAGTTATGAGTATTGGAATAAACCCACGCTCACTTGTATCACTTCATGGAATTTATCTCGAGTGATCGTGAGACGGTAATATCATATAAATATTCAAACCTAGAGATATGAGTTGTTACCTATGAGTTGGTTGTGCATTGATTGCACGTAAACGCATCAGTAACTTGATGTTATAAAACGTGCCTTTGTGTACAATTCAACAAGTAGTAGAACAAGCATATGAGTCGAAGTTTATCTGTTCCTTCTAGAAATAGAAGCGATATCTGGGCCCCTCGATGATTTTGTTGTGACCTATGTACTGGCCGGTCAGAACTAAATTGATGTGTTCGATTAATTTCTTTGTCAAACAAATAAGAAATCGGGAAACAAACTGTTGTACAATAAGTACGACGTTGTTCCATGTATTTGTCCGGCTGATATCATGAGAACAGAGGATTATTTGATCACTTATCTAAAATGGCGCTTCATAGTTCAACGGAGTTTTCGAGAGCTACGATTGCTGGTTGGTTCCTGAAGTTATATAGGCAAATACAGTTATTAGACTTATCCAAGTGGGAGTCTGTTGGATAAGGTGTCTAAGTCCATAACTTATTTGGTATATACTTGACCCGACCCGGCATGGTCCATTTGGGTTGCATCTCACCCGAACTATTTATGGATAATTTTATGAGAGTTATACACACATGTTTATTAATATATTATAAGTTATAATATATTAATATGAAGTTATGTTATTTAATTAGTATTAATCTTAAATTAATTATGAATTAATTTAGAGATTAAAAGGAAGACTAATTATATTATGGGCTATTGGTTTTATATGGTATGGGCTAACACTCATTTGTTAATGGGCTAGGCTTTGATGGAAGTCCATGGATGATCCATGGAGCTTTTAACCCATGGATCCTTGGAAAGGAAAAGTCATTGGTTATTAGGGTTTCGCCCTAATCATGTACACTATATAAGCATGCTTATGTTGCATGAAATGGCCCCTAAGAGGTAACCAGTGAACTAGTGTGTGTGTGCTTGTGTGTGGCCGAAAATACAAGTGTGTATACTCTCTCAAAGTTTTCCAAGAGTTTGTGGTGTTTTGTGATTCCATTTGAGGCATTCACACTATTGGTGCTTGGCCCTCAAACTCCTTAAGAACCAAAGTCATCAAAAAGGTATGTAATCTCTTCTAACTCTTTTATGTTGAAATGTTCCCCATGCCATGTTAGATAGGTTATGAACCTTGGAAAATTATTATTTTGCATGTATTTAGACAAACATAGATCTAAGGTTTATTAGGGTTGCATGCACACTTAGGAAGTGTTAGATTGCTCAAAACCCAACAGTAACTCTGATGACCCTCTAGTCGAATATCTCTGTGGGACCCTCTTGGTCCCATAACTCTGTGGACTCACTAGTCCTAACTTTGTAAACTTTGAGTCATGCATATCACATATCACATATCACAATAAACCTCAACACATAAATAACATGCATAAGTACTGGCACACAACTCTAAAATACACTGTCACATATCTCTGTACCACTCTAGGTGATGTATAGTGAGAAGACTCACCTCAAATGTCTCAGTAAGTCTTTGACTCGGTAGAAATACGATCTAGCCTCCGCCTAATCAAATAAAGTAAATACTCTCATAATTATAACTCTAAGGACTAGACTCAACCTTCTCTTGGCACCCTCAGAAGAGCAAAAGACCATTTTACCCCTCTTTTGGCTCAAGGCTACATTGTTGACCAATCCTAAAAGTCAACAAAAGTCAACGGTCAAATTTTGACCCGACTCGTCGAGTGCACTTGGGCAACTCGGTGAGTCTACACGTTTCCACTAACTCTCTTGCTCGCTTGGCACGACGAGTTCCTCCCCTGGCTTGTCGAGTCACACCTGGCATGTATCGCGGTGCTACCCCGACTCAACTCGTCGAGTCTCAAGATCAACTCGATGAGTTCTGGTATGAACTCCAGTCCTCTAATCCCCCTCTAACTCACTGAGTTATTCCCCCAACTCGTCAAGTCCATTCACTGAGTGATTTACGGGAAACCCTAACCCTACTCGACGAGTCTGCTCTTGGACTCGGCGAGTTCATGCCATGAACAAACTCAAATGTCCTGCTGAGGTCAGATCTGTTCCTTGGATCCATAGATCTGACCTTCCCAAGCCTGAACAACACGTAAAGTTCGAATCTTGACACTCAAGGGACGTCTAGGAGGCTTCACTTGGTGATTTAGCCCCAAAAGTAACATCCTTAGCTCAAAACCTCCATAGCTCAACATAAAGTAGGCTGAGATAAGCTCTTTAGACCACTATGGGTCCAGATCTAAAGTCTCAAAGTGAATAGGGGCCACATCCTCACAATTTACTTCCAATAAAGGTCATAAAACTCTACATCTATGGATTCCTTCCACAAAATAGATAAAGGGACGATATAATACCTCAAAGATGAAGTCTCTTGCTCAAAATACACAGATGCACAACCTCCTTGGCCTCCTTTAAGCTGGAAACACCTCCTTCTTGCAAGAATCAACCACAAGGATCAAGAAATGGCTCCTATCCTCTCTCAAACGTTCTAACTCTTTTAGGGTTTCTCTCTGGGGTTTGGTAGCCGCTAATGACGGCCCTAAGGGCCTTTAAATATGTCCCAAACCCAGGAAATTAGGGTTCCATTAAACAACGTGGACTCGCCGAGTCCACTCATGAACTCGCCGAGTCCAGCTATGAACCCGGATAAGAATCCGCGACCATACTTGGCGAGTCTAAGTAGCAACTCGCCGAGTCCCTTCCCAACCTCTAAAAATATAGGAATAAAATAATATACCTGGGAATCCGGATGTTAAAATTCTCCCCCACTAGAATCAGACTTCGTCCTCGAAGTCTTACTCTGCAAACAACTCTGGATGTTGCTCCCGCATCTCCCGCTCCGGTTCCCAAGTCAACTCTGACCCTTTCCGATGTTGCCACTGGACCTGCACCAGAGGCACCTCCTTGTTCCTCCAAACCTTGATCTTCCGATCCCTAATCGCCACCGGTCTCTCAATATAGTTCAGGCTCGCATCCAACTGAATATCTTCTAATGGCACCACTGCCGACTCGTTGGCTATAGACTTTCTCAGCTGCGACACGTGGAAAGTGTCATGAATCGGACCCAACTCTGCAGGTAGTTCCAACCGGTAGGCTACCCTTCCTACTCTCGCGGTCACCCTGAAAGGACCAATATATCGGGGCCCCAACTTGACCCTTCTTCCTGAATCGGATCACTCCTTTCCAAGGAGAGACCTTCAGGAGCACAAGGTCGCCGACCTGAAATTCGAGCTCGGACCGGCGCCTGTCCGCATAACTCTTCTAGCGACTCTGAGCCGTCAACAACCTCTGTCTGAACTGTTGTATCTGCTCTGTCATCTGAAGCATGATCTCAGTACTACCCATCACAAATGGGGGTCTGACACCTCCTCCCACACAACAGCTCAAAGGGTTGTATACCAATGCTCGAATGATGGTTGTTGTTGTAGGAAAACTCTGCCAAGGGCAAGTACGTGTCCTAACTCCTGCTGAGATCCAACACACATGCTCGGTGCATGTCCTCGAGTGTCTGAATCGTCCGCTCACTCTGCCCGTCAGTCTGTGGGTGGTATGCGGTACTAAAATGCAGTCTCGTACCCAACTCCTCATGAAATTTATTCCAGAATTTGGAAGTGAAACGTACATCTCGATCTGAGACAATCGAGATCGACACTCCATGCCGCAATACCACCTCTCTCACGTATATCTCTGCCAACCTCTCCGTGGAAGAGCTCTCACTAATAGCAAGGAAATGAGCGCTCTTCGTCAACCTGTCCACAATCACCCAAATTGCATCGACACCCCTCGCAGTCATTGGCAATTTGGTGATGAAATCCATGGTAATTTGCTCCCATTTCCACTCAGGAATCTCTAACAGCTGCAACTTACCATGTGGACGCTGGTGGTTGGCCTTAACCCTGCGACAGGTCAAGCATTTCTCTACAAACCATGCGGCATCCCTCTTCATACAGGGCCACCAAAACTCCCTCTTCGGGTCCAGATACATCTTAGTGGCCCCGGGATGGATCACGAACTTCGATCTATGAGCCTTTTCCATCAAAATGGTATGCGTCCCGTCCACAAACGGTACCCATATCCGACCCTGAAATGTCATAAGCCCCCGACTATCGGTAACGAACTCCGATACCAGCCCGACAACTCGCTCTCTCTTCTGGCTTTCTGGTCTCACGGCCTCAGCCTGGGCCCCACGAATAGTGTCCAACACCGGAGTCATCACTGTTAATCTCAAACAAACATCTCGCATCGGGGCGCCTTCCGCCCTACGGCTCGGTGCATCGGCTATAACATTAGCCTTGCCCGGGTGGTACATGATCTCACAATCGTAATCCTTCACCACATCCAACCATCTCCTCTGGCGCATATTTAGGTTGGGCTGATCCATTAGATACTTCAGGCTCTTGTGGTCCGTGTATAAGGTACACCGAACCCCAAAGAGATAGTGACGCTAGATCTTGAGGGCGAACACCACTGCCCCCAATTCCAAATCGTGGGTGGGATACCTCATCTCATGATGCTTTAGTTGCCTCGATGCATATGCTATCACATGACCCCTCTGTATAAGCACTGCTCCCAACCTCGATATCGACGCGTCACAATACACTACGAAGTCCTCCATCCCCTCCGGAAGAGCTAACACCGGAGCTTCGCATAGTCTCTGGCGAAGTGTCTCGAAGGAGGCCTGTTGCTCTGGACCCCATGAAAAAGCAACACCCTTCCAGGTCAACTTGGTGAGTAGCACGGCGATTTTGGAGAAATCCCTGATAAATCTCCGATAATAACCAGCCAACCCTAGGAAACTGCTGATCTCGGTAGGTGACCTCGGCACCTACCAACTCATCACTGCCTCAATCTTGGCCGGGTCGACCAATATCCCTTTCTGGTTAACAAGGTGCCCTAGGAGCTGGACCTCTTGCAACCAAAAATCACACTTGGAGAGTTTGGCAAAAAGCCTCTCCGATCTTAAGACTCCAAGGATCTCCGTCAAATGCTCTTCATGTTGCTCTCTGGATCTTGAATACACCAATATGTCGTCGATGAACATGATCACCGAGCGATCCAACATCGGCCTGCACACTCTGTTCATGAGATCCATGAACACCGCCGGTGCATTTGTGAGTCCGAAAGGCATCACAACGAAATTGTAATGCCCATAACATCGGCCTGCACACTCTGTTTTCTGGATGTCCTCATCTCGCACCCTCACCTGATAATATCCAGACCTCAAATCGATCTTGGAGAACCAAGATACTCCCTGCAACTGATCAAACAGATCGTCGATCCTCGGCAACGGGTAATGGTTCTTGACTGTTAGCTTGTTGAACTCCTAGTAATCAATGTACATCCGGTGTGAACCATCCTTCTTCTTGACAAAAAGGATAGGCGCTCCCCATGGTGAACTGCTCGGCCGAATAAACCCCTTCCCCAGCAGCTCCTGATGCTGCTAGGATAACTCCTGCATCTCTGGAGGCGCAAGGCGATAAGGCGCCTTGGCGATAGGCGCAGCCCCTGGAACCAAATCGATACTGAACTCTACTTGCCTCTCTGGAGGCACACCCGACAACTCTTTTGGAAATACATCCGGAAACTCATGCACTATCGGGACCTCATCAACCGATCTCGATCTCTCTGAATCAACCCTCGCATCCATCACATATGCTTCAAATCCCCTACAGCCTTACTGTAGACTCTGTCTCGCTCTGGCAGCCGAACAAAATGCTGACCCAGCACGTGTACCCTCTCCGTACACCGTAAAAACTCCTCCAATGGGGTCTCATATAGTCACCAGCTGTCTCTCGCAGTCGATGACCGCTCCAAATTTGCTCAACCAGTCCTTGCCTACGATGTCACAGACATCTCCCATCATAATAGGAACTAAATCAATCAAGAAGTCAACGCCGAAAATCTCGAGTACACATTCTTGGATCACCTCAGCGGCATACACCGTCCTCTCGTCAGCTATGGAAACTCTCAGAGGTCGAATCAACGCCTCTCGGCTAATACTGATGTGCTGACTAAAAGCCAAGGATACAAAAGACCGACTCGCACCCAGGTCAAATAACACCAAGGTAGGTACATAATTCACAAGAAAAGTACCTACGCATAACATAAAATACACACAATATCCCAACATCAAAATAAATACAAGAAAGGATACATACCAGCCATGACGTCGGGCGCCGCGTGGACCTCCTCTGCAGTCAACTGAAAGGCTCTCCTTCATGCCTTCGTAACCTCGGCCTTCACTGGCCGGCTCGCAGTAGCTCTGATAGCAGCAGGGGCAGATCTCTGAGGTGCTCCCTGGGCTGTCCCTTGCAACTGTGCACACTCTGCCTTGCGGTGTCCGGTCTGGTTGCAGTGAAAGCATACTGCAAACCCCTTGGGGAAATCCTTGGCCATATGCCCCTCCTTGCCACATTTGTAGCAAGACCTCGCTCTGCACACCCCATCGTGGCTCTTGCCGCACTTGCCACAAGCCTTCTGAATCCCAGATCTCGAATTAGCGGGCTTGGCCCGCTTGGCTGTCGGCTGAGACTGCGCCGGTTGCCGATCCCTGCCCTGAGACTTAGCCTCCTCCCTAGCCTGAGTCTCCAGCTCTATCTCCCTCTTCCGGGCATTTTCCTGAAGTTTGGCAAATGTCCGGTACGTTGAGTTCGCCACGAACTCCCATATATCCCTACTCAAAATGCTCAGATATCGGCTCACACGTGCCTGCTCGGAAGACACGTGCTTTGGGCAGAACATCACCCGCTCATGGAACATCCTCGTAATCATTGTGATAGACTCAGTACCCTGCATGAGGGTTAGAAACTCCTGGGCCAAATGCTCCCTCTCCACCTGGGGAACGTACTCATCTCGGAATATAGCAGTGAACCTCTCCCAAGTCACTGCAGCAAGCTCAGCAGGCGAATAATGCGCCATCACAAACTTCCACCATTCCTTCGCTCCCAAGCGAAGCTGGTTCAACGCGAACCGGACTTACAAATGCTCCATAGATGAGCAGGTAAAGAAACACCCCTCAATGTATGAAATCTACCTCATTGCTGCAATCGGGTCCTGGGTCCTATCAAACTCCGGTGGTTTTGTGTTGCTGAACTCCCGAAATAGCAACGCATGACCACCCTGCGGTCTAGCCGCAGCTGCAGCCACTAGAAGCATCAGAAAGAGTAGCGTATCGCTCGTCAAATGTCTCTATCAGGGTGGTCTTAATAGACCCGAACATCTCTGGAATCTCAGCGCGGATGGTAGCAGCCACCTCATCATGAATCATATGGCGGAGCTCCTCGTCGCTCACACCCCCTCCACTGGTCCCTGATCTGTGGCGCGTCCACACCATGATGCCTCTCTGAAATACAACAAAAGATATCAGGGACTCACTCGAGCGTCAACAACCTCTGTCTGAACTGTTGTATCTGCTCTGTCATCTGAGGCATGATCTCAGTACTACCCATCACAAATGGGGGTCTGACACCTCCTCCCACACAACAGCTCAAAGGGTTGTATACCAATGCTCGAATGATGGTTGTTGTTGTAGGAAAACTCTGCCAAGGGCAAGTACGTGTCCTAACTCCTGCTGAGATCCAACACACATGCTCGGTGCATGTCCTCGAGTGTCTGAATCGTCCGCTCACTCTGCCCGTCAGTCTGTGGGTGGTATGCGGTACTAAAATGCAGTCTCGTACCCAACTCCTCATGAAATTTATTCCAGAATTTGGAAGTGAAACGTACATCTCGATCTGAGACAATCGAGATCGACACTCCATGCCGCAATACCACCTCTCTCACGTATATCTCTGCCAACCTCTCCGTGGAAGAGCTCTCACTAATAGCAAGGAAATGAGCGCTCTTCGTCAACCTGTCCACAATCACCCAAATTGCATCGACACCCCTCGCAGTCATTGGCAATTTGGTGATGAAATCCATGGTAATTTGCTCCCATTTCCACTCAGGAATCTCTAACAGCTGCAACTTACCATGTGGACGCTGGTGGTTGGCCTTAACCCTGCGACAGGTCAAGCATTTCTCTACAAACCATGCGACATCCCTCTTCATACAGGGCCACCAAAACTCCCTCTTCGGGTCCAGATACATCTTAGTGGCCCCGGGATGGATCACGAACTTCGATCTATGAGCCTTTTCCATCAAAATGGTATGCGTCCCGTCCACAAACGGTACCCATATCCGACCCTGAAATGTCATAAGCCCCCGACTATCGGTAACGAACTCCGATACCAGCCCGACAACTCGCTCTCTCTTCTGGCTTTCTGGTCTCACGGCCTCAGCCTGGGCCCCACGAATAGTGTCCAACACCGGAGTCATCACTGTTAATCTCAAACAAACATCTCGCATCGGGGCGCCTTCCGCCCTACGGCTCGGTGCATCGGCTATAACATTAGCCTTGCCCGGGTGGTACATGATCTCACAATCGTAATCCTTCACCACATCCAACCATCTCCTCTGGCGCATATTTAGGTTGGGCTGATCCATTAGATACTTCAGGCTCTTGTGGTCCGTGTATAAGGTACACCGAACCCCAAAGAGATAGTGACGCTAGATCTTGAGGGCGAACACCACTGCCCCCAATTCCAAATCGTGGGTGGGATACCTCATCTCATGATGCTTTAGTTGCCTCGATGCATATGCTATCACATGACCCCTCTGTATAAGCACTGCTCCCAACCTCGATATCGACGCGTCACAATACACTACGAAGTCCTCCATCCCCTCCGGAAGAGCTAACACCGGAGCTTCGCATAGTCTCTGGCGAAGTGTCTCGAAGGAGGCCTGTTGCTCTGGACCCCATGAAAAAGCAACACCCTTCCAGGTCAACTTGGTGAGTAGCATGGCGATTCTGGAGAAATCCCTGATAAATCTCCGATAATAACCAGCCAACCCTAGGAAACTGCTAATCTCGGTAGGTGACCTCGGCACCTACCAACTCATCACTGCCTCAATCTTGGCCGGGTCGACCAATATCCCTTTCTGGTTAACAAGGTGCCCTAGGAGCTGGACCTCTTGCAACCAAAAATCACACTTGGAGAGTTTGGCAAAAAGCCTCTCCGATCTTAAGACTCCAAGGATCTCCGTCAAATGCTCTTCATGTTGCTCTCTGGATCTTGAATACACCAATATGTCGTCGATGAACATGATCACCGAGCGATCCAACATCGGCCTGCACACTCTGTTCATGAGATCCATGAACACCGCCGGTGCATTTGTGAGTCCGAAAGGCATCACAACGAAATTGTAATGCCCATAACATCGGCCTGCACACTCTGTTTTCTAGATGTCCTCATCTCGCACCCTCAACTGATAATATCCAGACCTCAAATCGATCTTGGAGAACCAAGATACTCCCTGCAACTGATCAAACAGATCGTCGATCCTCGGCAACGGGTAATGGTTCTTGACTGTTAGCTTGTTGAACTCCCAGTAATCAATGTACATCCGGTGTGAACCATCCTTCTTCTTGACAAAAAGGATAGGTGCTCCCCATGGTGAACTGCTCGGCCAAATAAACCCCTTCCCCAGCAGCTCCTGATGCTGCTAGGATAACTCCTGCATCTCTGGAGGCGCAAGGCGATAAGGCGCCTTGGCGATAGGCGCAGCCCCTGGAACCAAATCGATACTGAACTCTACTTGCCTCTCTGGAGGCACACCCGACAACTCTTTTGGAAATACATCCGGAAACTCATGCACTATCGGGACCTCATCAACCGATCTCGATCTCTCTGAATCAACCCTCGCATCCATCACATATGCTTCAAATCCCCTACAGCCTTACTGTAGACTCTGTCTCGCTCTGGCAGCCGAACAAAATGCTGACCCAGCACGTGTACCCTCTCCGTACACCGTAAAAACTCCTCCAATGGGGTCTCGTATAGTCACCAGCTGTCTCTCGCAGTCGATGACCGCTCCAAATTTGCTCAACCAGTCCTTGCCTACGATGTCACAGACATCTCCCATCATAATAGGAACTAAATCAATCGAGAAGTCAACGCCGAAAATCTCGAGTACACATTCTTGGATCACCTCAGCGGCATACACCGTCCTCTCGTCAGCTATGGAAACTCTCAGAGGTCGAATCAACGCCTCTCGGCTAATACTGATGTGCTGACTAAAAGCCAAGGATACAAAAGACCGACTCGCACCCAGGTCAAATAACACCAAGGTAGGTACAGAATTCACAAGAAAAGTACCTACGCATAACATAAAATACACACAATATCCCAACATCAAAATAAATACAAGAAAGGATACATACCAGCCATGACGTCGGGCGCCGCGTGGACCTCCTCTGCAGTCAACTGAAAGGCTCTCCTTCATGCCTTCGTAACCTCGGCCTTCACTGGCCGGCTCGCAGTAGCTCTGATAGCAGCAGGGGCAGATCTCTGAGGTGCTCCCTGGGCTGTCCCTTGCAACTGTGCACACTCTGCCTTGCGGTGTCCGGTTTGGTTGCAGTGAAAGCATACTGCAAACCCCTTGGGGAAATCCTTGGCCATATGCCCCTCCTTGCCACATTTGTAGCAAGACCTCGCTCTGCACACCCCATCGTGGCTCTTGCCGCACTTGCCACAAGCCTTCTGAATCCCAGATCTCGAATTAGCGGGCTTGGCCCGCTTGGCTGTCGGCTGAGACTGCGCCGGTTGCCGATCCCTGCCCTGAGACTTAGCCTCCTCCCTAGCCTGAGTCTCCAGCTCTATCTCCCTCTTCCGGGCATTTTCCTGAAGTTTGGCAAATGTCCGGTATGTTGAGTTCGCCACGAACTCCCATATATCCCTACTCAAAATGCTCAGATATCGGCTCACACGTGCCTGCTCGGAAGACACGTGCTTTGGGCAGAACATCGCCCGCTCATGGAACATCCTCGTAATCATTGTGATAGACTCAGTACCCTGCATGAGGGTTAGAAACTCCTGGGCCAAATGCTCCCTCTCCACCTGGGGAACGTACTCATCTCGGAATATAGCAGTGAACCTCTCCCAAGTCACTGCAGCAAGCTCAGCAGGCGAATAATGCGCCATCACAAACTTCCACCATTCCTTCGCTCCCAAGCGAAGCTGGTTCAACGCGAACCGGACTTACAAATGCTCCATAGATGAGCAGGTAAAGAAACACCCCTCAATGTATGACATCTACCTCATTGCTGCAATCGGGTCCTGGGTCCTATCAAACTCCGGTGGTTTTGTGTTGCTGAACTCCCGAAATAGCAACGCATGACCACCCTGCGGTCTAGCCGCAGCTGCAGCCACTAGAAGCGTCAGAAAGAGCAGCGTATCGCTCGTCAAATTTCTCTATCAGGGTGGTCTTGATAGACCCGAACATCTCTGGAATCTCAGCGCAGATGGTAGCAGCCACCTCATCATGAATCATATGGCGGAGCTCCTCGTCGCTCACACCCCCTCCACTGGTCCCTGATCTGTGGCGCGTCCACACCATGATGCCTCTCTGAAATACAACAAAAGATATCAGGGACTCACTCGAGCGTACATACACTCGATACTCCTGATCCTACTTGGTTTCTGGTTCCCTAAGGATTCTTACTTGGGTTGCGCACTGACCCAGTGCCTTCGATAGTACGGGCCCAATCTACTGACCACACCAACTCAGCATTCATTCCAAGTCCTCCTCCCAGAGTCCCAAATTTCCAAGCACTCTACTCTCTTAAATCATAAGCTACTCGCTAGCTGATCTCTGATAAGCTCCTCGCTGTTATCTAAACACTCTCAAGCATCCCTAGCAGCAAAACTCCCAGACTAAGACATCATATATATCAGGCCACTCTAGTTCCTAATATGGATACCTAGTCTACTCTAGCATGCATAAAATAGTTCATCATATAACATAACATAATATATCGCGTAACACTTATTACAAGGGTATTTTGGGAAATCACCGTTCGGGGGCTGGCTGATCGTACACACGGCTCTGCTCTGTTTGTCTCAAAAAAAAATTTCTCAAAATTTTTTTACATTTATTATAAAAAGATTTCCTCAAATCCTCAGTTTGAGTTCAGATACGCCCAAAGATGCATCCGAATCCCTCAAACCAAGGCTCCGATACCAACTTGTAACACCGTAGAAATTTAAACAAATTTTCACACTTTAAAAACCATATAATTTCATTCACATCCAAATTTTAAAACATTGTATTGTCATTATCTTAATACAAAACCCCAAGATCAAAACATATGAACTCCAATGTACGTGTAAACGAGTCATG
Source organism: Lactuca serriola (assembly GCF_051521515.1). NCBI lineage: Eukaryota > Viridiplantae > Streptophyta > Magnoliopsida > Asterales > Asteraceae > Lactuca > Lactuca serriola. The sequence goes on from NC_136411.1 coordinate 262,840,581, forward strand.
CCGGTGCCTTCCTGTGATCATCGCTGGAACCTGAAACACAACACATAACACTGTAAGCATAATTGCTTAGTGAGTTCCCCAAAATACCCCATAAACATATATCAGCCACTCAAGGCTGTAACTCTGATGACCCTCTGGTCGAATATCTCTGTGGAACCCTCTTGGTCCCATAACTCTGTGGACCCACTGGTCCTAACTCTGTAAACTCTGAGTCCTTCATATCACATATCACAATAAACCTCAACACAAAAATAACATGCATAAGTACTGGCACATAACTCTAAAATACACTGTCACATATCTCTGTACCACTCTAGGTAAAGTATAGTGAGAAGACTCACCTCAAATGTCTCAGTAAGTCTCTGACTCGGTAGAAATACGATCTAGCCTCCGCCTAATCACATAAAGTAAATACTCTCATAAATATAACTCTCAGGACTAGACTCAACCCTCTCTTGGCACCCTTAGAAGAGTAAAAGACCATTTTACCCCTCTTTTGGCTCAAGGCCACATTGTTTACCAATCCTAAAAGTCAACAAAAGTTAACGGTCAAATTTTGACCCGACTCGTCGAGTGCACTTGGGCGACTCGGCGAGTCTACACGTGTCCACTAACTCTCTTGCTCGCTTGGCACGACGAGTTCCTCCCCTGGCTCATCGAGTCACACCTGGCATGAATCGCGGGGCTACCCCGACTCAACTCGCCAAGTCTCAAGATCAACTCGACGAGTTCCGCCATGAACTCCAGTCCTCTAATCCCCCTCTGAATCACTGAGTTATTCCCCCAACTCGGCAAGTCCATTCACTGAGTGATTTATGGGAAACCACAACCCTACTGGCCGAGTCTGCTCTTGGACTCGGCGAGTTCATGCCATGCACAAACTCAAATGGCCTCCTGAGGTCAGATCTGTTCCTTGGATCCATAGATCTGACCTTCCCAAGCCTGAACAACACGTAAAGTTCGAATCTTGACACTCAAGGGACGTCTAGGAGGCTTCCCTTGGTGATTTAGCCCCAAAAGTAACATCCTTAGCTCAAAACCTCCATAGCTCAACATAAAGCAGGCTGATATAAGCTCTTTAGACCACTATGGGTCCAGATCTGAAGTCTCAAAGTGAATAGGGGCCACATCCTCACAATTTACTTCCAATAAAGGTCATAAAACTCTACATCTATGGATTCCTTCCACAAAACAGATAAAGGGGCGATATAATACCTCAAAGATGAAGTCTCTTGCTCGAAATCCACAAATGCACAACCTCCTTGGCCTCCTCTAAGCTGGAAACGCCTCCTTCTTGCAAGAATCAACCACAAGGATTAAGAAATGGCTCATATCCTCTCTCAAACGTTCTCACTCTTTTAGGGTTTCTCTCTGGGGTTTGGTAGCCGTAAATGACGGCCCTAAGGGCCTTTAAATATGTCCCAAACCCAGGAAATTAGGGTTTCATTAAACAACGTGGACTCGCCGAGTCCACTCATGAACTCGCTGAGTCCAACTATGAACCCGGATAAGAATCCGCAACCATACTCGGCGAGTCTAAGCACCAACTCGCCGAGTCCCTTCCCAACCTCCAAATATAAAGGAATAAAATAATATACCTGGGAATCCGGATGTTACAGATTTTCTGGAAAGGATTCCTATACTCCGTAGATTCTAAACCACCACCTTTCATGAGGTTATTTTTTAATAAAACATGTATTTATGCTATTGTCATTAAATACTTATGGACTCACCAACGTTATAAAAATGTTGATACTCGCTTTCAAAATAACTTGTATTCTCACATCATCGATAGACAGGTACATCCCGGGAGCTTTTTCGAAGTCAGCCTAGAACCGAGCTGCATCTATGTTATGTTCTGTATTACTTGAATGTTGCTATGAAATGTAACCTATGTAAAATTATTACTATTAATGCAATGGTTGTTGTACTTTGATTACTATACTGCATATGTTGTGATACTTGACATGACGTCATCCACCCCAGAACGTTTCCGCCGTTCCTGTTTTGGGGTGTGAGAGATTGGTATCAGAGCATTGTTTATAGTGAGCTCAGTATATCAAATCGTAAAAGATATACAACCTATAAATACATTGGGATAAAACACTCTGACCAAGAATTTTACTTTAAAAATATAACCATATTTTATCAAAGTATAAGAACATCCAGAATCTAAACACTCGAACAAAGTATCACAATAAGAACAAGAATAAAAGTCTTCGGATGTTGAGCATTACCGTCAAACCTGGGCAGTTATGTAATCGTAAGCTGGAATAAATGTAACCTGATCAACTACATTTATTCGAGATGCGATGAACGTGTGCTTGGGAGTGATGATGGTGTTGCAACAGGTCTGAAACTTACCAAATAGGAATGCTAGAGCCAAACATAAAGTTTAAAATACAATGGGAGTATTTTGGAATACTAAAAGACTCACATTAATCCCAGAATAATATTCAGAAGTTAAGAATCAAACAAGTAATTAAAATACCATAGGGGTATTTTAGGATCCATAGATAACCTTGTGTGAAAAACTAAAAAGGTCCTTATTGATATACCTATGATTACAGAGGGTATATTTACAAGGTTATATATGATAAGGATCCCATAGACTAAGAATGTGTGGTTTCGCTCTACTCCTTTTCCTTGTTTGGATGTGGATATAGAGTAGTATCACATATCCGAAGGCCTATCAGATCTAAGTTATATATGATTTGTGTATGCTATGTAATTGTAGCAGGACTCGATTTGGATCACCCAGTGAAATGTTTTAATAATATCTTAGGATTCTTTAGACATTTCCATTCTCGCACGAACCCTGTAGAAAAACTTATCCACTACAGTGCGCGACGGAAGAGTTAATTCAGACCTATAAGAGGTTTATTGAGAAGATTTCCATTTCGGAAATAAATGAACCACGATGAGACTATTGAAACCACCAAGTGTCTATACCTTTTAGGAACATCGGTGGGAAATTCGCCTGAACTTCCGAGATTTCCAATCATCCATCATGAAGTGATGACACTCAGAGTCAGAATTGGAAGTAAGACGGAGTAGAAATTCAATATGTCTACACAAGAAGAGAACCCTAGGTAACTACCCAAAGAAAACCAACGCCAGTCCCAGTCAAGGATAAGAGGTAGACAGAGGGAGCCAATACAGGGCACCCGAGTGTAACAACCCGGATTCCCAGGTATTATTCATTCTTATATTTTTTTTTGGCATTTTGTGAGGATACTCGGCGAGTTGGAGCTCAGACTCGCCGAGTAGGATCGCGGTTTGGACGCGGGTTCGCGCCTGGACTCGGCGTGTCCAAGGAGTGGACTCGGCGAGTCCATGCTGTTTAATGAAACCCTAAATCCCTGGGTTTGGAGCCTATTTAAGGGCACTTATAGCCTCCCATTGCGGCTACCAGTCCCTTGAGAGAACCCTAAGAGAGCTAATTCGTTTTGGGAGAGAAGAAGTCACTTTTGGGCCTTTGTGTTCCTTGTTTAGCAAGAAGAAGCTGGCAAGAGCAAGGAGGAGGTGAGATTCTAGCAGATCCAGAGTCCAGAGGCTTCATTTTGAGGTAATGATTCGAATCTCCTTCAGTTTTAGGGTTGATCTTTAGAGTTAGGGTTTTATAATTCCTTTGAAGAGTGATTATGTGAAGCAAATGGTCCCTCTTTGAGTTTGTGCCTTGGATCTTGACTTAAAGAGGTCCAGATACCTTCACCCTTGGGGCTTTTTGGGTTATTATGGAGTTATTAGACCTAGGTGGTTATTTTTGGGACCAAATCATCTTTTGATGCCTTGTGGGGGTTATACAAGCATCAAGTTCCAAACTTTACGTGACATTCATGCTTGGGGAGGCTAGATCTATGGTTTGGGAAAGCAGATCTGACCTTAGAAGGTCAATAGAGTTTGTGCATGGCATGAACTCGCCGAGTTGTTCTTGAGACTCGGCAAGTAGGGTTGGGGTTTCACGTAAAGTGTTCTTCGAGTGGACTCGCTGGGTTGGGGGTTGACCCAGTGAGTCAGGGAGAGGCATTAGGGGGCTGAGTCAAGCCTGAACTCGCTGAGTTGTTCTTGAGACTCGGTGAGTTAAGTCGTGGTGGCCCCGCGATTCATGCCAGGTGGAACTCGTCGAGTCAGGGAAGCACTCAACGTGTCAAGGGAGGATTCTAGAGAGTCAGTGAACGCGTATAGACTCGCCGAGTTGCTCTAGTGCACTCGCCGAGTCCGGTCAAAGTTGACCGTTGACCCGAGTTGACCAGTGTTGACTTGATAGGGGCAGTCAACCTTAGTTGAGAAAGTGTTAATTAGAGATATATTGTGTTATAGGAGGATTATAGCTCGGAGGATCGAGCACGAGTGATTTCCGGGATTTGCGAGTTATCGAGATACGCGAGGTGAGTGTTCTCACTATACTTTACCTTGAGTAGGTAATCAGAGTTATGTGACAGAGTATTCGTATGCTATATGTATGTTATGTGTTGTACTGCATTATTTCTATGTGATTTATGCTGTGCATGTCTATAGAGTTGGAACCGGAAGGTTCCCAGACTTAGAACCATAGGGTTTATAGAGTTATAGCCTCGAGTGGCTAATATGTGTTATGTGTGGTATTTTGGGGAACTCACTAAGCTTTGTGCTTACAGTGTTGGTGTTATTTGTTTCAGGTACTAGTGATGACCGTGGGAAGGCGCCGGCTTGATCAGTACACACACATGGGATTTTTATGACATGTGATCTTGGGATACTTTGTATGACATGGATTGGAGTTTTAAACATTGATGTTTTATGAAAATTAAACGAATATGTTTTTTTATATTATGCGAAAAATTATTTTGAAATTCACGGTGTTACAAGTTGGTATCAGAGCCTTGGTTTGAGGGATTCGAGTACACCTTCGGGCGTATTTGAACTCAAACTGAGGATTTGAGAAGTATTTTCAAAAAGAGTAAAATATTTTTGGAAGAACGCAGAGGAGAGTTGTGTGTACGATCAGTCCGCGCCCGAACGGTGATTTCCCAAAATACCCTCATGTTATGTGATATTGATATGATGTATTCTCATGCTAGAGTAGGCTAGGTACTCCTATTAGGACTAGAGTGGCCTGATTTGTGATGCCTTAGCCTAGGGAGAGGTGAGCTGCTATGAGATGCTTGAGAGTGAGTAGGTAGCAGCAAGGGGCTTATGAGAGATCTGTTAGAGAGTGGATTATGCATGATAGAGTACTTGGGATTTGGAATCCGAAGAGGAGGACTTGGGGTGTATTCTGAGACGGTGCGGACAGTAGTATTGGGCCCGTACTACTGAAAGCACCGGAGCGGTGTACAGCCCAACTATGAATCTTTGGAATACCAAGGATCAAGGAGGGATGAGTTGTCGAGTGTGAGTATGCTCGAATGGATTCTAATTTATCGTATGTTGTATTTCAGAGGTAGATCATGGTGAGGACACTTCTGATGCCTGAGAGCAGTGAGACCAGTGATGAGGAGATCCGCCGGATCATCCATGAGGAGGTGGTTGCGGCCATCAGGGCAGAGATACTAGAGATGTTCGGGTCAATTAAGACCACGCTGATTGAGACCTTTGACAAGCGTTATGCCGCTCTTTCTGAGGCTGCTGTTGCAGCAGCCACCGCAGCTATTGCTGCCGCAAGGCCGCAGAGTGGTGATGCGTTGCTGTTCCGAGAGTTCAGCAACACAAAACCACCAGAGTTTAATGGGACCCAGGACCCGGTGGCGGCTATGAGATGGATTTCTGACATAGAGGGGTGTTTCTTCACTTGCTCATCTCCTGAGCATTTGAAGGTTTGGTTCGCGCTGAACCAGCTTCGCTTGGGAGCGAAGGACTGGTGGAAGTTTGTGACGGCGCACTTTACGCCTGCTGAGCTTGCGGCAGTGACCTGGGAGAGGTTCACTGCCATGTTCCGAGATGAGTACGTTCCCCAGATGGAGAGGGAGCATTTGGCCCAGGATTTTCTGACCCTCATGCAGGGTACTGAGTCTGTTACGGCGATTACCAGGATGTTCCATGAGAGGGCGATGTTCTGCCCTGAGCACGTGTCCACCGAGCAGGCACGTATGAGCCGATATCTGAGTATTTTGAGGAGAGACATTCGGGAGTTCGCGGCGAACTCCTCGTACCAGACATTTGCCGAGCTTCAGGCAAATTCCCGGAAGAGGGAGATTGAGCTAGAGACTCAGGACAGCGAGGAGGCGGAGTGTCCGGGGAGGGATCGGCGACCGGTGCAGTCCCAGCCGGCAGCCAAGCGGGCCAAGCCCACTGATCCCAAACCAGGGAGCCAGAAGGGCCGCACTTGTGGGAAGTGCGGCAAGGGTCATGCTGGAGTCTGTAGAGCGGGATCTTGCTACAAGTGTGGCAAGGAGGGGCATATGGCCAAGGACTGCCCCAAGGGGTTTGCGGTGTGTTTCCACTGCAACCAGACCGGACACCGTAAGGCAAAGTGTCCGCAATTGCGAGGATCATCTTAGGGAGCACCTCAAGGATATGCCCCTGCCACCATCAGAGCTACCAAGAGTCGCCTAGTGAAGGCCGAGACGCCGAGGGCACGAGGGAGAGCTTTTCAGCTGACCGCAGAGGAGGTCCGCGCAGCGCCCGATGTCGTGGCTAGTATGTATTCTTTCGTGTATTTATTTTGATGTTGTGATATTATGCTTATGTTATGTTATGTGTAGGTACTTTTCTTGTGAATTCTGTACCTTCCTTGGTGTTATTTGACTCGGGTGCGAGTCGGTCTTTTGTATCTTTGGCTTTTAGTCAGCATATCATTGTTAGTCGTGAGGCGTTGAGTCGGCCTCTGAGAGTTTGCATAGCTGACGAGTGGGTGATATATGCCACAGAGGTTCTCCGAGGGTGCGTAGTCAAGATTTTCGGTGTTGAGTTCCCGATTGATCTGGTTCCTATTGTGATGGGTGATGTCTGTGTCATTGCGGGCATGGACTGGTTGAGCAGATTCGGTACGGTTATCGACTGCGAGCGACAGCTGGTGACCATACGAGACCCTAGTGGGGGAGTTCTTACGGTGTACGACGAGGGTACACGTTCGGGATCAGCGTTTTGTTCGGCCGCTAGGGCGAGGCAGTGTCTACAGCAGGGATGTAAGGGTTTTGTGGCATATATGATGGATACACGGGTGGATTCCGAGAGACCGAGGTCAATTGAGGAGGTTCCGGTAGTACGTGAGTTCCCGGATGTATTTCCTGAGAAGTTGCCGGGTGTGCCTCCTGTGAGGCAAGTGGAGTTCAGTATCGACTTGGTTCCGGGGGCCACGCCTATCGCTAAGGTGCCTTATTGCCTTGCACCTCCGGAGATGCAAGAGTTATCCTCGCAGCTTTAGGAGCTGCTGGGAAAGGGGTTTATTCGTCCGAGCAGCTCACCGTGGGAGCGCCTATCCTGTTTGTCAAGAAGAAGGATGGTTCACACCGGATGTGCATTGATTACCGGGAGTTGAACAAGATGACGGTCAAGAACCGTTACCCGTTGCCGAGGATCGATGATTTGTTCGATCAGTTGCAGGGAGCGTCTTGGTTCTCCAAGATCGATTTGAGGTCTGGATATCATCAGGTGAGGGTGCAACATGAGGACGTCCATAAGACAGCTTTCAGGATGCGTTATGGGCATTACGAGTTTGTGGTGATGCCTTTCGGGCTCACCAATGCCCCGGCAGTGTTCATGGATCTCATGAATCGAGTGTGCAGGCCGATGCTGGATCGGTCGGTGATTGTATTTATCGACGACATTCTGGTATATTCTAGATCTAGAGAGCAGCATGAGGAGCATTTGAGAGAGGTTCTCAGAGTTTTGAGATCGGAGAGGCTTTATGCCAAATTCTGCAAGTGTGATTTCTGGTTGCGGGAGGTCCAGTTCTTAGGACATATCGTTAACCAGAAAGGGATATTGGTCGACCCGTCCAAGGTTGAGGCGGTGATGAGTTGGGAGGTGCCGAGGTCACCCTCCGAGATCAGGAGTTTCCTAGGGTTGGCAGGCTATTATCGGAGATTTATCAAGGATTTCTCTAAGATCGCAGTGCCACTCACCAGGTTGACCCGGAAGGGTGTTGCTTTTTCATGGGGCCCCGAGCAGCAGGCCTCCTTTGAGACACTTCGCCAAAGGTTATGCGAAGCCCCGGTGTTAGCCCTCCCGGAAGGGATGGAGGACTTTGTGGTATACTATGACGCATCGATTTTGGGGTTGGGGGCGGTGCTGATGTAGAGGGGGCATGTGATAGCATATGCATCGAGGCAGCTGAAGCCTCATGAGATGAGATACCCCACCCATGATCTAGAGTTGGGGGCAGTGGTGTTCGCCCTCAAGATTTGGCGTCACTACCTGTATGGGGTTCGGTGTACGATATACACGGACCATAAGAGTTTGAAATATTTGATGGATCAGCCCAACCTAAACATGCGTCAGAGAAGGTGGTTGGATGTGGTCAAGGATTATGATTGTGAGATCCTGTACCACCCAGGCAAGGCTAATGTTGTAGCCGATGCACTAAGCCGCAGGGCGGAGAGCATCCCGCTGTGGGATGTATGTTTGAGATTGACCGTGATAGCTCCAGTGTTGGACGCCATTCGTGGGGCACAGGCCGAGGCTGTGCAACCTGAGATGCAGAAGAAGGAACGGGTTGTTGGTTTGGTTTCAGAGTTCGTTACCGATGGTCGGGGGCTTATGACATTTCAGGGGCGTATCTGGGTGCCGTTTGTGGGAGGAACGTGTATCGTTTTGATGGAAGAGGCTCATCGGTCGAAATTTTCGATCCATCCTAGGGCCACTAAGATGTATTTGGACCTGAGAAAGGAGTATTGGTGGCCCTGTATGAAGAGGGATGTTGCGTGGTTTATTGAGAGGTGCTTGACCTGCCGTAGGGTTAAGGCCGAGCACCAGAGGCCGCATGGTAAGTTGCAGCCATTGGAGGTTCCCGAATGGAAGTGGGAACAGATCACCATGGATTTCATCACCAAATTGCCAAGGACTGCCAGAGGAGTTGATGCAATTTGGGTGATTGTGGACAGGTTGACGAAGATCGCTCACTTCCTTGCTATCAGCGAGAGTTCTTCAACAGAGAATTTGGCAGAGGTGTATGTGAGGGAAGTGGTATCTCGGCATGGGGTGCCGATCTCGATTGTTTCAGACCGTGATGTGCGTTTCACTTCCAGATTCTGGAAGAAGTTTCATGAGGAGTTGGGTACTAGACTGCATTTTAGTATCGCATATCATCCCCAGACAGACGGTCAGAGTGAGCGGACGATTCAGACGCTCGAGGACATGCTCTGGGCATGTGTGTTGGATTTCGGGGGTAGCTGGGATGCATATTTGCCCTTGGCAGAGTTTTCCTACAACAACAGCTATCATTCGAGCATTGGTATGCCGCCCTTTGAGCTGTTGTATGGGAGGAGGTGTCGGACCCCTATTTGTTGGGGAGAGGTTGGACAGCGGGTGATGGGTAGTACAGAGATCGTGCTTCAGACGACAGAGCAGATCCAACAGGTCAGACAGAGGTTGTTGACCGCTCAAAGTCGTCAGAAGAGTTATGCAGACAGACGTCGGTCTGAGCTTGAGTTTCAGGTCGACGACCTTGTGCTCTTGAAGGTCTCTCCTTGGAAAGGAGTGATTCGATTCAGGAAGAGGGGCAAGTTGGGGCCCATATATATTCATCCATTCCGAGTGATCGCGAGGGTAGGCCGGGTAGCCAATCGTTTGGATTTGCCAGCAGAGTTGGGGCAGATTCACGACACTTTCCATGTGTCGCAACTGCGGAAGTGTGTAGCCGATGAGTCGGCAGTGGTTCCATTAGAGGATATTCAGCTGGATGCGAGCCTGAAATATGCTGAGAGACCAGTGGCAATCAGAGATCGGAAAATCAAAGTTCTGAGGAACAAGGAGGTACCCCTGGTTTTGGTTCAGTGGCAGCATCGGAAGGGGTCCGAGATGACTTGGGAGCCGGAGCGTGAGATGCGTGAGCAGCATCCGGAGTTATTTGCAGAGCGAGACTTTGAGGGCGAAGTCTAGTTCTAGTGGGGGAGAATTGTAATAGCCCGGATTCCCAGGTATTATTCATTCTTATATTTTTTTGGCATTTTGTGAGGATACTCGGCGAGTTGGAGCTCAAACTCGCCGAGTAGGATCGCGGTTTGGCACCTGTACTCAGCGAGTCCAAGGAGTGGACTTGGCGAGTCCACACTGTTTAATGAAACCCTAAATCCCCAGGTTTGGAGCCTATTTAAGGGCACTTATAGCCTCCCATTGCAGCTACCAGTCCCTTGAGAGAACCCTAAGAGAGCTAATTCATTTTGGGAGAGAAGAATTCACTTTTGGGCCTTTGTGTTCCTTGATTAGCAAGAAGAAGGTGGCAAGAGCAAGGAGGAGGTGAGATTCTAGCAGATCTAGAGTCCAGAGGCTTCATTTTGAGGTAATGATTCGAATCTCCTTCAGTGTTAGGGTTGATCTTTAGAGTTAGGGTTTTATAATTCCTTTGAAGAGTGATTATGTGAAGCAAATGATCCCTCTTCGAGTTTGTGCCTTGGATATTGACTCAAAGAGGTCCAGAGACCTTAACCCTTGGGGCTTTTTGGGTTATTATGGAGTTATTAGACCAAGGTGGTCATTTTCGGGACCAAATCATCTTTTGATGCCTTTTGGGGGTTATACAAGCATCAAGTTCCAAACTTTACGTGACATTCATGCTTGGGGAGGCTAGATCTATGGTTTGGGAAAGCAGATCTGACCTTAGAAGGTCAATAGAGTTTGTGCATGGCATGAACTTACCGAGTTGTTCTTGAGACTCGAGAAGTAGGGTTGGGGTTTCACGTAAAGTGTTCTTCGAGTGGACTCGTTGGGTTGGCGGTTGACCCAGTGAGTCAGGGAGAGGCTTTAGGGGGCTGAGTCAAGCCTGAACTCGTCAAGTTGTTCTTGAGACTCTGCGAGTTGAGTCGTGGTGGCCCCGCGATTCATGCCAGATGGAACTCGTCGAGTCAGGGAAGCACTCAACGTGTCAAGGGAGGATTCTAGGGAGTCAGTGAACGCGTATAGACTCGCCGAGTCGCTCTAGTGCACTCGCCGAGTCCGGTCAAAGTTGACCGTTGACCCGAGTTGACCAGTGTTGACTTGATAGGGGGCAGTCAACCTTAGTTGAGAAAGTGTTAATTAGAGATATATTGTGTTATAGGAGGATTATAGCTTGGAGGATCGAGCACGAGTGATTTCCGGGATTTGCGAGTTATCGAGATACTCGAGGTGAGTGTTCTCACTATACTTTACCTTGAGTAGGTAATCAGAGTTATGTGACAGAGTATTCGTATGCTATATGTATGTTATGTGTTGTACTGCATTATTTCTATGTGATTTATGCTGTGCATGTCTATAGAGTTGGAACCGGAAGGTTCCCAGAGTTAGAACCATAGGGTTTATAGAGTTATAGCCTCGAGTGGCTAATATGTGTTATGTGTGGTATTTTGGGGAACTCACTAAGCTTTGTGCTTACAGTGTTGGTGTTATTTGTTTCAGGTACTAGTGATGACCGTGGGAAGGCGCCGGCTTGATCAGTACACACATATGGGATTTTTATGACATGTGATCTTGAGATACTTTGTATGACATGGATTGGAGTTTCAAACATTGATGTTTTATGAAAATTAAATGAATATGTTTTATTATATTATGCGAAAAATTATTTTGAAATTCACGGTGTTACACCGAGAAGTGTCTTTTCCTCGTATTCGCCCTGCTAATACACCCATAAAATAATACAATTTAGTGAGTTAGTGATTACGCTACTCAAAATATGTGTTAGGTAAATCGCCTTTTCCCGTCGCAAGTAATACGATTAAATCGGATCCCAAAACCTCAATTAAGAGTGTTTAGCCATAAGTTTTCATGAGCCTTTCCTTTCGTGATCTTCGTTCCGAACTGTCCTCAGAACTTTCCAAGGCTGGAGAGCGAATCTCTCCAGTATAAGGATAACTTAGTAGGAACGACTCCCATCTTATGGCTTTCCGATACTCTTACTCCTACCTTGATACCCGGACTGCATCATAGGGATGTAGGTCAACACTTAGATAACCAATATTCGAGGCACAGGAAATTTTTTTGCCTAATACAGTAAGAATAGATACGTCTAGAGTTAATCATCGCCTCTCATCAGCTTGTGTTCCTTTTCGGTGTAGGAAAAACCATGCCTCCGAAGAAACATAACCAAACCGCTGGAAAGAAACCGACTCTTCTATTTGATGAAGCTACGTTTCAAGCTGCAGTCTCAGCAGCCGTAGCAGCTCTCATGGCTCACCTGAATGCTAACAACGCCAATGTTAGTAGGAGCCCTAACGAGATTTCTGAACCTAGCAATGGACAACAACAACCAACACCTGTGTACCCAGTCACCCAAGAACCCCAACCAAACCTACTAAAAAGAAAGTTCAAGAGCGAAGAGGGAAGTACCTCGACTCAAGGACCTTCCGAAGGGCAACAAGCTGAGGCAGTCACTACCCCTGCCAACCCTTCCGTCCCAACTCCATGAAGACTATACCTAGGAAACCTCCCCCGTTGCAGCAAGTGTAGCTACCATCATCATGGTATCTGCCGATAACTCTTTTGTGTTAGGTGCAACATGAAGGGGCATACCGCTCGCGTCTACAGAACCCCGATTGAGTTCATTACATCAACCACCAATGTGGCGGCCAGCCCAGTATGCCATCTATGTGGTGAGATTGGGCACTTCAAGAGGGATTGCCCAACTGAAATAAATGACAAGGCCGCAGGAGGAGTCTAACCCTAATACCTAGGGAAAAGCATCAAGGAACCCGGTAGAATTTTTTGGTGCGTCTCTCTCTCTATCCAGAGTAGTTAACCGAAAACATTAAAAGGCTAATTCTAAATGTAATTACTCTCCCATTAATGCGAAATTCGCAGCACTGTTGTAAAATTTAAAATTTCATTAAGTAAAGCTATAATGGCTCCACATATACGTTAAAGCCATGTATAGTTACGACGGATAGACCTCAAGTGAGTGATGCTGCATTATTTCCTGTTCCTCGTTTGGTTGTGGATTTAGGGCGGAGTCGCTCAGTCAACATTCCTTTCCACCTTAATTATACATGCCTAGTGTATGCTAGGCGATTATAGAGTGGCCCTCTATAGTTCCGCGTCGACTCTATCGGCCCAAGTATCCACGACAGTGATACCATGGATGAAACCCGAGACGCCAAGAACTTGTGAGCCCGTTCAGCACATGGTCCTACCGACCCTCATTTTATATGACGTCGATGTATTCCAACTTCGACGCCTCTATCAATCATGGTTCGATTTAGTGCAACCATGTGTAAATTCCTAGTGCTGTGTAAAAAGAACTTTCACCATAGCCATTTCGGCAAATAAAAGTTCTCCTGAACTTAATAATAAAACCTAATGCAATCCGTCGGTCGTCTATCTTATCTAAAACCTTCTGAAATACCCAGAAGAAGGGTATCGCGCGTTGTTAACCAACCTATCTTTTATGAAAAATAGAACCCGAAGCGAAAGACACTGCAGGTATTCCAGAAGACGATAACCACCAGAAACCTACTTTGTAGATCCCCCAGAAAGACCCTTAGCACTTCATAATCAGATTCAAGAATCAAGAAAAGAAACTCATGGGAATTAACTTGCTACTACTGAGTACATGCATTAGAGCAGTATGTGATTTAGATCAATACGATTTAAGATGTGTGCTTCCTCCCTACTCCCTGTTCCTCGTTGGGTTGTGGGTCTGGGGTGGGGCCACACAACTAAACGTCCTGTCGATCTCAATTATATACGGCTTGCGTACACCAAGTATTAGTGATTAAGCCGAGTATGAGCTCTACCACGAATCTTGTAATGAAATCCTTCATCCTATCCTATAGAATAGGAGTTGGAGTCAAGAGAACCATTGCGGGTTGAGCTACTAAAATGACCACAAATTCAAAACTGTTGTCATCCTGGTTAAGCCAACCTAGTAGCTAACATCCTCGGTTAAAAAGTAACTCAAGTCGTAAGACTCAAGGACATTGACTACGACCATCCATTCACGCTTGATCACACAAATTAAGCATCTCAGCAGATATCCTAGAAACTTGGAAGCCACGATAAGTTATACTCTGAGAAGAATGGATGAGGAAATTAGAAGCTCCGAGTGACGGAACCCTATACTTTCTAGACTTAATCTAAATCGAGGAAACTCAGAACCACCGGAAGAGTAGTTGCAGAAGATGCTAGCACTACTCGTGCATTTCGTCCACCCCGTTACCGATGAGTAGTACCTAGGACACTCCGCCTCCTCACGTGGAAGAAGTCACCGTCGCCCTGTAGACGATAGACTGCATTCTCCGAAGTGAATACTAGAATACCAAGAACCACAGGATAATCTCCGCAACCAAGAATACTTGAGTAAAGTACCAAAGTAGGTTGCGTAAAGCCTTATAACCCAGATCCCAAAGATATTAATGACTCAACACCAGTCTAGGTGTTGGTCAATGGGTTATACAAGAACACGCACTTTCTGTGAAACGGGAATGAACCATCACCTTAGAGAACAGGGCATGTCTTAGAGATTCGTTGGACTACTAGGTGTCCCAAGGAATACTATCTTGAAAGAGATAGTAGAACCACCTCCTGAAATAGTCCAGCGCTTCAGAAAATCTCAACGGGCTAAGTTAGCCCTGATCAGAGACTGCTATCCATGAAACAGCAGAGTGAGTAAGAGCATGATTCTTTCCAGTAGGAATCATGCTGTGAAAGCATCCGTCTTCCTACTTTCGAGAAGGTCGTGGGCTTCCTTCTGTTTGCGCTCAGCTTCTTCAGCTTCTCTTGCCACACAAACATTATCATCTTCATCATTGCGTCGACTTTTGCGTTTCAGCAAGTCGGCAATGGTTTCGTTGTCTTCTTCCTCTTCTTCCTCAGCAATTTTCTTGCCTTTATCCTTCACACCCGAACCGAAGGCTTGGCCTGCAGAAGGAGGTTCGGTTGTGTGAGTTGCCTTTGAGGAATGAGGTGGTTGAGGTGCAGACTCCTTTTCTCCCCCTTGTTTCGGATTGGACACGAAATCGGGTAGCCCTTCAATTTTGCTTAACAGATCCAGGGCAGGAGCGAGCTTCTCTGCAAGGGTACGCCTCACAGAATGATTGAGTATCGGATCATGTGCTTCGAGGATGTTAGATATTGCTGAGTGGACATCCGAAACACACGTCTTGATGACCTCCCTTTCGGACAGAAGAGTGTCAAGTTGTTGTTGAGAATTGGAGAGTTGAGCACTCTTGACCTTCAGGGCAGTGGTCTTCTTTGCCAATACATCCATCAACGAGTTCTCAGCTGCCAGATCCTCTTGGAGTTTAGAGAGGCGCTCGTCAATAGAGGCACGGAGGGCAGAGTTGTCATCTGTCATAGATTGACGAAGTGTGGCAAAGGACTTCAACTCTGTAGAGACAAACGTGGCCAACTGTTGAACAATTGGTTCCAGCGTAGTCTTGGTGGCATCTGCACTCTCCTGTAAGGACTTTAACAGGGTAGAGGCATCAGAGAATAGTTTATCGACTTTTTCGGTCGCTGCCTCACAGGCTTTCGTTAAGGCATCAATGGCGGCGGTTGCAGAAGCGACCGAATCTTGCTGAGCCCTTGAGAAGGCGTCAACAATCTTCTGAAGAGCGGCTTCAGAGAGGGATGATTGAGAGGTGGAAGAAGAAGCAATGAGCAAATCGACCTTGTCATGTAGCTCCTTAAGATGCTTCTTCGTGACCGGAGCGTCATCGTCATCATCACTCTGCACTTGAAACGGACTGTAATAGACCGAATCAAATGTCATGTTTTCCCCGCCAAGGAAAGGATTATCTCCGTCAGAGGCATGACCGGGAGATTGTGGTGGTGGTGAAGCTGGGGGTGTAGTGATATGAGTAGGTTCAGGTTGGGTGGTTTCGGGTGTAGGTGTAGGTGTAGGTTCGGTTTGTTTTTGAGTAGGGGTAGGTTTGGTTGCTGTTTGGGTTTCGGTTGCTGGTGGTGGTTCGGTTGCATTGGTATGAACCCCCGTATCAGATACGTTGGTTGTAACCTTTGCAGTGGATGGTGTTGTAGCATCGGTGAAAATAGGTGGTGGCATAGGGATTGAGGTGTTTGGAATGTGGGTAAAGGGGTTTATGGTGGGAATGGAAGTAGGAATTGTTTGAGTAGGAGAGGGAATTGGAGAAGTATGGATTTGCATTTTGGGGGTAGGTGATCTGGGTGGTGTGTTGCCCCTTGGAGGTGTGTTGCCTCTTGGAGAGTCGTCAGAATACGAACTCTCACCCTCCGACTCACTTGAAGAGGAAGCGATAATCAGCTTTCGCTTTGGTTGAGTCTTTCGCCTCTTCTGCTGCGGGGACTGAGCAGCTTTAGTGGGTTTCCTCTTCCTAGGAGAAGGGCCTTTAGCCCCTTTGGCCACCTGTTTCCCTTTGTCTGCCTTCTTGCCTCTAGGAGCAGGCTTATCGGCATCGTGAATTGATTTCAGCATCTCCGGCATGAGATCCCTCGGACCAGACCGCTTGAACTCTTTGTAGCTCCGGATGATCCTGCTGTCAGCTGGAACGTCAGCGTACATGGATTCCGGAATGGAACCACTGAAAGGGAATTTCGAAGCATCTGAAACGATGATCTTCGTGGTATGGAATGTACCAATCGAAGACATCGGTGCGCCGGCGACAGTGTGGATATTGTACTTGTCCATCCCCCACTTCGTGATCAAGGTCCAAAACCTGGCATACGACACCTCTGAATGTCATGAAGAAGAAGATAAACTTTGTATGAGTTGTTGCCAGAGAACAAACCCATAGTCGACATTAATGCCGTTGTAAATACCATACAAGATGGACAGGAACAGTCGACTCGAACCATCTGAACCAGAGCTTCTTTCAGAGAGACCTTTGAATAGCATAGTGAACATCCCGTTCCACTGTGGCGGCAGGCAGAACTTCTTGAACTTGGCGACGGAAGTAAGCACCTCCGTGTAACCCATATTGTAGAACATGTTGAACAGGTGCCCCAATGGAATCGTCTCTGGATTAACCCTCATTGGATCAGCTGCAAACCCTAACAGAGAGCAAAAGCATTGCTTGGAGATAGACGCTTTATGATTAGAAACGTCAAAGAAGATCCGATCGACCACTTTGTCGTAATGAGCAGTCGCATAGATCTGCGACAGGAACTCCATGGGCACTGATTCCACTCTTGATAGTGCAGGAGCAATCGACGAATATTTCAAACACTCGATGATAGCAAACATGTAGGAATCATAGACATGAGGGGTTAGATCGATAATTAGGCATTGTTGAGGGCGAATGGGAAGAATGTGGGAAGTGGCGTGCACAGAGGATGAATCTGCCATTGTTGAAGAGAGTGAAGAAGATGATGAACAGTTAGGGTTCAGGGAATTCTTGCGCTCTGGGATTCTTGATTGCAGTAAAGAGGTAAATGGTAGATGATGTCGCCTTTTATACTGGGGTGTTAAGGAGAGAGAAAAATCTTCCCAAATCTTCTATCGAAATACGAAGGGTTTTCCTGAATTTGACTGACGCGTGATAGTTAAGGTAAGCGATGATCACGCATGAGAGAGAGTGTCAGATTCCTTAGAACACGCCTCCCATCAAGCGCCGGTTGGATAGAAACCGTTTCAGATGCACACGCGCCCTTTCTGTGCTTTTTAGAGAAGAACCGTTTCAAATTCGCACACGTGTCTGCGACGTCACTTGGAGATTGGACGTTTCAAATTCGAATGCGTTCCCTTTTTACCGCCGTTTGAAATCAAATCAATTAGACTCCCGCCTGAGTCAGCAACTCTTCGTCTTATCCCTTTAACGGCATCTTTTGAATAATACGCCCACGTGGATGAAAATTGACCACAGCTTATAATTAACCACCAATCTAATGAAAAAGCCTGTAATTATTAGAACCAGAATATTGGAAAATCAAAGATTTTCGTGCTAAGGGTGTAAAAGAAAAAGAAATAAAACAAATCTTTTTAGGAAACATTGTGATGTCAATAAAGACACGAAACAAATGATCCCGGGCACGAATCTCTTCCTTCAAAGTCAAGAGAGACCTTAAAGTGTAAATGTGGTTTCCCGTAGAATAACGATCAAACACCTTTTAAGAAGTGTTGAAAGGCTTCTTTTAATTAAGCTTTTTAGGGTGGCTTAGCTTTGATTCAACAGTCCTAATCTTGAAATAAGATAGAAAGTGAACAAAGCACTTGTGAGACCGGTGTAGTCTGTTGAACAAGTAGGTTTGAAATAATTGTAAAGTGGTTGTTAAATATAAAATCTTAACAAAAAATTATAAACTGGATCCCACGGGAAGAAATGTTATGGTTTTTAACAATTTCATAGGAATCACACAAAAGAAAAATTTGAGACTTTATGAAGATACGTCCGTCAATTCATTAGTGAAAGCTAGAGCAAATTAATTGTTCACCGTCAATTCAGATTGGGTATTGAATTTTGGGTTTCACTTAGTTCGTAGTGGCACGAAACTAAGATCATAAACACAGTTTTTGAGTAACCATAAACCTCAGTGGTAATTTCTGAGAGTCTCAAGGGTTACGTTTGTGAAACGAATTTAATGGAGAAATGCAATAGAGATGGTGTAAGAAATTAAAGTACCTCTGCTATAAAAAATAGGACCAAGTAGAAAACTCTTATCTCATGTGAGAAGAGAGTGAGGTAGCTCACGATTAGAATAAATGGGATAGCCTAATTGGGAAGACAGGGTTTGTATATACCAAGTCAGTAAGGCTATTATGCAGAATTTGATGAGGCTTTGGGCACATACAGCAGCATGCTTCTAGGGACACTTAACTAATGCAACCATTTCCCCACATAAATAAAGTAAAAAAAAATAAAGAAAATGATAAATAAAAATAATAAAAAAATAAAACTGAAAAAGAAAAAAAAATAAATAAATAAACTTTGGAACCGAACCCGAGCGTTCGGTTGATTTTGGTTGAGAAAAATTTTGAAAAACCGAACCCGAGCATTCGGTTGGTTTCAGTTTTGAAAAATTTTGAAAAACCGAACCCGAGCGTTCGGTTGGTTTCGGTTTTGAAAAATTTTGAAAAACCGAGGAATTTAGACTTCCAAAAAGGAAATACCTTTGACAATAAGATAAACAATTTTGTAAAACAATTGTACATGAAATTTACAACCAAGAAAAATACCTTCAGTTGATGAGCGAGAGGCAGATGATCCAACCGATCCCGAACGTTCGGTCTATTTCGCTTCTTACGATTGAGGTTGAGAGGTAGTTTGTGGTATTGACTCTGATTCCATCATATCGAGCCCTTGTAGAATTTTATTGAACAACGCTTCAGGAAGGGCTTTGGTGAAGACATCAGCCAGTTGATCAGTGGTTCGAACAAAGTGAATTTCAATGTTTCCATCTTCCACATGATCTTTTATGAAGTGATACCGCAGTGCTATATGCTTAGTCTTTGAGTGTTGCACTGGGTTATGACATATCCTAATTGCACTTTCAGAGTCACAATATAGTGGGATCTTTTTCATATTGAGTCCATAGTCTCTGAGTTGTCTCTGGATCCAAATCATTTGAGAGGTACAGGATGCAGCGGCAATGTATTCTTCTTCAGCTGTAGACAAAGATACACACGTTTGTTTCTTTGATTTCCAGCTAACCAACTTCCCGTCAAGGAATTGGCAGCCGCCTGTGGTGCTTTTCCGATCTAATCCACAACCTCCAAGGTGTGCATCTGAGTAGGCTTGAACGAAGAAGCCCGAGTTGGATGGATACCATAGACCTAAAGAGGTAGTTCGCTTGAGATATCGTAGAATGTTCTTTACTGCAAGCATGTGAGGTTCGCGTGGGTTTGCCTGAAATCTAGCACAATAACAAACAGAGAACATTATGTCAGGCCTGCTAGCAGTAAGATACATCAGTGAACCAATCATCTGGCGATACAGCGTAATATCAACTGCCGGTTTATCCAAGGATGGAGTGAGCTTGGTGCCGAACGCCATTGGAACTTTGACCTTTGAATCTCCCATCATGCCAAATTTTTCTAGAAGAGTCTTCGTCTAAGCCTCCTGATTAATAAAGATGCCTTCGGGTCCCTGTCTAATATTTAAACCAAGGAAAAAGTTAATTGGACCCATTGAGCTCATTTCAAATTTAGTCTCCATCAGCTTTCTGAATTCAGCTGTTAAGCTGGGATTCGTAGAGCCAAAGATGATATCATCGACGTAAATTTGAACAATCATAAGGTGGTTACCTTCCTTCTTACGAAAGAAGGTTGGGTCAACCGAACCTTGTTTGAATTTGGACATCTTTAAAAACTTTGCCAGCGTTTCATACCAGGCTCTCGGAGCTTGTTTCAGTCCATACACATCTTTGTCCAAAATATAACAATGATTAGGATACCTTTCGTTTATGAATCCAAGAGGTTGATCCACGTACACTGTTTCTTCGAGTTCACCATTGAGAAATGCACACTTGACATCCATTTGGTAGACTTCAAAGTTTTTGTGTGCAGCATAGGCGAGAAAGATTCTGACCGATTCCTGCCTAGCTACAGGAGAAAAAGTCTCTTCATAGTCAATTCCTTCCTCCTGACAGTATCCTTTTACTACCAGACGTGCTTTGTTTCGTATCACGTTCCCTTCTTTGTCCATTTTATTCCTGAAGACCCATTTAAGACCAACAACCGAGGCATCTGGAGGAGTTGGAATAAGTCGCCAAACTTTGTTCCTTTCAAATTCATTCAATTCGTCTTGCATAGCTTGAACCCAATCGGAGTGATCAAGAGCAGTGTTAACTGTCTTTGGTTCAACTTTTGAGATGAAGGAGTTGAACATACAGAATTCTACTTGTGAAAACAAGGAAGTTTGTTTTGCCTTGACATGTGATCGGGTCAGAACCTTTTCAGATACGTCCCCAACGACTTGAGTGACAGGATGATCTCTGGTCCATTTGACGAGAGGAGGGTAGTTTGGATCAAAGGATGGATCCAATTCAGCGTGTATCATCTCTTCTGGTTCGGATGGACTTTCGTCGTCATAAAGCCTATCAGCATGCTCCCCCTCGACAGATAAGCTTTCAGGAATGTCTTGAGAGTCTTGTGCTACAGAGGTTTCTGCTGGTGCTGAGCTTTCAGGTGTTGATGCACCTTCGGGTGATGAGGAACTTTTGGTTGGTGTGGTACTTTCGGTTGATAAAGTGCGTTTGGGAGCAGCTTGAGAACGGTTCTCCCCTTCAACATGTGAGCTCGGCTGTGATGATGATGGTGGATCCTCCCCCTCGACTGAAGCATTGTGTTGTGGAGGGTCGTCAGAACTTGATCCCCCTTCATTCATTCTCTTTGCAGCCTCTTCGACAATTTGCTTCATATGATCTACCTTGTTGTCAGCTGCGTTGGCTTCTGAGAGAGTTGCCTTCTCTGGTTCATCAAATAACTCGACAAACTTCTCAAAGAGGTTTGCGATAGAGGCGGTGACTTGGCCAGTTTGAGGAAAAATTTCTCCAGCTGTGTCTTCGTTGGCCTTTAGCTTTTTGACATAGCTATCATCAAATGTCACGTAATAAGTTTCTTCTATTTTTCTCGAGCGCTTGTTTAATACCCTATACGCTTTAGAAGTTAGAGAATAGCCCAGAAATATCCCTTCGTCAGCTTTGACGTCAAACTTGTTGCGGTGTTCTTTGGAATTGAAAATGAAACACCGTGAACCGAACACATGGAAAAACTTGACGTTTGGCTTCCTGTTGTTGAGGATCTCATAAGGAGTGAGAGTGAAGCGCTTGTTGAGATATGACCTATTCTGTGTAAAACAAGCAACAGAAATTGCATCAGCCCAAAAATATAAGGGTAAGGAAGCAAAACTTAGCATGGATCGGGCTGCTTCACACAAAGACCGGTTTCGTCTTTCGACAATCCCGTTTTGTTGAGGTGTGTAGGGAGCTGAGAAGTTGTGACTAATTCCCTTTTCTGCCAGGAATTCTTCGAATTCTTTATTTTTGAATTCCAGTCCATTGTCGCTCCTGATGTTGCGAACGACTTTCTTCAGCTGTACTTCAATCTGCTTGATGAACACCTTTAGCTTATGAGTTGCTTCAGATTTAAGCTTCAGAAAGAACACCCATGTAAAACGCGAAAAGTCATCAACAATAACAAGAATGTACTTGCTACCACCAATACTTTCGATAGATGATGGACCACACAGATCAATATGAAGTAATTCTAGTGGTTCAACAACTTTAGTATTTATTATAGATGGATGACTTTGACGACTCTGCTTTCCCATTTCACAAGCAGAACACAAATGTTCTCTGTCGTACTTGAGCAATGGAAGACCTCGAACATGTCCTCCAGTGACAAGTTTGTTGATATCTTTAAAGTTGAGATGAGAGAGCCTTCGGTGCCACAACCAGCTTTCGTCAGATTGTGCTTTAGATAACAGGTAGATAGCTGGGTTCCCTTTAATAGGTTTGAGGTTCAGGGGAAACATCTCACCTTTACGCTCCGATTTGAGAATAACTCTTTTCGTCTTCTTGTCAATGATTTCAGAGCCCTCATCGTCGAATGAAACTTTGAGACCGGTACCTCCAACAAGTTGAGATACACTGATGAGATTGTGTTGTAATCCTTCCACATATGCAACCTTCCGTATCGTGAAATCACCGTTTGTAATCATTCCATAGCCTTTTATGGTGCCGAAGGAGTTGTTACCGAACTTGACATTTCCACCGTTTGACAGAGATCTGTATTCTCTTAGCTCTTCCTTCCTTCCTGTCATGTGACGCGAGCAGCCACTATCAATGTACCATTCTTCGTCAAATTGCTCGTCACTGATAACCTGCAAAAATTAAGCAGATTTAGGAACCCAAAGTTTCTTGGGTCCTCGTGAGCCTTTCACAGGAACAGGAATAGTAAGAGAGATGTCAACAAGGTATGTTCTTTTTATTAGTGTTGTTTCGTCTTTCTTTTTGATGGTGAAAACTTTAATTTTATTGGGATTTGTTGCTTTTGGTTTGGACTCTGGTTTAACTGATGAAACCTTTGATTTTCCATTCGGTTTAGTTGATGATTGAGGTTTTTGAGAGTGAACAGAATGGGATTTAGAACAAGGTGGAGAGGAATTAGAAGCATTTAAAGAATTAGAGGACATAGATTGAGATGATTTCTTGGCTGGAGATTCTAGGTGACCCTTTTGCTTTTGATCATGAGTGGGACCGACCCTAGAATTTTGAGAAAGAACCGAACCTCTGCTTTCGGTTGAAGTCATTCTCTGAACTGAACCTTTGCTTTCGGTTGATGTTTTTCTCTGAACCGAACTTTTGCTTTCGGTTGAAGTCTTTTTCTGAACTGAACCTTGCTTTCGGTTGTTCTTGCTCTCTTGTGATTCTATAGGACTTTTCTCTGACTTTAAGTTCCTATCTTGATGTGAGAAATAGGCATTCTGAGATTGCCAAAACTGTTTTCTTTCAGAGAGATTCTTCTTGTATCTCTGATTTCTTTGTTGTTTTTGATTTCTCATCTGCTTCGGTTGATGATGGATATTAGCTTTTGGTTTTTGTTTTTCTTTAGCTGGTTCACTCTGAACTGATGAAGTTTCACTTGAAGGAGTGACTTCCTTTGCAGGAATTCCTTTTTCTTGAGGAACATCTTTTGTACCACTAGTACTTGGCACATCGAAGCTATCAGGCTTATATAAGGGTTCTGGCACATATCTGCCTTTGCTTTTCCATGAGGTCCTTTCAGATAGACCAACCATTTCATCAGCATTATCAATGGGAGCTGACCAGAAGAACTCGTCACAGCCATCAGCATTGTCTTCATTTATAATGGTTGTGAGTTTAGCGGTCTGATGTTCGGTTACGCCTGTGACCTTGTACACATGATTTAGAGTGGTTCTGACCTTTTGATATACTACTGCCTTCTCTGCAAGAATCGGGGACTTTTGTTGGGACATACGAGCGAACTCCACTGAATTTTCTGAAATGAGATTCTTGTGGTTTTTGGGTTAGCTCTTGACAAATTCTGAACAGTCAACTGTGTCCTCTACAGAAATTTCACTCATATTGTCGTCCTCATTAAGCTCAGATGCATTTTCAACATCAATTTTATTTTCTGAGCTCAAGTTGGCATTCAATGAGTCAAATTTTTGTATGGTTTTGGTTCTTAGTTTCAGTTTATCATTTTCATCCAAAAGATTTTTAAGCATGCCCTTGTGGTCCTTGGACTAAAATGAAAGATTTGATTTTGTCCAGTCCATACATATACGTCGGATTAACTACTTCAGATGAAATAACACTTTCACAATTATACGCTTCAGCATCAATTTCATCCTCCTTAAACTCAAGGAAGGGTAAAATCATACGATGAATCTTTTGTCCTATTTCACAATCCAAATGAAGCTGAGTGATATTAGTGTAAAGACGTTTAGCAATTAAACAAAAAACATTTCGCTGTTTTAAAAGCTTTAAATTGTCTCTTTGCAAATAAATGTTTTCATCTTTTGTTTTGATTAATTCCGACTCCTTCAGTTCGATCCACATCCTCCGTTCCTCACTCTTCGAAGACACCCTGCTTATTTGGTCAGTCAGGTTAGAATTGGTGACTCGAGTTTGAGTTAAACTAGTGTCTAGATGAGAGATTCTTGAATTAACACTTTTTAATTCTTTTTCGTATGAGCATTGTGGGACTTTGAATGAAACAAAAACGGATTGTACCTTCTTGATCAGTTCATCAAGCTCGTTGAACTGTACGTTGAGCGGTTTTGCAGTGAAGCACAAGTCCTCTCGCTCCTTTTCCACCACTGCTCTCTTCTTTCGCCACATAAGCCTTTCCATGAGAAGGCTTCCTTACTTCATCATCTTCAGAGTCGGTTGACCAGACCTCCACGCCACCGAACTCATCGTCTGCAATCCGAACCCTGCACAATTAAAGCATTCATAGAAGGGTTAGCAGTAGATTTCTTCTTTCTGATTTCATCCAGCTTTTTCAACAACAAAGCTTCTTCATCCTTTTCATCATCCTTTTCTGCCATTTTCTTGAGGACGCAATCTTTTGCATAGTGGTTCTTTCCACCATAGTAATAGCAGCTCACTCCCGAATCTCCTTCAGCTTTCGGTTCCTTCCTTGATTCTTCTGCCTTCGGTTCATCTTTGACCTTTTCAGAACTATAACTCCCCTGCCAATTTCGGTTCTTGTTTGTGGGGAATCTCTTCTTGATGAACCTCTTGGGGTTGGACACCATCATAGCATAGTCTTCAGAAGTGAGGTCATAGTCCTCCAAGTTGAGGTCTTCTTCTTCCATCACTACTTTGCTTTTGGACAGGAGGGCCAACGAACCCAGGCTTGAAACCACATTTTTCTCCTGTAACACAATCTTTTCTTGAGATTTCAAGATGCCCACCAGTTTCGCCAAAGAATAGGATTTAAATTGCTCATGCGCTTTAACTGTGGACACTACTACTCTCCACTCAGATCTGAAACCGTTCAAAAACGTAACCTTCTGCTCAATTAGCTTCCTTTCAATGTCATGTTTAATCATCTTGCTAAGAAGATGATTGAAGCGATCGAACGTTTGCGTCACAGTCTCTTCGGCTCCCTGCTTGAATTCACCAAATTCGGACAAGAGTAAGGTTTGAATGGAGTGTTCAAGATCTTCGTCTGTAGAGTATAATTCTCTTATCCTGTCCCATATTTCTTTTGCAGTTGTGCATGAACTCACCAGCCTGAAAGTATCGGATTGAAGAGCAAATCTGATTAATCTCAATGCTTTGATATTGCACTGAAATTTATCTTTTTCGTCTTGAGCAATATCTTTAACGTCTTTCAAAAGATCATTATACTCCTTTTGAGTTTTAATAATCCTTGAAGTTGCTGAATGAGAAAAGGGTCCAGATATGATTGCTTCCCAGATGAGGTATCCATTGTCCTCAGATCCTATAACATAGTCTTCAAAGTGATGTGGCCAGACTTCATAATCATGGGTGTATAGGATGGGAATCGTTGTTGATCCAATGTTGTTCGAAATATTAATGGGATTGGATTGCGACTCGTCCATGCTTGATCGAATAACCTGTTAAAAGATCAGACTTGTAATGTAATAGATTAGGGCAAAACAATAAATATTGAGTTACGTCAATTATGGGATGACGGCTCAATAAATATCAGTAAATGCGGAATAACCCTAATCGAAACCTTTTTCACAGAAAAGAAGTGTATGATTTACACAGCCTCCTGCTTTGATACCAATTGATGAGATAAAAACTAACTTGAAGATCGATTAGATCTTTAAAACAGGTAAAATAATAAACGAGTAAACAGCAAGAACACAATAATGGATCAAAGAGTGTCGAATGATTAATCAATAATCCTCAGCAGAGCTCGATAAAGAACTTCTACTGTAGAGGATTTAGGGTTTACAAGAACGATGAAATAATGATCTGTGATCTATCGTAATCGGTATTGTCTTCTAGATCATTTTTTCTAATATGCATGCAAGCACATTAATTTATACTAAACCCTGTCAGCTCACGGTTGGACAGGCCCAAACCGGAGTAACAAAACTTGGACTATTAACCGAGCCCAATATACGCAATACATTAAAACTGCTATGCTACGCTACCCAACAATTAGCTAACTAGTAAGTGAATATGTTAAGTGACATATTACTAAAACTAAATAATTTTAGAAGGTTAGGTTTTAACTATATTGCACAACTCTTGTTTGAGTCCAACCGTTGTAGTATGAGACCTCTCATTCGAAGAATTATCTAGTTTTCGTGATATGTAAATGTATTCGCGAACTAGTTAGAGCATGTTATCGGGAGTTTCTTCTGCAGCTGATGGCAGAGAGTGGTGTGGAGTTTGCCCTAGTATAACCTAGGAAGAGATTTAGTGTTGGGAGCCTTATATTGATGAGGGTTAATTGTATGGATAAGAAGTGACTTGGCAGATTCAAGGGAATCCTTGAGGAAAGTACGGATAGATGTGGAAGGTAGTATGGGCCCGTACTACTAGAAGCAGAGGATCCGTACTCAAGTCAAGGTGAGCTGCGATGAAACCAGAAAGCTTGTGGAGTTATGATCCCTCGATCTATTTTGATGCAAATTCAGATGATTTTTTTGGTATATTTTCATTATGGTGACTCTTCGAGGCAGATTGATTGGCAGTTATGTTGTTGGTGAGGGCTCAGGCTTAGGTTTTGGATTTAGGAAGTTGAATAATCGGACACGATAATGCATTTCATCTGAGATTACCCACAACATTCTTGAGTAGATTCATGTGATCTTTGGTACGGTCAAAGAGGGCATTATAGAGATTCTGGATGAGCATTTGAGCTCTTTTCATTTTGAGATGGTAGCCTTGATTAGGGCGCATTATTTGACCTTCAGGGAGTTTCGGGCGTGTGGGGCTCCGGACTATCACAGGGAAAAGGACCAAATAGTGAGCAAGAAGTGGTTAGCAGATGTTGCTAAGGCCTTCTTTACCAGCAATTTCCCCGAGGGGGAAAAGGTCAAACTTGTTTCCTGTCTTCCGAAGGATAGGCCACAAGATTGGTCGAGGAGGTTAGGCGCTCAGTTGGCGTTGTTGGGGTTGATTCAATGACCTGGCATGATTTTGTGACCAAGTTCAGGGCTGAGTTTTCACCAGTGATCAAGTTGCAGTAGTTGGCGCGAGAGTTTCAGGATCTCCACCAGACTATTGAGATAATGATTGAGATCATCGCGATGTTTCGGGAGAGAGAACTTTTGGTACCACAGTATGTGGTAGATGAGGAAATGAAGAACGTGTGATATCACGAGATGTTAAGGAGCGATATTCGACAGTTTATGAGCTGATCTAACTGTTGGACGCTAGAGGATATGATAGTAAGGGCTAGGGAAAGAGATAGAGTGGGAGAGAGAGAGAGAGAGAGAGATTGATCTGTAGATGCAGAAGAAGAGGAATCCAGATTATATGCTGAGTGTAGAGGGTTCGAGCAAGAAGCCCAACGTTGTTGATACAATGTTGAGGAGAAAGAAGGGATAGGGTCGTTGTGGCAAGTGCGACATGCCGCACGATGGGGCATGCAAGGTGGGTGGTTCTGGCTGCTTCAAGTGCAGTCAGACGGATCATGTTAGCAAATACAATACTACTACTACCACCATCACCCTGGTATCTAATCTGCTTTGGTTTCATGGCAATCATAGGAGCCACAAGAAGGCCCGTTGTCTGAGTTTGTCTACATTAGGACCGGTGTTAGCACCCGCTCCTACAACTCTACGGATTACTGATGGCCGCCAGGGTAAGGTGGGTGCACTTTTGGCGAAGAGTAGGGCTTTCTAGCTGATAGCCGAGGAAGCTCGTGCAACTCTGGACGTGGTAACATGTATTTATGTTCACCTTATCTTTATATTTATGTTGAATTGTTGCTTATATTTATATGTTTTTTTAAGAGTCGTTCCTCATGAATGGCATTTCTGCTTTGGTACTCTTTGATTCGGGGGCTACCCGATCCTTTGTATTGCTTGCGCTTAGCAAAAGGTTTGCTAGAGCTCTGGGGGAGTTGTATTGTCCATTAGATGTTGAGATTGCAGATGATAGATCTGTTTGGGTTGCGAGGGTTCATCGGGGTTGTACTCTTCAGTTGTTCATCGAGTAGTATCTTGTCGATTTGGTTCCCATTCTTTTTCGTGGGTACGGATTGGTTGAGCCCTAACGGAGCGGTGATCGATTGTGAGTAGTAGTTAGTTTAGATTCGAACCCCAAGTGGGGGAGAGCTAGTGGTTCATAGAGAGAGAGAGAGAGAGAGAGCGAGCTCGACGTGTTTCCATTGGATTTGCCTGGGGTGCCTCCGGAGAGGCAGGTTGAATTCAGGATTGATCTGGTTCCGGGTGCGGCTTCGATAGCCAAAGCATTGTATCGGTGGGCTCCTCCAGAGATGGAGGAGTTTTCTATACAGTTACAGGAGCTGCTAGATTACCTCGACGTGTTTCCAGTGGATTTTCCTGGGGTGCCTCCGGAGAGGCAGGTTGAATTCAGGATTGATCTGGTTCCGGGTGCGGCTTCGATAGCCAAAGCATTGTATCGGTTGGCTCTTCCAGAGATGGAGGAGTTTTCTATACAGTTACATGAGCTTCTAGACAAGGGGTTCATTCGACTGACCAGTTTACCATGGGGATCACTAATCCTCTTTGAGAAGAAGAAGAATGGGTCTCGTCGTATGTGCATCGACTAGCTGGAGCTGAATAAGGTAATGGTGAAGAACTGTTATCTGCTCCCGAGGATTGATGATCTTCTTAACCAACTTCAGGGTATATCTTGGTTTTCCAAGATTGATTTGCGACCGGGTTGTCATCAATTGAGGATTAGAGAGGAGAATGTGTAGAACATAGTTTTCCGAACTCGTTATAGGCATTAAGAGTTCGTAGTGATGCCTTTTGTACTCACCAATACTCCAGCCGCGTTCATGGATCTCATGAACTGCGTTTGTAGGCCGATGCTGGATCGGTCTGTGACTATATTTATCGATGATATCTTGGTCTATTTGAAGACCTAGGAGCAACACGAGGAGCACTTGAGGGAAGTTTTGGAGACGTTAAGGAGGGAGAGACTTTTCGTGAAGTTCTCCAAGTGTGAGTTCTGGTTGCACGAGGTGCAGTTTCTTAGGCACCTTGTCTACCAGAATGGTATTCTGGTCGATCTGGCCAAGGTCAAGGTTGTGATGCAGTGGGAGATTCCGAGGTCTCTATCTGAGATTCGGAGATTCCTTCGTCTAGTGGGTTATTATCGGAGGTTTATCTAGATTTCTCCAAGATAGTTGTTCATTTGACTCGGTTGACAAAGAAGATAGTTACATTTCGCTGGGAGCCTGACTCTACTGGAGGATGTTGAGGATTTTGTGGTCTATTATGACACATAGATCACGGTTTTAGGGGAAGTGTTGATGCAATGGGGTCACATGATCGCTTACACATCGAGGCAACTGAAGCCTCATGAGGCTAATTATCCTAGTCATGACTTGGAGTTGGGGGTTGTGGTTTTCGCCCTCAAGATTTGGCGATATTACCTTTTTGGGGTCCGTTGTACTATTTACAGGGATCACAAGAGCCTGAGGTATTTGACAGATCAGCCAAACCTAAATATGAGACAATGCCGATGGTTGGATGTGGTGAAGGATTATGATTGTGAGATCCTTTATCATCCGGGGAAGGCCAATGTGGTGGCCGATGCTCTCAACCTCAAGACGATCGTGGCTCTGATCAGGCATATACGTTTGAGGATGACCGTGATTATGATGGGTTTTCTATACTACATCCTATGGTGCACATACAACCCTAAATGCTTTGGATCTATGTTTTCTCTAATTATACATGCAACATTGTTTCCAAAGCATTAAGCCTGCAACTAGCATGCAATTGACATAAACAACATGAAATACTAGTCAAGAGTTTACCTCTTTATGTAGCTTGTATAACTTATTGTATTTGGCATTTAAGAACTTAGTGCCCCAAGCGTGACACCTCAAATGGTTCACAACACACCTTAGACAAAGTATGACTTTTGAAAGAGTTTCTTGCATACAAATCGGCTCATATGAACTCATAGAACATTAGCGTTGTTGATTTTAGCTATGGGTTCAAGTATATATATGTTAGGAATCCAAGAGTCATGGATAAAACCTAATCCATACTCTTAGGCTTATTATCCATGATATATATATATATATATATATATGTATATATATATATATATATATATATATATATATATAGAACTAATTTACACAATTAATCCCCATTAATTTAATTAGTCTCTTTTGATCACTAAATTAATTCTTGATCGATACTAATTAAATCATATAATTTCATATTAATATATTTGAACTTATAATATATTAATAAATCATAACTAACCTCTTCTCAAAAGCCCATCCTATCAAATTGTCGTGGTGATATGCAACCCAAATAGACCACACTACTCTCGGGTCAAGTACATATTAAGTATAGTTATGGGCTTAGACACCTAATCCAACAGTCTCCCACTTGGATAAGTCTAATAACTATTATTGCAAGTACGACTCCAAAATCTCGACTAGCAATCATAGCTCTTAAAAGCCGATGTGGAACTCTGACCTAGTCAATGATGCGTCCATTAGATAACGAATCATATACTCCCCCATTCTAGATATCGTACGGAGTGAGACATGGATTATAATCATTCTCTCTGTCCATCTGTTGTTTCTTGATTTCTGATTTATGACGACCGACTAATTGAACAAATCAAATAAGTACAGGCTTGGCCAAGCACTTAGGGTTGTCATCACTAAATCATCGAAGGACCCACATATATTGCTTTTATCCCACATTAGGTAAAAGGAATGGATAAAATTTGAGTCAGATGTTTGCTTGTACTTACTCATCAATCACACACAACAATATGTTTTATAACACCAAGTTACTGGTGCATTTACATATGTCAATGTGCAACCGACTTGTAAATTACATCTCACATGCCTTGGTTTCAAGAATATACGATATTATTGTCTCAAAATCACTCGTGATAAAATCCATGAAGTGATTAGATGAGCATGGGCTTAATCCAATATTTGAATCATATTTTATGAGTACTCATGAACAATGCAGCAAACTTGTGCTATGTCTAAAAACCTAGACAATCTACAGCCAGATTCATGACAGTTTTGCCTCAATACCTACTTCTAATGTATGATCGACTGTGGATAGTTTGATTAACCTAGTAATTCAAGAAGTCAAAACATGCAAAGTGAAACATAAGAATAATTGAATCCAATATGGTCTCAAAACTTATGAATATAAATAAAACACCGTTTATTTAATCACCATATTGATTACACATTATTCATTGTACAATGTTTCGAGTAATCAACTTAATACTTGAATTAAACAATAGTTATCCCATGCTCCAAGCATGCACACTATGTTTACCTATGGTCATTTCTTTGTGAAATAGATCAATTCAAAGCATTTCAATGACACTCATTTCACAATTCCGAATCCTTACCGTAAATGTATGAATACCAAATTTTTGCCATTTACTGTAATTTGTTAGATTCTAAACTTATATCCAATGATCCTCTTGTAATGACTATGCACAAAATCGTAGAGACTTGGCAACAGGCATTACAAAGTATTCCAATAGAGAGCAATTCCATGGAAATGAAGTCTCACATTCAAAGTACATTCATTCGAACATCCTTCTTGCATTAAGGTTTCTAATCTTACACAGATTTAAAGAATAACTTCCACTTATGGAAATATTTCCACACTCCCATTTTGACTATCACTTCTGAACAAGAGTTACCTCTTCTCATAGTATGTCAATATGGTCCTTCCAAAATTCAAAATATATTTCAAACTGTCCATAAGCAACCAATCTTTGACGACCCTTAGATTGTCCTTAACAGTTGATTAACATTTTAGTCATAGCCAGTTCTGGTTAATTTTCCCTCTTAATGCCCTAGGCATTTGGAAAATTCAGAACACATAAATATTATAGTATATGAAATCGATCCTATACCCGAAGCATATGGGACACGATTCATTACGTCTTACATAAAGACATGATACTTGATCAGTGTTTTGCTATAATATTTCTATTTGCCATGTTCTCACAATTTAAACTATGAAGAGGGATGTCGTAATAATAATCGAATTTGAGAACGCAATTAACATTTACATATATAGAATTTCCTTATGTCTAATCTTTTCAACATAACATTCATATATATCTTTGACTAAATTTGATTAAAATCTCAATCTAAGCTTTTAGATTTGAAATGCAGTATAAATTCCTCTCCCTTAATTATAGAAAAAAAAACTTTTCAAATCCTGCAACTTTGCGAATTGAAACTTTTATTTTCTATAATTAACATTACTGACTCGCAAAACTTATAATAATTATGATCCCACTAGCATAATAATTATTATATTACTAGCATAACACTTATGTCGCACTAGATTTGACATGTACCCAGAAATCAGCTGGACTTCTAGAAATCAATACTTATTGACTTCCTTACCAAAGTTTAGATTTCTGATATGAGATGCTTCAATAAGACTTTCTCTAGGCTTCTCAAAACCATACACCTTTCCTTAGATAGCTCACATGTGTGTCTAAACAATTTTAGAACTTACAACAATAAGTCTCAAATGTTTAGACCTTTTTCCATTTCTCACAATTCGAACTATGAAGAGGGATGTCGTAATCATAATCGAATTTGAGAATGAAAATATCACAATTGTTAACTATTTAAAATCTACTTAGTGAAAGTCTTTCCTCACAATCATTATCATGAATTAGAGAGAAACATTTTGACACTTATGGTTTATGTGTTCCTATCCATGTGAGTTTGTCATAACCATAATCACAAGACAAGGTTAGTGACAAATCCAAAGTCATATGGATTGAACTTGTTTAATCTTAATTTCTTGCCACCTAGCAGCACAAGGGCCTGCCATTGCTTCCAGGTTGTTATGCAAACTATTGAGAACTCATAAAACTCTCATGCATAGTCAACTTTAACTGGAATGGCCACAGAAACAAGAATATGACAACACTATAGGTTACAAACCTAAAGTCATGTGCTAGTGATTAACAATAGGTTTACTCTTGATTAGTTCTTGAAACTTTTGAAGATCTTTAAGACTCCCACTGACCTCTTGACATATAAGTTTCTCTTTGTCAAGAGACATCACTTGACAAACAAATATTCAAGAGTCAGTGCGGTTTCTTATCATGACAAACACTTCAGACCATTGGTCTTAGTTGGTCTTGTTTTATCCAAAACTGTGACAATAGTCAAATTCGGGTCAAGTCTAAGCCGGACAAAGTCAACGAGTCAAACCGGTCAACTCTATTAAACCTTGTATATTAGGGTTTGTATTATGTAATTTCTGTATAACTCACTATCTTAATGAGAAAACATCACCTGGAAAAATTGTGTGTTTAATTTTTCTTAACCTTAGTACTAAGCAATGAACAAGAACAATAAAACAATGTTGCATACTCATCGGGAGTGTGTAAGATCCTAAAACATGGCTTCACGGGGTTCACGGACCTTGCGTTGAGGAGCCAAACACTCACTATTGTCACACATGAAACCACTCTCAGTCGTTTTCACTCTATCACTCTCTATTGTCAAATCTCTCCCAAATATCTCTTTTTATGAGAAATCTCTCGAAGAATGTCAAATCTCTCCCAAATCTCTCTAAGTATGTGAAATCTCTCCCAAATATCTCTTTGTATGAGAAATCTCTCCAAGAATGTCAAATCTCTCCCAAATCTCTCTAAGTATGTGAAATCTCTCCCAAATATCTCTTTGTATGAGAAATCTCTCCAAGAATGTCAAATCTCTCCCAAATCTCTCTAAGTATGTGAAATCTCTCCCAAATATCTCTTTGTATGAGAAATCTCTCCAAGAATGTCAAATCTCTCCCAAATCTCTCTAAGTATGTGAAATCTCTCCCAAATATCTCTTTGTATGAGAAATCTCTCCAAGAATGTCAAATCTCTCCCAAATCTCTCTAAGTATGTGAAATCTCTCCCAAATATCTCTTTGTATGAGAAATCTCTCCAAGAATGTCAAATCTCTCCCAAATCTCTCTAAGTATGTGGAATCTCTCTCAAATCTCTCTCAAAATCTCTCTACACTTTCTATAGTCACTCGGGGCATCCCGACCCTCGAATTTGGCGAAAACAGCCCAAAAACGTAAGTCTAAGCGAAAAACGGACTTAAGGAGACGAAACCCCTCTTAGGACCCGAAAGTCCCCTTAGGACCCGAACCCTTTTGAGTCGAAGGCTCCTGAACCGAACCTCACTCAAAGAACCGAACCCGAAGGCTCCTGGAACGGAACCTCGCATGCCTCACCCGAACCCGAACCTTCGGTCCATTTCGGGTCAAGGTTCCCTCGGTCTAGTTCGCTTCTGACTTGCTTCGGACCGAGCCTTCGGACTGACCCCTCGCCCTTCGCTTCTCGCTTCTGGTTCGCACCTTTCGCTTCCGACTCGGCACCAGCAAGGACCGAACCTCGACCTAGGGACCAAACCTCGGCCTAGGACCGAGAGGTCTCGCTGGGAATGTTTTTCTTCCCGGTTTTCGACTAAATTTGCGTTTTAGGCCCGTTTTTAATTGTTTTAATACGGGATTTTCACCCAAAACTTTATTTTAACATATAAGGACCCATAATTATTAAATAATCACGTTTTAAGGATAAAACCTTATCCAAAAGAGAGTAGGTAAAGTACAAAGGTAGAGTGTTGACTTTACCTTATTTTATGACACAAGCAACCCCATACCCACTCCATGCTTAACTCATACTCCTCTCCACCATACCTTGTCACTTCCTTGTCCTTTTTACCTCTCTAACAAGTTATTCCCACGTTTTTGAGAGCTAGATATGTATCATCTCTCCTCATTTTTCTTCCAATTACTCTCATTTCACCAAAGACCCAACTCCAACTTTTCCCTCAAACTTTTCTCTCCAATTCGAGATCCCAAGGCTGATCATCAAGTGTTCTTCCACTCTTGGTAAGTATAATTCATCCTCCTTGTGATTATTGCACTTCATTCTACTCAAATCATTGATTGCTTACACAAACTCCATAATTATGATGCTAGATTCTCGAAAATCTTCAAGGCATCTCCAAGTGTTCTTGAGTTAAACACTTCCATTCTTCAATAATCATCTACTGAAATCACTTAAGGTGAGTTCATACCCCTACATTTTTATGTTTTCTTAAGTTTTAGGGGGGGGGGGGGGGGAATACAAGTTAAAACACCAAGAACATAACTAAATTTTTCTAACAGCTTTCATCAGAAAAGTTGGACTCCATTCACGGACTGTTTTGGACAACTTAAACGTTTTTGTTTGAAAAACTGTTTTAGGTGTAAGTAGTTCCAGTTCTTAGATTTAAAATGACTACTTGCACATCTCCATACGATTTTTCTACAATTTCTGGTGATTTTTACAAAACTGTCTATCATTTCAAACACCAATCCGGACCAGTCTGTGATTATGGACTTTTTGACCCAAGTTGGAGGTCATTAAAAATCATGATAAAAATTATGAGTAAACTAGACACATTTTGGGAACTCTCAGAATTTACGGATTTAGTTTTCAACTTCGTATGATTTTTCTATGACTTTTCAAAAACAGTGTAGAAAGGTTGAAAATTTGTTAACAGCTTATAACTTTCATAACACTTTGTATTATGTTGAGCAAATTGTATAACGATAAGTTCTAAATATTGAATGTGTTTCCTTGTTAGTTTATCATCATAAAATGAAACATAGTCATTCATGATAAGATTATTCATTCATTTAGAACACGTATATTAAGCTATAATGAGCATAGTTTATGGATTCATAGCATTAAGGCATTCATAAAAGAATTCTTATACATTACAAACGTTTTGGATAAACTATAATAGGTATAGTTTATGTATCTCAAACTTATTTACCAAAGGTTTTCAGTTTAGTTCACGTAAATCTGTTAATGAATAAATTTGTGAGTCATTCCCTTCGGGTTACTTCCAAAGTAACAAAGTCAAAAAGTCCTGTAAATTGTAACCAGAGTCTCTTGTAGGGAGAACGTGATAGTTGTGTATAGATCTATATTGGGTTTGACAAACCCACACCAGAGCTGCTTGCAACAGCTAGACCGGCAGGTCTGTGGTGACAAGTGTCATTTAACGGCGACGCCTGAAGAACGTCGTATTACGAGGCCGTCTATGTCAAGTATGGTTATGATAGATCACATGTGGTATTAACAATCATAAGATTTACGGGTTCTAACTTTAAATTAGTGAGTTATGTCGATGTAGCTCTCAGAAATTACTTTAAGTATGGAATAATACTTGTGCGCTTTCATGTCAAAAAGGGGTTTTATGCTGATTTAAAACCACGTTCATATCATTAACTCTGGTAATCACTTGTTCATTCTCGGTCCTGGTGTTTAGGATCACATAACTTTTATAAGGAAAATATTGGATTTTCTTGGTAACATACAAGTCATTATAAAAATCGATTTTCCAACTCTTACTGTCAAAAGCTTATGAACTCACCAACCATTGTGTTGACACTTTTTTAAACTACTTGTATTCTCAGGAAATCG
Organism: Lactuca serriola; assembly: GCF_051521515.1. NCBI lineage: Eukaryota > Viridiplantae > Streptophyta > Magnoliopsida > Asterales > Asteraceae > Lactuca > Lactuca serriola. The sequence goes on from NC_136411.1 coordinate 262,877,721, forward strand.
CTAAACAGGTAACAGAGTACTTTTGAGGATGGGACGTTGAGGCGTCAAACTTATCATATTTTGTCAACATATTGTAATTGATTTTGAAACATGTAATTCATACAATGATGTAACTCTTTCAATTATATATATGTTGGTTGTGTTTACTTTCATCACTATTGCCATTGTTGTTATGATACTACACATGAAGTCCTCCACCCCCGGACGTTTCCGCCATCCTTGGTTTGGGGGTGTGACAAAAACATCCCAACTTACCAATTTCAAATGTACAAGAGTAGAAAACATTTTACTCTACATTTGATAAGTGTTATAAAACTTTCTTAAGATTATGTCGCTAAAGGGTCAATCTTGGAGTGTGACTCTAAGATTTGACTCTGGAAGTATGATTCACCTTTTCAGTTAACCATTTCAACATTTCACGATTCCTCTTCTTAGCCATACAAATACACTAAGATGTCCTTAGAGGATCAATTGTGATATGGTTTTCATAATCATTAAGATGATCATGAAACACGATACTCAAGTACTCTCCCTTCTTTTCAGATTGGAGACACTTTTATCTTTTTGGCTAATTTGATTCTTCTTATTCGCTCTGCTATACATTGAAACTTTTCCAATGATTCAAAATTACACTTAATCTTGTAAGTATAACCATATTGACTAAACTTTAGTAAATCATGACGAATAATCTTATTGTTCTTTGTAGTGGACCTGACCAGTGCACAACCAAGTGTACCCGATCCCCTAGTCCTTTACTTGACTCACATATACATGTGAACAAGGAATTAGTCTAAATTTCCCAAAGACGAAGGTTATCATCCATCACACAATAGAAGTTGCACGATCCCAAGTTCCTATCCAAATGAAACTTGGGTAACTCATACACTTCTTTTCTGTGAAAAAGGTTGCGATTAGGGTTATTCCGCATTTACTGATATTTATTGAGCCGTCATCCCATAATTGACGTAACTCGGTATTTATTTGTTTTGCCCTAATTTAATTCATTACAAGTCTGATCTTTTAAACAGGTTATTCGATCTAGCATGGACGAGTCACAATCAAATCCAATTAATATCTCGAACAGCATCGGATCAACGACGAAGATTCCCATCCTTTACACCCAGGATTATGAAGTATGGGCTTATCACTTTGAAGACTATGTTATAGGATCTGAGGACAATGGATACCTCATCTGGGAAGCAATAGTATCTGGACCATTCGCTCATTCAGCAACTTCAAGAATTATTAAGACTCAGAAGGAGTATAATGATCTTTTGAAGGATGTTAAAGATATTGCTCAAGACGAAAAAGATAAATTTCAGTGCAATATTAAAGCATTGAGATTAATCAGATTCGCTCTTCAATCTGACACTTTCAGGCTGGTGAGTTCATGCACAACTGCCAAAGAAATATGGGATAGGCTGCGAGAGTTGTATTCTACGGACGAGGATCTTGAGCATTCCATTCAAACCTTGCTGTTGTCCGAATTTGGTGAATTCAAGCAGAGCCCTGAAGAAACCGTGACTCAAACGTTTGATCACTTCAATCATCTTCTTAGTAAGATGATTAAACATGATATTGAAAGGAAGCTGATTGAACAAAAGGTCACGTTTTTAAACGGCCTTAGATCTGAGTGGAGAGCTGTAGTGTCCACAGTTAAAGCGCATGAGCAATTCAAATCCTATTCTCTGGCGAAACTGGTTGGTATTCTGAAGTCTCAAGAAAAGATCGTGTTACAGGAGAAAAATGTGGTTTCAAGCTTGGGTTCATTAGCCCTTTTGTCCAAAAGCAAAGTTGTGACGGAAGATGAAGACCTCAACCTAGAGGATTATGACCTTACCTCTGAAGACTATGCAATGATGGTGTCAAACCCAAAAAGGTTCATCAAGAAAAGATTCCCCACCAACAAGAACAGAAATTGGCAGGGAAGTTATAGTTCAGAAAAGGTCAGGGAAGAACCGAAGGTAGAAGAACCAAAGAAGGAACCGAAATCTGAAGGAGATTCAGTAGTAAGCTGCTATTATTGTGGAGGAAAGAACCACTATGCAAAAGATTGTGTCCTCAAGAAAATGGCAGAAAAGGATGATGAAAAGGATGAAGAAGCTTTGTTGCTGAAAAAGCTGGATGAGATCAGGAAGAAGAAATCTACTGCTAACCCTTCTATGAATGCTTTAATTGTGCAGGTTTCGGTAGCTGATGATGAGTTCGGTGGCATGGAGGTCTGGTCAACCGACTCTGAAGATGATGAAGTAAGGAAGCCTTCTCATGGAAAGGCTTATGTGGCGAAAGAAGAGAGTAGTGGTGGAAAATGCTTGATGGTGTCCGATGTATCTCAGATGAGGGGATACAACACAGATGGTGGGAATGAAGACGCAAAGGAGCGAGAGGACTTGTGCTTCACAGCAAAACCGCTCAGCGTACAGTTCAACGAACTTGATGATTTAATCAAGAAGGTACAATCCGTTTTTATTGCATTCAAAGTACCACAAAGCTCATATGAAAAAGAATTAAAAAATGTTAATTCAAGAATCTCTCATCTAGACAGCAGTTTAACTCAAACACGAGTCACCAATTCTAACTTAACTGACCAAATAAGCAGGGTATCTTCAAAAAGTGAGGAACGAAGGATGTGGATCGAACTGAAGGAGTCGGAGTTAATCAAAACCAAAGATGAAAACATTTATTTGCAAAGAGACAATTTAAAGCTTTTAAAACAGAGAAATGTTTTTTGTTTGATTGCTAAACGTCTTTATACTAATATCACTCAGCTTCATTTGAACTGTGAAATAGGACAAAAGATTCATCGCATGATTTTACCCTTCCTTGAGTTTAAGGAGGATGAAATTGATGCTGAAGCATATAATTGTGAAAGTGTTATTTCGTCTAAGGATGTTAATCCGTCATATATGTATGGTCTAGACAAAATCGAATCTTTCATAAAGTCCAAGGACCATAAGGACATGCTGAAAAACCTTTTGGATGAAAATGATAAACTGAAACTGAGGACCGAAACCATACAAAAATTTGACTCATTGAATGCCAACTTAAGCTCAGAAAATAAAATTGATGTTGAAAATGCATCTGAGCTTAATGAGGACGACAATATGAGTGAAATTTCTGTAGAGGACACAGTTGATTGTTCAGAGTTTGTCAAGAGCGAACCCAAAAACCACAAGAATCTCATTTCAGAAAATTCAGTGGAGTTTGCTCGTTTGTCCCAACAAAAGTCCCCGATCCTTGCAGAAAAGGCAGTAGTATATCAAAAAGTTAGAACCACTCCAAATCAAGTGTATAAGGTCACAGGCGTAACCGGACATCAGACTGCTGAACTCACAGCCATTGTAAACGAAGACAATGCTGACGGCTGCGACGAGTTCTTCTGGTCAGCTCCCATCGACAACGCTGACGAAACAGTAGGTCTGTCAGAAAGAACTTCATGGAAAAGTAAAGGTAGATATGTGCCAGAACCTTTGAACAAGTCTGATAGCTTCGACGCGCCAAGTACTAGTGGTACAAAAGATGTTCCTCAAGAAAAAGGAATTCCTGCTAAAGGCGTCACTCCATTAAGCGAAACATCATCAGTTCAGAGTGAACTAGCTGAAGGAAAGCAAAAACCAAAAGCAAATATCCATCGTCAGCCGAAGCAAGTGAGAAATCAGAAACAGCAAAGGAATAAGAGATACAAGAAGAATCTCTCTGAAAGAAAACAGTTTTGGCAATCCCAAAATGCATATTTCTCATATCGTGACAGAAACTTGAAGTCAGAGAATAACACTGTAAGGTCACAAGAATGTCAAAACAACCGAAAGCAAAGGTTCGGTTCAGAGAACAACATCAACCGAAAGCAAAGCTTCGGTTCAGAGGACAACGTCAACCGAAAGCAGAGGTTCGGTTCCGAGAGCAAAAGCGACCAAGGATATAGGTTCGGTCCCACTAATGATCAAAAACAAAAGGGTCACTTAGAATCTCAAGTCAAGAAATCATCTCAGTCTAACTTCTTTCGTTCTTCTTTTAATTCTTCTAATTCCTCTCAACCTCATTCTAAATCCAATTCTTTTAATGCTCAGAATCCAAAATCTTCAATAGGTTTGAAAGGAAAATCGAAGGTTTCCTCAGTCAAAACCGATCAAAAGCATTCCAATGTCCCAGTGTCTAAACCTGAATCCAAACCGGCTGTAACAAATCCCAATAAAATTAAGGTTTTCACCATTAAAAAGAAAGATGAAACAACTTTAATAAAAAGAACATATCTTGTTGACATCTCTCTTACTATTCCTGTTCCTATGAAAAGCTCACGTGGACCCAAGAAACTTTGGGTTCCTAAATCTGCTTAATTTTTGCAGGTTATCAGTGACGAGCAGTTTGACGAAGAATGGTACATTGACAGTGGCTGCTCGCGTCACATGACAGGAAGGAAGGAGGAACTGAGGGAGTTTCGGTCTCTTACAAACGGTGGAAATGTCAAGTTCGGGAACAACTCCTTTGGCACCATAAAAGGCTATGGAATGATTACAAACGGTGATTTCACGATTAGGAAGGTTGCATACGTGGAAGGACTACAACATAATCTCATCAGCGTATCTCAGCTTGTTGGAGGTACCGGTCTCAAGGTTTCATTCGACGATGAGGGTTCTGAAATAATTGAGAAGAAGACGAAAAGAGTTATTCTCAAATCGGAGCGTAAAGGAGAAATGTTTCCCCTAAACCTCAAACCTATCAAAGGGAACCCAACTATCTGCCTGTTATCCAAAGCACAATCTGACGAAAGCTGGTTGTGGCACCGAAGGCTCTCTCATCTCAACTTTAAGGATATCAACAAACTTGTCACTAGAGGTCACGTTCGAGGTCTTCCATTACTCAAGTACGATAGAGAACATTTGTGTGCTGCATGTGAAATGGGGAAGCAGAGTCGTCAAAGTCATCCATCTATAATAAACACCAAAGTTGTTGAACCACTAGAGTTACTTCATATTGATTTGTGTGGTCCATCATCTATCGAAAGTATCGGTGGTAGCAAGTACATTCTTGTTATTGTTGATGACTTTTCGCGTTTTACATGGGTGTTCTTTCTGAAGCTTAAATCTGAAGCGACTTACAAGCTAAAGGTGTTCATCAAGCAGGTTGAAGTACAGCTGAAGAAAGTCGTTCGCAACATTAGGAGCGACAATGGACTGGAGTTCAAAAATAAAGAATTCGAAGAATTCCTGGCAGAAAAAGGAATTAGTCACAACTTCTCAGCTCCCTACACACCTCAACAAAATGGAATTGTCGAAAGACGAAACCGATCTTTGTGTGAAGCGGCCCGAACCATGCTAAGTTTCTCTTTCTTACCTTTATACTTTTGGGCTGATGCTATTTTTGCTGCTTGTTTTACACAGAACAGGTCATATCTCAATAAGCGCTTCACTCTCACTCCTTATGAGATCATCAACAACAGGAAGCCAAATGTCAAGTTTTTCCATGTGTTCGGTTCACGGTGTCTCATCTTCAATTCTAAAGAACACCGCAACAAGTTTGATTTCAAAGCCAACGAAGGGATATTTCTAGGCAATTCTCTCACTTCTAAAGCATACAGGGTATTAAACAAGCGCTCGAGGAAAATAGAAGAAACTTATTACGTGACTTTTGACGATAGCTATATCAAAAAGCTAAAGGCCAACGAAGACACAACTAGAGAAATCTTTCCTCAAACTGGCCAAGTCACAGCCTCAATCGCAAACCTATTTGAGAAGTTGGTTGAGTTATTTGATGAACCAGAGAAGGCCACTCTCTCATAAGCCAGTGTAGCAGACAACAGGGTAGATCATTTGAAGCAACTTGTCAAAGATGCTGCAAAGAGAATGAATGAAGGAGGATCAATTTCTGAAGACCCTCCACACACAATGCTTCAGTTGAGGGGGAGGATCCATCTTCGTCATCACAGTCGAGCTCACATGTTGAGGGGGAGATAAGTTCTCAAGCTGCTCCCGAATACACTTCACCAACTGAAAGTGCCACACCAACCGAAAGTGCCTTACCACCCGAAGGTGCATCAACACACGAAAGCTCGACTCCACCTGAAACCCCTGTAGCTCCAGAAACTCAAGACACATCAGAAAGCTTATCTAACGAGGGGGAGAATGTTGATATACTTGAAGACGATGGTAGTCAATCTGAACTAGAAGAGATGGTAAACGCTGAATTGGATCCATCTTATGATCCAAATTACCCTCCTCTCGTCAAATGGACCAGGGATCATCCTGTTTCGCAGGTTGTCGGTAATGTCTCTGAAAAAGTCCTGACCCGATCACAGCTAAAGGAAAAACAAACTTCCTTATTTTCAAAAGTAGAATTCTGCATGTTTAACTCCTTCGTCTCAAAAGTTGAACCAAAGACAGTTAACACTGCTCTTGATCACTCCGATTGGGTTCAAGCTATGCAAGATGAACTAAATGAATTCGAAAGGAACAAAGTTTGGCGACTCATTCCAACTCCTCCAGATGCCTCAGTTGTTGGTCTCAAATGGGTCTTCAGGAACAAAATGGACAAGGACAAGAACATGATACGAAACAAAGCACGTCTGGTAGTAAAAGGATACTGCCAGGAGGAAGGAATCGACTATAAATAAACTTTCGCTCCTGTTGCTAGGCTAGAATCCGTCAGAATATTTCTTGCTTATGCTGCTCACAAAAACTTTGAGGTCTACCAAATGGATGTCAAGTGTGCATTTCTAAATGGTGAACTTGAAGAAACCGTATACGTGGAGCAACCTCCTGGATTCGTCAATGAAAGGTATCCCAATCACTGTTACATTTTGGATAAAGCTGTATATGGACTGAAACAAGCTCCAAGGGTCTGGTATGAAACGCTAGCCAAGTTTTTAAAGATGTCCAAATTCAAACAAGGTTCGGTTGACCCAACCTTCTTTCGTAAGAAGGAAGGTAATCACCTTATGATTGTTGAAATTTATGTCGATGATATCATCTTTGGCTCAACGAATTCTAGCTTAACGGCTGAATTCAGAAAGCTGATGGAGACTAAATTTGAAATGAGCTCAATGGGTCCAATTAACTTTTTCCTTGGTTTAAATATTAGACAGGGACCCGAAGGCATCTTTATTAATCAGGAAGCTTACACAAAGACTCTCCTTGCAAAATTTGACATGTTGGGAGATTCAAAGGTTAAAGTTCCAATGGCGTTCGGCACCAAGCTCACTCCATCATTGGATAAGCCAGCAGTTGATATCACACAATATCGCTAGATGATCGGTTCACTGATGTATCTTACTGCTAGCAGGCCTGCTATCATGTTCTCTGTTTGTTATTGTGCTAGATTTCAGGCGAATCCGCGAGAACCTCATATGCTTGCAGGGAAGAACGTACTCTGGTATCTCAAGCGAACTACTTCTTTAGGCCTATGGTATCCATCCAACTCAGGCTTCTTTGTTCAAGCCTACTCAGATGCAGACCTTGGAGGTTGTGGACTAGACAGGAAAAGCACCACGGGAGGCTGCCAATTTTTAGACGGAAAATTAGTGAGTTGGAAATCAAAGAAACAAACATGTGTGTCTTTATCTACAGCTGAGGCGGAATACATTGCAGCTGCATCCTGTACTTCTCAAGTGATTTGGATCCATAGTCAACTCCGGGACTATGGACTCAATATGAAAAAGATCCCACTATATTGTGACTCTGAAAGTGCAATTAGGATCTATCATAACCCAGTGCAACACTCAAAGACTAAGCACATAGCACTGAGGTATCACTTCATTAAAGATCATGTGGAAGATGGAAACGTTGAAATTCATTTCGTTAGAACCATTGATCAACTGGCTGACGTCTTCACCAAAGCCCTTCCTGAAGCATCATTTAACAAAATTCTACAAGGGCTAGGCATGATGGAATCAGAGTCAGTACCACAAATCACCTCTCAAACTCAAAAGTAAGAAGCGAAATAGACCGAACGTTCGGGTTTGGTTTTTATACTCATGTACCGAAATGAACCGAACGCTCGGGTTCGGTTGAATAATCTGCATTTCGCTCATCAATCAAAGGTGGTTTTCTTGGTTGTAAATTTCATGTATAATTGTTCCTATTTCATTTCTTTTATTGTTAAAAGTACTATTTCTTTGAAAATCCATTTTCTTTGGTAACCGAAATAAACCGAACGTTCGGGTTCAGTTTCTCAATTTTTCTCACCCGAAATAAACCGAAAGCTCGGGTTCCGTTTCCCAAAGTTTTTCCCATCCGAAATAGACCGAACGCTCGGGTTCGGTTTCTCTAGTTTTTTTATCCGAAATAGACCGAACGCTCGGGTTCGGTTTTTCAAATTCTCACAACCGAAATAGACCGAACGCTCGGGTTCGGTTCCAAAGTTTTTTTTTTAATTTTTTTTCTCTTTCCTTTCACTATTATTTCTCAAAAATTCCAAAATATTTTTCTTATATAAAATTTCAAAACTCCAAAAATATTTTGTTCTTTATTCCTTTTTGACGTTCATTTTATTTGTGTGTTTGTTTATGGGGAAATTGTTGAATTAGTTTAGTGTCCCTAGAAGCATGCTGTTGTATGTGTCCAAAGCCTTACTTGATTCTGAATAATAAGCCTTATTGACTTGGTATAAACAAACCTTGTCTTCCCAATTAGGCTTTCTTATTGATTCTAATCATGAGCTACCTAACTCTCTTCTCACAATGACATAAGAGTTTTCTGCTTAGTCCAGTTTTTCACAGCAGAGGTACTTTGTTTTCTTACACCATCTAAATTGCATTTCTCCATCACTTTCATTTCACAAAAGTAACCCTTGAGACTCTCAGAAATTACCACTGAGGTTTATGGTTACATAATTTCTGTGTTTATGATCTTAGTTTCGTGCCACTACGATCTAAGTGAAACCCAAAATTCAATACCCAATCTGAATTGACGGTGAACAATTATATTGCTCTAGTTTTCACTAATGCATTGACGGCCATATCTTCATGAAGTCTCAAATTTTTCTTTTGTGTGATTCCTATGAAATTGTTAAAAACCATAACATTTCTTCCCTTGGGATCCAGTTTTTTTTTTTTTAATTTTTGTTGAGATTTTATCTTTCCCAGCTAATTTAAAATGACTACCAACCTACTTGTTCAACAGACTACACCGGTCTCACAAGTACTTTGTTCACTTTCTATCTTATTTCAAGATTAGGACTGTTGAATCAAAGCAAAAGACACCCTAAAAAGCATAATTAAAAGAAGCCTTTCCACACTTCTTAATAAGTGTTTGATCGTTATTCAACAGGAAACCACACTAACACTTTAAGGTCTCTCTTGACCTTGAAGGAAGAGATTCGTGCCCGGGATCATTTGTTTCATGTCTTTATTGACATCACAATTTTTCCTAAAAAGGATTGCTTTATTTCTTTTCTTTTACACCCATAGCACGAAAATCTTTGATTTTCCAAAACTCTGGTTCTAATAATTACAGGCTTTTTCATTGGATTGGTGGTTAATTATAAGTAGTGGTCATTTTTAATCCACGTGGGAGCATTGTTCAAAAGATACCGTTACACCTTAAAGGGATAAGATGAAGAGTTGCTGACTCAGGCGGGAGTCCAATTGATTTGATTTCAAACGGTGTAAAAGAGAAAGCGTGCGAATTAGAAACGTCTAATCTCCAAATGACGTCGCAGACGCGTGTGTGAATTTGAAACGGTTCATCTCCAAATGACGCAGGAAAGGCGCGTGTGAATCTGAAACGCTTCATATCTAAATGGCACTTGTTGGGAGGCGTGTTCTTAGGGATCTGACATTCTCTCTCATGCGTGATCATCGGCAACCCCAACTGTCACGCATCAGTCAACTCCGAAAAACCCTTCCATTCTCAATCGAAGATTTGGGAAGATCTTTCTCTCTCCTTAAACCCCAGTATAAAAGGCAACATCCTCTACCATTTACCTCTTTACTGCAAGTAAAATTCCTAGAGCGCAAGAAATCCCTGAACCTTAACTGTTCATCATCTTCTTCACTTTCTTCAAGCAATGGTAGATTCATCCTCCGTTCACGCAACATCCCACATTCTGTCTATTCGCCCACAACAAAGCCTGATAATCGATTTATCTCCTCACGTTTACGACGCCTTCATGTTCCCGATAATCGAGTGTTTAAGGTTTTCGCCGATTGCTCCTGCACTTACAAGAGCAGAATCAGTTCCAATGGAGTTCTTGTCGCAGATCTTTGCGACTGCTCACTATGACAAGGCTGTGGATAGGATCTTCTTCGACATCTTTCAGCACAAAGCCTCAATTTCCAAGCAACGATTTTGCTCCCTGTTAGGGTTTGACGCTGACTCTACAAGGGTTAATCCTGAGACGATTCCCATGGGGCACCTGTTCAATATGTTTTACAACATGGGTTACACGGAGGTGCTTACTTCAGTCGCCAAGTTCAAGAAGTCTAGCCTACCGCCACAGTGGAACGGGATGTTCACTGTTTTATTCAAAGGACTTTCTGAAAGAAGCTCCGGTTCTGATGGTGCTAGCCGGTTGTTCTTATCGATAATGTATGATGTCTACAATGGCATTAACATGGATTATGGGTCCATTCTGTGGCAACAACTTATCAAAAGTCTCTCCTCTACATCAAGGCATTCTGAAATTTCCTACGCCAGGTTCTGGACCTTGGTAACGAAATGGGTGATGGACGAGTACCACGTCCCCATTGTCGCTGGCTCTCCAATGTCTTCGATTGGTACATTCCATACCACGAAGATCATTATCTCAGATGCATCCAAATTTCCATTCAACGGTTCCATTCCGGAGTCTATGTATGGTAATGTTCCCGCTGACAGTCGGATTATCAGAACCTACAAAGAATTCAAGCGTTCTGGTCCGAGGGATCTCACACCAGAAATGTTGAAGTCGATCCATGAAGCCGACAAGCCTGCTCCAAGAGGCAAGAAGGCTGACAAAGGGAAACAGGTGGCGAAAGGGGCTAAGGGCCCTTCTCCTAAGAAGAGGAAACCCACAAAAGCTGCTCAGTCTCCGCAGCATAAGAGGCAAAAAACACAACCCAGGAGAAAGCTGATTATCGCTTCCTCCTCTAGTGAATCAGAGGGTGAGAGTTCGGATTCTGACGACTCTCCACGTGGCAACACTCCACCCCGATCTCCTACCCCTGAAATTCAAATCCCTCCTTCTCCAATTCCCTCTCCTCCTAAAACTATTCCTACTTCCATTCCCACCATAAACCCCTTTACACACATTCCAAACACTTCAATCCCAATGCCACCACCAATATTCACCGAAGCAACCACAACATCCACTACAGATGTTAGAGCCAACGTATCTGATACGGGGGTTCATACTGATGCAACCGAACCTCCACCAGCACCTGGAACCATAAACACAACCGAAACCCAAAAAGAACCCGAACCTACCCCTACACCTACACCCGAAACAACCAAACCTGAACCTACCCATACCACTGTACCACCAGCTTCACCACCACCACCATCTTCCGGTCACGCCTCTGACGGAGACGACACTTTCCTTGGCGGGGAAAACATGACGTTTGATTCGGTCTACTACAGTCCGTTTCAAGTTCAGAGCGATGATGATGATGACGCTCCGGTCACAAAGAAACATCTTAAGGAGCTCCATGACAAGGTCGACTTGCTTATTGCCTCTTCTTCCACGTCTCAATCATCACTCGCTGAAGCTGCTATTCAGAAGATTGTTGATGTTTTCTCAAGGGCTCAGCAAGACTCTATCGCTTCTGCAACCTCCGCCATCGATGCCTCAACGAAAGCCTGTCAAGCTGCGACCAAAAAAGTCGATAAACTATTTTCTGATGCCTCTGTCCTGTTAAAGTCTTTACAGGAGAGTGCTAATGCTACCAAGACTACGTTGGAACCAATTGTTCAACAGTTGGCCACGTCTGTCTCTACTGAGTTGAAGTCCTTTGCTTCACTTCGTCAATCGCTCACAGACGACAACTCATCCTTCCGTGCTACTATTGACGAGCGTCTCTCAAAGCTCCAAGAAGATTTGGCTGCTGAGAACTCGTTGATGGATGTTTTAGCAAAGAAGACCACTGCCCTGAAGGTCAAGAGTGCTCAACTCTCCCATTCTCAACAGCAGATTGACTCTCTTCGGTCCGAACGGGAGGTCATTAAGATGTGTGTTTCGGATGTCCACTCAGCCATCTCCAACATCCTCGAAGCACATGATCCTATCCTTAACCATTCTGTGAGGCGTACCCTTGCAGAGAAGCTTGCTCCTGCCCTAGACCTGTTAAGCAAAATTGAAGGGCTACCCGATTTCGTGTCCATTCCAAAACAAGGCGGAGAAAAGGAGTTTGTATCTCAACCACCTCATTCCTCAAAGGCAACTCACACAACCGAACCTCCTCCTGTAGGCCAAGCCTCCGGTTCGGGTGTGAAAGATAAAGGCAAGAAGCTTGCTGAGGAAGAAGAGGAAGATGACGAAGAAACCATTGCCGACTTGTTGAAACGCAAAAGTCGACGCAATGAGGCTGATGATAGTGCTCGTGTGGCAAAAGAAGCTGAAGAAGCTGAACGAAAACAGAAGGAAGCCCACGACCTTCTCGAGAGTAGGAAAACTCTTTTTCCTGCTTGGACTCTCGAGAGGATGATAAAGGAAGCAATCAATACTCCGAGCATCTTGTGGCTGGAACCAGTTATTTCTTTTGACTGTTCAAATACTGTCGACTCTCAGTTCGACATGCCACTGACCCGAAAGGCGTTCATCTTTCACGCCTTCGCCAACGTTGCAGAGTTCCCTCATCCTCATCCCAAGGTTGATCGGGAATTAACTGAATTCTATCTGAAGGCCGCTCAACCCCAATATCAAACTTGGAGCGCTCAGAAGATCATCAACGTTCGGGTCTTGAAACCGTACACTGAAGGGAAGTTCATCAACGTTCGGTTCAAGGTGCTTAGGGGATCTGCCAAAACCGAACATGCCATTTCTTCAGCAGATCTTCCGAACCTCAATCCCCATGATTGGATTATTCTGCACAACATCCTTCTGACCAACGAAGATGAATATGGTCCGATCATCGACCATCTCAAGAGGATGTTGGTGTGCTACATCATGGAAGTTGCACTGATGGATCAGGAGATAGCAAGCGTCTTCAAGAAGAAACCAACAATATCTCCTATTGGCTCGGCTAGTGATCTGAATCAAATGCAGATGGGCAAAATTGACTCGAGGCGAAACTCAGTCATGTTCACTAGGAATGAAGGACAGAAATGTCTTTTTGCCTTAGCTGATAAACATCTGTACACCACTGCTTTCCTAGAGCATGTGTTGGGGATCATCCACATATGCAAACAAAACACAGCGGATGATATCAAGTACATCGACGACATGATACACTGGTACATTCGGTTCAGACAAACGATCCTTGCGCTTATCTCACGTCTGTTTGATACTGTCAAGAAGAAGGTTCCCGCTGCTAGCCCAAGCAAAAAGAAGAAGTAGTCTCGCTCCAATTTGACGCAAAGGGGGAGATTGTTGGGTAGCGTTTTGTTATGTATTGCGTCTATTGGGCTCACTTATTAGTCCAGTTTTGTAACTCCGGTTTGGGCCTGTCCAACCGAGAGCTTGATAGGGTTTAATATAAATATAGGTGCTTGCATGCATCTTTAGGAGAGCGATCAAAAAGATAGAAAATGATTATTACGATAGATCAGAGCATTATTTCTTTATCGTTCCTGTAACCCTAAATCCTCTACAGTGGAAGTTCTTTATCGAGCTCTTCTGAGGATTGTTGATCTAATCATTCGACACACTTTGATCCATACTTGTGTTATTTGCAGTTTTCGCATTCATTATTTTACCTTTTATAAAGATCCAAACGATCTTCAAGTTAGTTTTATAACTTTTCAAATGGAAACATATTAACAATAATTTTCACAAATGCCATTGTAAGGAGACTTAAAAAAAGATAAAAATTAAAAAATTTATTTTCTTTATAAGCTTGCAAAAAAACTTTTCCTTACAATGCAAATACATATGAAAACTATGTTTTTATCTCTTCCTAAGCAATTAATCATAACTCATACGCAGCAGCTCAAAATTCTGATCATCGAACCATGCGATCGAAATCCATTTCTTCGCGATCAGAATCAGCTTACTCTTCCTTTAAGCTTCCTTTCTTTTCTTCAATTCTATAAAACATCAAAATGTAATTACATTACATCATGTATTGAGAATCTCCAAATAAGAACTTAATAGAGTTAGATAGTGGACTTACGTGAAGTAGAGTCAAATATTTTGACTTTACCATCTCTTAGATTTCTCAAGTAGTCAGGGCAGTTTCGCTTCCAATGTTCCTCAAAATGGAAGTAAATACAAATGGTTTCTTTCGCATCAGCACATGAGACAATCCCAGAACTGGCCTTTCTCTTAAGTTCAAACTTTATCCTTTAGCCAATTTCTCTCTCCTAGGAGAAGAAATCATTTCTGGATTGTCACGGTTATCCATGGAAATTTGGGAAGTAGATCTTCCAATCAACTTTGCTTTACCATTGTGCCAGATCATTTTTGATTCAGCATCAATAAGCAAATAGGTTGGATCAATAAGGGTCACGTCGTGGGCTGTCATATATTAGTCCTTAATGAACCTGCTATATGACTCAGGAAGTGATTGAAGAACCCAGTCAATAACCAACTTCCTCGAGACTTCCATACCCAACTCTCCGAGCCTGTAAATATGTAACTTCATCTCCAAGATGTAAAGCACATACATAATTTCCATCTTTGTGTTTGCTTGCCAATAAGACTTGAATGACCTTGAACTTTTCAAGTCTTTGAATATGTGGGTTAGGAAGAATAATTGGAGGAGGTGAAGGAAGTGAAGTATGATTTCCAGTCTCACTAATGAACGACAAAGGGATTAATCTTTCACCTTGATCACCATGTGGGATATCATCTTCATTACAAAAGCTTTCTCCAAAAGAATAAGGAAGACCATAGTTGTCAGAACTAGACATCTATTTCGGAGAAATTCAAGTTACCTTATTTAAGTCCTTAATATAACACCCAAATTGAATATATTAAGGCTAGGGCCCAACACAATATTTTACAATTCGGAAGAGGGATGTCGTAATCCAATTGCAATATATTTGAAGGTAGGTAAATGAAGATTTACCAATTTCCACCATGAAAAATGAAATTGATTATTAAGTTTTAAATGAATTGATATACCTAGATCTTTTGAGATTCATTGAAATTTTCAATGGCATATTTAAATCTCGATTATGTCATTCAAGTTTGTGACTGGGATGTCGAGGATCACAAACAAGGTGTGAATAACCATGCAAATTAGCTTGGTACACTTAATGTTACAGATCACCTAATCAATGTGTCGGTTAACCATACACGCTCCATTGATATATGATTAACATCATGCTACCCTTTGCCACACACTGTCAGTCCCAGATTAGTGTACTGGTTAACCACATGCACTCCACTAACGACTTAACAAGGTGCAAAGTGCAATTTCATGGGTTAGCACCAAATTCACATTTTGCCTATGTAACTAAGATTGGGAATTTATAAGTGTTTAGTTACTTGGTATTTTCATTATACTTTTAATGAGAATTAATGTCCTATCCTATCCATTCGGCTAACGACCCTCCACCAATTAAGGAAGTAGTGGGTGAGAGTGGACACCCATTAAACCGTCATTTTATTGGTAGTAACCTTATACCCCCCCCCCCCCTTTATAGACCGGCTTTGTGAATGAGGCTTACTAACTGTAAGACCGGCTTTTTACTTATACATATAATATATTAAACTTTTAATATTATAATAGTATAAGGGTGTAAACTTTTAAAATACTAAGCGGTTTAATATATTAATTAAACTATACTCTAAATTTAATTAAACTTAAACCATGTTATTATGGAATTATTAATTCTCTTTTAATTAAACACTTTAATTAACTTTTAATAAAGTCCATAAAGATTTAATATGAATTATTCAAAACATCAAGATGCTAAAACAAAATTAAAACTATTTAATTTATTATTAAGTAATGAACCAATGAGGTACACTTTTGAAAACTTTTCAAATAACTTTAGTTTTAGAATTCAATGTCTTATAAAAAAACCTTTTCAAATTCCAAAACTTGAGGGCAAGTTTTGTAACTCTTAAAAACTTTTAGAATTCCATAAAAAAGACTTTCCAAGTTCCATAACTTGAGGGAAAGTTATGAAACTCTTCAAAGCTATTTATAACAAATTTTGTAACCTTTGAAGACTCTTAGAATTCATAACTTAAAAAGTTAATGAATGAGACTTTTCACATCCATAACTTATGGAAGTTTCAAAACTATTAAGATCATAATTTTTAAAAAAGACTTTTGAGATCCAAAATTTTATGACAAAATTTGTAACTTCTTAAAAACATTTAGATCAAACTTTTAAAACAAATAAAATAATCATATCATTCCATGTTTTAATATATTGACCTAATTCAAATCTTGTAGTAAAATGACTCAAATTTTACGAATAATTAGTTTTTCATAAAATCAAGTAATTATCTTAAAATTTGACAAACTTCATGTTTTTTTCTTTGAACTTTGAAAATCAAATATATGCATCATAATAACAGAAACTAACCCATGTCTCTGATACCATTGATGGGTTTTGTATACTACAACATCCTATGGTGTACATATAACCCTAAATGCTTTGGATCTATGTTTTCTCTAATTATACATGCAATATTGTTTCCAAAGCATTAAGCCTACAACTAGCATGCAAATGACATAAACAACATAAAATACTAGTTAGGAGTTTACCTCTTTATGTAGCTTGTAGAACTTGTTGTATTTGGCCTTTAAAAACTTAGTGCCCCAAGCGTGACACCTTAAATGGTTCACAACACACCTTAGACAAAGGATGACTTTTGAGAGAGTTTCTTGCATACAAATCGGATCATATGAACTCATAGAACATTAGGGTGATCAATTTTAGCTATGGGGTCAAGTATATATATGTTCGGAATCCAAGAGTCAGGGGTAAACCCTAATCCATACTCTTGGGCTTATTATCCATGATCCATAAATCAAGAGGGCTAACTCTTTTTCAGATTCATTGATAAACTTAGTCCATCATGTATCGTAAGCCCAAAACACACACACACACACACACACACACACACACACATATATATATATATATATATATATATATATATATATATATATATAAGTTACACAATTGGTCTCCATTAATATATTTTGTCTCTTTTGATCACTAAACTAATTCCAAATTAATTTTTGATCAATACTCATTAAATCATATGACTTCATATTAATATATTAGAACTTATAATATATTAATAAATCATAACTAAACTTCTCTCAAAAGCCCATCCTATCAAATTGTCGTGGTGATATGCAACCTAAATGGACCATGCTACTCTCGGGTCAAGTACGTACTAATTATAGTTATGGGCTTAGACACCTAATCCAACTTATTACTCCTCTATTGGAGCGGATTCTCAAGGCTCAGGTCGAGGCTATAATGGAGGAGCACCAGAAGAGTGAGTGTATGGTGGGTCGTGTGTCCTTCGATTATGATAGTCGTGGGTTGTTGACTCTTCATAGGTGGGTTTGGGTTTCATATTGGGGCGTTATGTGTCAGGTTCTGATGTAGGAGGTGCATAAGTCTAGGGTCTCCATTCATCCTAGAGCGACAAAGATGTATAGGGATCTTCGTCCTGATTGTTGGTGCCCCTGCATGAAGTAGGATGTGACTTGGTATGTGGAGCGGTGCTTGACTTGTAGGAAAGTAAAGGCTGAGCATCTGCGACCCCATGTAAAGATGTAACCGTTGGAGATTCCTGTATGGAAATGGGAGGATATTACCATGGATTTCATCACGAAGTTACCCCGAACTACATAAAGAGTGGATTCGATTTGGGTCATCATGGATTGGTTGACCAAGAGCACGCATCTCAATCCGACTTAGGGCAGCATTTCTATAGAGAAATTGACATATATTTATATCAGGGAGGTTGTGGTACATCTTGGGGTGCCGATTTCGGTGGTTTCTCCGGTTTAGCAAAATTTTCGTATAAAACTAGTTATCACACAAGCATTGATCGGCCTCCTTTCGAGATGCTTTACGGGAGGAAATGTAGGACACGATTTGTTGGGGCGATGTTATTCAGCGGGTTATATGGAGTAACGATGTAGTACCCAAGACCATAGAGTTGATTCATCAGGTTCGAAGTAGGCTCCAAACAGCTCAGAGTTAGCAGAATAGTTATGTCGACAGACGCCAATCTGAATTAGAGTTCTAGGTGTGGGATATGGTTCTCCTAAACGTGTCACCTTTGAAAGGTTTCATCTGATTCAGGAAGAGGGGCAAGCTGGGCCCCGAGTATATTGGTCCTTTTAGGGTTTTAGCTCAAGTGAGCCGAGTTGCATACTGCTTGGATCTTCCAAATGAACTCAGTGAAATTCATATCACGTTCCATGTCTCTCAGCTGCATAAGTGCTTAGTGGATGATTTCGTAGTGGTACTGTTGAAGGATATTCATGTAGATGACTGCCTGAATTATATTGAGACACCAGTGACAATTCTTGATCAGAAGACGAAAACCTTGTGGAACAAGGTTGTGGAGTTGGTGAAGGTGCAATGGCAGCACCGAAAGATAAGATGAGGGAGCATTATATGGAATTATTTTGTGCAACGGACTTCGAGGACGAAGTCTAATTCAAGTGGGGGAGAATTGTAACACTTGGAAAATTTGTAAGTTTCATATGTAATCCCTCCTTATTAAGAGTATTGCATTTTGGTGCTTAACCTAGTACACGGGGCATACAGGGTGGTATGCTTAGCGTACTAGCCCGGATTTGGATCGCGACCTTGGACCACGTGCACTGGGCATACATGGAGTATGCACATCGTACTCATGGATTAATGAAACCCTAATTTTAGGGTGTTGCACCCTATTTAAAACTTGTGATAGCCTCACTAGGTCATGTTTAGACAACATCCATCCCCTATGGTCCAGAAAATCAAACCCTAAGTGAGATCTTGAGAGTTTGAGCCTTAAAGTCTGATTTTTGGTGCTTTGTGACAGAGAAGAAGAAGTGAACCATTTATATTTGTGCTTGGAGCTTGAAGATCTGAGATTTGTTCATCGTTTACTTCCCTTGTAAGATAAAAAGGTTCCATCTTGCTAATCCATGATGATAGATCTAGTTTGGTGCCATTTTGTGCTTTTTGAGTCCATTGTTTGATTATTGAGCCTCTTGATTCACTCTAGAAGTGATTGTGGTAGATCTCGTGTAACTCTTGGAATAAATTTTGTAAGTTTCATATCAAATCCCAGATCAAAAAAAGTTTGTGAGAATGTTCATTAAGGCTAGTACGCGGGGGCATACAGGGTGCTACGCTTAGCATACTAGCATGATGCTTGATCGTGCCATTGGACCACGTATGTGGGGCATACGCATGTGTACGCGGGGCGTACATGTGGATAAGTGACACCGTAATTTTTGGGTGTCGCACCCTAATTAAACCTTGTCATAGCCTCACCAGGTCATGTTTAGAAAACCTCCATCCCTTCTTCTCCAAAAGATCAAACCCTAAGTGAGATCTTGAGAGTTTGAGCCTTAAAGTGTGATTTTTGGTGCTTTGTGAAGGAAAATAAGAAGTGAACCATTTGGAGTTGAGCTTGGAGCTTGATGATCTGAGATTTTCTCTTCATTTGCTTTCGTTGTGAGGTAAAAAGCTTCCATCTTGCTAATCCATAATGCTAGATCTAGTTTGGTGCATTTTTGTGCTCTTTGAGTCCATGGTTTGACTTTTAAGCCTTTTGCTTCACTCCAAAAGTGGTTGTTGGTAGATCTAGGACCATTTTGGTCCCTTTGTCCATAAAAATGAAAGCTTTAAGGAATCTGTGGTCTCATTCGTGTGTTAAGTCATTTGTTAAGCTCTTTTGTGCTCTATGAGCCTCAATAAGCCATGCATGCACGTAAAGTTGGCAACTTTACGTGATAAAACACCTAAAGGAAGTCATATCTGAGTTTGGGTTGAAGTCTTAATTGATTAAGAGCTAAATAGTGAAGGTTGGCGAAAATGGTGGAGTACGTTGGGCATACAAGCAAGTACGATGTGCGTACAAGCCCTTAAGCGAGTACGCTAAGCGTACGAGCTAAGTACGCCATGCATACTCAACAGTAGGTTTCAGACTCGTGGGCTCCTCAATGTTGGTCCATGGTGGACTTTAGTTGTCTTGGGATTTGTTGGGCCATGATAATTCTATTATTGGGCTGTTAAAATTTTATTGGACTCATTTGGTTGAAGTCCTAAAAAGGGAGACATTTGGGCTTTAGATGATTATTTTGGAAATTGGGCTTTTGGAGAATTGGAATGGGCCAAGTTGGGTAATGGGAAAAAGGTCTTTTTACCCTAGTTTGGACTCTTAGTGTGGGTCGGAATCAAATTATTAATTGGGTGTTATTTTGTGATTAATAGTGCAGAGATTTTAGCTGGCCAACATCAAGAGATATAGCTTTAAGATCTAGCAGTGTGAGGTGAGTTTCCTCACTGTACTTAGCGGGTCGAAGGAACCAATACCATCCCATGATTATTATGATAGGATGCTAGATGTTTTCATGAATCTTGCATGTGATATATGCTGGTATGTATACCGAGCAAGGCTCGATGCGAGGCGATGCCAGACGACTATATTGTATGCTATTGGTTTGTGGTTATTGCATGTGTTAGCATCATTATATTTTTATATGCTTATTATATGTTTTGGGTGGGGCCCGATATTGGGGGGGGGGGGGGGCTAATGAATGGCAGATCTGTAATCCGAGCGGGGCTCGATGTCGTGTAGGGCCCGAGGCCGAGTGGGACTCGATACAGGGCAAGGCTCGATGTGGGGCGAGTGCCCAGTATGTGTTTATTTATTTATGGTATGTGGTATTTTGGGGAAATCGTTATGCTTTGCGCTTATGGTTCTCAATTTATGTTTCAAGTACTTCCGGATAAAAAGGGAAGAACACGTGATGATTATAGAGCACACACCACTTATTTCCGCATGTTGAGATTTACTATGATAAGTTTTGATGTTGTATACTTTGATCTTTTTGGGATTGTATGACAGTGTTTGGATAAATGTTTTTACTAAATCAAAAATGAAATTTTTGGGTCTTATTTTTGGGACATTACATCTTAGGCCCTTTTGAACCCTTTTTCATATACAAAATGCAAGCTTGGAGGTGGTTGTGGACTCATGTATGTATTAAGCCCCTTTATTAAGTCCTTTTGAGCTATATAGGCCCATTAAGCCATGCATGCATGTAATGTTTCCAACTTTACATGATAAACTACCTTAAGGAAGTCAGATCTAACTGTTGGAGTGATGTCTTAACCGTTTAGGAGTTGAATGAGAAAGTTGGCCAAGTGGGTGGACTACGTTGGCCGTACAAGTAGGTATGCCACGCGTACAAGCCTTTAAGCGAGTACGATGAGCATATGAACTTAGTATGCCCTGTATGCTCAACAGTGGGCTCCAGACTTATGGGGTTCTCAGAAATGGGCCCATGTTGGACCTAAGTAGTCTTTGGCCTTGTTGTGCCATCAAAATTGCACCATATTTTTGGTATTTTATTGGACTCTTTTGGTTGAAGGGCCATGAAAGAGATTTGGGCCCAATTTGGAAAATTGCACCATATTTTGGGCTTTGGGTAATTATTTTGCAATTTGGGGTTTTAGCAAATTATATTGGGCCTTGGCCATGGGTCAAGTTGGGTAAAGTATAAAAAAATTCTTTTACCCTACTTTGGGCACTTAGGGTGAGTTGGGATACAATTATTATTTGGATGTTACTTTTTCATTATAGCTCCAGCAGCTAGATATTTAACTATAAGATTTAGTAGTGTGAGGTGACTTTCCTCATTGAGTCTCAGCAGGTCGAAGGCACCAATGATGTCCCATGATTATTATGTTAGGATACTAGATGTTTGCCTGACACTTGCATGTGTATATGTTACATGCTTGGTGGGCGGGGCCCAATGGATATTATGTATGCTATTATTTGGTATACTTGTATGTTTGCATGCTGGGCGGGGCCCGTTATGTGATTTAGGGCAAGGCCCGTTATACTAAGTGGTCGAGGGCCGTTATGTGCGTTAGGGAGAGGCCCGTTATACTCAGTAGGCGGGGTCGTTATGCGAGTTAGGGCAGGGCCCGTTACACTCATTGGACGAGGCCCATTATATGTATGATATACGGTATGTGGTATTTTGGGGAACTCACTAAGCTTTGTTCTTATGGTTTTCATTTTATGTTTCAGGTACTTTAGGATTGAAAGGGAATAGCCCGAGATTATTGTAGAGCATACACCGCTTTATTCTGCATTTTGTGTTTGACTCTGATTTCTGACGATGTATTGATACAATTTATCTTCCCTGGTTTTTTAACAATGAATTGGTTTAATTTAAAAATGAAAAATTTCCGAGTCTTATTTTGGGATGTTACAACTAACCCAAAAATCATCCTAACTTCAAACGGTCGTAGCTTCTTCGTTCCAACTCCGTTTTCGACGTTCTTTATGTCCACAGAAATGTGTTAAAGATCTCTACAATATTATCTAAATATCTTGGACTAAAAACTTCTCTAACAAAAAACCATATTTCAAGCAAGAACACGGCCTATGGCTTTTCCTTTTTTACCATTCGGGCCAAAACACAATTTAAGGGTAAAATCTCTTAACTATCATTACCTCCTTCCACAAGGACTAAAAGTTTCGTCCTTAAGGCCCAAAATCTTAAACAATCAACTTCCAGTCCAAGGTTCAGAAATGACAATAAACAGGAGGTTATCATTTGATAATGTCTCTTGACCATAAAGATCTTTCATCTTCTGCTCTTGAATCCCTCATGGATTCCTTGCTCAGAATCCCTCATGGATTACATCTAGTTCTAAAAATAACTCTCTTGCATTGTTCCGCATGTGGAACCTTTCCCCTATATTCTCTAATCATTCCCATTCTTTATTCCCACCGGAATCATATATGTACATCCCAAAGGGATCATGATATGTTTACATCCCCAAGAGGATCATCATCTCTTTTCCCATAGGGACATAATCTCATTCCCAAGGGAACTATACTCTTATTCCTGAAGTATTGATACTCTTATTTCCATAGCAATCATACTCTTATTCCCGTAGGAATCAAACTTTTCTCTATCTCTTGTATGTGACTCATCAAATAATACTTGTCCCATAGATATTTTATCTATTTATCTCATCAAGATACCTTATGCTACACATGTAGTGCTTAACTAATTAACAACTTAATATTTATCTATGTCTATTAGCATACAAGTATTCTACGCAATACCATTAATGTCTAGACATACATACATACACATATGATTATGCTACATATAAGAATACTCTGTCTCTGTCTATAATCTTTTATGTATCAACCGATACCTTTCTCATCATCTACTAATACATAGGGTTAAAATACATATAATCCCATTCTTTCTTTCTCTACTCTTATAGGTATTACTCATAATACCCTTATTTTTTCCTTATACATCTCTACATACTTTGGTTACACGTGAATGCTCGAATACATGATCTTCAATGTTATGAGTGTTCCAAAAGATAAAATAATAAACATGAAAGACAGAGATTTCCGAAGACAGTGGTGGTGGGTTAAGTGTGTAACCACATCTTGTTCGAAAAGAATATTATAACCAAGGGTTTTTGCCTTCTCATGTTGAGATCTCTCGGTAGTAATACCAGAGAAAAAAACCTCTCCCTCTCTCTATCGTTCTCTCTCGCTTTCCCTCTAATTTTGGTACGTCCATAACTAGAGAGCACCTCCCTAATGAATGACCAACTCTCATGTATAATATTTGAATTAATGTAACATATATGCTTTTTAGGTTTAAGGCGTTCACTAAATTGAAAGCGTCGAAACTAAAACCCTAAATTCGTATAATATGGGAAAAAAAACATACTTACGGTAAAAACGTAAAATATTTGTAAACTTAAGGGTTTTTTGCAAATAATATTTCACGCTAACCTGAAAACCTACTATTACTGGTAATAGGGGAAAAATGAAAAAAAAAAAATTGGAAAACTTAAGGACATAAACGAACATAAAATCGTCGCAGAGACAAAACCGACAAAGCTTGACAAGCCTAAGGACTTTTGTGTCAATAACTCGATTTATTATTATGCAATCATTTTGAATGTATACATTGATATTTTTATAACAATATGCTTTCTTGTTAATTAATAAAAATATGTCTTTAAGTTATAATTAAAAATAAAATGTTATAATTATATATTTAGTTATACTTCTAATATATTAATAATAAAAATTTTAAAAAATTAACACTTATAATCTTAAATTTAGTTTGAAGTTGTACTTTTGTTTGACTTAATACCCTTAATAGAAAAAAATTGATTTAAATATATGTTGTTGTTTTTTAATTAATATTAAAAAAAATATCTTAATAGGTTAAGTTGAGATATGGATGTGTCTGGCCTTAAGCCATAATCTAATACTTATTGATTCAAAAATACACTCACACTAACTCACATTCCAAAATTTTGTCTAATAGTGATGCATGCATTGTTGTATTTGTTGGAAATATTTTGATTTGATTGTCGCTTGAAATAAGTTGAGTATTGATTTACATTTTCTAACAAACATTATTAGAATGTTTCAGGTTGAAAAGATCCTGAAGATTGAACAAGTGTTTGAAGAATCATATGTTGGAGCATCAAGATATTGGTGGATCATCTGGAATATTGATGGTTAATCAGAAATATTGTTGGCTCACCCACAACTATATGACTTAACAAGACATTGATGGATCAACATGAATGCTTGGTGGCTCAACTCAGGTCAATGGATCAACATGATCACATTGATGGATCAACAAAATTGTACATGGCATATCATTGCACGTCCAAGTACTCAATGGCACATGCAGTTCATTCATGGTCCATCATGAACACGTGGTTGTACATCTTCTAGTTCAGGACATATTTCAACATTCAAGAAACAACTCAACTTCATCAGTGACACTTCTAGAAGTTGATGACATCTTAGAAGACAATTGAGCAACATGATGCTCATTACATTTTCAATTTTGATCAAGAAGGCTCTAGAAATATGAAGACTCATGACTTGGATGGAACCCTAACAGAATACTAACGGAATTGGAATATTCCATCCATTCTTTGTTAAGTAGGGAAAAGGTATTAACTGATGACTAAGTCATGATGATGTCTCAACACTTGATTGGTCAAGCCATGTCATGGGCTTTTCCACAGCCTATAAATAAGACCCTTGGGATCCATTATAAAGTTGCTATTCTTGCTTCATTTCTGCTCATTCTGTACAATTGTTGTTTAGACTAGTTTTCAGAGTGCCAATTGAGAGTTTTAATGTGTTTTACATTCAAACATTTGTAACTAAATCTTTATGAATATGAGACACTTTTGAATCATTGATCTTGAAAATATAAAAAATTGTTTTTATCATTAACTTGGTGATTCACAGCTCATTATTTTCCACTTGACGATTCTAAAACTCTGTTTCAGTATTTTCAACACATAGATTATCTTGGTCTAGGTTCACTGAATTTTTCTCATTTCATTAGTTGGTATCAGAGCATATAAGACTCTGTCACCTCAACTTTGGTTATATAAACAAACTCATTGGAAATGATCATATGAGAGCACTACCATTGTTAAAACATGACAATGATGGACTTTGTGCTCCCTGTGAACAAGAAATTTTTTCCAAATCTCCTCACAAAATATAGTGTATCGAACCTCTTCAGCTTATACATATTGATCTGTGTGGTCCCAATATAGTTCCTAGCTTAAGTGGTAGGAAATACATTCTTATGATTGTGGATGAACATACCAAATTCACTTGGGTGTACTTTCTACAAAACAAATCTGAAGCCACCAATGAGCTTATTGACTTCATTCGCTACAGAGAAGTTAGGATAGGAAAGTCAGTTAGAAGACTGAGAAGTGACAATAGTGGCGAGTTCAAGGACAAAACCTGAAATAGCTTTCTTGAATCCAAAGGTATCAAGCACAACTTTTCTGTACCCTAGACTCCACAGCAAAATGGTGTAGTTGAAAGGAAGAATTGAACACTATGTGAAGCTGCTCGATCCATGTTGATATTCGCAAACCTACCACAATACTTCTGGGCCAAAGCTACTGCAGCCGCCTGTTTTACTCAAAATAGATCCCTATTCAACAATAGGATTGAAGTCACTCCCTATGAAGCAATGAAAAAGAGGAAGCCAAACTTCAAATTCTTTCACATTTTTCGTTGTCGTTGCTACATCAAGAACATTAGGGAAATTTGCGCCCAAGGCTGATGAAGGTATCTTTCATGGTTATTGCCTTCATGCTGCAGCCTATAGAGTTCTGAACAACAGAACCAAGGTGATAGTGGAAAGCAGTGATGTCACATTTGATGAAAGTTATGTAAGGGTTCCGGATCCAAACCACTTTGGTCGTCAAATGGTAATACCTCTTGATAAAATGAACCAGCCGTCACCTGCTAACGCTTTTACTCATGGCCATGCTTTTGAAGTAGATTTTGAATTCCTCTTTGCAACTCAACCCTCTATCCTAGAATCTGTAAAGTTCACAAAAACAAATTCTCCTGATGTTTCTCAACCTTATTAACTATCAAAAGACTCCAGTTCCACTAAAGATCAGGTTGAGGGAGAACCATATTCAAATGATTGTATCCCTAAAAGTCCTTTAGAATCTTCTGAACCATCTACCCCAACCCCCCATCATCAATCTGGACTAGTCATAACACCAGTCACTACATCTTTTGAGGGAACCACCTTAGGACAGTTCCATTCTTAAAGGTACTTTACAATCCTCCCAACCATCCAGCCCATGGTTTCATAAGGAACCCCACTTGACTGGTTCTGATCCTTCAAGTTCCTTCACATCCAATCCATCTGTTGAATTCAATCATGAAACTATTAAGGGGGAGCAACCTGTTTCATATAGTTTCGAACACTTTCAATATGATCTTTTTGAAGGAACATTTACTTATGACTATCCTCCTCGTCCAAGAGAACAATTTGAGGTAGTTTGCACTCCTCAAATTCTAAAGGAAGCTTGCCTCACAAAATGGGAAAAGCATCATCTAGCCGAACAAATCATAGGTAATCTAGGTTCTAGGGTAGTGACCCATTCAGAAACCAAGAATGAATGCTTATATGCAAGCTTTCTATCCATGATAGAACCCAAAGGAATCAAAAGAGGCTCTACAAGATGTAGATTGGGTAAAATCAATGCAAGAAGAGTTAGCTGAATTTGAATGGAACAACATGTGGGACTTAGTGCCAACACCAGAAGGAGTATCATTTGTTGGTTCAAGATGGGTCTACAGGAACAAAAGTGATGAAGATGGAGTCATAATCAGGAACAAAGCCAAATTGGTTGTCAAAGGCTACTTGCAACAAGAAGGCATAGATTGTGATGAAACCTTTGCACCTGTTGCAAGAATAGAAGCCATTAGGGTTTTCTTAGCATTTGTTTCACATAAGATTCTTACGGTCTACCAAATTGATGTGCAGTGTTCATTCTTGAACGACGAAATCGATAGGGATGTCTATGTTCAACAACCTTCTGGATTCGAAGATCCAAAGTTCCCCAACCATTTATATAAGCTTCAAAAGGTTGTCTATGGATTGAAGCAAGCCCCAAGAGCATGGTATGGAACACTATCCAAATTTTTGGAAGACTCCAAATTTCAAAGAGGTTCTATCAATCCCACTCTCTTTAGGAAAATCCACAACAACCATCTGATTGTTATGCAAATCTACGTCGACGACATCATATTCGGTTCAACCAGGAAGGAACTTAGTGATGAGTTTGATAAGTTGATGAAAAGAAAATTTAGAATGAGTATGATGGGTGAGATCAATTACTTCCAATGTCTACAAGTTTGTCAATCTCCTAAGGGAATCTTCATTGGTCAAGAGAAGTACATTAAAAACCTGTTGAAGAGATACACCATGGAGAACACATCAACTACAAAAACACCAATGTTGACATCCTACAAGCTTGATTCAGGCCTTGATGGGAAATCTATAGATTAGAAGCACTACATAGGAATGATTGGCTCGCTACTATACCTTACAACTAATCGACCAGACATCATGTTTTCAACATGTCTGTGTGCACGCTTTCAAGTTAATCCCAAGGAATCACACCTCATGGCACTCAAAAGAATTTTCAAATATCTGAAAGGAACTGCTTCTCTGGTTCTATTCTATCATGCTAAAGGAAACTTCTATCTCCAAGCCTTTACCGAATCAGATTATGGAGGATGCAAGCTCGATAGAAAGAGCACTTCTAGTAGTTGTGAATTCTTAGGAGGCAGATTGGTCAGCTTAACTTCAAAGAAACAAACATGTGTTTCAACCTCTAATGCTGAAGCTGAGTATGTTTTTGCCGCCAGTTTTTGTTCTCCAGTGCTCTAGATGCAAACACATTTAAGAGATTATGGATTCAAAATGCAAGAAATACCCATTTGTTTTGACTCTAAGAGTGCAATTGCAATCTCTCACAATCCAGTCAACCACTCAATGTCCAAGCATATTGATATCAGGTATCACTTCCTAAAAGACAATATTCATAAAGGTCATATTGAGCTTCATTTTGTTCCTACAGATGAAGAGACTGTAGATGTGTTCATAAAAGATCTGGATGAATCCAAGTTCTTACACTTTCTAGGACGACTTGGCATGCTCAATCCAGATTCTCTAGGCTTTTGAATTTTTTTATTCAATATTTTTAAAGAAAACTCCAAAAATATTTGATTTTTACTTTATCTTTTTTTTTTGCTTTATTTTACACAAAAAAAATCAAAAAAGATTTTACTTTCATTTTTACTTTACATAAGAGAAAACTACAAAAAGATTTTATTTTCTATCTTTTTTCCTTACTTTAAAGAAAAGAAAATACCAAAAGATTTTATTTTTACTTTTCTTAGGAAAATGCAGGTTGTCATCACAACTATGCAAATGATGAAGGTTAGTTTCTCCACACTTTAATGATTTTTCTAAATACTAAATTCTATGGTTCATTAGTTTGCTTCAGTACAAAATATTGGTACTTTAGTGACCATTAACAAGCTTCATTGTTATACTCTACTTTGAGTTATAACATACATTAAGTACTAATTTTATGTGGGATAATGTGAAGTGAACTCTAAGGTTTAGTTAAGCCAATGTGTTATTGTATATTTATGGCTTCCCTGTCCTAGTGAACTCATGAGACAAAAACGCAAACTTGTGTAGTTTAAGGGACATAAAAAGTTTTGCTTTGTGAATATCTATACCTAATAAAAAGCTTCTCTGTTAAAACAAAGCGAGTCAAGTTCCAAGTTTATCTGTTTAATTTCTGCACTTTCAGTCTAGTTATATATGCAATAAGTTATAATTCAGGAGTGGAGTCAATCTGTGACCTTTGGGACCCGATGACTATCCCCCCCCCCCTCCGAAGATATATTTATATATATCCACCTAATTATAAAAGCTTGGATGGATGGGAATAAATATTGTTTAAAAGGGTTTCATAGAAAGTCATGGACTCCATTAGTGATCTAAGCGATTCCGAGCACTCCAATGAATTTCTTCGAAAGTCATGAAGTAAAGTACAAATAGAAGTAAAGATAGGAATTATTTCCTTGCGTAATTTGTGAAAGTTAGAGTTATCAGAAAAGATTTAAAAAAAAAATAGAGTCTAGTTGTATTTTTAGGTGAATTATTATATATAGTATTTTTCTTTTTAAAGTCGTGTCACTTGGAATTTGGCGATACCTTTTGAAACGAGAGGGATAAATACAAATGTATAGGTGGTAGGAATGCCAAAAATGAATGTTGTTTAAAATAAATGGGGAACATTTATGAGGATTGCCAGTATTTAGGGTTTGGGAAGTAACTAGGCCTTAGACACAAATATACGTATTACGATGAGACATAATTGGTGAGTACAAATCGAGTTATTCTGGCACAACAAGCATCTTGGATCGAGTTGTTGGATTCCTCGCGAAGTCCTCTTGCGCCACCAGTATATGTCGCTTCGGTCAGTAACTCCTCCCATGCAAGGAGCTTAGCGCAACCTCTTCCTTAGCGCAACTACTAACTCGTTATTCTCCTCCTGTGCATCCTCTTAGTCTTGGTGCATCTCCTTCTCCTCGCAAGGCCCAGACGCTTCTTTGGCCGCTTGGCACAACTAGCATCTTGGCGTTGCATGATCAATCTTCTCTCTTGCGCTTCCTCGGTGATCGACTCCCCTTTGCAGATCGCCCTGCTGATTCACTTGGCACATCTTCTCTTGCGCCATCCCTTCTCCTTCTTGCGCCATAGACTCTCATGCGCCACACACTTCTCTTCTTGTGCCAACCCCTCTTGCGCTAACCTCCTCATGCACAAATCCTTCTCCCTCTTGTGCCATCTCTTCTTCGTGCGCCATCCTTCCTCTCTTGCGCCATACCCCTCTCTTCCCTCTTGACCCTCCCCTCGCCTACAACCCCTCTTACGCCACGTCTCCCTCTCAGTCCTCCCTCATATCTCGTAAGCAATCTCCTTCTTAAGACTCCCCTCCTTCTTGCAACCTCCTCCCTCCTCATGTGCAACCCCTCTTTTTTCAACCTTCTCACTAGCGCTTCCCTCTCCCTCCCCCTCCTTCTTGCACCATTTTTTTCTCCTCTTTTTAAGTTTATTAGTATGTTTTTTTTGGAATTAAACATCCAAATTTTTTAAAGATAATAACAATAAATAAATAAATAATATTTTCTTTTATTATTATTCTTATTCTTTTATCTTTTTAAATCTTAGTATTTATCTAATTTCAAAAGATATCTACATTTTTTTAAAATATATATTTTGAAAGAATCATTTTTTAGAACAATTTTTTTTTTGATATGATATAGTCATTGAAGGCCAAGACTTAGAAACTTTGTTTTATTATAACACTTGTTGATATGATTTAGCAAAACATTAAAGTTTTTATTTATTTTTTAGTTTGTAGAAAAATATCATGTTTTTCATTCTTATTCAACACTTGATTTTTCTTCAAACTTCTTGCCTAAATAAAACACTAAACGAATTTGCCAGTTATTCCTATCTGTCAATTCGTTCTCCTATCTTTACAAAACAAAATTAATTTTTTTCTTGATTACACAAATTCAAACATAATTTTTTTCCAAATCGAAATTGATTAGAAATTATACTACAATTTTTCCAACAATCTTTTTAAATTAATAATCAATTTAAAATATTGTTTAACATCTTTTTCCAATTGTCATATTGATAGTTCAAATTTTTCTTTAACAAAATCATTCAAGTTCGAGGAACACATTCTCTCGGATTAATTTTCAAAGTTTATGTTTATGTTTGTCTGCTTCAACAGAGAATTCCATTGAAACAAAGAGGAAAAATGTTAAATTGATATTTTTTTCTTTTGCACACTTTTTACAATTCCTTATTTCAGTAACCATTACATAGGGGAAACTGTTGGAAATATTTTGATGTGATTTCCACTTGAAATAAGTTGAGTATTGATTTACATTTTCTACCAAACATTATTAGAATGTTTCAGGTTGGAAAAATCCTAAACATTCAACAATTGTTTGAAGAATCAAATGTTCGAGCACATGAACCTTACATGGAGCACTTGCTGAAAGCAAGTTGGATCATCATGATCTTAGATGGCACATCTAGATAATATGTCGAGCATCAAGATATTAGTGGATCATCTGGAATATTGATGGCTCATCCACAACTCTATGGCACAACATGACATTGATGAATCAACATGAATACTTGGTGGCTCAACTCAAGTCAATGGATCAACATGATCACATTGATGGCTCACCAAGATTGCACATGACATATCATGGCACATCCAAGTAACTAATAGGACATGCAGTTCATTCATAGTCCATCATGAACATGTGGTTGTACATCTCCAAGTTCAAGACACATTTCAACATTTAAGAAACAACTCAACTTGATCAATGACGCTTCTGGAAGTTGATGACATCTTAGAAGACAATTAAGCAACATGATGCTCATGTTGTTCATCACATTTTCAATGTTAATCAAGAAGGCTATATAAATATGAAGATTCATAACTTGGATGGAACCCTAACGAAAAACTAATGAAATTGGAATATTTCTTCCATTCTCCGTTAAGTAGGGAAAATGTGTCAACTAATGACTAAGTCATGATGATGTGTCAACACCTGATTGGTCAAGCCATGTAATGGGCTTTTCCAAAGCCTTTAAATAGGCCCCTTGGGATCCATTATAAAGTTGCTCTTCCTGCTTTATTTCTGCTCATTCTGCACAATTATTGTTTAGACTAGTTTTCATAGAGCCACTTGACAATTTTAGTGTGTTTTACCTTCAAACACTTGTAACTGAATCTTTATGAATATGAGACACTTTTGAATCATTGATATTGAACATTTAAAAAACAGTTTTATCATTAAATTTGTGATTCACAACTCTTTATTTTTCGCATTACTTGCCACTTGACGATTTTGAAACTTTGTTTCAGTATTAGATCGAAATCGAAAGGTTCTTTGTTGACATAACTACAAAAATATATATTTTTCGAAAGATACAAAATAAAACTTATAAAACAAAACAAAACAAAAAAATAGATAATGGAAAATGTGTCGATTCATGTTCCAAAGTTCCTTTACTAAATAATTAACGATATTGTTACTTTTGAAAGGCGGTGGACAATATGTATTTTCTTAAAAAGGTTGAGATGTCAAATTTTGTTAGGGATATTAATGTAGTTTAAAAATAGATTAGAACGTGTTTGTGTGTGTGTATATATATATATATATATATATATATATATATTTGGAGTGGTTCAAATGAGAACTATAAAATATTAAGAACCCTAAGAACCTCAATTAATTAGTAAATATTTACACAATACTCTTAGTAAACATATTAAAATTTTAATTTTTTGTGTTTTTTGTACGAAAAGAGCAAACTTATAATTTTTACAGTATAATATTTTCATTCGTATATGGTCTCATATTTTAATACAAAACTTATATAAAATACAGATTTACACAGTCCATTTACAATTTAATGCAAAAAATTCAGAACTTAATACTAACTGTTTAAAATAATTCACTAATTCAAAGAAGTCAAAAACTCAAACTCTACCATCAGATGCCACCACCAACCACCTGTATCAACATAGTAGTCGTCATTTCTTCCAAATTAGATCTGTAAATAAAGTAATGCATTAACAACTTAAATATTACATTTACATTCTAATAAAGCCTATTAATTCACTCGTTTTGAATTTAATGAAAACAATTATAAAAAATAGTAGATTCTTACAAATTTATACAACAAAAAATTAATATATTCATAAGAAAATTAACTCAAAACTTTATACATAAATCATTCATATTTTAACACAAATTATAAAAAAAATTATAGCAAAATGCAGTCAATTCACAGTTTAAACAGAAAATTCATAGTTTAATGCAATCAATTCACATTTTTAAACACAAAAATCATAGTTTAATATAAAAAATTCACAGTTTATTATAGTCAATTTCACAATTTAAATAAATATTAACAACTTAATGCAATTAATTCAAACTTTAAAATACAAAAATCATATCTTAATATGTAAAATTCACAGTTTATTACAATAAATTTACAGTTTAATACAAAATATATAAATTCACAACAATAATATCAATTTTAAACTCTTAATATAAAAAATTCATAACTTAATATAATAAATTCACAATTTAAGACAAAAGAAATTATATTCAGTCATATTTTCAAATTAAAACTTATATTTATACGTTAAAATAAGAACACATTTATATGTATTAAAATGTGAATTTAATAAATTAAGTCGTGAATAAAATTTAAAACGTAATACACAATTTACAATTTAGTATACACAATTCACAGCTTAATATAATAAATTTACAATTTACGACAAAAAAATTTATATTTACAACCATATTTTCAAATTAAAACTTATATTTATACATTAATATTATAAATACACAATTCACAATTTAGTACACAAAATTCACCTTATACATTGTGTGCACCACACAAATTCACAGTTTAATAGAACTTTTCAGAACTCTCATTCATAGTATTTATAACATAAAAACATATTAATTCACACATTCATAGTAACTAACATAAATAGAACTAAACAATAGTTGAAACATTAAACATCACAGTTCAAAGCTTTAAAAAAATCAAAATTCATATTATTTGAGAAAACATTAACATAATAACACACATTTTAAATTCAGCTCACAACTTAACAACAATAAAACATAAAGTGTGAAATAAAAACTTGATGCAAACATTATAAAAAAACATAATAAACATGGATTAACAACTTAATAATAGAAAAAACTATGTTAACTGTTGGGTCGAGTTTTGTATTAAGTGTTGCGTCTATTGGGCTCGTTAGCTAGTCCATTTTTGTATCTTCGGTATGGGTATGTCCATCCGTGAGTTTAGTAAGGTTGTATATAAATATAGGTGCTTGCATGCATCTTAGGTTAACGAAAGATGGGAACGATAGATCAGAGCATTATTTAGAAGTTTATTATTATCGTTCTTGTAACCCTAAATCCTCTACAGCGGAAGTTCTTAGTCGAGCTCTGCTGAGGATTATTCGATCTAATCATTCGACATATTTTGATCCATACTTGTCTTATTTACTATTTTGTGTTCATCGTAATACCTGTTACAAAGATCTAATCGATCTTCAAGTTTGTTTAATAACTTATCAATTGGTATCAGAGCAGGAGGCTGTGTAATTCATACACATCTTTTATGTGAAAAAGGTTGCGATTAGGGTTATTCCACATTAACTAATATTTATTGAGCCGTCATTCCATAATTGACGTAACTCAGCATTTATTCGTGTTGCCCTAATTTAATATATTACAAGTCTGATCTTTTATACAGGTTATTTGATCAAGCATGGACGAGTCTCAGTCAAATCCAATTAACATCTCAAACAGCATCGGATCAACGACGAAGATTCCCATCCTTTACACCCAGGATTACGAAGTCTGGGCACATCACTTTGAAGATTATGTCGTTGGATCTGAGGACAACGGATATCTTATTTGGGAAGCAATCGTGTCTGGACCATTCGCTCATTCAACAACATCAAGAATCATTAAAACTCAGAAAGAGTATAATGATCTATTGAAAGATGTAAAAGATATTGTTCAAGACGAAAAAGATAAATTTCAGTGCAATATTAAAGCATTGAGACTTATTAGATTCGCTCTTCAATCTGATACTTTCCGGCTAGTGAGTTCGTGCAGCACTGCTAAAGAAATATGGGATAGGCTGCGAGAGTTATATTTTACAGACGAAGATCTCGAGCATTCCATTCAAACCTTACTTTTGTCCGAGTTTGGTGAACTCAAGCAGAGTCCTGAAGAAACTGTAACTCAGACGTTCGATCGCTTCAATCATCTTCTTAGTAAGATGATTAAACATGATATTGAAAGGAAGTTGATTGAACAAAAGGTTACGTTTTTAAACGGTCTTAGATCTGAGTGGAGAGCGGTTGTGTCCACTGTTAAAGCGCATGAGCAATTCAAATCTTACTCTTTGGCAAAGCTAGTAGGGATTCTGAAATCCCAAGAAAATATTGTATTGCAGGAGAAAAATGTGGTTTCAAGCTTGGGATCATTGGCCCTTCTGTCCAAAAGCAAAGTTGTGATGGAGGATGAAGACCTTAACTTAGAGGACTATGACCTTACCTCTGAAGACTATGCAATGATGGTGTCAAACCCGAAGAGGTTCATCAAGAAAAGGTTTCCTACCAATAAGAACAGAAATTGGCAGGGAAGTTATAGTTTTGAAAAGGTCAGGGAAGAACTGAAAGTAGAAGAACCAAAGAAGGAACCGAAAGCTGAAGGAGATTCAGGTGTGAACTGCTACTATTATGGAGGAAAGAACCACTATGCCAAAGATTGTGTCCTCAAGAAAATAGCAGAAAAGGATGAGGAGAAAGATGAAGAAGCTGGGTTAATGAAAAAGCTAGAAGAGATCAAGAAAAAGAAAGTTGTCACTAACCCTTCAATGAATGCTTTAATTGTGCAGGGTTCGGTAGCAGATGATGAGTTCGGTGGCGTGGAAGTCTGGTCAACCGACTCTGAGGATGATGAAGTAAGGAAGACATCTCATGGAAAGGCTTATGTTGCGAAGGATGAATGAAGCGGTGGAAAATGCTTGATGGTGTCAGATGTGTCTCAAATGAGGGGATACAACACAGATGGTGGGAATGAAGACACAAAGGAGCGAGAGGACTTGTGCTTCACAGCAAAACCTCTCAGTGTGCAGTTTAACGAGCTTGATGAGTTAATAAAGAAGGTACAATCTATTTTTGTTTCATTCAAAGTCCCACAAAGCTCATATGAAAAAGAATTAAAAAATGTAAATTCAAGAATCTCACATCTAGACAGTAGTTAAACTCAAACACGGGTCGCCAATTCTAACCTAACCGACCAATTAAGCAGGGCATCTTCAAAAAGTGAGGAACGGAGGATGTGGATCGAGCTGAAGGAGTCGGAGTTAATTAAATCCAAGGATGAAAACATTTATTTACAAAGAGACAATTTGAAACTTTTAAAACAAAGAAATGTCTTTTGTTTAATTGCTAAGCGTCTTTACACTAATATCACACAACTTCATTTAAACTGTGAAATAGGGCAGAAAATTCATCACATGATTTTGCCCTTCCTTGAGTTTAAGGAGGATGAAATCGACGCTGAAGCATACAATTGCGAAAGTGTAGTTTCGTCTGAAGATGTAAATCCGACTTATATGTATGGACTAGATAAAATCGAATCTTTCATAAAGTCCAAGGACCATAAGGACATGCTGAAAAACCTTTTGGATGAAAATGATAAATTGAAACTAAGGACTGAAACCATACAAAAGTTTGACACATTGAATGCCAACTTGAGCTCAGAAAATAAAATTGATGTTGAAAATGCATCTGAGCTTAATGAGGATGATGATATGAGTGAAATTTCTGTAGAGGATGTAGTTGACTGTTCTGAGTTTGTCAAGAGCGAACCCGAAAACCACAAAAATCTTATTTCAGAAAATTCTGTGGGATTTGCTCGTCTGTCCCAACAAAAGTCCCCGATCCTTGAAGAAAAGGCTGTTGTATATCAAAAAGTTAGGACGACTCCAAATCAAGTGTATAAGGTCACAGGAGTAACCGAACATCAGACAGCTGAACTCACAGCCATTGTAAACAAAGACAATGCTGATGGTTGTGATGAGTTCTTCTGGTCCGCTCCTATCGACAATGCTGACGAAACTGTTGGTCTGTCTGAACGGACGTCCTGGAAAACCAAAGGCAGATATGTACCAGAGCCTCTAAACAAGCCCGATAACTTTAACATGCCAAGTACTAGTGGTACAAAAGATGTTCCTGAAGAAAAAGGAGATCCTGCAAAAGATGTCACTCCTTCAAGCGAAACTTCGTCAGTTCAGAGTGAACCGGCTGACAAAAAGCAAAAGCAAAAAGCAAATATCCATCGACAGCCGAAGCAAGTGAAGAATCAGAAGCAGCAAAGGAATATGAGATACAAGAAGAATCTCTCTGAACGAAAACAATTTTGGCAATCTCAAAACGCCCATTTCTCTTATCATGATAGAAATTCAAAGTCAGAGAAATGTACTGTTAGATCGCAAGAAAGTAATAACAACCGAAGGGAGAGGTTCGGTTCTGAGGGTCATAACAACCGAAAGGAGAGGTTCAGCTCTGAGAATTATGATAACCGAAGGCAAAGGTTCGGTTCAGAAAACACAAGCTACCGAAAGCATAAGTTCGATTCTGATAGCAAAAGCAACCAAAGTTCTAAGTTCAGTGCCATTAATGATCAAAAACAAAAGGGTCACTTAGAACCTCAAGTCAAGAAAACATCTCAGTCTAAATACTCTCGTTCTACCTCTTCTAATCCTTCCAATTCCTCTCAACCTCATTCTAAATCCAATTCTGTTAATACGCAAAATCCAAAATCTTCAACAGATTTGAAAGGAAAATCGAAGGTTTCCTCAGTCAAAACCGATCAAAAGCATTCCAATGTCCCAGTGTCTAAACCTGAATCCAAACCGGCTGTAACAAATCCCAATAAAATTAAGGTTTTCACCATTAAAAAGAAAGATGAAACAACTTTAATAAAAAGAACATATCTTGTTGACATCTCTCTTACTATTCCTGTTCCTATGAAAAGCTCACGTGGACCCAAGAAACTTTGGGTTCCTAAATCTGCTTAATTTTTGCAGGTTATCAGTGACGAGCAGTTTGACTTGGTATAAACAAACCTTGGCAGCCTTACTGACGAGCAGTTTGACTTGCGTCTATTGGGCTCGTTAGCTAGTCCATTTTTGTATCTCTGGTATCGGCCTGTCTATTCGTGAGTTTAGTAAGGTTGTATATAAATATAGGTGCTTGCATGCATCTTAGGTTAACGAAAGATAGGAACGATAGATCAGAGCATTATTTAGAAGTTTATTATTATCGTTCTTGTAACCCTAAATCCTCTACAGCGGAAGTTCTTAGTCGAGCTCTGCTGAGGATTATTCGATCTAATCATTCGACATATTTTGATCCATACTTGTCTTATTTACTGTTTTGTGTTCATCGTAATACCTGTTACAAAGATCTAATCGATCTTCAAGTTTGTTTAATAACTTATCATTAACAAAAGTAAACAACAAATGAGAGATTAGAACATTAAGTTCACAACTTAACAGAAAAAAAGTAAACAAATATCAACATACCTGATGTGTTTCACCTGAGATCAGAGATAAATAGATGGAGGATATTTGACAGTGTTAAATAGAGCGGCGAAGCAACATAAGTGGTGGCGGTTGAGGCGATCTCAGATTTGGTCTCAATCTTACCGGAGCTCTGTTAGATTTCTTCAGATCTTATGGCAGTTAGAGTTTCAGTTGCGAACATGCTTCAAAATGGAGAACAAAAGCTAAATAAACAAAAACGATTCAGAGGTTTTATACGTGGAGAACATGAAGGAAATTAGATCTGAAGGTTTTAAACTAGATCTGAAAGAAATCAGATCTGGAATGACGAGC
This sequence comes from Lactuca serriola, assembly GCF_051521515.1. Lineage (NCBI taxonomy): Eukaryota > Viridiplantae > Streptophyta > Magnoliopsida > Asterales > Asteraceae > Lactuca > Lactuca serriola. Next base: position 262,916,923 of record NC_136411.1, read on the forward strand.
ATGAACAACGAAATTACACAAAATTATGGAGGCGAAGCAGATATAGATGGGTAGTGAAGATACGATGGTGATGACGCATCTGGAGGTGGTACATGTCGGAGGTTCGACGGTGATGTTGGAATCTCGAATAAAAGGTCATATAGTCAGGTATGGATGTTTCACCAGAGATCTGATGTAGATCTAGTCAGATCTGATGTAGATCTAGTCAAATCTAATGTAGATCTGGTGATTTCTGAAGGAGGTGGTGATTTATGGCCGTAGCAGAAGTCGGCGGAGGAGATGATGGTGGCGTTGGTGATGTCGACCTAGGAGACAGCGGTGGTAAGTCATTGGAGTAAAGTCGCCGGTGGTAAAGACGGTTGAAATGGTGGATGTTATTGATGAAAGAAGAAGCAAAGATAAAGATATGTTTGAAGTCACGTGAAATAATCGTCTGATGATGTTTATGTTAAAAAGATGATGTGATGTGTTTTAGAGGTTCTTAGGGTTCTTAACTTTTAAAGGTTCTCATTTTAACCTTTATATATATATATATATATATATATATATAGAGAGAGAGAGAGAGAGAGAGAGGAGGGTTTAATTGAGAAAAGAAAGGTTGAGAATAGGGGAATTATTCTCAACCACACAATTATTTTGCCACAAAACACTTAAGGTGTACCGTCGGAAATGGATAATGGATAAACATGTGTTTTCTAACCAAAGATGTTTCCTTAAATTATGCTAATCTTTACCTTAATCTACACAAAATCATACTTTTTTTTTACTTTTAGAAAAGCCATTTTTATAAAAAAATTATTTTAAATATATCAAAATTCAAAAATTTTTATGCTCTATAAATAGACATCCATATTGATATAGTTTTAAGATAAAATAATTTTTTTTAGAGTTTTAGCTCTCGTTATTTATAAGTGAATAAAAATCTATCAGATTTTTAATACAGTACATTCGTTATTTATTTATGAATAAAACGTATGCTTAACTTTTTTTTATAGTTTAAGTATCGTTCATATATAAATATGACACGTAATAAAGTTTTCTTACTTAAAATATATTTTTTACATCATCTTTCGTCATATATTATATTTATATATGAATAAAATGTGTATTAGTTGTCGTCAGATTTTTGTTACAATTAATTCGTTATTCATATATGAATAAGTTGTATAAATGATACTTAAACTGTAAACAAAAATTAATTATATAGTTTTATTCATAAGTAAATAACGAATATACTGTAGTAAAAATCTGATATATTTTTATTTGCTTATTAATAACGATAGCTGAAAATATAATTTTTTTTTTATTTTATCTTAAAAGTATATCAATATGGATGTCTATTTGTAGAGAATAAAAAATCATGAATTTTGGTATATTTAAAATCATTTTTCGATAAAAATATTTTCTTAAAAACTAAAAAAAAGAAAAAAACTATGTTTTTGTCAAGGTTGTAAAATCGTTCGACGGTAGCTCGGCGGTCAACTGGGGTCAAACGATTAATCGGTTTCACGGGGATTAATCGGGGATCATAAATTACTAATAAAAACTATTTTAAAACTTAATATATCCTAAGAAAAATAGTATTTAAAATTTTAAAATATCTAAATTTGATATTTTGAAATATTTGGTATAATATTTGAAAATTTGAATAACTAAAAATTTAAAATTTTGAAGTTTTGAAACTTTTGGTGTAATATTTTAATTTTGAAAATTTGAATTTTTTAAAATCTTCCCGCCAAAGACCGCCAAGGTCCGCCTAGCCTGAGTTTGACCAATATTGACCAATTTCCGCCAAGCACCCCTAATCGTAATCAGTTGCAAACCGCCTACAGCATAGGCAGCCACCTAGTCCGATATTTACAACACTGGTTTTTGTATATATTAAGGTAATGATTAACATAGTTTTAAACACATGTGTATTCCATATCCATTTCCGCTAGTACAACGGAGGCTTTTGCGGCAAAAATAAATGAGTGGCTGAGAATGATTCAACTATTCTTAACATTTTTTTATTTTCTCAATTGAACTTACCTGTTTCTCTCTCTCTCTCTCTCTCTCTCTCTATATATATATATATATATATATATATATATATATATATATATATATATATAGGTAAAGTGAATATACCTAACAACCTTCTATAAACTTAGGTACCTAACCACATTATACTACATTGTTTTGCATTATATTTACATTGCAATCGTCTAAGGTTCTTAAACTTCAAACCTTAACTTGATTTACTTCCAAAATTTTCAGATATTCACCATTATATTCTTCCTACACCATTTGATTTGTAACAGTAGTATATGAAGCACACCAGGGGGTCTCCTATATTAAGACGTCATTTGAAGGAAGATAATGGTGAAAGTCCAAAGATTTTGGAAGCAATCAAGTTATCAAGTCGAATTTTAAGAACTTTGGGTGATTACAATGCAAATATGATACAAAATTACGTAGTATGATGTGGTTAGGTACCTAAGCTTATATAAGGTTGTTAGCTATATTCACTTTACCCTATATATATATATATATATATATATATATATATATATATATATATATATATATATATATATATATATATATATATATATATAGAGAGAGAGAGAGAGAGAGAGAGTTAGGTTCAAATGTTTTCAATATGTATTGTGTGCATGTATGATTGATTCTGGACCAATCATTTTAATTATTTTAATTATTTTCACTAAAATGATTGGTTCAGAATCACTCATACATGTACATAATAGATAGTGAAAACAAAATAACCTAACATATATATATATATATATATATATATATATATATTGTTGACATCCAAAAAATATTAATAATTAAAAACAAAAACTATATAAAAATCGAAGGGCGTGTTCGACACGGAGCGTTTTGAAGCGTTTGAGAGCTTTTAGTTTCTAGCGTTTGACAAAACGCTCCGTTTAAAACAGAAAGTCTTGTTTGGTACTACAAGCTTTTAGGGTTTACTTTAATCAAAACGCTTCAAATCCTAATGTTACTTCATGTAGCGTTTAACAAAACGCTACAAGCTACCCGCTATCAGCTAGTTTTGCCGAAACGCCAAAATATATTAACATTGTGATTCTTTAAATATTTTAAATAATATTTAAAAAATAAAAAGTTAATAATAAGAAAGAAATCGGTTAGTATAATATTAAACATAAATATATAACCATGTTATAATTTTAAATAATTTGAAAAGTGATCACCTCACGACTTTTTTAATATTAACATCAATATTATCATATCCGTTCCAAAAAAACATAAATATTGTAATATAGATCAGAGATACCGTTCATAATTTAAACATTAATAATAAATTTTTATTATATAAAATTAATGAAAGTTATAGAGGGATAGTTGACAGGGGGATATGAATAGTCTGCGCCACAACTTTTAGATGTAGATCTGTAGGATATTTTATCAATTTAAATATGAACGTCAAGGTAATTCGATCAACACGTCGTAATTTTTTTATAAATTGATTTGCTATCCAGAAATAAATACCCGAGATCTTTAGGTGTAGATCTCTATGATATGTTATCAAATTAAATATGAATGTTAATGTAATTCGATCAACTTGTCATAACTTTTTATATATTGATTTTCTACCCGGAAATAAAGGTTCGACCAAAGGTAAGAAGATAATTTTATGTAGCCTATACGATATCGTTTAAAATGTTATAGGTTGGAATTGGTAAAGAGTAATAAAAAACTATATTGCATTCGATTATGATGATTTTTTTAACATATTTTATAAACCAAGAAGCTATTTAAAAAATCAATTACAAAAAGTGATAAAGAATGAGGGTTTTAAAACCATTGAGTCCAAGATATATTACTTTTGCTACATCTATTTGAAAACCACTTAAAAGAATGAATAACAATATTTTCGAAGATATGATTTTTCCTCATGTTGTGCATCTAAAACACCTCATTATTTATGTATGACCAAATAACCCAAATCGAGGTGATGATAATTACTTCAAGCATTTTTATTTTCATCGGCCTCAAGCAAATATCATCCACGTAATTCATAATCTCTAAGACATTCACAAAACAAAAAAGGATGGTGAAGCCACTTAACCACTTTGTTCAATATTTTTTGTTGTCACAACCCGAACAACAAACGCTTGGCTACAATCTTCAATATGTGAAGAACACAAAGGGCATAACAGAATAGTCAAATCTATAACCATATTAGCCAAGTTATCTCTAGTAAAAAGTCTATCAAGGATGGTTCTCAAAATATGAATATTCAGCTTAATATGAACAAGCCTGTACCATTGAGTACATGTCGCACCTTCCTGCAAAATAATAGAATCAATAATGTATTCTAGTGTTATGAACAACAAAACCATCATTTGGATCAACACCCCACTCCTAACTTGTAACGACGTGAAAGTTTAAAGCAAAATTTTCATTTTTAAAATGAATACTTTTCATAACACTTGTAAAACAATCTCATTTGTTCAATTTTCAAAACATAACTCCATATAAATAATTAATAATCCAGGATCCTCAAAACATAACTCTTCCTCTGGTGTATACAATCAAGCCGATGCCGTCCCGCTAATCTGAAAACCTGAAACGCATAACACATAACACTGTAAGCACGAAGCTTAGTGAGTTCCCCAAATTACCACATAAAACACATATTAGCCACTCGAGGCTATAACTATATGGACCCTCTGGTCCTAACTCTGTAGACCCTCTAGTCATAATTGTTGGGTTTTGAGCATTCTAACACTCCTATGGTGTACATGCAACCCTATAAACCTTGGATCTATGTTTTCTCTATTATACATGCAAACAAGAACTTTCCAAGGCTTTAATCCTAACTTGCATAATATGAGGCAACTATACTACAAAGACTAGTTAGATGACATACCTTTTGGTGTAGCTTGATGTCTTCAAGCTTTAAGAGCTTAGCCCCAATAGTGTGGAAGCCTCAAGTGGAATCACAAATCACCAAAACACCTTGGAAGACTTTGAGAATAAGAATACTTTTGGTTCTCTCTAGTGCCAATTTACCAACCAATGACATCTTTATATATTGTGGAAACTAGGGTTAAACCCATGACCTTTCATTTCATATGATCCATGGGTTAAACACTCCATGGACTATCCATGAAAGCTTAGCCCAACCTAAATGAACTTGGCCCATTCCATATATATAAGAGTCCATATTTAATTAGTTCATTTTGATCACTGAATTAATTCTAAATTAAGTCTTGATCAATACTAATTAAATAATATGATTCCATATTAATATATTAGAACTTATAATATATTAATATAATCATAAATATACTATTCTCAAAAGACTATCCATATAAATTGTGCCGGTGAAGTGCAACCCAAATGGACCATGCTAGGTCGGGCCAAGTACATACCAAATATAGTTATGGACTTGGACATTAATCCAACAGTCTCCCACTTGGATAAGTCCAAAACTATCATTGAATATGACTTCAAAACCTAACTGGCAATCGTAGCTCTTAAAGCCGATGTCGAACTCTGATCTTGTCAACGAACTCTAACCTTTGTCAATGACTTGTCCATTAGATAAGGGATCATATATTCCTCCATTCAAGATATCATATGGACTGAGACATGGATTATAATCATTCTCTTTGTCCATTTGTTGTTTCCCGATTTCCGATTCATGACTACTAACTGATTGAACAAATCAAATCAGTCTTGGCTTGGCCAAGCACTCACATGTGTCATCACTAAATCATCGAGGGGCCCACATATATCGCTTTTATCCCGAAGGTAAAAGGAATGGATAAACTTCGACTCATATGGCTTGTTCAACTACTTGTTGAATCATACACAAAGGCACGTTTTATAACATCTAGTTACCAATGCGTTTTCTTGCAATCAATGTACTATCAACTCATAGTAACAACTCATATCTCTAGGTTTGAAGAATATAAGATATTATCGTCTCATGATCACTCGTGATAAAATCCATGAAGTGATTCAAATGAGCGCGGGTTTAATCCAATACTCAGAACTTATGAGCACTCATGAGTGTTGTAGCCTAACTTTGTCCACCAACTTGGACCTCTACAAGCCAACCCATGACAGTCTTGATTCATATCTACTTCCAACATATGACCGACTGTGGATGGTTTGAATAACTTACTCATTCCGAAAGAATAACCTAGTTATTATGGAAGTCAAAACATGCAAAGTGAAACACAAGAATAGATGAATCTAATATGGTATCAAAACCTATGAATATAAATAAAACACTTTCTATTTATCACCATACTGATTACTCATTATTCATTGTTTCAGTTTTATCAACATTATACTTGAATTAAAACACTAGGTGTCCCATGCTCCAAGCATGTACACTATGTTTTCTAAACAATAAGTTTTCCATACACCAAGTATGAACTCTATGTTTATCTATGATCCTTACTTTGTGAACTAGATCGATTGAACATAAGTTCAATGATTCTCTTTTCACACTTCCAAATCCTTGTCGTAAATGTAAGAATTGCAAATTCCGATCATTTATCGAAATCTATTTAGATTTTAAACTTATATGCACTGTTCCTCTTGTAATGATTATGCACAAAGCCACAAAGACTTGGCAACAATCATTATAGAGTATCCCAATGGAAAGCAATTCCACGGAAATGATATCTCAAATTCAAAGCGCATTGCTTTGAACATGCTTCTTGCATTAAGTTTCTTTAACCTTACACAGATTGCTTCCACCTATGAAGACAACTCTTTATTCCCATTTTGACTACCACTTCTGAACAAGAGTTGCCTTTTTTCAGACTAAGTCAATATGGTCCTTCCAATATTAATAGTATACTTCCAATTGTCTTTGAGCAACCAATCTTTAGTAAACCTTAGATTGTCCTCGACAATTACTTAATCATTTTAGTCATTTCCAATTGTAGACATTTTCCTCCTTAATGCCCCAAGGCATTTGGAAAATTCAGAAAGGATAAATATTATAGCACATGTAATCGATCTTGTACCCAAAGTAAATGGGCCACGATTCATGATGTTTCACATAAAAACATGGTTATAGACCAGTCTTTTTCCATAATAAATTTTGTTTGCCATATTCTCAAAATTTGACTATGAAAAAGGATGCCGTAATCATAATCGAATTTTGAGAATGCAATATATAGAATTTTCTTAAGTTGAACCAATCGAACATGAAATTCATATATATATATATATATATATATATATATATATATATATATATATATTCTTGACTAAAGGTGATTAAAACCTCAATATAAGTTCTTTAGAATGATTATAAACTCAATCTAAGATTTTTAAAGTATAATTTCATCTCCCTTATTATAGCAAAACAACTTTTCCAACCCCTGCAACCTCAAGAATTGAAACTTTTGTTTCCTATAATTAACATTGCTAACTTGCAATTCGTATCATAATTATCATGCTCCCACTAACATGATGATTATTAGCATAACACTTATGCTCCCACTAGCTTTGACATGTATCCAGAAAACAGCTGGACCTCTAGAAGTCAATACTTTATTGACATTCTTACCAAAGTTCAGATTTCTAATACTAGATTGCTTTGATAAGGCTTTATCAAAATTATACACCTTATCTTAGATAGCTCATAGGTGTGTCTAAACAATTTCAGAACTATGAAAAGGGATGCCGTAATCATAGTCTCAATTGTTTAGACCTTTTGCCATTTCTCATAAGTCAGTGTTAGTGTGCCGGTTAACCACGCACGCTCCACTAACGACTTTGAGAACTGCAAATGTCACAATTGCTATCTACTTAAAATCTACTTAGTGAGAGAATTTCTTCACCATCATTTTCATGAATCAGAGAGAAACCTTATGACACTTAGATTTTATGGTGTATGTGTTATTATCCACGTGAATTTGTCAAAACCATAATCACAAGACTAGGTTAGTGACAAATCCTAACTCATATGGATTGAACTTGTGCAATATTAACTTCTTGCCACCTGGAAGCTCAAGGGTCTGCTATTGTTTCCAAGTAGCTATGCAAACAATTGAGAACATGTAGAACTCAAATGTATAGCCAACTTAACTGGAATGGGCACATAAATGTCAACATAATAGATTATAAACTCATAGTCGTGTGCTAGTGATGAGCTTCAGGTTTTATTCTTGATTAGTTCTTAATACTTTCAAGATCTTTTAGACTCCCACTGTCTCCTTGACCTATAAGACTTTCTTGCCAAATATTCAAGAGATCGTGTGGATTCTAATAAAGACAGACACTTAACATAATTGGCCTTAGTTGGTCTTTGTTTTATCCAAAACATCACAACTTACCAATTTCAAATGTACACGAGTAGAAAACTTTTACTCTTACAATTGACAAGTGTTTTAAACCTTCTTTAAGACATGTCACTCAACTTGCAATCTTAGAGTATAACTCTATGAATTGGAATGAAGTATGAATCATCTTCTTGATTTAACCACTTCAACAATTCATACCTCCTCATAATGCACTTAGAGGATGAATTGTGATAAAGTCTCAAAATCATTAAGATGGTATTAAAGCATGGTACTAAAGTACTCTCCCATCTTTTTAGATTTGAGAGACTTTTATCCTTCTGCCTAATTTGATTCTTCTTATTCGTTCTGTCATACATTGAAAAGTTTCCAATGTTTCAAAATTATACTTAAGCTTGTAAGTATAATCATATTTACTAAACCTTAGTAAATCATGACGAATAGTCTTATCCATCTTTTGTGGTGGACTTTCACAAGAAAGTGTACTTGATCCATTAGTCATTCTCTTGAGTCACATATACATGTGAACACGGAACTAGTCTTAATTTTCCAAAGTTCAAATTCTCACACATCACACTCAACACCTTGTATGATTCCAAGTTTCGGTCGAATTGAAACTTGGATGATGAGAATATTTCCTTATTTGGTAAATTTAGACACTACCACAAATGAAATAATCAAATTCATATTTCCAATATTGCTATAAACATACAAACATCAAGTTTTCATGAATGTCATTGTAAGGAGATAAAAAATAAAGTAAAAAAACTTTTATTTATTTTAAAATGCGGAACAAACTTTTTCCTTACAATGTAAATTGAAATGAAAACTATGTTATTACATGTTTTCTAGCAATATATCATAACTCCTAAGAAGTAGCTCAAGAATCTGATCTTCGATCAAGCGATAGAAATCCATCTTCGCGTTCAGATTCAGCATACTCTTTCTTTAAGTTTCCTTCATTTTTCCTTTGATTCTTAAAACATCAGCATGTGACCCAGTCACATCATGTAATAAGAATCTTAGAATAGAAACTTAATAGAGTCTGATAGTGGACTTTACCTGAAGTAGAGTCAAACTTATTGACCTTACCATCCTTATGATCTTTCAGGTAAATTTGGCAGCTTCGCAACAATGCCCTTTCCTTTTGGCAATAGAACCATATGGATCCTTTGGGAATGGTACATGGGATAATCTTAGACCTAGCCTTTCTCTTTACCATTTGGTCAACCGAGTTGACTATGGCCGATCCCTTTCCATTGGGAAGAGAATGCTTTTTCTGGATTTCCAGTGTCACCATTTTCAATGTCCATAAAGTTTTGGGAAGTCGATCTTCTAATCAAATTTGCTTTACTAGCCTTCCAAATCATTGCTGATTCAGCAACACCAAGCAAATAGATAAGATCATTAAGGGTCTTGTCATAGTCTGTTTCATAGGAGTCCCAAAGGAACTCACTATGTGACTTAGAAAGTGATTCAACCACTAACTTTCTCAAGACTTTGACACCCAACTCTCCCGGGTTGTCAATATGTGACTACATCTCCAAGATGTGATCACACATAGACCTTTCTTTGCCAATAGGGCTTGAGTGACCTTGAACTTGTGGGTTAGGGAGAATAATTGGAGGAGTTGGAGGAAGTGAAGTTCCAAGAGATTTGGGAAGATCATATATGTCTGACCTAGACATCTTTTGGGAGATATTCAAGATAGTTGATTTGAAGTCCTTAATATAACACCCAATATGAAATATTAAGGATAGGACCCAACAAACTATTTTATAACTTGGAAGAGGGATGACGTAATCCAAGCTATAGAATATTTAATGGTAGGTGAATAACGATTCACCAATTTCCACCATGAAAAACGAAATAAATTATTAGGTTTTTAATTGGATTTGAAACTCCTAGATCTTTTGAGATTCATTGAATTGTTCAATGGCATGTTTCAATCTCGAGTGTGCCCTTCAGGTTTTGTGACTGGGATGTTGAGGATCAAAAAACAAGGTGTGAAGTAACCATGCAACTTACTTGGTACCCTTAAGTGTTTACCCCTCAATCGATGTGTCGGTTAACCACATACGCTCCATCGATACTATAATAAACTTTAAGTTACCCTTTTCCTACCTTGTTAAATACTAGTTAGTGTGCCGGTTAACCACACACGCTCCACTAACCGACTTAAACAAAGTGCAAAGTGTAATTTCATGGATTAGCACCTTATTCACATTTTCCTAAGTAACTAAATTTGGGTATTTATAAAAGGTTTAGTTACTTAGTATTTATCATTAATACTTTTAATGAAGAGAGAATTTATAGTCTTTGTCCTAACCGTTCGACTAATGACCCTCCACCAGTCAAGGAAACGGTGGGTGACAGTGGACACCCATTAAACTGTCATTTTATAGGCAGTAACCTTATACCCCCCTTATAGACCGGCTTCGTGAATGAGGCCTACTAAGGGTAAGACTGACTTTACTCTTATACATATATATAAATATTATTAACTTATAATATTATAAAGTATAAGGGTTGAATTTTAACTTTTAAAATTCTAAGGGCTAACTTGTAATTAAAGTATTCATAAGTGAAAACTTTTCAAATGCCAAAACTTGAGGGCCAATTTTGAAACTATTCAAAACTAATTAATTCCGCAACTTATGTGTTAAAAGTAGTTTTAATTAAAAGACTCTTTAAGTTCCATAACTTGAGGACAAGTTATGGAAGACTTTTAAACTAATAAAAGAATGTTAATTTTCTTTATTTTTATAACTTATGGAATTAATTAAGGTTACACATTTTATTAGTTAATGAAGTGATTCTTGAACCTCCATAACTTGAGGACATGACTCTTCATTTTTTGTAACCATTGCCAAATTTTATGAGTTTTATGAAACTTAAATGTAACCTTTCATGTAACTTGAGGTCAAGTTACATAAACACATTTTAGAATCATCTCTTAGATTAAAATGGATTGAAAAACACATGATCAATTAATTTTCTATTAATCTAAGCAACTCATCAGAACAAGATAATTTGAATCAAATTTTTTCATGTAATTAGCCTAATCACTAAACTAATACAAAACATGAATCTATTGACAATTATCTTTGAAATTGGATTAGCATGAACATTAACACATCAAAAACAAGTTTATAAATCCAAAAAACATCTTAGGGTAATGTTCCTAGTCCAATTCCAGCAAAAAAAACTCGAAAATATGCTGTCTAGGGCTCCTACTCGTCGAGTGCATGAACCTACTCGACGAGTAGGATGAATTTCTTCATGGACTCGGCGAGTTCATCAGTGGACTCGATGAGTCCAGTGCCCAGAAAGCCAGAAAATCAATTTTTTCAGCATTTTTTAGCAATTTGCATCAAGTATAATTGAATGCAAGCGTAGGCTCTGATACCACTGTTGGGTTTTGAGCATTCTAACACTCCTACGGTGTACATGCAACCCTATAAACCTTGGATCTATGTTTTCTCTATTATACATTCAAATAAGAACTTTCGAAGGCTTTAATCCTAACTAGCATAATATGAGGCAACTATACTACAAAGACTAGTTAGATGACATACCTTTTGGTGTAGCTTGATGTCTTCAAGCTTTAAGAGCTTAGTCCCAATAGTGTGGAAGCCTCAAGTGGAATCACAAATCACCAAAACACCTTGGAAGACTTTGAGAATAAGAATACTTTTGGTTCTCTCTAGTGAAATCGGTAAGCCCTCTTAGTGTACCCACAGTAGTGCCAATTTCACCAACTAAGGACATCTTTTTATAATGTGGAAACTAGGGTTAAACCCATGAACTTTCATTTCATATGATCCATGGGTTAAACACTCCATGGACTATCCATGAAAGCTTAGCCCAACCTAAATGAACTTGGCGCATTCCATATATATAAGAGTCCATATTTAATTAGTTCATTTTTATCACTTAATTAATTCTATATTAAGTCTTGATCAATACTAATTAAATAATATGATTCCATATTAATATATTAGAACTTATAATATATTAATATAATCATAAATATACTATTCTCAAAAGACTATCCATATAAATTGTGCCGGTGAAGTGCAACCCAAATGGACTATGCCGGGTCGGGTCAAGTATATACTAAATATAGTTATGGACTTAGACATTAATCCAACACTAACTCTGTGGACCCTCTAGTCCTAACTCTGTGGACCTTTTGGTCACAACTCTGTATACTCTGAAACACACACACAACATAAATCATATAGAAATAATGCAGTGCATCACATCACATAAGTAACATAAAAATACTCTGTCACATCACTCTAATTACCATTCTAGGTGAAGTATAGTAAGAAGACTCACCTGACAAGCAGCAAGTAAATACACTCGCACCCGAAACTCGAACTAGCCTCCGCCTAGCACGAAAGATGAATATCTCAATCAATACTCTGAACACGACCTAATAAATGAGGTCTATTCTTCTCTCTCTAACTCTTGAGTTGGGTAAAAGACCATTTTACCCCTCCATGGTCTCCCTTACTCATGTTGACTAACCCTTAGAGTCAAAAGAAGTCAATCTCGTGTCAACAGTCCATGTCTGACCCGAATTGTCGAGTGCACTCATGCAACTCGTCGAGTCCACTCACATCGTCAGAAGTCTCGTGAAGGTCCAACTCAGCTCGTCGAGTTGACCGCCAACTCGTCGAGCTATCACATGCTCAAGCTTATCGGGACAAACCATCACCGACTCGTTGAGTCAACTCATGGACTTGACGAGTCCCCTTCGTCTGATTCCTTATTCAGACGTCCAAAGTCAGGTCTCTCATCCCAAACCCTAGATCTAGCCTTTTAAGACACCAAAGACACATAAAGTCTCGACCTTTACATTCATGCATGGCATAAATGCCTCAAAATGCCAAAACAAGCCCTTCTTAAGGTGTTAAGCACAACAACCCTCATATGGATGAATAAAGTTGGGACCTTTGGACTCTAGGGACCTCACTAGGTCCAGATCTGAGGACTAGGCTTCTAGATAATCCATTTTACTCAAAGCCCCAAACTAAAGGTGGTAAAAGCCCTAGAACTCCAAACACATGAGATCTAACCAACAATAATGAGAAAGGTGCAGACTTTTACCTTCCTCAGAAGCTCTGGATGATCTATCACTGGATCTAACTTTTCCCCTCTTGATCCTTGCTTGATCTCCTGCTCTTCTTCTCAAATGATGCACTAAAAATCCCAAGATAGCTTCTCTATCACTTTCTAGCTTAACTGACCTTTAGGGTTTGCTTCCAGGGAAAGGGTGGCCGCAAATGAGGCGATAAGTGCCTTTAAATAGGTCCCAAACCCCGGAAATTAGGGTTTCTCTTATCAGCGCCTACTTGACGAGTCCCTCCTCTGACTCGTGGAGTACACCCATTAAGTCCACGGGAAAAACCCGGCTCGACACGGCGAGTTGGACTCTCAACTCGTCGAGTCTCTTCTTTAATCACTAGATCAAACTACAGGATAATATCCTTGAAAATCCAGATGTTACAATTCTCCCACACTTGAATTAGATTTCGCCCACGAAATCACTCCTTAACCACTCACATAATGAAATCATCAACCCAAAAGGCACCACCGAAAGGATCTCATACCACACCGATATCTTTCTCTATGGACACCTTAAACCACACAGCACTCCCAAGACCAGAACTGAACCAAATCTTATGTTGCTAGTATACTCCTTCCCACTATCCGGAAGCACTAGTGGCCTGACTCGTCGCCAGACTGCCTATTCAAGCGATCACCATGATATTCGCTCCTCGAATATCAACCCTGATATCTCACTGATCCTCTGATTCTCACAAGACCAAATCCAACAATCTGATTCCGCTCACTCATACCAACATGCTAAAAGATCCGAATCACGCCCTAAGCGACGGAATGGTCCACTCCTCAATAGGGCTCATTCACTAAATTGCTATCAGAATCCATCCGAACAAAGAATCCTTAACACTCTGCCCTCAGACACAAGGCAAAGCCATACCCGTTCAGACGTGTCCTCGGACATCACATTCGTAAGCCCCAACTTCGTTTCTCATATACCTTTTCAATACTAGCCACTAAGTCAAACTCAGACTCCACTATTGAACCTCCAAAGGTCACCCATAACATGACACGAAATGTCTCACTGACTTCCTTCTCACAATCAACAATATTGGACCGGTGACACACAAGTCACGAAGCAGTCTTTACCCTAACGAATACTACAATCCTACTAAATCGTTTCACCCTCAACCTCTGTCGAACACTACCCCCTAGATACATGCACCCCACGGTACCTCCCGTACCCAGGTGTTGACCTACACAGGTCTAAGACATCAGCTGATAAACAATACCCCTCAACTTGGGACTCATCTCAGAATCTAGAATCTCATTTCACCTACTCAAAGCTCCACTAGATCCAAAATCATACTCGAGAGTCTGGTCCGACCCAGAATTGGAACCACTCGTCCTTATGAACCACTCTGCTCATAACTCATGATCTGCAACCCATGCGTACATCCCTTCCCCAATTCCTTCTGATTGTGATAACCACACCTTAACCCAGAATATAACGATTCCTGATCATTAAGGAGACCACAGTCTCGCTCCTGGTCTGACCACCAGGCCCCCAAAAACTCAATAATAAGACTACCCAAGCCTATCACTCCTCTGATTCATGCTCTGAGTTGCGAATAATACGACTTCCTGT
The DNA here is from genome assembly GCF_051521515.1 of Lactuca serriola. Lineage (NCBI taxonomy): Eukaryota > Viridiplantae > Streptophyta > Magnoliopsida > Asterales > Asteraceae > Lactuca > Lactuca serriola. The sequence continues at coordinate 262,931,950 of NC_136411.1, forward strand.
AGTACCAAGACACCCTCTTGCTGAATAGTGAATACTACAGATCCCCGCAGTATCATAACACCCTCTTGCTAACTAGTGAGTACTATGGCTCCCCGCAGTATCACAACACCCTCTCGCTGACTAGTGAATACTACGGCTCCCCGCAATATCACCACACCCTCTCGCTGACTAGTGAGTACTACGGTTTCCCGCAGTATCACAACATCCTCTCGTTGACTAGTGAATACTATGGCTCCCCGCAGTATCACCACACCCTCTCGCTGACTAGAAACGCTTTCTCTTATCATCCCATAGTCTCCTACTCACACTAACACCACACTGCGTCCTGTAACTCATGCTCTGCGGACTAACATAGATAGGTACCCACACTCATCCAAATTATGCATCATAATATCTGACAACAACCTCCATAACAAAACACCCTTCCCTGCTGCAATCCACCTTCTTAAATGATCCTTGTTGATGTCAATACCCAAAGGGCTCCCACTGGAACCGTAGATACTTGATTCACCACTTTCCGCCTCAAACTCAAGACTCTAAAAAGAATTCGGAATTCAAGGCATCATACTCGGATACCCCGGAACACCATCACAGAACATCACGATGTCCTGGCTCAACCACCGATCCCATACTTACGGCATCATACACAGATACCTCAAAGCATTCCCTCAGGATATAATACTATCCTTCATTTCACACAACGTGCAACTTCGGAGTATCCCAACTCTCAAACCAAACACTGAAGAATCAACAATGTCTCGGAACATGATGACAACCATCCGAAACTCCCTCCTCTATTGCTCAAAACTCATGCAAGAATACACTGACCGACCCTGGGGTTGGTTGTCTCATTTCACATCTGCTCTTCCCAAACTACATATAACAGCCCATACATCGGACTGGAATTTCCTAACCACCGAACTAACCTTACTAGCCAAACCACCTTGAAGAATTTCTAACCACCACAAGTTCCATGACCAACGGCCACCGGCCGTGGTGACACTCATCCTTTCATGAGCACGAGCCTCATGCATAAACTTTTAACCACCAATAACGCTGGTATTCTGAATCCGTACCACATGTCTCTATATCCAGTTCCCTAACCGCTCTTGAACGAACCTCTGATTCTCTCATTAGAATACCCGGTTCTCCCCCACTCAGGGTTTGAACCATCATCATTTGACGTATCAACAATCTATCCGACAGACTGTTCCCATAAGAAACATCACACCTACTCTTGGAAGGTGCTACGCACGCTCGATGATCTCCCGACAGAGATCAAGCATCCCCAAATAACACCACTTTCAGATGAAATCCTCAGAACTTCCCATCATGACTATCTCTAGCCCTTTAAAAACTCACACCCTCCCATCACTGGACCTCCCCAACTGTCCAGTATTAACTCTGACTCTTAGTCTGGAAATAATGAACTATCATTATCTTCATCCTCGACTCCTCAACCACACTCTATCACATCACTCATCACAAGAGCAGAGACTCCACTTCCACTCTCGATACACATCATAGACAAAAGGAGTTACTAGCCTGATATACTCCTCTTGATCGTTCCATGCTGCAACTAACACATTCCCTACCATGCTTAAATAGGGTGTATCTGTTGGATTAATGTCTAAGTCCATAATTATAATTGGTAAGACTTGACCTGACTCGACATGGTCCATCTGGGTTGCATGGCATCATGCACTTGGATAGACTAAAATGAGAGAAATAACGCTTAAGGTTTATTAATATATTATAAGTTCTAATATCTTAATAAGATTATTTAATTAGTATTGATCAAGAATTAATTTAGAATTAATTAAGTGATCAAAAGAAGACTAATTAAATATATGGGTTAATTGTGTAAATCATCCATACTTATATAGTGGGCTAATGCTCCATGGATTATCAAGTTGGGCTAAAACCCATAAGACGCTCCATGGTGTATTTGAACCCATTGATCCAAGGAAATGGAAAGGCATGAAAATTAGGGTTTACCCTAATTGTAACACCATATATAATGATCTCTTTCTTGGGAAAATTAGGATTTTTAAAGTGTTCTAGTTTCTCTCATGGTTATTACAAGTGCATTTGATGTTGTGTGAACCATTTGAGGTGTCACACTTGGGGCACTAGGCTCTCAAGCTACATGGAATCAAGCACCAACAAAGAGGTATGTAATTCTACTAGATTTTATATTATTTGTACTTTATATTATGCTAGTTAGAACAATACCTTGGAAAAATGATATTTGCATGTATATTTGAGAAAACATAGATCCAAGGTATTTAGGGTTGCATGTACACCATAGGAGTGTTAGAATGCTTAAAACCCAACAGTGGTATCAGAGACTGATTGTTTTCTGTATATTTGATGCAAACTTCTTGAAAAATCGAAAAACTGTTCACTATTCGATTGGACTCGGCGAGTGCAAGGGGAGGAATTGACAAGTCCAAGACAAAATTCATCCTACTCGCCGAGTAGGATCATGCACTCGACGAGTAGGTGCGTGTTGGGCAGTTTTCTGAGTTTTGGTGCTGGAATTGGTCTAGAATCATTACCTATGATTGTTTTGGTCCTATAAAACTTGTTTTTAATGTGGTAATGATTATGTTATACCAATTTCAATGCTTTAATCAAAGTTTCAAGTTTATATGTGTTTATGTTATTCTTGAAAATTGTTGATTATGAATATTCATGCTTATGAGTTTTGTTAGATCATAGGAATTATGTGCAAATTGTTTGTTAGTATAATTCATGATCTTGATGAAAATTGTATGGAGTTCATAACTTGTCCTCAAGTTATTAATTTGCAAGAGTTTTATGTTTCCTTGATTTATGATTTAGTTTAGATTGATGGAAAAAAATTGTGTTTTTGTTGATTTCAATCCATATTAATCTAAAAGAAGTTCATAAAATATGTTTTTGTAACTTGTCTTCAAGTTATGTGAAAAGTCATATTTATGAATCTTAAAACTCATAAAAGTGTTGTAAGTTACATAAAAATGAAGAGTTTTTCCATTAAATTGCTTAATGGCTCCATAACATGTCTTCAAGTTATGGATGTTGAAAAGTCACTTCATTAAAAATGTTATTAAAGAATAAGGGGTTACATTAAAGTGAAGAGTCTTCATTTTAATGAACCATTAAACTCATAAGTTATGAAATGAAAAGTCTTGAATAGTTTCAAAACTTGCCCTCAAGTTTTGGAATTTGTAAACTCACCCCCCATGTACACTTTAATTCCAAACCCTAGAATTTTAAAAGTTAAAATTCAAACTTTATGGACTTCATTAAATTAATTAAATTGTTTTATTAAAAGAGTTAATAATTCAATAAAGACATGGTTTAAGTTTAATTAAATTAATAGTATACTTTAATTAATAGATTCAACCACCAAGTATTTTAAATGTTTAAAATACATCCTTATACTATTATTATAATTTTATATATATATATATATATATATATATATATATATATATATGTATAAGAAAAGTCAATCTTACCGTTAGTAGGCCTCATTCACGAAGCCGGTCTATAAGGGGGGTATAAGGTTACTGCCTATAAAATGGTAGTTTAATGGGTGTCCACTCTCACCCACTGCTTCCTTGACTGATGGAGGGTCGTTAGCCGAACGGGTAGGATAAAGACTACAATTTTCCCTTCATTAAAAGTATAATGATAAATACTAAGTAACTAAACACTTATAAATTCCCAATCTTAGTTACTTAGGAAAATGTGAAATAGGTGCTAACCCATGAAATTACACTTTGTACCTTACCAAGTCGTTAGTGGAGCGTGTGTGGTTAACCGGCACACTAATAAGGACTATTAAGAGTGGTAAAGGGTAACTTGACTTTATTATAGATTGGTGGAGCGTGTGTGGTTAACCGGCACATCGATTAGGTGATAAAGTTAAGGGTACCAAGTCAATTTGCATGGTTATTCACACCTTGTTTGTGATCCTCGGCATCCCAGTCACAAACTTGAGAGGGCACAATCGAGATTCAAACATTCCATTGAAAGCTCAATGTATCTCAGAAGATCTAGGAGTTTCAAATCCAATTAAAACTTAATTACATTTCGTTTTTCATGGTGGAAATTAGTAAGTCGTCATTTACCTACCTTCAACTATTTTATAACTTGGATTATGACATCCCTCTTCCAGTTATAAATAGGTTGTTGGATCCTAGCCTTAATATTTCATATTGGGTGTTATATTAAGGACTTTAAATCAACTAACTTGAACTTATCCCTTATAGAGGTCTAGTTTAGTTAACTATGGTCTTCCCAAATCTTTAGGAACAAGCTTCCTAATGAAGATGATATCCCAAAAGGAAATCAAGGTGAAAGACTAATCCCTTTATTGAGCACTAATGGGACTAGAAATCATACTTCACTTCCTTCACATTCTCCAATAAATCTCCCTATCCCACAAGTTTCAAGACTTGATAAGTTCTAAGTCACTCAATCCCTATTGGCAAGCAAAGTCTATATGTGCTTAGATCTTGGACACTAAGTCACATATTGACAAGTCGGGAGAGTCGGGTGTCAAAGTCTCGAGGTAGCTGGCTGTTGACTTGGTTCTTCGGTCTCTCCCTGATAACCGATCACGACATGACCCTTAATGATCTTACCTATTTGCTTGATGATGCTGAATCAGCAATGATTTGGATCATTGGTAAAGAAAATTAGATTGGAAGATCTATTTCCCAAACCAATTTGAACATTGACATTGGTGACACTAGAAGTCCAGAAAAACCATTCTCTTCCCAACGGAAAGGGATTGTCCATAGTCAACTTGGTTGACCAAATGGTAAAGAGAAAGTCTAAGTCTGTGATAGTTCCATATACCATTTCGAAAGAGTCCATATACATATGTTTCTTTTGCCAAAAGAAGGGACATTGGTTGCAAAGCAGCCAGATTTACCTGAAAGATATAGTAAAGTCAATAAGTTTGACTCCACTTCAGGTAAAGTCCATTGTCTAACTCTATTAGGTTTCTTTTATGAGACTCTTATTGCATGATGTGACTGGGTCACATGTTGATGTTTTAAGAATCAAAGAAAGGTGAAGAAACTTAAAGGAAGTATATGTTGATTCTGATCGCGAAGATGGATTTCGATCGCATGGTTCGGTGATCATAATTTTGAGCTGTTACTTAAGAGTTGAGACATATTTCTTAGGAATAGATAACAAGGTTTTCATATGGGTTGTAAGGATACGTTTTTCCGCAAAGTTTTAAAATAAAACAAAAGTTTTGATTTTATTTATTTTAAGTATTCTTACAATGGCATTTGTAAAAAAATGTTGATTATATGTTTCCGTTAATAGCAATATTTGAAAAATGGATTTGATTATTTCATTTGTGGAAGTGTCATAATTTACCAAAATAAGGAAAGATTCTCATCACCCAGGTTTCAGTTGGATAGAAACTTGGAATCATGCAAGTTGTATTGCGTGATGAATGAGAATTTTCATCTTTGGTAAATTAAGACTAATTCCTTGTTCATATTTGCATGTGAATCAAGTGAAGGACTAAAGGATTGGGTACACTTGGTTGTGTGCTGGTCAATTCCACCACATAGGATGATAAGATTACTCATTATGATTTACTAAATTTTAGTAAATATGATTATGCTTACAAGTTTAAGGATAATTCTGAAACATTGGAAAAGTTTCAGTGTATGGCAGAATGAAGAAGCAAAATCAAAATAGGCAGAAAGATAAAAGTTTCTCCAATCTGAAGAGATAGGAGAGTACTTGAGTATCTTGTTTTATGATTATCTTAGTGATTATGAAACCATATCTCAATTGATCCTCTAAGGACACCTTAGTGTATTTGTTTTCCTAAGGAGAGGAATCGTGAATTGTTGAATTGGTTAAATCAAAAGATAAATCATACTTTGTTCCAAAAACAAATCCTGGAGTTATACTCCAAGATTGTAACTTGAGTGACATGGTCTTTAGAAAAGTTTATAACACTTGTCAAATGTAGAGTGAGATGTGTCCTACTCTTGTACATTTGAGATTGGTTAGTTGTGATGTTTTGGATAAAACAAAGACCAACTAAGTCCAATTATGGGAAGTGTTTAACTTGATAAGAATCCGCACTAACTTTTGAATATTTGTTTTGTCAAGGAATGGTTCTTGACAAAGAGAATCATATATGTCAAGAGGTCAGTTAGAGTCTTAAAAAAGATCTTAAGATAGGTTCAAGAACTAATCAAGAGATTTGTTAATCACTAGCCCACAATTTGAGGTTTGTAACCTATCGTGTTGACATATTCTATGCCCATCCTAGTTAAGGTTGGCTTTGCATTGGAGTTCCGAGAGCTCTAAACTGTTTTCATAACAACATGGAAGCAATGGTAGGCCCTTGTGCTGCCGGGTGGCAAGAAATTAAGATTGAACAAGTTCAGTCCATATGTGTTTGGATTTGCCACTAACCTTGTCTTGTGATTATGGTTTTGACAAATGCACATGGATAGGAACTTATACACCATAAAATCTAAGTGTCATAAGGTTTCTCTTCGATTCATGAACATGATGGTGAGGAAACGCTTTCACTAAGAAGATTTTAAGCAGATAGTGGTTGTGATATTTACATTCTCATATAGTTAGTGGAGCATGTGTGGTTAACCAGCACACTAACTATTGAGAATTGAAAAAGGTCTAGACAAACATGTGAGCTATCTAAGGAAAGGTGTATGCTTTGATAAAGTCTTATCAAATCAATCAAGTATCAGAAATATGAACTTTGGTAAGAAAGTCAATAAAGTATTGATTTCAAGAAGTCCAACTAATTTCGGGATACATGTCAGAGCTAGTGGGAGCATAACTGTTATGCTAATAATCATCATGTTAGTGGGAGCATGATTACTATGTTAAGTGTTGCAAGTTAGCAATGTTAATTATAAAAAACAAAAGTTTCAATTCGCGTTGAAAAAGTTGTTTTGCTATAATTAAGGGAGAGGATTTTATACTTCATTCCAATTCTACAAGCTTAGATTGAGATTTTAATCTACTTTAGTCAAGGATATATATGAATGTTATGTTGGAATGGTTCAACATAAGGAAATTCTATATGTGTTGCGTTATCAAAATTCGATTATGATTACGGCATACCTCTTCATAGTTCGAATTGTGAGAACATGACAAATAAAAAATTTTATAGCATGAATCGTGTCTCATGTACTTCAGGTATAGGATCGATTGCATGTGCTATAATATTTATCCATTCTAAATTTTCCAAATGCTTAAGGCATTAGGAGGGAAAAAGGAATTGAACTGGACATGAATAAAATGATTAAACAATTGTCGAGGAGAATCTGAGGTTTACCAAGGATTGGTTGATCGTGGAGAATTAGAAGTATAATATAAACTTTGGAAAGGATCATATTGACATATTTTGAAAAGAGGCAACTCTTGTTCAAAAGTGATGGTCAAAATTAGAATATGGAATTGTTTCCATAGGTGGAAGTTATTCTTGGAATCTGTGTAAGATTAAAGAACTTAATGCAAAGAAGGATGTTCAAAGGAATGTACTTTGAATTTGAGACTTCGTTTCCATGGAATTGATCTCAATTGGAATACTTTATAATGTATGTTGCCAAGTCTTTGTGACTTTTGTCACACCCCAAAACCATGAACCGCGGAAACGTTCTGGGGCGGAGGACGTCATGTACAGTATCACAACAATGAAAAGTAGTAAACAAACAACAACATCATCCATTGCATTAATAATATAATTATTATACAAGTGTGTTCTGTCAAATTATAATAGACACTAAAGCATAAATCAAAATGAAATATGAGTCTTAAACAAGCTCAATCTTCTCTAAACCTTGCATCGGTACCTGTCTATTGATGACCTGAGGATACAAGTAATTTTGAAAGCGAGTATCAACTTTGAAGCTGGTGAGATCATAAGTATTTTAGTGTCTTAATTTGTATGTAAGAATTTGTATGTATATGAATTGTAAGTATTGAAAATGTATGTGAATCGTAAGTATTGAAAATGTGTGTAAAACAACTGTAAACGTTTGAAAAACTCTATAAATCCCTATGATTCCTACTATTATAACAGGAGTCTTCTACCAAGACTTAACTGATCTATATGTAGCCTTCTACCAAGGCATCTAGTGTCTGTGTGTGTCTCTTGTAAGAGTGTGTATTTTACCAAGTCTGACTATCATTAACCAAAAATATAGTTTCTACATTGCCATGCGTCGTGTGAATGTTCACGAAGTGAATGTAATGGGAAAATGAAATTGTACTATGGTGTAGTGCCGAAATACAACCGTACCAATTACCTAAAGTCTAGGGTAATTCTTCTAAGTATTGTAGCATTTGTAATAAATAACTACATCGGTACTCAACTGCCTTATTTGAGGGATAAGGTATAATGTGATGGTAGATCCCAAGCTATACGCTCCCATGTCAAAGGGATTTTGGGACCTAACCACGACCCCTGCATGTATGCAAGCCGTGAGCATCCACATTACTATGATCATGTATACTCGATATAACTATCACAATTGCGTTGTGATTCATCGGTATAGTTAGATCCTGAACTAGTTCCATGCTATAGCACCTAGTGAGGTTTGTTTTATGTATATGTAAGCGTACTCATGTAAGTGTGATCATGTAAACATATCTATGTAATAGTATAGTAATGTACTGTAATGTTCTAGCTGTAATGTATGCTCTCTCTATCTAGCAAGTATAGTAATGTACTGTAATGTTCTAGCTGTAATGTATGCTCTCTCTATCTAGCAAGTATAGTAATGTACTGTAATGTTCTAGCTGTAATGTATGCTCTCTCTATCTAGCAAGTATAGTAATGTACTGTAATGTTCTCGTTGTAATGTATGCTCTCTCTATCTAGCAAGTATAGTAATGTACTATAGTGTTCTAGAAAGTATTGACTCATGAATGAACTGACTCATTGTATGATATCGCGTTCTAGTAATAGTTCTAGTATCTTCCTAAACTACCCATATGGTAGTTTACTAGTAATCTAACTGGTATGTATGGACATGGATGTATACCCTCGCTACCCAAGGGCATTGGATGAACTGAAAGGACCTTTATGACTATATATGTACACATGATATATAACTAATATTTAAACGACCTTCGGACGGGTACCCGATATCCCACCAGACCACATCCAAATCGAGGAAAAGGAAACAGGGTGGATAGCCTTCCTAAGTCTTTTAAACATTTCTTATATAACTATACATATATAGGCATGCAATTGATAATATAAAAGCATAAAATAAGTTTTGTAAAACCCTTGAACATAATTATTATCTAAGAAAAGATCGACTTGATGTCAATCTATAAAACGGTTTGAAGGGATAGGTTTGATAAAACAGTTTAGTATAAAGAAACATTTGTTTGAAACACAATTGTAAATAAGTTTGAAATGTAACATACAGAGTAAAATGAATAGTTTAATAAGAAGTTTTAAACATATAAAATGTTTATGAAAAACATTTGAAGGAAACTGTTTGGTAAAACGGCTAATGAGTAGCCTATCATTTGAATGCTGCTTATTAATCACATGTGATTGATATAATAATTAGCATAATTCTACTTGTATCCCCCCATAAAACTTTTAAAAACAGTTAAAACATCGAGTAAGGAGTATGAACTCACCTGTAGCAAGTGGATCGGAAGGAAGTGTCGGATAAGTGTTTGGTGTCAAGTGAAGACTTAGACATGCACAAAGATCCTAATAACATATAAGGATATATGTATATAAACAATTAGTCGTTAAACAACTAATAAACAAAGTCAATACACTCTTAGTCATGACAAACACTTTGTATAAGTGTTATAAGTGCTAAGGAGTGCATCTAAGGGTTGTAGGGAAAGGCTAGCATGATTGGGGTTCAAGGGTAAACTCCCTTGGAGTTTACGGTTTTGATGGTCATAACCTAGGGAGTTTACGGTAGTAAACTCTAGAGTTTACGGTCGTAAACTCTATTCCTATTGACCATATGTTGTTTTGAAGTCTTCTAAGCTGTTCCAAGCATTCCTACTTCATGATTAAGCCTTAGGATGTGTTGTGTGGCATCAAAACACTCCTAAATGGAGTTTACGGTCTAAGGACCATTTTTCCAGAAATTTACTACCTTAAACTCATGAGTTTACTACCTTAAACTCATGAGTTTACTACCTTAAGCTCCTAAGTTTGGTATTTGGCGGTTTTCAAGTCCTTAGCTCAAACATGGCACTAGTCTAGGTTAGATTCTAGGCATAAGGAACAACCATGGGCCATTTATGGGACATTTACACAACATTTGAGGTGTTTACGGTTTTGGAAGATCCCCAAACCGTAAACACATAAAAATATATGATTTTGGTGCTTTTTGTGTGATACACTCATCAAGGATGGATCTAGACAAGTCCCTAAGGCATTGTGAAGCATCTAGACACCCTAAAGCACCCTAAGGGACTATATTTGGTGTTTACGGTTTTGGGAGCCTCCCAAAACCGTGAACACCTTGTTCTTGGTGTTCTTGGGACTTTTCCTTGGTAAAAACATGTATAGCTAGCTTTAAATGACTCTAGGATAGAAGTACTTACATTGTGGAAGCTTGAAATGAACTTTAAGTCCAAGAACACTAGTGTGTGTTCTTGGTGTTTTGGAAAAACTAGTCAAACACATAAATGAATGGATTAAAGGATGTAAAATTACTAGATTAAGTGATATACTAACTTGAAAGGGTTAGAACACTTACTAGTTTGAAGATCTAGAACAAAAACTAGGATGATACTTGAGAGAGTTTGGAGTTTACTCTTTTAGAAAATGGGGAGTAAACACAAATGACTAGTTTTTGGGGAGTAAACTCATACATAGGTATGAGTTCACGATTTTTGGGTGATTTTTCAACCCAAACCTAAAAGTTTGGTCGGGAATTTCTAAGACGCGAGGTGTTTGCGGTTTTTAAAATTCAAAACCCGAGACGGCACTTTCTTTCAGCCGTTCGTTTAAAAATAATATTAAAATAATCAAACGAACTTTATATTTCTTAAAAACAAGAAATAATGACATTGTCTTATGATACGAAGTGGTTGACTTTTAGGGTTTGACCGAATGGAAATTTTGGGTTGTCACATCATCCCCCTGTTAAAGGGAATTTCGTCCCGAAATTAGAATTTAGATAAGGAAGTAGGTATGAGTGATCGAGTCATGAGGGGAAAAACTTCCTAATCAATTAGTTCTTGCTCTCCTAAGTGAAATCGGGTCCTCGGTTGGTATCCCAACGAACCTTCACTAACGGCCGACTGCGTTGCTTCGTCCGCTTGACCTCTCGGTCGAGGGTCACTACGGTTCTAATATGAAGGCGAGGATCTCGATGAGTGGAGTTACGAGAGTCCTAATGGAAAGATACGATTTCAAGGTCGAGATGCGAAGAGTAAAAATGTACGTTACTGAGTTCGCAGAGTAGGTTTAGTCTATGAGATACAGGACCGATTCTGGTAAGAATCTTGGGGGTCCTGATTAACTTGGATTTAGCTTTCCACGCGAAGCGAAGCGTATTAAGCCATTCCCAGAGTGAGACTTCCTAAAGAATTTGGTCTCTCACTTGGAATCTCCAAGGTTTCTTTTTCTTGTTTATCTTCCCAGTCAAGGGCCACCCCCTGCTGGATCAAAGTCGTACGGGTTTCTGTGATTTGCGAGGAGTTATGGATGAACTATGACAGTAGGTCTGTAAGACCTAGAATTTGGTGAATGTCCGTCGGCATCTCTGTTGTCGACAAATTCTCAACGGTTTTGACAAATTGAAAGAGTACTAAAAAATTCCCACATCACTAACAGTGTGTCATAGGAACCTGAATCTTCAATTTCAAAACTTGTGCTTACAGAACTTCGCGGAAGTTCCTCTGAAGGTAATATTTCCATGGGTTCCTTCTTACCACGAGGGTAGATAAGTAAGTCATTACATGGAGAAATGATGAACTGATCCACGTAAGAAAGACGGACTCTATTCATTAAATTCATGAATGCTTCGGGCGTATTGGTCCTATCTGAAGGGTATCACTACGGACTCGAAGTGGCCGCATCGAGTTTGGAAGGTAGTCTTCGAGACATCCTTCCCTCACACTCAAACTGGTAATATTTGGATCTTACGTCCATTTCTGAAAAGTAATTCTTTCCTTGTGTTTGCTCAACCAATTCATCTATGCGAGACAGAGGCAACGATTTCTAACGGAAAAAATTTGGACTGGGTCCTTGATAGCCGAGGTACATACGATGCAATCCGTCGATCTCTGGAAGAATAAGACCGGGGTTCTCCAGGATGAGAAGCCTAGTCTTCCAATTCTATTTCTGTGCAGTTCACTAAGTTGTCCGGGCTGTTCTTGTATCTTCGTAGGTGTTTAGACTAAAGGGCGATCTGGTTACAGGAGTCATACTGGGTTCTAAGTTTGTTCACACGACGATGCGATTACTCGTAGTCCTGGGCAGTTCTCTATCCTGAAGTTCATATTAGAATTCACACTTGGTTCAACGATCACTATATCATGTATACGAGTCGTATATAATTAAGATTGAAAAGGTATTTGAATAACTGATTCTTCTTTAAGCTCATATCCCATCGGGGAAAAAGAAGTTAAAGTGGAATCATCAATTCTAAACCTGTAGAACCTTGATCATATATTACCCTTATATATACATTCCTCAGTGATAGATCAACTGCATGAATCCTTGGATTAAACTTGACGTACTGCACGAGTGGTACTTCGGGGATTCCTTTGGAAAAGAGAAGAACTATGAGGTACTCCACGCATGAGTGCTTCGGTGTTCTGAAATGACGGCTTCGCTGGAAAGGCGATTTCGAAGAAAGAGATGTACGTATGAAGCTGGTATAGTGTGGATCAAATTGAATCTAGTTGTATGATAATGTCGGAATCATACGGAAACCTAAAGACATTAGATTTGAACATAAGACGTTTACAGACATAACATAACCGTGCAACCATGAACAGAGTTACAGTACTTTAGATCTTCTACAAGACTATTGCTGCGAATAAGGTATACTACAACAGACATGTATACGCAGCACGAGCATCCCTATACAGACAGGATCTCGTAAAAGGTAAGACTCTAGTTGCACTAGTTTTAGATGGGTTATAAGTCTGTTACAACGATATGCCTAAATTACATTAACGAGGGTCCGACGTAGTTTCTCCTGCAGCTGTGATCCTGAGAATCTTCCCATCAGCACCCGAGTTCTTTGTTATCGGGCAATCTTTCTTGAAGTGTCCAATTTCACCGCATTGGTGACATATCTGGACAGCACCAACATTGGTGGTGGAAGTGAGGTGTTTAGCCAGTGATATGTGGACACGAGTGCCTTCCTCATTAATCCACCTTGGAAATTGCTTCCTAAAGAGTTCAGCTTTATCACTACTCTCGAGTGTAGGGTTGGTCCCGATGAAAGGGAGTTGAGTGATGGGTCGTGCCGGTGCTCCACAGCTACGAGCATGGTGCCCTATTTTTAGGCAATTGCAACATTGCATCTCATGGCAAGCCCCATGATGTCACACCCCCAAACCAGACGGTGGAAATGTCCGAGGGCTATTGTGACTCAATTGAATACCATCACAATGAATATACATGAATCATAACATCATTCGTCACCATGCATTGAAATATTACAACCATCAGTGTTTACATTTAGTACATTGTTTTTACACATTACAATTCCAAAACATAAACCGTTCGATATTAATTAAACAAAACATCATGATATCACTGGGTACATTTTTCCTTCGATTTACCTGTTACCTGAGAATACAAGTATTTTGGAAAAACGTCAACATATGAAATGTTGGTGAGTTCATAAGTAATGTTTGAAAAGTAATGATTTGTATTATTTTGAAAACCACCAGAAAATCCGATATTTTCTGAAAAGATTATTCTAAGTAAGAAAAAGTGTGAAGATCCGTAAATATGCTTGTTGGTTTCTATAAGCGTGAATAATTGTTAGACTTTGTATGCATCACATAGGTGTAAGTGTTGAAATCCCTAGGAAAACCCGATGTTTTCCTAATACTTTAAATTACATGTTTTATATATTGTTATGCCGTTGCGACGTTTGTATTCGATAATTCCAGGTGACATTGGATTAATTATGGGTTGTGAGTTGTTATAATCACGCATTAATGAAAATCACTAGCTTACAACTATACAAACGATCCCTTAGGCGTCGTCTGTACTACTCACTTAATCCAACCACCCTGACTTCTCATAGCCCCACAACCTAGGAGAAAAGAGGGTGCGAAGCCCCCGTTATTTCCATAAGTCGTTCAAGGCTATCGTGAATGCGAAAGGCCCTTGGCCCGACTCGCATTTGACTTCTCGACTTTACTAGCAATACCAAAGGACCCTTGGGGCCCAACAGCACAAAAGCTATTGAAAGTCCTTTAACACGGAATTAGGTCGTATAAGACTCAACAACATGTAAGCGCGTTTGCTACGGGCCTAAAGATCATGTCATTGGGCTAGCTAGGCCCAACAAGCACGATTTGAAACTTTCGGGCCCAAAGATGGTGTATTGACTTCTTGTGAATTTCCGCATGTGTATTGACTTCCCGTAAATTTCCGCATGTGTATTGAAGTATCATTGTTTATTGATTTTTGATTCGTTATTGATTCGAGACCGAATCAATTCGTTTGGTAACGATTTTGGTGTTGAGGGTGTATTACGTTTCGCCGGTAGTCGTGGTACTCGTATTTTATCTTAAAGGATTTATTGTTTTAAACATTATATTTTTTCTTTTTGATGCCCCGTCTTGGATAAAATTTATACTTTTAACCCTTTATATAAAAGAATTTCCATTTTAGTCCTAAAACCATTTTTATTGACACTTTAATATCAAAACTTGTTGAAAAGACATTTTTCAGCCCAAATTTACTTGATAAACAGTTTTAGTCCCTCAAAATGAAATTTTCTCGGTTGAAACCTCCATTTTCGCATTTTTTACAATTTTGACCCAAAATGGAAAGTTTGTGCATCTTTGGTCCCTTTTAAATTTGAAAAGCATTTTTAACCCTTGAAATGGACTTGGTACACTAGTTGTCCCCTGTTTTATAGAAATCTGCAGTTTCAGCCCCTCCAAATTAAAAATCTCGCAATTTGGGGCTTTTATGGGCCGAAAAGTCCATTTTTGGCCCATTATGTTTAAAAATTCACATTTTAACCCTTCAAAAGTGTATATTTTCAGAAAATACATATTAGAAACTGTTTTGACTCATCTCAACCTTTAGAATTTATATTTTGTCGTTTTGGGCCCTTTAGTTTTGTATTTTTAGCATTTTGAGCCCAAAAATGGGTTTTAAGTTCAAAGATGTTCATATTAACCAACTTGGTTATTTTTCTAGACTTGATTTGTGTGAAATAATATAAGTTATACTTATTTCATTCAACATATTGTAGATCTCGGTTTCTAAGTTCTTTTTGCTAGTACCAACACCACAATCACATATGATCATATATATAAGCATAGAAATCACACAAGGCATACATATACTCATAGGTCTACACATTTGCTTGTATTCTCCCCCACAAAACTTATAAAAACCGAAAAATAGGGGGTATGAAGCTCACCTTGAGTTGGGTTTCGGTTTTGGAGAAGATTGGAAGAAGTTTGATGTTGTTTTCGGCTCTAACAAGTCTTCCCTTGTTGATTTCGAACTTAGGGAGTTTCTAAGAGAGTGATCATGATTTTTGCATGGATTAGAAATAGATTTTTGATAAAAAAAAAAAAGAATCTAGATCATAGATCCAAGCATAATCTTACCTTAGATGAAGAATTTGTGGAAATATCTTCTTGAAAAACCTTCTAAAATTCGAGATCTTGATGAAGAGTGGAGGGAGTTTCCTTGAGAGATTTGTGAGAGAATTGTGTGTCTGTGTGTTTGGAATCGGCCGAGAATGAGAGAGAGAGAGAGAGAGAGAGAGGGAGAAGAAGAGAGTGCTTGCATGGAAAGATGAGATTGCATGGATGTTTGAAGTGTAAAACATGGATATCCCCTATATAAAAGTGAGGTGTCATGCAATGAGTCAACTTCTTCCTTTCCTTTGGGCTTGGGCCGAGAATGGGGAGGGTGAGAAGAGGTTTTTGGGCTTTTTGCCCTTAAGCCCATGTTATAGTTAGGTTGGGTGATTTTTGGCCCCCAAAAAAATATATAAATGTGATTTTTATGCTTTATTAGGCTAGATTAGGTTAATTATGGTCCAAAATGGTTCATATAATTAATCTATTTCATTCTAGGCCCAATATGGCCAAAAATATTGAATTAATTGGAAATGGGTCCAATTAGAGCCCATTTAAGAGTTCTAAGACCAAGATAGTCAAATTGGAAGCTTATTGGTCCATTGGGCCCAATAAGAAAGTCCTTGTCCAAAATGGACCTAAACAAGAAGTTCTAGGGTTTCCAATTGCTTGTTGACTATTTGTAGTACTTGTATGGTGTATATGATTGAAATTTTGTTGTCATAGAGTAAGCATCATACATGACCTTATGTTTTTGGATTCATAATTTGACTTAAGTGTTGTAGTTACAAGGCAGAAAAATTCCTGATTGTGACATCATCCCCCCGTTAGAGGGAATTTCGTCACGAAATTCTTTTGAAAGCTAGTTTTGAGAATGCTAGAATAGGTGAGGGTACTTTTGTTTCATTTGATCTTCGCATTCCCACATGAATTCTGGCCCACGCTTCGCGTTCCACCGTACTTTCACGATCGGGATGCAACTTTGCTTAGTATGCTTCACCTCCCTATCCATAATTTCGACCGGTTCTTCAACGAACAGGAGATTCTTGTTGATTTCAATCTTGTCAAGGGGAACGACGAGTGTTTCATCCGATAGACACTTCTTTAGATTAGAGACATGGAACACGGGGTGTACACTGTTTAGCTCCGCGGGTAGCTGTAGTTTGTACGCCACTGGACCTATTCGGGCAACGATCTCAAAAGGTCCAATGTATCGTGGGTTTAGTTTTCCCCATTTTCCGAAGCGAATGACTCCTTTCCAAGGTGAAACTTTTAACAGCACTCGATCCCCGACCTAAAACTCTAAGGGCTTTCGCTGTTTATCGGTGTAGCTCTTTTGTCGGTCGCGCGATGCTTGTAATCGAGCTCTGATTTGAACTATCTTTTCCGTGGTTTCACAAATGATCTCCGGTCCCGTTAGCGCCTTGTCCGATGCTAGTGTCTTTGCTAGCTGGGTGTCGCCCACCTCAGCCCAACACAACGGTGATCTACACTTACGTCCATATAGTGCTTCGAAAGGAGCGACTTTGATGCTCGAATGGTAACTGTTGTTATAAGAGAATTCAACTAAGGGTAAGTGGATGTCCCAAGACTTCCTAAAGTCTATCACACATGCGCGAAGCATGTCTTCAAGCGTCTGAATGGTTCGTTCGCTTTGACCGTCCGTTTGTGGGTGATAAGCGGTGCTCATGTCGAGATGGGTTCCAAGTGCTTTCTGAAGTGATTGCCAAAAACGTGAAGTGAACCTACTGTCTCTATCCGAGATAATAGACACTGGTACTCCGTGGAGTATCACGATTTCTCTAATGTATAAACGCGTCAGTCTCTCTATCTTGGAGGATTCTTTTATTGGCAGGAAATGGGCGGATTTCGTCAGTCGGTCGACTATTACCCATATGGTGTCTAGTCCATCCAGCATCTTGGGTAGCTTGGTCACAAAATCCATAGAAATCCCTTCCTATTTCCACTCAGGGATCACCTGTTGCAGTAATAATCCTGAGGGCTTCTGGTACTCCACCTTTACCTTGGCACAAGTAAGGCACTTACCAACATAGGTGGCAATTTCTGCCTTCATGTTAGGCCACCAATAGTGTTGTTTAATATCCAAATACATCTTGTCCGAGCCGGGATGGATGGAGTATCGTGTTTTGTGAGCTTCCTTCATAACTACCTCCCTAAATCCTCCGAGTTTAGGGACCCAAATACGGTTCATGAAATGGTATACTCTGTCCTCTCTCACTTCTAGGTTCTTTTCCATTCCGCGTAATGCTTCGCTTGCTCTGTTTTCCGTCTTCATGGCATCTGATTGGGCTACCCCGATCTGAGTAGTTAGGTGAGATTGGATGGTTATTGAGAGAGTTTTCGCACGACGATTAGAGTACTCCTTCCGACTCAACGCATCAGCTACCACGTTGGCCTTGCCCGGGTGGTACTTGATTTCACACTCGTAATCGTTTAATAATTCAACCCATCTTCGTTGCCTCATATTCAGCTATTTCTAATTCAAGATATGCTGGAGACTTTTGTGGTCCGTGAAGATGGTGCACTTTGTACTATAATGGTAATGCCTCCAAATCTTTAGAGCAAAGACCACCGCTCCCAATTCCAGATCATGGGTTGTATAATTCACTTCGTGTGTCTTTAGTTGGCGGGATGCGTAAGCTATCACCCTTCCACGCTGCATGAGAACACAACCTAAGCCCTGATTCGACGCATCACAGAAGACCACGAAATCTTCCGTTCCCTCCAGTAAAGATAGTATCGGGGCACTACAGAGGGCTTGCTTCAGGGTTCGGAATGTGACTTCTTGTTTGTCCGTCCATTTGAATGGTATGCCCTTTTGTGTAAGTGAGGTAAGTGGCCTGGCGATCTTAGAGAAGTTTTGAATGAACCTCCTATAGTAGCCTGCTAGGCCTAAGAATTGGCGAATTTCTATGGGTGTTGTTGGGACTGCCCATCCTTCGACGGCTTTGACCTTGGAAGGATCCACATGAATTCCTTCTTGACTAACAACATGACCTAGGAAGTTCACACTACGGAGCCAGAACTCACACTTGGAGAGTTTTGCGTATAGCTTTTCTGATCGCAGAGTTTCTAGGATTTGTCAGAGATGTTGGCCATGCTCTTCCTCGCTTCGGGAATAGACGAGAATGTCATCAATGAAGACGATGACAAAGTTGTCGAGGAATGGTCGATAGATTCGGTTCATCAGATCCTTAAATGTGGCAGGGGCATTTGTTAGACCGAAGGGCATTACGACAAATTCATAATGTCCATAACGAGTTCGGAAAGCGGTTTTAGGAATATCCTCTTCCCGGACTTTGAGTTGATGGTATCCAGACCGTAGATCTATCTTAGAAAAGTAACTAGCTCCTTGGAGCTGGTCAAATTGATCGTCGATTCGTGGGAGTGGATAGCGATTTTGGACGGTGAGTTTGTTTAATTCTCTGTAATCGATGCACATCCTAAACGATCCGTCCTTCTTTTTGACAAATAGGACCAGAGCTCCCCATGGCGAGTAGCTGGGTCGGATGAATCCCTTGCCCAGGAGTTCGCTGAGTTGACTGGACAATTCCTGCATTTCAGCAGGAGCTAGCCGGTAGGGAAATTTAGCGAGAGGGGTTGCTCCTGGTACGAGGTCAATTCGGAACTCAACTTGTCTCTCTGGGGGTACTCCAGGAAGATCTTCAGGAAATACGTCTGGGAATTCACGTGCTACGGGAATGTCTTGAATGTTAACCTCTTCCTTGGTTTTATCCACTATGTGAGCCAGAAACGTCAAATCGTTCTTTCATAGATGCTTTTGTGCCTGGATGCACGAGATAAGATGAAGGTTCGTGCTAGGTTTGTCTCTGTAAATAACTAGGGTTTCGTGATTGGGAAGGTGAAGGCGAACGGCCTTCTCGTGACACATAATTTCAGCATGGTGGGGGCTTAACCAGTCCATGCCAATAATCACATCGAAACTCCTAATGGAAACAGGCATTGAGCCTATTCGAAAGACATGTTGGTTTAGGGTTAGGGTACATCCAATGTAGACTTCTCCCCTAGATTCGGTTTTCCCATTGGCCATTTCCACCGTAAAGATTTCATTGAGCTTCTGGGGTCGTTGTTGTAGATAGTGTTTAAACTTATTGCTCACAAAGCTTCGCTCCGCTCCGGTGTCAAATAGGATGCATGCATAAGTGTGGTTTAGGGGAAATGTACCGGTAACAACAGCGGGATCCTTAATCGCCTCCCCCTGACCCATAGTCAGCACCCTTCCTACTCCTCCATTTGCAGCATTGTTGTTGTTAGGGCAATCGCGAAGAAAATGCCCAGTCCTTCCGCACCCATAGCAGGTGTGGCTAGGTCCGGCATTGTTGCCGCCAGCATTGATGTTGTTGTTTTTGCTTCCCTGTTGTTGATTCTGAGGAGGGTAAGTCCTGCAATACCTTGCCGTGTGCCCCTTCCGATTGCAACTTGTGCACTACAACTCCTTGCACTCTCCATTATGATGGAAACCACACTTGTTGCACTTGGGAAGATTACCGGAATAAGGTCTAGGAGCATTCGAAGTAGCTGACGCTGGAGCATGTGGTGTGGCCGGAACTTGTGCGGTGGCAGCATTGACTGCCACTGTCTGCTGCTTCTTAGAAGTCTTGGGTCCTTGACGCCCCTTCCTATTGTTGTTCTTCCCCTTCTTGCCATCACCTTCCTTCTTGCCTTCAGCCTCCGCTGGCTTCTCACCCTTCTTGTTGTTGTCGTCATACAACTTCTTCGCCAACCTCTTAGCACTGTCGAAAGTTTCGGGATTTGCAGTTATCACGTTTCCTTGGATCGGAGAGGTTAGTCCCCAGATGAATCGCTCAATCTTCTTTCCTTCCGAGGTGATCATGCCCGGACATAACAAAGATAGTTCACTAAATCTTGATATGTAGGCATCGATATCAACATTCCGTACAGTGAGGTTCCACAGTTCTTGCTCCATTTTCTGAATCTCACCACGACGGCAGTGTTCAGCCATCAGCATTTCTTTCATTTCTGCCCATGGCATGGAGTTGGCTACAGGGAGTGTCATGGCTTCCACGTGTCCATTCCACCAAGTGAGCGCTTGGTCAAAAAAAGTGCATGCTGCAAACTTCACCTTCATCTCCTCAGGACAATCGCATATCTCGAATACCGATTCCACCTTCTCGATCCATCGCTTCAGAGTGATCACCCCTCCAGTACCATTAAAGGTTCGTGGTTTGGCGTTTGTGAAGTCCTTGTAGGTACATGTTTTGGTGGGTCCTTGATTCATTCCGTTGTTCGAACTCCTGGCCCCTTGCCCGTTGCCTCCTCCGTTGTTCCCTTGGTGAATTTGTGTCATAGCTGCGGTGACCGCAGCAGATACAGCTGCCTGGAATGCAGTGGAGTCAACTTCGGGTGGGGTTGGTCCAGGGTTTCCGCGAGTAGGTCGGCGAGGCATCTTTCTGTCATGAAACGGAAAGATGTTGAGTGTTTGTGGGTTCTATGAGGTTGTGATCCTACTGACTAGGTGCATGGTACGAACTTAAGTACTTCTACAAATTAGCATACAATCATGGATTCACAACACATAGCAATTTGTAATGTCATAAAAAGTTCACTAATGTTATCCGCATTTGATACATGAAAATTTCGCTCGTAAGAGCATACATGAGTGATACTAGTTTGACAGCATAACGGCTCTATGAGTAGTGTAGTCACTTAAACATAGAGTCGGGGTACATAGCATAGATCCTAATGACCTAGTAAGATAAGTCTATCCCTAACCGCGATGAGTTGTGCTCGGGGGTGGTGCTGAGGATGTAGATGCTCCCTAAAGACGAGCCACCTGTCGTTCTGCGTCCTGGAGTCGAGAGTCCCACCTCACCTGCCTCATATGGAACTCTCGAAGGACGTCATGTGTCTCCTGTTCTGCACGCTCGACCCTAGTCCACAACTGGCGTACCTGGTCAGCAGTGCTCTGAGCAAGGTCCCTCAGGTCAAAGAACTCGCGTGACATGCCGTACGGGGGTCGCTGTCCCTGCTGTCTGCTCCATCTCCAAAGATCAATACCCAAGGGAGGTGTAGGACCAGTGGGGCCCACCCAGTAAGCAGGCACCCTGATCGGGTAAGGGGGGTTGATGACCTAGGACTCTGCGTCCGAATCACCCCCTTCACTGTCATCGGGTTCCTCCTCGAAGTTACCTTCATCTTCTTCCTCCTCCTGTTCCTCTTCTGGTTCAGCAGGCTCGCCCTCGACTCCTGCCTCCGGTTCCCCGTCAGATTCCTCTTCGGGGTCTTCCTCAGGCTCTTCCTCAGGCTCCTCGTCTAACCATCCGTTATTTCCCTGGTTAGGGAAGTAAGGATGTCCGAGGTGATGGAAACCAGCCATGCTGTCTGCAAGAGTGTGTAAATATGCTAACATTATTCCTAGGATGCTACAACTATTGTACAGACTAAGCAGGCGTTCTCTTTTTGGTGCTGAAGGGGTATATTTTTAGGTTCCCTAGCTATTGCGATCTCATCAGAACATGTGTTAGTTACACCTTGGAGAGAATGTAGTTGATCAGGCTACATTCGTTCCTTGATATAACTAGGAACAGTCCTAGATTAACCGGGATACTAGCATTATCTTGTTTGGTTTGGCGTTATGCTCTTATTCCTAATGCAAGCAAGGGTGTTTTATTGTTGTATTTTACTTGTTTTGTTCAGAGTTGGGTTAGTCCCTCTTTTGGTTTATAGTTGCATATCAATGTGTGGTTAGATATGCTAGTTCACTATAAACAGAGCTCTGATACCAACCTGTCACACCCCCGAACCAGAAGGTGGAAATGTCCGAGGGCTATTGTGACTCAATTGAATACCATCACAATGAATATACATGAATCATAACATCATTCGTCACCATGCATTCAAATATTACAACCATCAGTGTTTACATTTAGTACATTGTTTTTACACATTACAATTCCAAAACATAAACCGTTCGATATTAATTAAACAAAACATCATGATATCACTGGGTACATTTTTCCTTCGATTTACCTGTTACCTGAGAATACAAGTATTTTGGAAAAACGTCAACATATGAAATGTTGGTGAGTTCATAAGTAATGTTTGAAAAGTAATGATTTGTATTATTTTGAAAACCACCAGAAAATTCGATATTTTCTGAAAAGATTATTGTAAGTAAGAAAAAACTGTGAAGATCCGTAAATATGCTTGTTGGTTTCTATAAGCGTGAATAATTGTTAGACTTTGTATGCATCACATAGGTGTAAGTGTTGAAATCCCTAGGAAAACCCGATGTTTTCCTAATACTTTAAATTACGTGTTTTATATATTGTTATGTCGTTGCGACGTTTGTATTCAATAATTCCAGGTGACATTGGATTAATTATGGGTTGTGAGTTGTTATAATCATGCATTAATGAAAATGACTAGCTTACAACTATACAAACGATCCCTTAGGCGTCGTCTGTACTAGGGATGAGATTTAGAACCGGAAAACCGGACCGGAACCGGAACCGGACCCGTTAGAACCGAAATATATAGAACCGGGTCCGGTTCCGGGTTTAAAAATTGGCTTTATCCGGGTTCCGGGTAATCCGGGTTTGGGGCCATTGGGTCCGGGTAAACCGGGTCTAAAATCCAGAACCGGTTTTTGGAACCGGAACCACTTTTAGGGCCGGAACCGGTTTTTGTGATACGTTTACAAGATGCATATCTTATTCATTTCAACTCCAATTGACATACGGTTTTTTCCAACATGTATTTTAGAGTTTGTACATGATTCTAGACTATAAATTTGTCATTTTTAGTTTTATATTCATTGACTTACAGTCCTCAAAAGTCGAGATATCAAAGCTGGAAGTTTTTAGTTTTTTAGTTTTTTTGTATTCGGTGAAAGTTTTAAAACATGCATATCTAATTCGTTTGAAGTCGGATTGACATGTGGTTTTTTCCAACTTCTAGTTTACAGTTTGTACATGAGTTTAGACTATAATTTTGTCATTTTTGTTTTAACATTCAATGATTTACAGTCCTCCGAAGTCGGGATATCAAAACTGAAAATTTTCAACTTTTCAGCTATTTGTTTTTGTACTTTGTATTATGTGAAAATATTAACACAAACATATCTCATTCGTTTAAAGTCGGATTGACATGCGGGTTTTTCTAGAGTGTATTTTAGAGTTTGTACATGATTTTAGACTCTAATTTTGTTAATTGTGGTTTTGTATTCAATAAGTTACAGCCCCCAAAGTCGGGATATCAATATGAAAATTTTCAAATTTCAACCCACTAAGTAGTAAGTAATTACCAAAAAATTCTGGTTTTTTCGGGTTTTCCGGTTCTAAACCCACTTTATCCGGTTCCAACCTACCCACTTTGATGTTTCCGGGTTTTCCGGTTCTAGACCCACTTTACCTGGAACCATACTCGGAACCGAACCGGAACCGGTTCCTATATACCGGTCCGGTTTCCGGTTCTATAAAATCCTGTTAACTGGTTCCGGGTTTTCTGGGTCCGGGTCCATCCGGTCCGGGTTTGGACCCACTTTCATCCCTAGTCCGTACTACTCACTTAGTCCAACCACCCTGACTTCTCATAGCCCCACAACCTAGGAGAAAAGAGGGTGCGAAGCCCCCGTTATTTCCATAAGTCATTCAAGGCTATCGTGAATGCAAAAGGCCCTTGGCCTGACTCGCATTTGACTTCTCGACTTTACTAGCAGTACCAAAGGACCCTTGGGGCCCAACAGCACAAAAGCTATTGAAAGTCCTTTTACACGGAATTAGGTCGTATAAGACCCAACAACATGTAAGCGCGTTTCCTTCGGGCCTAAAGATCATGTCATTGGGCTAGCTAGGCCTAACAAGCACGATTTGAAACTTTCGGGCCCAAAGATGGTGTATTGACTTCTTGTGAATTTCCGCATGTGTATTGACTTCCCGTAAATTTCCGCGTGTGTATTGAAGTTTCATTGTTTATTGATTTTTGATTCGTTATTGATTCGAGACCGAATCAATTCGTTTGGTAACGATTTTGGTGTTGAGGGTGTATTACGTTTCGCCGGTAGTCGTGGTACTCGTATTTTATCTTAAAGGATTTATTGTTTTAAACATTAGAATTTTTCTTTTTGATGCCCCGTCTTGGATAAAATTTATACTTTTAACCCTTTATATAAAAGAATTTCCATTTTAGTCCTTAAACCATTTTTATTGACACTTTAATATCAAAACTTGTTGAAAAGACATTTTTCAGCCCAAATTTACTTGATAAACAGTTTTAGTCCCTCAAAATGAAATTTTCTCGGTTGAAACCTCCATTTTCGCAATTTTTACAATTTTGACCCAAAATGGAAAATTTGTGTATCTTTGGTCCCTTTTAAATTTGAAAAGCATTTTTAACCCTTGAAATGGACTTGGTACACTAGTAGTCCCCTGTTTTACAGAAATGTGCAGTTTCAGCCCCTCCAAATTAAAAATCTCACAATTTGGGGCTTTATTGGGCCGAAAAGTCCATTTTTGGCCCATTATGTTTAAAAATTCACATTTTAACCCTTCAAAAGTGTAAGTTTTCAGAAAATACATATTAGAAACTGTTTTGACTCATCTCAACCTTCAGAATTTATATTTTGTCGTTTTGGGCCCTTTAGTTTTGTATTTTTAGCATTTTGAGCCCAAAAATGGGTTTTAAGCCCAAAGATGTTCATATTAACCAACTTGGTTATTTTTCTAGACTTGATTTGTGTGAAATAATATAAGTTATACTTATTTCATTCAACATATTGTATGTGACATCCCCAAAATCACGGCCAGAAAAGACCGATTTTGTTTATGCTTTATAAAAATCAGAGTACTTCATTTTTTAAAAAGGTTGCGGAATTTGTTCCCAGAAAAACATGGTAAATACGTTATTAAAACATTTTCGAAGAAACGTATTTATTTCATTTTAAAATGTTTGGGATGTCATCGTTAATACCGAAACATAAGCATAAACAAAACTTACAATGATTTACACTAGTGATTTACATCTCTTTTAAATCTCTCAGTGTAATGTCACTTCACTTCGTCACCTGTGATATACATAAACTGAGTGGGTCAGGTTGGGAAACCTGGTGAGTACATAGGGTTTTCAACCCACAATAATATAATTATTATGTTCAATCAAAAGATCTGTTGGATTAGGTGTCTAAGCCCATAACTATAATTGGTATGTACATGAATTGATAGCAGCATAGTCCTTTTGGGTTGCCCTCAAACCTAGCAACCAGACAAGGAAATTATGAAAGGAGAGATATTAATTTATTAATAGATTAATAAATTAATATAAATGAATTTATTAATATGTTAAAAGATTAATATATTAATAAGAAATCATTTTGTTTAATTACTTGTTAGCCAGAAATTAATTAGAATTAATTTCGGGGTTAAAAGAATTAATTATGAGGTGCAGGGACTAGTTTAAAATTATCTAATAGTTGAGTGGAAGGCTCTAGAACCCCCTTGGATAAGGGTGGACGAAATATTTAGGGGAAACCCTAATAATTTCGTCCATAGGGGCTTGGATAAGGCCCTTGGGTTTGCTTAGGCCCTAAGCAAAGGATAACTAGGGTTTCCCCTAAACCCTAGATCCCTCAGCTATATAAGGAGCCTCCTGGTTCATGTTTTGGTCACTCTTTCTTTTGAAGAAACCCTAAGGGCCGAAATTTTGCATACTCCCTCTCCCCTCTCTCCTCTACTTTCCTTCTTGCTAGTTTGGGTGTGATTCCATTAGAGACATTACACTTGTGGTGCTAAGCTTCCAAGAAGATCAAGATCAAGATCAAGGGAATCATCAATTGTTTACTATAACAATTGAAAGGTATGTAATTACTAAACCCTAGTTTGTAAATTTTGATTATAGCCTCTCTCCTCTAGGGTTCTTGTTATGCAATTCAAAGTTGTATGTTCAATAGATAAAACATAGATCCAAAGTAGGTTGCATGTGAACTTAGGAATTGTTTTCTAGTTTATTTGTTTTACCTAAAACCCATTAGTGGTATAAGAGCATTTGTTTGTTTTAAATTGAATTGTTATAATTGTTGAATTGCAAATTAGGGTTTATAGCTATTAAACCCTAAAGGCCATTTTTTCGATTTTTAGGGTTGTGGATCAAAGGGTTTTTGAAAACCCTAGCCTCCAAAGAACCCTAATCGAAATTAGGGTTAGGGTTTTGAAAACCCTAGCCTCCTCCCTTGGAAATTTCGAAATATGCTATAAATATTAGGGTTTCTTTGTTTTGGATAATAGTTGCCTTATTGGATTATTGAGATAAATAAGGAAATTATCCTATCCCCATATTTTCGAAATCTAGAAGGGATATGGATTAGGATTAAGTTAAATGTTTAATTTAATTAGATAATCCTTAAAAGATTTAATAAATTAATTAAAAGTTAATTAATAGATAAATATTAAATCTAATTAATTGGTTTACTTAAATTTAAAATTTAATAGTTTAAATTTCGAAAAATTTATATAAACCCTTTGAGTTTTAAAATGTTTTAAAACACACCTTATATATATATATATATATATATATATATATATATATATATATATATTACAATTAAAAGTTAAATATTATATATGTATAAGAATATGGTCAGTCAAATCGCTAGTATGCCTCATTCACAAAGCTAATCTATTAGGGGGGGGGGGGTATAAGGAAACTGCCTATAAAATGGTAGTTGAATGGGTGTCCACTCTCACCCACCGCTTCCTTGATTAGTGGAGGGTCGTTAGTAGAACGGATTTGATAGGACAACTACATCTCATTAAAAGTATAATGTTATTAAAGAAAGTACTAGAACATTATTTTATAAAATCCCAACTCTACTTACTTTAGA
This sequence comes from Lactuca serriola, assembly GCF_051521515.1. Taxonomy (NCBI): domain Eukaryota; kingdom Viridiplantae; phylum Streptophyta; class Magnoliopsida; order Asterales; family Asteraceae; genus Lactuca; species Lactuca serriola. The sequence goes on from NC_136411.1 coordinate 262,959,629, forward strand.
AAAAATGTGAAAAGTATGCTAATCCATGAAATTGCACATAATGCTTTATTGGTCATTAGTGGAGCGTGTGTGGTTAACCGGCACACTAAAAGGTACTAACAAAGAGTAGTAATGGGTATCTCATAATTGTCATTTTGATGGAGCGTGTGTGGTTTACCGGCACATCAATAGTTAATGATAAAGACAATGAGGTTACCAAGCACATTTGCATGGTTATTCACATCTTGTTTGTGATCCTCGGCATCCCAGTCACATATAGAAGAGCATAATCCGAGATTAAAACATGCCATTGAATAGTTTCAATGTATCTCAAAGAATCTAGGAGTTTCCAATACATTTAAAACTTAACCTTCTTTTTCGTTTTTCATGGTGGAAATTGGTAAATCGTCATTTACCTACCTTCAAATATTCTGCAAATTGGATTACGACATCCCTCTTCCAATTTGTGGAATGTTGTGTTGGATCCTAGCCTCGATGTTTCTTTTGGGTGTTACATCAAGGATTCTTATCAACTAACTTGAATTTTCTCCCGTTTTTGTAGATTTCTGAATCTAACCATGGTCTTCCCGAATCTAAAGGAAAAAGTATTCATGCTCAAAGTCCGTTCCACTATGAAGGTGAAAGATCAATCCCTGCCATGTGGACTAACTTGATTCCACTTCCTCCACCTCCTCCCGTTGTTCTCCCAAAACCACAAGACCGAAGGATTGAAAAGTTCAATATCACTAAAGCCCTATTGGCAATGAAACATGAAGATGGTAAACCCGTGTGTTCTCACGTCCTAGGGATGAAATCACACATCGATAGGTTGATAATGTTGGGTGCTACCTTTCCCAAGAAGTTGGCTGCGGACTGGGTTCTTCAGTCACTCCCTGAATCATATAATAAGTTTAAGAGAGAGTATTATATGATGGATCTTGACACCACCCTCATTGACCTAACTTACATGCTTATTGCAGTTGAATCAGAAATGATTTTGCAAAGCAATGGAGCATATTTGTTTGGTGAATCAACCAACCATGCTTTCAAGGACATTCCAAAAGAACCCACCTGTTTCTGCTGCCAAGAGAAGGGGCGTTGGATACAAATCTGCCCTGAGAACCTGAAGAGTCCAAGAGATGGGAGAGTCAAGGAATATGGCTCTACTTCAGGTAAAATCCATTATCTAACTCCATTAAGTTCCTATTCATTGATTCTTAATACATAATGTGATAAGATTACATTTGAATGTTTTGCAGGATCAGAGAAAAAGAGAGGAAGCTTGATGAAAAAGCAAGATTATTCTGATAACGAAGAAATGGATCACCGTCGCATGGATTCGAAGATCAAATTTTGAGGTTAGAAAGTTATGATAGATTTGTTAGGAATAAATACATAGTTTTTCAGTTGATTTTGCATTGTAAGGACAAGTTTTCCCCTGCTTTTATGAATAAAAGAAATTTTGGTTTGAATAATTTTATATTTACATATCCTTGCAAAGAAATCGTTATGAAAAATTGATGTTTGTGTATTATTAACAATAATGGATTTGATTCTTAATTATGTTATTTGTGGAAATGTCGAGAATTTACCAAATAGGGAGAGTTTCTCATCGCCCAAGTTTCAATTTGACAGAAACTTGGAATCATGCAACCTGGTTGCGTGATGAATGGGAAAATTTCATATTTGGAAACTAGACTAATTCTTTGACAAAGTGTCAAGTGAAGGACTAGGAGATCGAGTACACTAGGTTGTGTGTTGATCAAGTCCATCACAAAATAGATAAGATATTCGTCATGATTTACTAAAGTTTTGGTAAATATGATTATACTTATAAGATTAAGTGTAACTCTGAGTTGATTGAAAAAGTTTCAATGAATAGCAGAACGAATAAAGAAGAATCAAGTAGGCAGAAATATAAAAGTTTCTCTATTCTAAGAAGAAGGGAGAGTACCTTTTATTGTGTTTTATGATAAGTCTTAATGATTAGGAACCATATCTCAATTGATCCTCTAAGTAAGTCTTAGTGCATTTCCATGTCTAAGAAGAGGAATAGAGAATTGTGGAAATGGTTAATAAGAAGTCAATCATACTTCGTTCCAACATCAAGTCTTAGAGTTATACTCCAAGATTGTGAATTGAGTGACAAGTCTCGAGAAGGTTTATAACACTCATCAAATGTGGAATTTTGAAAAGTTTTTTTTTTATTCTTGCACATTTGAAATTGGTAAGTTGTGATGTCTTGGATAAGACAAAAACCAACTAGGACAAATTTTGTGAAGTGTTTTGTCTTGATAAGAACTACACTAACTCTTGAATATTTGTTTTGTCGAGGAAAGTTTCCTGACAAGAGAATCATATATGTCAAGAGGTCAGTGGGAGTTTTAATGATCTTGAAAAAGGTTTCAAGAACAAATCAAGAATAAACCTTATCAATCATCACTAGCACACGACTTGAGGTTTACAGCCTATCGTGGATGACATACTCCTTTTCTGTGCCATTCCAATTGAGTTAATTATGCATGTGAGTTCTATGAGTTCTCATGTAAATGCATAAAGACAAAGCACCTTGATGAATGGAAAGTACATTGATAGGAATGAGTTGCTAAACCACTTGGAAGATATGGTGGGCACTCGTGTTACCATAAGGCAAGAAATCAAGATTAAGAAAGTTCAGTCCATATGAGTTTGGATTTGTCACAAACTTTGGTTTTGACAAATTCACATGGATAGGAACTTATACACCACAAAAATCTAAGTGTCATAAGATTACCTCCTTCATGAAAATGACGGTGAGGAAATGCTTTCACTAAGAGAGATTTTAAGAAGATAGCGATTGTGGAAATTGTATTCTCAAGTTCGATTATGGTTACGACATCCCTTTCCATAGTTCGAATTATGAGATTTGACAATTAGTCTGAACATTTGGGACTTAGTGACATAAGTTCTGAATTTGTCTAAACACACATATGAGCTTTCTAAGGCAAAGGTGTATGATTTTAAGAAGCTTTGATAAAGGCTTATCAAAGCATTAGGTATTAGAAATATGAACTTAAGGAATTCAAGAAGCATTGTTCTCTGGAAGTTTAATTGTTTTCTGAATACATGTCAAAGCTAGTGGGAGCATAAGTGTTATGCTGGTAAGAAAATAATCATCATGTTAGTGGGAGCATGATTATTATGGTAAAGTATTGCGAGATAGCAATATTAATTATAGAAAACAAAGATTCACTTTGCAAAGTTGTAATGTTTGAAAAGTTGTTTTGCTATAATTAAGGGAGAGAATATTATACTTCGTTTCAAAATTCTAAAGCTTAGATCGAGAAACATTAATAAATTTAGTCAAGGATATATAGTGCATTCTCAAATTCGATTGTGATCACGGCATCCCTCTTCATAGATCGAATTGTGGGAACAGGACACATAAAATATTATGACAGAAGGATGATAAAGTATCACATCTTTATGTGAGACATTATGCATTGTGTCTAGTACGCTTCGGGTATAGGATTGATTGCATATGCTGTAATATTTGACCATTCTAAAATTTTCCAAATGCCTAGGGTATTAAGAGGGAAAAAGGATCTAGAATCGGTTCTGACTAAAATAATTAAACAACTATCAAAGGAAAATCGGAGGTTCACTCAGGATTTGTCGCTTGTGAGTAGTTGGAAGTATAGTAATGAATGGGCCATGTCGACATTATTATGAATAGATAAGATTCTATTAAGAATAAGTCATCATATGGAAAATATGGAAATGTCTCCATATTGGGAGTTGGATGTTGAGAGTCTGTGTCTAGATTAGAAACTTTTATGCAAGAAGGATATTCAAAGGCATGTACTTTGAATGTGAAATTATCTTGTAACAATTTCCGATAGAGTACTTTGTAATTTCATTTGCCAAGTCTTGGTGACTTTTGTGTTGTGACTTTGCGAAAGGATCGTTGCATAAAATGTTAGAATCTAGCATATTCTAGTAGTTGCAAGAACCTTATGTTCTAACACTAATAATAGGGATTGGGAATTGTGAAATGAGTATCATTGGAAAGGTTTTTCAATTGATCTATTTCGCAAAGTATGGACCATAGGAAACCAAAGTGTGCATGCTTGGAGCATGGGGCAATTGTGGTTATAATGCAAGTAATAAGTTGATTTTCTGAAACTGTAAGCAATGAATAATGAGTAATCAATATGGTGTTTAAATAAAAGTGTTTTCATTTACGCTCAAAAGCTTTGGGGCCATATAGGATTAATATTATTATTGTGTTTCACTTTGCATGTTTTGACTTCCCGAATAATAAGATTATTCAAACTCCACAGTCGCTCGTAATTTTGGAAGTATGTAGTGAATCAAGACTGTCATGAACTGGATTGTAGAATTGTCTAAGCATAGACATGGCAATAGATTTGCTGCAACGTTCATGAGTACTCAGAAATTGAGATTTGAGTAGTGGATAAACCCACGCTCAGAGTATTACTTCATGGAATTCATCACGAGTAATACTGAGACGATAATATCTATGATCTTGAAACAGAGATATATGAGTTGTAATTTGCAAGTTGGCTATACATTGGTGATACGAAAACGCATCAGTAACTTGGTGTTATAAAACATATTGTCATGTATGGTTTGATGAGTAAAAGATACAAGCATATGAGTCAATGTTTATTCGTTCCTTTTGCCCTAACCGGAAAAGCGATATCCGTGGGCCCCTCGATGATTTGGTGTTGACTTATGTGCTGGGCCCAGCCAGGACTAAATTGATGTGTTCGATTAGAAGTCCTATATCATCACAAATCAGAAATCGGGAAACATAGATTCTGGACAAAGAGATTGATTGTATTCCATGTCTTATGTCTAGAGATATCTAGTAGAACGAAGGGTCATATGATCACTTATTTTAGGACACGTAACTAACTGGATCAGAGTTCGGCAGCAGCTTTTTGGAAGCTACCATTTGCTGGTCAAATTTAGAAGGCATACTAGCAATTATAGTTACAGACTTATCCAAGTGGGAGACTGTTGGATTAGGTGTCTAAGCCCATAAATATAAATGGTATGTACTTGAATTGATAGCAGCACAGTCCTTTTGGGTTGCCCTCAAACCTAGCAACCAGATAAGGAAATTATGAAAGGAGAGATATTAATTTATTAATAGATTAATAAATTAATATAAATGAATTTATTAATATGTTAAAAGATTAATATATTAATAAGAAATCATTTTGTTTAATTACTTGTTAGCCAGAAATTAATTAGAATTAATTTTGGGGTTAAAAGAATTAATTATGAGGTGCAGGGACTAGTTTGCAATTATCTAATAGTTGAGTGGAAGGCTCTAGAACCCCCTTGGATAAGGGTGGACGGAATCTTTAGGGGAAACCCTAATAATTTCGTCCATAGGGGCTTGGATAAGGCCCTTGGGTTTGCTTAGGCCCTAAGCAAAGGATAACTAGGGTTTCCCCTAAACCCTAGATCCCTCAGCTATATAAGGAGCCTCCTGGTTCATGTTTTGGTCACTCTTTCTTTTGAAGAAACCCTAAGGGCCGAAGTTTTGCATACTCCATCTCCCCTCTCTCCTCTACTTTCCTTCTTGCTAGTTTGGGTGTGATTCCATTAGAGGCATTACACTTGTGGTGCTAAGCTTCCAAGAAGATCAAGATCAAGATCAAGGGAATCATCAATTGTTTACTATAACAATTGAAAGGTGTGTAATTACTAAACCCTAGTTTGTAAATTTCGATTATAGCCTCTCTCCTCTAGGGTTCTTGTTTTGAAATTCAAAGTTGTATGTTCAATAGATAAAATATAGATCCAAAGTAGGTTCCATGTGAACTTAGGAATTGTTTTCTAGTTTATTTGTTTTACCTAAAACCCATTACGATCAACCCAATTACCCATCCCTATTATCTTCTTTACTCCTTAAGGATTTAACCTAAGAGTCATCTATCCTGCATTCGTTTCTTCCGAAGTCCCTTACTTCCAGGGTTATAGGACTGGCACTAAATCCATAGCTGCCAATGTTCGTTCATAAAGCACTAATTCCATAGCTGCTATAGTCTATTCATCGGGTACTAAATCCATAGCTACCAGTCTTTATCTAATAGGTACTAAGTCCATAGCTACCAATGTTCAATAGGTACTAAGTCCATAGCTACCAATTCCTACAGGTACTAAATCCTTAGCTACCAGCGTCTAACTAATAGGTAATAAGTCCATAGCTACCAATTCCCAACAGGTACTAAATCCATAGCTACCAATGTCTAAAAGGTACTAAGTCCATAGCTACCGGTGTTTGTCCCATAGGCACTAAGTCTATAGCTGCCAATGTATACTCACGTCATCTTCTATCTCTCATCATTCATCTACCCATCTCATACCCAACATTTTCGTATATATAAAACGTTCAACCAACATAGACAACAAGTATTCAAATAATGTGCACATATAGCACGTAGTTTATATAAAATACTTCATATCTATGTGTAAGATGAAAGGGACTATGCACTCACCTGAAAGGTGGTGAGTCGGCACTCGGACAACACTTCGTTACTCTTAAAACAATTATCCCTTGACGAAACCTAGTATCATTACCACTAGAGTTTAGTCTAACGCTTGACGAGACTAATTTAATAGTCTAGCTATTATTACTATTATATAAGCGTTAAATAACACTCAATATAACTCATAATAATAGCCCAAATAATTATTTTAAGGTCCTAACAATGTTACTATAATTAAATAAAATCTATATTAAATATACTATAGGCATAGCTCACTTACAGCGGGTTTTTATTAAAAACCGGGCTTCGCTGGAGCAGCGTTTCCAAGCCGAAAGCTTTTCTTCTTGGAGCCGTCGGGCGCTCCAGGGCTTTCTTCTCATGATAGGGAGGTTCCCTAGACTTGGGAGGGGTTTAGGGAGGTTAGAGAGAAGTTAGAGAGAGAAAGAAAGGCTTATGGTGTGAAGAAAATATGAGGAGTTCACCCTTGTATTTATAGGAAGTGTATAGTAAAGTAGTCTCCAAGCTTCGTCCGTAACTTTTGCATACGAGCTCCATTTTTGTCTGTCTTTTTACTGTTGAGTTCCTATTAATGAGATCTTCAAATTTCATTTAGACCTCGTTAGCTAATTCTCATTCTATCTCGGATTTACAAAACTGTATCGAATTCGCCGCGCTCGAAAAGTAGAGACTAAGCTTCGTCCATAACTTTCGCATACGAGTTTCGTTTTTGTCTGTCTTTTTACCATTGAGTTCCTATTAATGAGATCTTCAACTCTCATTTAGACCTCGTTGGCTAATTCTCATTCTATCTCGGATTTACAAAACTGTATCGAATTCGCCGCGCTCGAAAAGTAGGGACTAAGCTTCGTCCATATCTTTCGCATACGAGCTCTATTATCGACGTTCTTTATATCCACGTGTTGGTATTTACGAGTACTACAACTTTCATTTAGATCCCTTCGGCTAAAAATCGACCGATCTAAAATTCAGATTTCGGGCTGTGCACTGCTATGCTAAATCTTAGAAAAATCATAACTTCCTCATACGAAGTCAGATTTGGGCGTTCTTTTTATCGATGTTCTTAGGTTAACATATTCTACTCGAACCATGACATCACCTCTCGATCTGCTACCCATCATGGTACTCGAACTATGACATCACCTCTCGATCTGCTACCTATCATGGTACTCGAACCATGACATTGCCTCTTAATCTGCTACCCATCATGGTACTCGAACCATGATATCGCCTCTTGATCTGCTACTTAGAACCTCTAGAATACTCCCTGCATCGAGTATGGGTCGTCTGCTTTCAGTAGTGCAGGCCCATACTACCTGCCACATCTACCCATACTCTCTACACGGACCATCCCTGTCACAATCATGAATTTTTGTGCCTTGTAACTACAACACTTAAGTCAAATTATGAATCGAAAAACATAAGAGCATGTATGATGCTTACTCTATGACTACAAATTTCAATCAAATACACCATACAAGCATTACAAATAGTCAACAAGCAATTGGAAACCCTAGAAGTTTTTGTTTAGGTCCATTTTGGACTAGGACTTTCTTATTGGGCCCAATGGACCAATAGGCTTCCAAATTTGGCTATCTTGGGTTTAGAACTCTTGAATGGGCTCTAATTGGACCCACTTCCATTTATTTCAACATTTTGGGCCATATTGGGCCTAGAATGAAATAAATTAAGTATATGAACCATTTTGGGCCATAATTAACCTAATGTAGCCCTAATAGGTCATAAGAATCATATTTAAGGTTATTTGGACCAAACATCACTTAACATAACCATGAAAAAGGCATAAGCATACAAGGCCCAAATTCTTTTCTCTTCCTCTCTAATTCTCGGCCCAAGCCAAAGTAAAAAGGGAGAGTTGAATTCTCATGACCACCTCATTTTTACATTATGGTCTTCCATGCATCTTATCCCATGTTTCCATGTACACATCACTTCAAGATCTCTCTCTTTCCCTCTCTCTTGCTCTCGGCCGATTCCAAACACACACACACACACACACACAATTCTCCCACAAATCTCTCAAGGAAACTCCCTCCACTCTTCATCAAGATCTCGAATTTTAGAAGGTTTTTCAAGAAGATATTTCCACAAATTCTTCATCAAAGGTAAGACTATGCTTGGATCTATGATCTAGATTCTATTTTTTTTTATCAAAAATCTCTTTCTAATCCATGCAAAAATCATTATCACTCTCTTAGAAACTCCCTAAGTTCGAAATCAACAAGGGAAGACTTGTTAGAGCCGAAAACAACATCAAACTTCTTCCAATCTTCTCCAAAGCCGAAACCCAACTCAAGGTGAGCTTCATACTGTTGGATAAGGTGTCTAAGTCCATAACTATTTCGGGCTTGTACTTGACCCGACCCGGCATGGTCCATTTGGGTTGCATGGCACCATGCAATTGGATAGACTAAATGAGAGAAATAACACTTGGAGATTATTAATATATTATAAGTTCTAATATATTAATAATATTATTTAATTAGTTGATCAAAGAATTAATTTGGAATTAATTAAGTGATCAAAGGATAACTAATTAAATATATGGGTTGATTATGTAAATCATCCATATCTTGTATAGTGGGCTAAGAGGCTCCATGGATTATCAAGTTGGGTTCTACCCATAGGATGCTCCATGGGAGTTACAAACCCATGGGTCATGGAAATGAAGAGTCATGACACATTAGGGTTTACATGGTGTAACCCTAGATGTGTCAACACTATATAAGAATCATATTCTCCACCAAAATCGGTTAGACATAAGAAATAAGAGGGCTTGGCGGATTTTGAGAAGTGTGTGTTATCTCAAGAGTCTTTCCAAGAGCATTTGGTGTTGTGTGAAGCATTTGAGGCATCACACTTGGGGTGCTAGGCTCACAAGGTTTCAAGGAACACAAGCAACAACAAGGTAAGTTATTCTATCTATGATTCAAGTTAAAATTGTTCCCCATGTATGCTAGATAGGAATATAACCTTGGAATTCAACTTTGCATGATAATTAGACAAACATAGATCCAAGGTTATTAGGGTTGCATGTACACTTAGGAAGTGTTAGAATGCTCAAAACCCTTCAGTGGTATCAGAGCATAGGCTTGTTTGTTTGTTATTTGTGCTTAAAAGTTGAAGAAAGTCGAAAATTCTGTTGTCTGACTGATGGACTCGGCGAGTTCATGGGGAGGACTCGTCGAGTTCAAGTGTATCTTCAACCTACTCGGCGAGTAGGTTTATGCACTCGGCGAGTAGGGTCGACAGAGTGCAGAATTTCGACTTGAGTTGCTGGAAATGGATTAGAATCATTACCCTAAAATGTTTTGGTACTTGAAAACTTGTTTTAGAAGGTGTAATGTCTTTTCTAACTCATTTACAACAACTAGTTATCAAAATTACAAAGATTAAATGTGATTTTGATTCTTGAAAGTGTTCATATTCATATTCATATTCTTGTTCTTATGATGTTTAGATGATCATAGGAATTATTTGTAACCTATGTGGTAGATTAATTCATGATCATAATGTGTTTTAATGGAGTCCATAACTTGTCCTCAAGTTATGGAAAACCAAAAGTCTCTTGGATTAAAAAAAAAACCATTAAAAGAACACAAGAGTTAGAAAAATGAAAAGTCCTCATTTTATTACTCTATTAAACTCATAAGTTACAAGAAATGAAAAGTTTTGAAAGTTTACAAAACTTGCCCTCAAGTTTTGGAACAAGTAAAGTTAAGTTAAAACTTTAGTTCCAACCCCTAGAATTTTAAAAGTTAAAATTCAACCCTTATACTGATATTATTATGATTTAATAATTATATATATGTATAAGAACAAAGTCGTCTTACCGCTAGTACGCCTCATTCACGAAGCCGGTCTATAAGGTGGGTATAAGGTTGTTGCCTATAAAATGGTGACTTAATGGGTGTCCACTCTCACCCACCGCTTGCTTGATCGGTGGAGGGTCGTTAGCCGAACGGGTAAGACAAGGACTTATTAATTCTCATTCAAAGTATGATGAATATTATAAAGTAACTAAATGTTTTATTAAATTCCCAATCTTAGTTACTTTAGGAAAAATGTGAATAAGGTGCTATTCCATGAAATTACACTTTACACTTTGATTAAGTCGTTGGTGGAGCGTGTGTGGTTAACCGGCACACTAACTTGGACTTAACAAGGTAGGTAAAGGGTGACTTAGGGTTTATTATAGTATCGATGGAGCGTGTGTGGTTAACCGGCACATCGATTGAGTGATAAACTTTAAGGGTACCAAGTGATTTGCATGGTTACTTCACACCTCGTTTTGTGATCCTCGGTATCCCAGTCACAAAACTTGGAGGGCACACTCGAGATTGAAACATGCCTTTGAAAAGTTCATTGAATCTCAAAGAATCTAGGAATTTCTAAGATCCATTCAAAAACCTAATACTAAAATATTGCGGTTTTCGTGGTGGAAATTGGTGAATCGTCATTCACCTACCTTTCAAATATGATATAGCTTAGATTACGACATACCACTTCTAAGTTATATTATATTGTGATTGGATCCTAGCCTTAATACTACATTTGGGTGTTTTATTAAGGACTCTCTTATATCTAAACTAATCTTGTCCTCTTTCCTCCAGATGTCTTTCAACAATGCTTCTGGCTCTAATCCTAATGGCTCCTTTACCCTTATGAACTTGTGTGGGAAAGTCACCTTTGATGGATCCAACTTCAATGAGTGGATCAGAAACATCAGGATGATTACCCGCTACGAGGACAAAGAATATGTCCTTGACAAGGAGCTTAAGGAGATTGATGAGTCCACTGCAACTCCTCAGGAGATCGCTGAATTTCGGGCACATGAAAGGGATGCTACGAAAGTGGCTTGCATCATGACGGCCACGATGACAGCGGAACTCCAAAAGTCTTATGAGGATTTCTACCCTTATGACATGCACCAAGATTTGATGGAAAGATCCCATCAAAGTGCAAGACAAGAGAGGTATGAAATCATCTGCTCCATGATAACAACCATGATGAAGGACGGGGAATCCGTCACGAGCCACATGCAGAAAATGCAAAGGTATGTGGATCGTTTGCTGAAGCTTAATGTGAACTTCCCGGAGGATCTTGCAATAGATACTATTTTGCATTCCTTACCATCGTGCTATGATCAATTCCGCATGACATATCACATGAACAAGGAAGAAGTCACCCTCAGCAAACTTCAGGGACTTCTCAAGACCGCAGAATCAGGTCTTAAGGGGAAGTCGGTTGCTATCACTCCTACTCAAAACTCTACTCCGGTTTTGGCAATTGGGAAGAATCGATGGAGGAAGAGAAAGAGATCTTCGAAGGGTACCAAGGCTCGGACCCTTGATGGCTCTTCTTCAAGTGGAACCAAGAAAGGTTTCATTACTCCTTCTTCTGACCCAAAAGAGGCTGAATGCTTCTATTGCCATGAAAAAGCTCATTGGAAGCGGAACTGCCCAAAATACCAGCAAGATGTGAAGGATGGGAAAGTTAAACCCAACCATGCAGGTATTTACACTATCATTTCTAATAACTCACCCCATTCTAATTCTTGGGTCCTTGATACCGGGTGTGGTATTCACATTTGTTGTGACTTGCAGGGACTAAGAAGAAGTGAGGATGTGGAGCAAGGAAGGATAAACTTGATCATGGGGAATAGGAAAGCTATACCTGTTACCAAGATTGGAGTTTATACTTTATCGCTAAGTAGTGGGTTTAGTTTAGATCTGAATAAGTGTTGTTATTCGCCAGGAATGGCAAGAAATATTATTTCCTTTCATGCTTTGTACAAACAAGGGTTTACCTTTTCATTTAATAATGAAGTTGGTTCTATTGATGCTTTCTTTAATAATGTTCTTTATTTTAAAGCATTACCTTGTGATGGTGTGTATGAAGTTGTATCTGTTGTTGATAACTTAGGAAATAATGTTTTGTGTATTGATTCTACCAATAATAACTTGGATAAAGCATCTTTATGGCATTGTCGTCTTGGACATATAAGTAAGAAGCGCATAGGCCAACTCCAAAAGGATGGAGTCTTGGAGTCGTTTGACCTAAAGTCAGATGATAGTTGCAAATCATGCTTACTTGGAAAAATGACAAAGTCACCCTTCACAGGTTCGTGTGAGAGGGGTGAAGGTTTGTTGGACCTTATACACACGGATGTGTGTGGACCATTCAAACATGCCACAAGGGATGCTAATCGTTATTATTTGACTTTTACTGATGATTATAGTAGATATGGATATGTCTACTTGATCAAGCATAAGTCAGAGACTTTCGAGAGGTTTAAGGAATTTAAACAGGAAGTCGAGAATCAAATGGGCAGGAACATTAAGATGCTTCGATCCGATCGTGGTGGTGAGTATCTTAGTTCAGAGTTCCTCGACTATCTAAGGGAATGTGGGATAGTCTCACAATTGACACCTCCCAGGACACCACAGTTGAATGGTGTGGCTGAGAGGCGTAATCGAACCTTGCTAGATATGGTTCGTTCCATGATGAGTCGAGCTACGCTACCAATCTCATTCTGGGGGTATGCCTTAGAGACTGCCGCCCATATTCTTAATCTAGTCCCTACAAAGAAAGTTGCCAAAACTCCTCACGAGATGTGGACTGGTAAAGTACCTAAACTAGACCACATCAAGATTTGGGGTTGCGAGGCTTTCGTGAGACGCGAGACTCATGATAAGCTCGAACCTCGAAGCGAGAGGTGTATTTTCATCGGTTACCCACAGCGATCCTTTGGTTACCTCTTCTACAGACCTAGTGACAATGTGGTATTTGTAGCAAGAAGAGGTGTATTTCGAGAAAGAGAGTTTATTAGCCAAGGAGACAGTGGGAGGCAAATTGATCTTGAAGAAATTCAAGAATCAAGCGGTGAAGGAACTTCAAACTCTAGCCCTCAACTTGAGGAGGAAACTCGTGTTGAGCCAATTGACAAATCTGTACCTCTGAGACGTTCCACGAGAGTTAGGAGTGCACCTGAGCATTACTATGGATTCCATATTACTGCAAAAGGTGAGACACTTATTAGTGATGAAACACTAGTAAGTCAAGATGACCCTAACAGCTACGAGGAAGCCATGGCAGGCCCCGAGTCTGCTAAATGGAAAGAGGCTATGGATAGCGAGATACAATCCATGTATGACAATCAAGTTTGGAACTTGGTTGAAAATGTACCAGGTCGTAAGACAGTAGGGTGCAAATGGGTCTTCAAGAAGAAGACCGACATGGATGGTAAAGTACACACTTATAAGGCTAGACTGGTTGCAAAGGGCTTCTCTCAAATTCCTGGAGTGGATTATGATGAGACCTTTTCTTCGGTAGCCAAGATTAAGTCTATTCGGGTTCTGTTAGCCATAGCTGCATTTCATGACTATGAAATATGGCAGATGGATGTCAAAACCGCTTTCCTTAATGGAAAGTTGGCTGAAGATGTTTACATGAGTCAGCCAGAGGGTTTTGTCAGCAACGAGTACCCTAATAGAGTGTGTAAGCTTGAGAAATCCATTTATGGATTGAAGCAAGCACCTCGCAGATGGAATCTTTGCTTTGATGAAAAGGTCAAGGAATTTGGCTTTTCTAGGAGTGAAGATGAATCTTGTCTGTATGTCAAGGCTAGTGGGAGTATAGTCAGCTTTTTGGTATTGTATGTGGATGACATACTACTCATAGGAAACGACATTCCAACCCTACAGGAAGTAAAATCCTGGCTTGGGAAGTGTTTCGCTATGAAGGACCTTGGTGAAGCTACCTATATTCTTGGGATAAGAATCTTGAGAGATCGGAGAAAAAGACTAATCGGACTTAGTCAGAGTACCTACTTGGATAAGGTGCTGAAGAGATTCAGCATGCAGGATTCCAAGAAAGGAGAGTTACCCATCCAGAGTAACACCAGATTGAGTAAGACACAAAGCCCTAGCACTGAGGCTGAGATAGCAGAAATGAGTCGAACACCTTACGCTTCGGCTGTAGGATCGATCATGTATGCTATGATGTGTACTCGACCCGATGTAGCTTTTGCCTTGAGCATGGTTAGCAGGTATCAGGCGAACCCTGGCAAGGCACACTGGACTGCGGTAAAGAATATCCTCAAGTACCTACAGAGGACTAAGGACTGGGTTCTTACCCTCGGTGGGAGTGATGACTTGAGAGTTGTTGGGTATAGTGATGCTAGCTTCCAGACTGATAGGGATAATTTCCGCTCTCAGTCGGGCTGGGTCTTTACCCTAAACGGAGGAGCAATTTCTTGGAAGAGTTCCAAGCAAGAGACAGTGGCAGATTCTACTTGTGAATCAGAGTATATTGCAGCTAGTGAAGCAGCAAAGGAGGCGATATGGCTGAAGAACTTCATTGGAGACCTTGGAGTTGTACCAGCTATTAAAGAGCCAATGGAAATTTTCTGTGATAGTGAAAGTGCTGTTGCCTTAGCCAAGGAACCAAGGGATCATGGAAGATCCAGACACATCGACAGAAAATACCATTTCATTAGACATCGGATCGAAGAAGGACACCTCGTGGCAAAGAGGGTATCATCGGATGAGAACCCAGCAGATCCCCTCACGAAGGGACTGAGTAGGGTTAAGCATCTTCAGCATGCTCGGAGCATAGGGCTGAAGGATGATATAAGTTTTAGTAGTTAGATAACCCGGAAATTTGTAAAGTGTAATTGACATTTGATGATGAATAAAAGGTGTTTTATTTATGAGTAAAGTGTTGCTATCTCTTGTCAATCGTTTACTATATTTCTTTTGCATGTTTTGACTTCCAGAATAATTTTGTTTGGTATAACATATTATTCAAACCTCCACAGTCGGTCATATGTTGGAAGTAGATATGAATCAAGACTGTCATGTTCGGTTGTAGAGGTCTTGGACAAGGCTACAACAATCATGAGTGCTCATAAGTTCTGAGCATTGGACACAACCCACGCTCACTGGAATCACTTCATGGAATTTTATCTCGAGTGATCGTGAGACGGTAATATCATATAAGTCTTCAAACCTAGAGATATGATTTGTTACTTACAAGTTGGTTATGCATTGACTGTACGAAACCGCATTGGTAACTCGATGTTATAAAACGTACTTTTGTGTGTAATTCAATAAATGGTAGAACAAACATATGAGTCGAAGTTTATCTGTTCCTTCTTGGATTAGAAGCTGGTATCTGGGCCCCTCGATGATTTTGTTTTGACCCATGTACCGGGCCCGGTCAGAACTAAGTTGATGTGTTCAATTAAGTTCTATGTCAAACAAATCGGAAATCGGGAAACAAATGCTGGACAATAAGCAAGACAATGTTCCATGTATTTGTCCGGCTGATATCTAGAACGGAGGATTATATGATCACTTATCTTAAATGGCGTATCATCATCTTCTCAGTTCCGAGAGACCTTGAAAGAGCTACGATTGCCGGTCGGTTCCTGAAGTACTAGAGATATAGTTATTAGACTTATCCAAGTGGGAGACTGTTGGATAAGGTGTCTAAGTCCATAACTATTTCGGGTTTGTACTTGACCCGACCCGGCATGGTCCATTTGGGTTGCATGGCACCATGCAATTGGATAGACTAAATGAGAGAAATAACACTTGGAGATTATTAATATATTATAAGTTCTAATATATTAATAATATTATTTAATTAGTTGATCAAAGAATTAATTTGGAATTAATTAAGTGATCAAAGGATAACTAATTAAATATATGGGTTGATTATGTAAATCATCCATATCTTGTATAGTGGGCTAAGAGGCTCCATGGATTATCAATTTGGGTTCTACCCATAGGATGCTCCATGGATGCTCCATGGGAGTTACAAACCCATGGGTCATGGAAATGAAGAGTCATGACACATTAGGGTTTACATGGTGTAACCCTAGATGTGTCAACACTATATAAGAATCATATTCTCCACCAAAATCGGCTAGACATAAGAAATAAGAGGGCTTGGCCGATTTTGAGAAGTGTGTGTTATCTCAAGAGTCTTTCCAAGAGCATTTGGTGTTGTGTGAAGCATTTGAGGCATCACACTTGGGGTGCTAGGCTCACAAGGTTTCAAGGAACACAAGCAACAACAAGGTAAGTTATTCTATCTATGATTCAAGTTAAAATTGTTCCCCATGTATGCTAGATAGGAATATAACCTTGGAATTCAACTTTGCATGATAATTAGACAAACATAGATCCAAGGTTATTAGCGTTGCATGTACACTTAGGAAGTGTTAGAATGCTCAAAACCCTTCACATACCCCCTATTTTTTGGTTTTTATAAGTATTG